>NC_081358.1:79383707-80094957 GCF_030684315.1 Stegostoma tigrinum
ACCCCTCTAACCATGAGCTCTTCCTCCCTTCCATTTCCTGATTTACAGCTATTTTTAGGATGTTACTTATGGACTCTACAATGAAGACCACAGCAAATGCCTGTTCAGTTCATCCACAATTTCTTTATCTTCAATTATTAATTTTGCGGATTCGCTTTCTGGATGGCCAATGTTAACTCTGTCAGCTCTATTTTTAGCTATCTTTTGAATCTCTTACCATCTGTTTTTACACTTCTATCTAGTTTTCTCATGTTCTAATATTTTCCTCCTTCTTAATTTTCTTCTTTGCTGTTGCATTTCTTGTTTAATTTTCTGAACTATCATTCATTGTTGCACAATCAAATGTTTTTCCTTTAAGTCGTAGGTCCTCCCCTTTAAATTATTCCATCTCTTTGGAATCTCTCTATTCAGTTTAATCTTAAATATCCTGTTAAATGTCTGCCAGTGCATCTCTATGGTCTTATCACATAACCTGATTTTCTAGTTTATTTTGGCTAGTTTTGTTTCTGTGCCCTCAAAACTGCCCTTATATAAATTGAAAATACTAGTCATGGTTCCACTCCTCTTTCTCAAACCGTAAACACAACAAAACTGCAGAAGGGTCATTAGACCTGAAACATTAACTCTGATTTCTCTCCACAGCTGCTGCTGCTAGATGTGCTGAGTGATTCCAGCAATTTCAGTTTTTGTTTCAATCATATGATGGCCACTACTACCTTGGAACTCCTTCATTAATCCTATCTTGTTGTCCAAACGTAATCTGGTTATCTCTAGAATGTACTATTATAAGAAATGATTTTGAAACATTCTATAAATTTCTTAAAGCTATCAATGCTAACCTACTTTTTCCAGTCTTGTTGGAGATTAAAATAATCCATGATTATACTAGTAACTTTGTGACACGCTACCGTTTCTTTTCTCTTCACAGTCCATTGTACATATGGCTACTGTTCAAGGACCTGTACACCACTCTCCCAAGTGACTTTACGCCTTCAAAACCACTCATTTTTACCCAAACTGCTTTTATGCCTCAGTTTTCTGAACTTACTATATTATCGTGCTAATATTAGTCGAGCCACTCCTCCACATTTTTCTAGCTTCCTCTCTTTGCTAAATATCATATCTCCTACAATATTCAGATCCCAATCTTCTGATACCCTGCAGCCATTTCTCTGTAATCACAATCAAAATGTACTCATTTATTTCTAATCATGCTATCATTCTATCTGCTTTATTTTGAATGCCATGTTAATTCAGATACAAAACCTTTAGTTGTATTATTTTTAAATCTCTAGACTTGTTGATTGATTTACTCTTCAATTTGTGCTCTGTAACCCTTCCTGTCACAGTCTGTTTTAGCATTTCCTCTATCAGTACTTTTCTTTGTTGCCTGCTTGTTACTCTTTGAATTACCAGTTTCCCAAATTTGATTTGTTATCCACAGTTCATTTAGTTTAAAACCACTTCTATTTATCTAGTTGTGCAGCTCACTGGAATGCAAGTCCCATCATAGTTCAGGTGTAGACTGTCCTACTCTCCACTGTACTTGTGTAAGTGTCTCACAAATCAATACGCGCATCTACATCGCTGGTCTTCCTGTCAAGTCAGAAATCAAATGACACTGGGTTATAGTCCAACAGCTTGATTTGAAAACTCAAACTTTCAGAGCCTCAGTCCTTCAGTATTAGACACAGAATTTACAACTAAAAGATCAAAGGTTCACTTCATTGAGGATGTACTAAACAAACCTAAGATGCTGTTAAATCTTTCATCAGTTAGAAAGTTTTAATTGATTAAAATTTATATGTAAATCCCCAAATTCCTTTCAAGCCACGGTCCTGAGAGAGCTAAAGATTTTATCAGTGTAAAGAAGTGACATTTTAAGTCAAACAATGTATATTAAGTGTGAGACTTTGTTTAGAATATGTTTGTGTTTTAGTTTGGAGTCAGACTAGTTTTATTTGTAAAGGAGGAATTTCGAAAATATCATATTGACTGTCTATAAATTGTGGGCTCTTTGAACAAAATAAAATGTATCTACAACTACGTGCGCGTGTGTGTGTGCGCGTGAGACAGAAAGAGAGAGAAAGGCAGGGGAGACAGACAGTGTGTGTGCGTGCGAGGCAGAGAAAGAGAAAGCGAGAGAGAGATTGATTGTGCGTGTGTGTGCGTGCGACGTGGGTGGGGACAAGAGAGTGCATGTGTGTGTGCACACGCACGTGAGACAGTGTGTGTCTGTGTGTGAGTGAAGAAGGGCTGAGGCTCCAAAAGCTTGTGTTTTTAAATAAACCTGTTGGACTATAACATGGTGCCGTGTGATTTCTGATCTTGACCAACCCAGTCCAACACCGGCAACGCCACATCAAGTCTCTCAGCTCTGTTTCCCAAACCTATTTGGCCAGTCTAAATTTGTATTTGCATCAGGTAGTAATGCAGAATACATTACCTGTGGGGTTCTGCTTCTTAATTTGGTGTCTAACTCCTCATTTTATCAAGAACCTTCTTCCTTGCTTCCCTTTCCACTGTGCCCTCATTTGCAGCTCTAAGCAGGTATCTCTAAGCCCTGGCACTAGGCAGACAGTGTTAATCCCATTCACCATACTATTCCCTACTACCAGGACATTACTCTTCATCCTCCTCATTAAGAAGCTGTTCTGTACCATAGTGTCATGATCAGTTAGTTTATTGATTCTACAGCCCTTGTTCTCATCCAAACAAATTGAGGAATCTCAAACTTGTTGGATAATTGCACAGATAGAGGCTCCTGATTCCTTTTATGCTTTCATGGAAAGGTCAGCAATTGTTATCCATCCCCAACTGCTGTTGAACTGCATGGTTTATGAGGCCATTTCAGAGTCAACCACTAAACTGTGGTTCTGGTGTCAAACGTAAGACAAACCAGGTGATTATGGCAGGTTTTCCTTCCCTAGAGGCACTAGTGAACCAGATAGGTTTGTTTTATTTAAATGGCAATTACCAGCTTTTCTTTCCCCCTTTAATTCCAGATTTGTTAATGGAATTCAAATTGTCCTCTCTGCACGGTAGATATGGAACCCCAATTCCCAGGACCTGGGTCTCTGGAATACTAGACAATTCTACTATGCCATCCCACTTCCTCCTGGCCTCTGAGTCACTTTTTCTGCTCCAACTGCAGCCACAGTCTCCTGTACCTGGCCATTGATCAAATTAGAAGACTCTATTCCAAACGGTACGAATGCTTTCTGGTTCAAACTATTCAGGTAACATTCCCTCTCCCTGATGCGTTGCAGTGCCTGCAGCTCAGCCTCCAACTCATAACACTGGAGCAGAAGCTGCAGAATAATCACGTATTTGGTATGATACAGATATCCGTTATACATAATGTTTAGCTTTCTAATATTTGATTTGTAATTAGCCACAACTCAGTGGATGCTTTAACTGGTTTGGTGGTGGCTCTAGTAACACGGTGCGTTGGCTATAAACCTCAGAAGATAACCTATTGGCCCCACTGTGTGTACACAGCCTAACCTAGGTCTCCCTGTCGATCAATCAGACTGGACTGGATGGCAAACTGTACAGATTTTAACATAAGAGCTTCTCAGACGGATGGAAGGTGGAAAGTGGTGCTCTACAGGTAACTAGGCAGGGAGCACAGTCATTCACCATTTTTGTCAAAATGTGCTCCTGGTAACTACCATTCTGTCACTTTGTAAAAATAAGTTCAGCCAATTTGAAGAATGTTTCCTCTAAGCTGTTTGGCCACACCAAAAAATCCTGTGCAATCTGTTTTCATATTGGTGTCTTTGAACTACTGCTGTTATGCACCAAACCACAGGCCCCCAAAATATCTTCAGAACGTAGTCTAGACCCTAACTTTTTCTTATTTTTCCTTCCCTATCAAAATTCATTTTGAGTATATTCACTGAGATTTCTTTCTATCTGGCATTTTGTATCAAATAATTCACCTCAGTCAATTTTCTTTTGATGAGATAAGGCTCTCTTAACCATGCCTTTAAAAGTTCACTTACTACTGGAAGTAAAACTAACACCATCTCCATGAGCAAAATTGCGAATTTTTGATCTCGTGTCTGCTTTTTGTTTCATCACATGCTGTGCTGCTTTCAAATGCTGTCTAGCCAACTTACTCATTGTATTTAATCTTTCCCTAAAATTTGACACAGTCCAAATGTGTAGTCTCTGAACTCTGATTCAAAAATTTCTCCTTCATTAATTTCAGTGCTGCTCTCAACCTCATGTGGAAAAACTAGATCAAGTGGAATGAATTTAGCTGATTCATTAGATGCATCTCTAATTGCGGAAGTACAAGCGGAATTCCTTCATTCCAATCATCTGGATAGCCTTGACTTTATAGCCCTCAACATGATCTTTAAAGTTTGATGCCACCGTTCTAATGCTCCCTGCAATTCTGGACAGTACACAGTGGATTTAAATTGTTTTATTCCTGAGCTATCCACAACTTACTTGAATAGTTTTGATATAAAGTTTAACCCCTGTTCTGATTGTATTTCTGTAGATAGTCCATATCTAGTAAAAAAAATTGAGTAACTCTTCTACAATTCTTTTAGCCATGATGGAATAGCCACTGGAAAACTGGTAGATCCATTATGGTCAACAAGTGCTATTTCCCCTTTTCGTTTTAGGTAGGGGTCCTACACAATCAGGACCTTGTCCTCAAATGCAGGAATGGGAATTAAAGGTTTTGGTTTTAATCACTACCTGAGGATTTCCAATTACCTGACACATATGACGCGTCTAGCAAAATTCAACCACAGCTATATGCAGGCCAGGCCAATAAAAAGACTTTTTGTATTTTGGCTTGAGTTTTCCTTACTCCCACATAACCTCCTAATTGTAATTTATGTGCTACCTGTAACACTACCTTTCTATAATCCACCGTCAGTACACCTTGATGAACGCTGCCCATTACTCACCTGCCTGAATATGTGATATTCTTCATATCCACATCAAGACGTCATCTTTAAGATAGTAACATTCTGGGATACACTCAGATGCTTCTTCTGTGTATGCCTTTGAATAAAACTGCTTTTAGTTTTTCCTCTTTCTGTTGTAATTCAGTTAATTTCTCTGAACTAAAAATATCCACTTTGTCCTCCACCTGTTCTTGTTTGTTCGATCAAATGATCAAGAGAATAGTTTCTGACAATTGAATTTCGATTTCCTCATCTTTAGTCTCCTCCTGCTTCAACTTGCAGCTTTGTGAACTAGTTACAACAGAGTCGGGAAAACTCAGGGGCTATACTTCATGTAACAACTCAGTTGCCTGACTTTCCACTGGCTTTTCAACCACAGTGGACATCACTCTCACCTGCGATCTAGCTATATAGTTACCAAGTATAAACTGTATTCCTGGAACTGAGGACTTCTTTATTACATCTACCACCACTTCACCACTTTTCACCAGGCTTTCCAACCTCACTTTATATAATGGAATGCTGCTTTTCTGACATGAATTCAATACTTCAGCACTAAAGAGATCTGGCACTTTCCTCTCCACCCAATCCTATTCAGGTTGTACATTCTTTTGCAGCTTTTTAAAGTTCTGCAGTGCTTTCCTTGACCACTTCAAAAAAACTCACCAGCTTGTTCAGTTTTCCCACATCTGTCCTCGCAGTGCTTTTTTCTAAACCACCAAAACTGCAACTTTACACAGCCTAACTTACTGCAGTGAAAGCACCTGAGCATTTTTACTTCTCTTCCTCCTAATGGGTTTCCTTTTAACTGGCATTTGTATCAAATAATTCACCTCAGTCAATTTTCTTTTGATGAGATAAGGCTCTCTTAACCTTGCCTTTAAAAGTTCACTTACTACTGGAAGTAAAACTAACACTATCTCCATGAGCAAAATTGAAAATTTTTGATCTCTTGTTTGCTTTTTGTTTCATCACATGCTGTGCTGCTTTCAAATGCTATCTAGCCAACTCTTTACTGTCTTCAATGAGATCTCCTTTACCCTTACCACCTGGAGATTTCTCTTTTCCCCAATTTCTATACTTCATAGATTGAAACTGATGTTTAAAGCCAAACTTTGATTTATGACCCAATTCATAATCATATGCCATATCTGCTGCTAATGTTGTAGTTTTGACTGACTGCTCTTCCGCATGAGTTCAGGAAGTGAATTTTTGAACTGTTCCAAAATAACTGTCTTTCTGAGAGTGCCATATGTTTGATCTATTTTCAATGTCCTTATCAAAATTACTTTGCTTGATCCTTTCAAACTCAATGTATGTCTGAGCAGGGTCCCTCCTTAGATTCCTAAAACAATGTCTGTAAGTTTCAGGTCCTAGCTCATGCACACATTTTTCACCTCATTCTACTTTCCAGATACAGCTTCTGATAATGTTGCAAATACCTCATTAGCTCTACCTCCCAACTTTATTTGGATGAACAATACCTACATGGTCAATGACCATTTCATTTGTTTAGCCACATTCTCAAATAAAGTGGAAAAAGGCTTCTACATCCTTCTTGTTGAAGTTAGGCAATGCTCAGACATATTTAAACAGATTCCCCACCAGACCTTTCACTTGGATGGGAATGCTCTCCATCGCTATCCTCATCACTACTCCCATTTTACATCTCTACCTCTGCCATTTTAAGTTGACTCTGACTTTTCAGTTCCAATCTCTGAAGTTCAAAAATCTCTCTTTCTACCTTTCTTTTGCCTCTGCTTTTAATTGTAATTCAAACAGTTTCATTTCCTTTTCATGTTCAAGCTGCTTCATTTTCAATTGAATTTTAGCCATTTCCAAAGATTCCAATTGCTACACGACTGTCATAATTATCTCCCATTTTGTCCAGACATAGACAACACCAACTTGAGCTTGTTTGCTAATTCCGAAAGCTTTGCCTTGCTCACTTCTATACAACTCCTGAGGTGACTTCTTTCACCACTCCCCTCCAATGAACTCCTAGTGACTGTAAGTGCTATTACTACAGAAGGCACACCTTGTTTAAACAAACCTAAATTCAATACCCAAATAAAAACCACTAACCCTCATCACTCACTGCCTTTGAGGCCAATGATCTGAAACCCAACTTGGAACCCTCTCTGATACAGGATCTAGGCCCGAAACTTCAGCTTTTGTGCTCCTGAGATGCTGCTTGTGTTCATCCAGCTTCACACTTTGTTATCTTGGATTCTCCAGCATCTGCAGTTCCCATTATCACTGGAATTAGAGAGTTTGATTCTGACAAAAGCCCCTGATTCTTTTATGGACCAGACCAATTACCCCACCCCACCAAAATATATTCATAAGATAGTCTAGACCCTAATTAGTCCTTATTTTATAAGTAAGTGTAAGGTGTTGTGTTCCAGTTGCAGTTCAATTGGTCAAACTACTTGATCTTCAGCAAAACCTACGCTATTCATACACTACAGTTAAAATACAACAAAAGAAAGAAGACATTGGATTAACTTAATTACACTGGAAAACGTAACAGAGTAACAGATTACTTTGCTACTGAGTAGTAACTGTTCCAATATAGTAACATCCAATAAACACACTTATGGCAAAAAGCATGTACAGAAAAACAGATTGCCTCACCAGCAATTCTCCAGTCCAAGAAGAAAAACATCAAAACTCTGAGAGATATGCAATGTAGCTTCCACCCAGTTTCAAGACCCTGCAACAACTGCGACTGAAAACCTAAAACTAAAAATCCTGGTTCTATGGGAGCTTGACCCCACCATTCAGGCTGCTTCTATTATTCCAACTTTAAAAAAGAAACAAGACTTCACAAGCTGTTTACTTTAAGGGCTTTCAACTGACAGCTTTGGTACGTCTGCCTTAAAATCTCTCTTCAAAAACAACCCAGGACAAAATACGCCTCTTAAAGCCATACTATTGTCACACTGTTGCATTTATTGTTATGCAAAAAACTTAAAGATCACACCCTTAATGAAATTCATCCATATGGAATGTGATCCATGCTTTTTATTAATTTGACAACTAGCTTCATCGTTAAAGGAGGCAGATTTTCATCTTGTCTATTATTTCCAAATGAATTACATTTCCATCTCATATTCAACTGCAGCACTTCCAATTGAACACAGATGTTGCTCAGATAGATACAATCAGCATGCAATCAGTAAAGTGCAGAAAATCATGATTTTAAAGATAAAACTCTTTTATGACAGTCTGCAGAAAATCTGCCAGTATGAAGCCTGGCATGTATTGAGTTCTGGCTGGAACAGTGAAGGACAGTAACACAATGAATGGTAACATGAGGTTTTGATTCTTTCACTGCATGCTGGTTATGGTTCATTGGTAGAACATCGGGCTATTAATCACGAGGTCATGAGTGATTAGGTCCATCAAAGAGTCTTAAGCACATAATTTAGTTGACACTGTGGTGTAATAACAAAGTAGTACTTCACAGTTGGAGGTGCTGTCTTGAAGAGACATTTAATCAAGTCCCCATCAGCCCTCTCAAGTCATAACACTGTAATTGAGTTCTTTTCAAGTATGTATTCAATTGCCTGGTGAAACATGCCATTGAATCTGATTCCACCACCTTTCCAGCAAATATATCCAAGATCATAACAGCCTTCTCTATGAAGATAAATACCTTACTGGTGTAAACATTCTTTTTAGGATAATATTCCATAAATGAACTTTAACTTCATTTTAGCTACCTGATTTAATTGAAACTTGCAACACTTTGCACCTGGAAAGAAACATCTTAGCGTTCTGAAATGAGTTGTCGTAAAAATTTTCTATTTGGTTTGGCTTCAAGTTAGACTTGAATACCTATAGGAGACGTCTAGTGAAGTTTAAAAATATCTTTGGTTAGCCACCCCTGCAGTGCATTTCTAAGTGTTTGTTTTAAGAACTTTAGGCCTGAGCATCATTAGGCCAATTATTCTAAGTATGCTTTGATTGTGATTTTCAGTTGTACTTCATGGCTTGGAAATTTTAACGAAAAAAACTGAGAAGTAATGAGAAGTGACATGTGTTGGGAATCACTATCTCATTAAATTCAGAATTATGTTTAATAGTTTCTCATTCTATAAGGATTTCAGCATCTGAAAGAAAACGAGGCAACTAATTCGGGCAAAAAAACTCTTGATTTTTGTAAAGAATGTACACTTGCCATTTTCAAGCTTGATTTTATCAATTTTAAAATTAAGCCAAAAGCTACACATATATATGTATTCCACTTTGAAGGGTTCCTCTGAGGAAACTGTATTTTATCCCAGAATTTATTTCACCAGTTTTAAACTGTTGGCTCAATTATGTGATTATTATCAGGTTGCTGTTTCTGAGATTTTGCTGCATACAAATTGCCATGTTTCCTGCTTTACAACAGTGGCAGTACTTTATAAGCACTTCCTTGGCTGTTTTTAATGTGGTCTGGTAAGTCTTGAGGTCATGTCAGGTGTTAAATAAAATCAAGACTTTCTTTTCCTTTTCTCAAAGTTTTAATGCAGCTAAATTATCACTTTGTTGCTGAGTTTAGCATCCACTGAGTGGCAGTGAACGTAGTATGTATGTTCACGATGTAAGTTCAACTCAAGTGTTTCTAAAAGACTATTCGGGGGGAGTTTGGAGGAGCAGGAGAAGGCATGGTGTGAAAATTACTTCAAAAGGCTGCACTCCACTTCAATGACACTTCAGTCATGGTAGAGAACTATTGCTGCAAACGAAATGTGGCTGGAGCTCGCCCAGGTGGTCAGTAGAGGAATATTGTGCTGTGCGCCTGGATTCAACGTAACAAGCACTTTAATGACCAAACGAGGTCTAGAAAGATGTGTAGTTGCATTTTCATCTATATCTTGCTATGTATATTAATCCACCCCTCACTCTAACTTGGCAAAACGACTCCATCAGATCACGCCTTATTTGCACATGCACTTGTCGTTCTCCTTCAATGTTCTTACTCATATTCGCAATTGTTACTGCCACTCATCCTCATAGTCTCACAATTTGATTCCTGTCCCTGACTGTCACCCTCATCAAATGGAACTGCTAACATCAGGTATGTGGCATGTGCTGTTATATTTACTCAGAGCTCCGATGTCTCCCTGAGTGTAACAGAAGAGGATAAAATGTTACTTGGAAAGAGAAAACTTGTTATTTAGTGAAGAGTTGATGGGAAAGTCTGATCCAACCATAATCGAAGACTTTTTAAGTAATTGCCATTACATATTATATGTGTATATATACTGAAATTATAAGTGCAACTAACATCCTTTGATAGACTGTCAAGAGAGTTTACGAAAGGAAGAGCCGAGTTAGAAACTGCACATAATAAGTTAGCCTACCTTAACCATTATTGTGCTTTACAGTTGGATAAAGAAAATAAAAAGCTGTAGGAATCGGGAAAAGAGCTACAAGGCAAAAATGATTCACAACAGGAAAACATTGTACCCAATACAAAGAAAAAAACCGCAGGTAGACCCTACATCGAGACTGGAAAAATTGGATATTGATGTTGAAACCAATGGGGAAATGGACTGCTCCTCTGATTTTAAAAAAAAACTCAAAACATGCCCAACAGAAATCTGTGAACAGACAGTAGCTGGGACTGTTATCATGCAAGATCTTGAGAATATTGTTGATAGTATTTCTCCCACTGTTTTATCTCTACGTAGTGAGACAAAGCCAGTGTGCAAAGCCCACCCCTGAAGGGGTGGATGAAGGAGTAGGCCCCTTAGGCACAGTTAGAGAAGAAATCAGCAAGTCCCTTTCGCCAGCAAAGTTAAAGAACCCCTCTGTGAAAACTGCCTTGTGGGGATGCAATGGCCTAATGGTATAATTGCTTGACTGTTAGTCCAGAGACAAAGACAGCATTCTGGGTTCAAATCCTACCATGGCAGCTGGTGGAATTTGAATTTAATAAAAAAATTCTGGAACTAAGAATCTAGTGATAACTATGAATCCAATGCTGATTGTTGGGGAAAAACCAATCTGGTTCATTCATGTTCTTTAGGGAAGGAAATTGGCATCCTTATCTGGTCTGGCCTACATGTGATTCCAGATCCACAGCAATGTAGTTGACTCTCAACTGCCCTCTGGGCAACTGGGATAGGTAATAAATGCTGCTTAATAGCAGCACCCTCATCCCATGAATGAGTAAAGGGAAAAAAATCAGAAGAGGGTTACCATAACAATTACAAGGACAGCATTTCTAATATTCAACTGAAATGAATACTAAAACAAGGAGTAGTCTGAAAGCATCACAGATTCAAGACTTGAAATCTTATTTCATTGAAAAGTTTAAAAAGATTTTTTTAAGTTGCTATAGATGTGTGAAAGAAAAATGGTTTAGCTTGTTCTCAAAACACAGATAAATCTTTTTTGAAGACATCAAGTTGAACTCCAAATTTTGGAATGAGAAATGTTTTGTCTTTTTACCGTCTTAGAAATTGTTTTCTTTAAGACAACAGGAATTTGAAATGTCAGTTGACATTATTAAGAGATTTTCCAAGTGTTTTTGTTAAACCAAATATGTGTAAGTATGACAGGATATCACCTGGTCACATGGCTTCCACCCCTTCTAAAATCAGCAGAGTCAACTCTGGCAGTTTCAATCTTCTCACATAGCTTGTGTGGTGAGAAGATTTGTGATTCAATGTATTATTAACCCACTGGGCATCTTCCAGTGCCAGTGGATTTTGTTTCTTTTGTTTCTGAACAAGTTTCAAGAGCACACCAAGGGAGCTGGAAGTCTTGTGGAAGCAGAGTCTTTGAAATCAGTAGAACCCTAAACTGACTACAATCACTAGAACGCCCAATATAAGATCACTGTTTAAAACCATGATGCCTGGAGCATTTGTTTCTGAAATTTGGATTGATAATATTACCTGACGCATAGACCTGGTTTACACTTGCAATCAGAAATTCAACTGAATGTTAAAGGGCAAATAAATTTAAATCTTTAAATTTTAATTTCAAACACGAGCCACTGAAAACAGTCTGGGTAGTTTTAATTTGTCAGGAAAAAAATTCAGGCAGATGATTTAGGAAGAAATTAATTAAAACCTGTTAGCTCAACAACACTGCAGAAGCTGTACACAAAAACTTGAGTCAGTTGTCAATTTTGAATAATTTTGAAAGAAGGAAAGTCAGGTATAATGTTGCAAGTTACATTTGAGAAAATTGTATATACTTTTTTTTGTATGAGAGACAAGTGAAATGAGGTAATGCTTGAAACTGCACAGTTATATGTCTCCTCGTCTTATTTAAAACTCTTGCAAAAACATGTTTCTTTTTGCTTTGTATTCTGGGTAGCAAGGTTTCTCCAGATTTCCTGAATCAGTTATAATGGTAATTTGGAACCGAATTTAATACAAAAGAGTATTAACAGAAAAAAGTGAAATCAAATGGAAATGTGAATGGCTCATCTTGGGCATAGGTAAATGAAATATATCCAAAGAATTCAAAGTGTATTTAGAATTAGATAATTAACAGTTTTCTCCTGGAGGTATAAAGGGTGGCATGGTGCCTCAGTGGTTAGCACTGCTGCCTCACAACATCTGGGGCCAGGTTCAAGTCCACCCTTGGCTGACTTTGTACATTCTCTGCTTGGGTTTCCTCCAGGTGCTCTGGTTTCCTCCCACAGTCCAAAGATGTGCAGGTCAGGTGGATTGGCCATACTAAATTGCCCATAGTGTTCAGGGATGTGTAGCTTAGGTGGGTTATAGGGGGATGCGTCTGGATGGGATACTCCAAAGGTTGGTGTGAACTCGTTGGGTCACAGGGCCTGCTTCCACACTGTAGGGATTCTATGATATGTGTGCCTTTGCCTGTGAGTTCTTTTTTCAGGGAATTGAGTTGGCTGATTTGGGCACCACCTGGAACACTGAATAAAAACCGAAAGAACTGCAGATGCTGTAAATCAGGAACAAAAACAAAGTTGCTGGAAAATCTCAGCAGGTCCGGCAGCATCTGTGAAGAAGAAAACAGAGTTAATGTTGCGGGTCTGGTGACCCTTCCTCAGAACTGAAACTTTCACTCTGTTTTCTCCTTCACAGATGCTGCCAGACCTGCTGAGCTTTTCCAGCAACTTTGTTTTTGTACCTGGAACATTGAACCTGGTGAGAAGGACACACAGGCACCCACCAGTGAGTTTTGATCTTTTGAAAAGTTCACCTGAAAGTCCGGAGCTCCTGGCATGATCTTGGGATGTAATATTACATCTGAAATACCTAACATGCAGAAACACATGACAAAAATGCACTGAAGAATGGGTCTCAGACATGAAGAATTACTTAAAAAATTGATTAGTGTAGCCTGGAAGAGCACAAAATCAGTGTTTAAAGGATAAGGCACTAAAACACCATCCATGGAGAAATTGATTTTTGGTATTGGTGAGGAGGTAAAAATTGCAGTTGGAGATAAATAGTGAAGAAATAGCCCCAAGTTGGGTAAAAATGAAGGAAGAGCTGGAGAATCTTTTAATTCCATACCAGTTAAGCATGAGCCGATTTTTAAATTTTGTTATCTGTATAATCAGCTTCAAATTATTGAACAATATGTACATGCTTCAAAAATTATATCTTCAAAATGCTGGACATGACAATGAGCAAATGAAATAAAATGGAAAAGTAAGCTACAATGTTTGGGAAAACTGCCATTATTGCCTGGGTCAATGCTGTAAGGTGTAGCGCTGCTTTTCAGCAAGGCTAAGGGCCTACCGGGGAGATTGGTGGAGCTGTGCATTGCTGAAGAGAATAGCTAGTTGAGGCAGTAGTTTCCATAATCAGAATCATGGTTTTCATACACATGGCAACCAGATAAGATAATGAAGTGCCTAGTAGAAATCTTAGTGGCAAAGTGTAGAGGGGAAAATCTGATCCTGCCATAACCAAAATCTTTTTTAGTAATTGCCATTATTATTTTAGAGTTTAGGTTTTGAACCATGGGCATGTGGGTTTTGGTCTGTGTGAGTAATCAAGAAAAAGACTACCAAACTCTCAAGATTAGGAATTGAAAGTAACTGATAAATGTGGTAGAGAAGGTAACTGTCTCTGGTATTTGACGCCTCTAAAGTAATGTTGTTGGGATGGATGGAATTGTATTTTACCATGTGTTATGAAATCTTTCTAATTGTGTTATAGGTAAATAAGTGGAAATAGCATTGTTTATAAATTTTTAAAAAAATCTTAATATTTTTGCGTAATGAACAGGTAACCTCATGAAAGGACACCAGAAAACAGGTCGCATTATAAGGGGGTATTACTGTTATTATGACCTTGGGAAAATAAACAACTGTAGCTTCACAAAAATCACCCTTCAGTACGATATGGCTAGCAAGTGTCTGGGGAGGTGTAGAAAGATCCGAGGGCATGTGGCTAATGTTAATGTTGCATGTAATCAGCATAACGCAGAATGTATAAATATCCTGTACTTTATTGGGAGACGGGGACAGTCTTGGAGTCTGTTTCCAGTGACCTCTTCCTGGCTACATGGTAAAGAGCTCTGAATAAAGATCAATTTGTGCTGCTGAAAACAGGGTTAAGACCCCTCTTTAAAATCCCTCTCCAACAATGTTTCAATTAAGTCACTCCTTAATCTTCTATCCTTTTGGCTGCAAGTTGTCAAAATTATTAATATAGCCCATTTTATAGGTGATTGTAACAAAAATACAAATTGACAGTCAACAGTTGTTAGTAATTTATTTTGGAGTTTGGATTTTGAACAAGTGGCATGTGCTTTTGGTCTGTATGACTAATCAAGAAAAAGACGACCAAACTCTCAAGGCCAAGAAGTGAAAGGAACGGTAAAAGTAAAATGATAAACGTGACACAGAAAGGAACTCTCTCTTGTATTTAAGTTCTCTAAAGTGACAGTTTTGGGATAGATGAGATTATATTTTATCATGTGTTTCAAAATCTTTCAAATTGCATTATAGGTAAATAACTCAGTTTTTTAAAACATCTTTTTTCTAAATTTCTTTGTTTTTTTTCTGTAGTAAGTTTTGTTTGTCATTCATACCAAATCTCTAAAATTGCATGCTTGTGTTTCAGTGAAACACCACCTTGTTAAATAAAAATATGATAAAATATAATCCATTAAACCAGATTTCAACATGGAATCTGACTTGTCCAGTGATTGTTCTTCTGGCAAACTGATGTACACGGCCATATCTGTACTTGTCAAAACACTTCATAATGATGTATGTTCCTATGTATTCAATTCAAAAGTCGCCATGGTCCTACTGAACCATAGGACTGCTCTCTCATTAGGGAGAGACGACTGGTGGTAGCTTAACCTAAAGGTCACTATACTTGGGGGTGGCAATGGCCCAGCGGTATTATCACTGGACTGTTAATCCCGAGACCCAGATAATGTTCTGGGGATCCAGGTTCAACTCCCACCATGGCAGATGGTGAAATTTGAATTCAATAAAAATATCTGGAATTAAGATCTAATGATGACTGTGAATCCATTGTCAGTTACCAGAAGAACTCACCTGGTTCACCAATGTCCTTTAGAGAAGGAAAATGACATCTTTACCTTATCTGGCCTACATGAGACTCCAGACCTACAGCAAAGTGGTTGACTCTTAACTGCCCTCTGGGCAATTAGGGACGAGCAATAAATTTTGCCTAGCCAGTGATTCCCTCATGCCATGAATGAGCAAAGAAAAAAGAACTTCAGAGGTTGTGAAGGCAATCCTTAGCTGGTACAGAAATTGAACCCCTGCTGTTGGCATCATTCTGCTTTGCAAACCAGCCATCTGACCAAATGAGCTAAGTGACCCCTTTTTCCCAGTAAACAATAACATTCTATTGGCTCTCCTAATTACTTGCTATGTCTGTCCACTAATGTACAGGGGTTTGTGCATTCGGACACCCAGAGTCCGATTTTTGTATCATCAGCAAATTTTACACCATTCCTTTTGTCCCTTCATCCACGTGCTTTATATGAAGTCTAAGTAGTTGAGGCACCAGAACTGATCCCTGGGGCACACTACTTACTACGTTCATGAAACCTTGTTTACTCTGCCTGAGAATCCTGTCATAACCTCCATAATAACAGGTTCAGGAATTTTCTTTATGGCAGATGCTAGGTAACTGGCTTGTACTTTTCTGCTTTCTGTCTCCCTGCTTTCTAGAAGCGCTATATTTCCTACTTGCCAATCTAATAGACCTTTCCTGAATATATGAAATTTGGTAAAATATTGTGAAAAAGCCTTTCTCGTTAGCAGATAAGAAAGCAACAATGAGTACTGAAGTACTTTTCATGAGTTTCCTCAATCCCACAAATTTCCATTATCTTCTCGTGCAGCTTTATAAGATCATCACCAGTCAAATCAATGTGCGTAAGTTTACAGACAAATAGACAAGGGTGGAAAGTCGCAATATTATCCTGTCACAGAAATGAGATGTCTTATGAATTTGGGATGTATTCTGAATTTAATCTGTGCTGTATATTTTCATTAAATGAATGTCAAAATGTTAAATTCCACGAAAATGATATACGACATCAACAAAATGAAGATATGTGGTTGCTAGGGAGTCGTTGTTTAATGCATGATTCTATTCAGCATACAAATGAAAGGAAAACAGATGTTAAAGTTTATATAATGAACATATTCTGTTCTCCTCATTCTTAAAACAAAAGTTGGCTTGTGGAAATCATCCATCTTATGTTGCAGATTCTGTCATTTCAGTCTACCTTCACTTGTCTACAGATTCCCAATTCCAAACATTGCCAACACATATATTGTTCTCTTAATTACCAGTCCCATGGGGAATGGAAGATAAAATGGTCTTAAGGCATTTGTTACGCTCATATATGAAGTAGATATGAAGGCAGTTAGAAAATGGTTCATTGCAGAAGAGATGCAACTACTGTGCAACAAATTATGTTTTATATTATTACAGTAGTGATAAAAATACACTATCAATTTTCAACTTGCATTTCCTGACTTTAGAACGTGGAACCTTTCATGGACTAAAATAGGTTTTAAAAAGGAAGAACACCAACATAATTCAGCCAAAGTGGTCACCTTTCCAGATTGAGCCAAGCTCATGAAAACACTAATAAACTAAAATCAGTCTAAATTGAAGTTGACATTGTTACAAAAAAGGGTGATGAAACTCAGATTTGTAACTCCTGTTTGATATACAGCTTTCTGGAACTTTCATATGTTGGGATAAAAATCACCTGCAGATTATCCAATTTGAGAAAAGAATCAAGCCAGATATGGGAATACACATGTGAACTATATTTCAGACAACTTTTTTTTATTCATTAATGGGATGAGGGCATTGCTGGCTAGACAGTATTTATTGCTCATCTCTAATTGCCCAGAGTCAACCAGATCACTGTGGTTCTGGGGTCACATGCAGGCCACACCAGGTAAGGATGGCAGTTCCCTTCCCTAACATTAGTCAACCAGATGGGTTTTTCCTGACAATTGACAATCACATTCATCATTAGACTCTTAATTCCAGATACTTTAATTGAATTCAAATTCCACCAGCTGCCATGGCAGGAATTTGAACCTATGTCCCCAGAACATTATCTGGGTTGCTGGATTAACAGTCCAGCAATAACACCACTAGGCCATCGTCTCCCCCTGAGAGACTGAATGGATTGGTAACAGCAGTAGTAGAAGACTCTCTCTGATACTTTCCCTTGCCTCTCAAAGTAAGTTGAAGAAACATCCATTTACCAATAATGCAAGGATATCCATAAATTTCACCACTGCTGAGGATAGAAATCATCGATTAAACTACCATACGTTAAGGTTAAAACTCTTTACACCTGTATGTGTTTGATGTTACATTGCATTATTTTTCTTGGAGTTCGTAAGTAATAAAATTCCCCCAACCATTCCCTTAACAAAACTTTGAAATTAGCTGTTTAATTTTTACTAGCACTACCTCTTAATTAAGGTGTAACATAGCTGCTTGTTAAAAAAAGAGTTAACATTCTGTGATGCAGTCAACTGTGGGGGAGGTGGAGAAGGGAGCTAAAAAGGGGGGAGCCAATTTGCCCCTCCTTACCAACAATATCACAACTTAATTGACTTGTGGACTAAAAAAACTGGAACAGAAGATTCCACAAGAGACAGATGGACAAAATTAGAAACTACAAATTCTCTACGGAGTTACATTATTTTAAAAAATACTAGGCATCTGGACAACAGCTGCTATTTCTGATCTACAAATCATAAACAACGTTACAAAAATATTTTAGCAATTTCTACCACAGTGTTGAAATTAAAATTTGAAATTTCACCAACATGTTTATTTGTCTGAGTGTTTAATCATTTCCATCCATACTGTGAGAGTACATTTTACTTTATAAATGCTAGAAAGCCAGTCAGATCCACCAACAAAACTTCAGCCACTATTTCACAAGAGTGATAATATAAAATATAACCTTGAAGCTGTATGAGTAAGTTTGCCTTTTTGCCATTTTCCTAGCATTCCTCAATACCGATGTGACAAAAAGAACATTTGGAAAGAAGATTTTGGCCTTTCACAATGTGTAGCAAAATACTGATTGTAGGCATGAACAATCTGCAAGTCAGCCTTGTCTAACAGTAATGATTGCTCAGAGAATTTTTATAACAGATTGCAAAGTTGCTTCATGATATTTTTTGAAAGTAATCTGATTCTATCCGCACGAAATTTGTATTCTTTCTGTCAGCTCTTTTCTCTTTTCCGTTTAAGATTTTCTTATTGGCTAAGCTAATATATAACAGCATGCATCATCCCTTGGGATATGTTGCAAAGAAATTGGTTGCAGGGACTTGAACCTTCATCTAGGCTGGATAAATGAAACTGTCAAAGGTAATCAGCAAGATAAATCTGTAGAATACTTTTGCAAGAGTTTTCATTATTTGTTCAGGCAATGTGGGCATGCTCATTAGGCCAGCATTTGTTGCCCTTCCTGATTATCCTGGAGAAGGTGGTAGCGAGCTGCCTTCTTGGATCACTGCAGTCCATCAGATACGGAGACATCTGCAATTCTACTGGAAGCAAGTTTCAGGATTTTGACCCAGTGACAAGAGAAGGAACAATGATATATCTGGAAGTTAATACAGCATGTGGCAGAGGGGAACTGCAGTTGGTGATGTTCCCTTGCATCTGCCTACTTGTCATTCAGGTGACAGAGGTCATGAGTTTGATGGATTCTGCTGTGCATTTTGTAGATTGCATATAGTTTCAATGCTATGCATCAGTGACAAAGGGGCTGCTTTGTCTTGAATGATATCAAGCCTGTTGTGTTGTTGGAGCTGCACACATCCAGGCAAGAGCACAGTGTTCCATCACAATCATTAAATGTATGTTGTAAATGGTGGAGAGTCATTGGGAGTCAGGAGGTGAGTTACTTACAGCAGAGTTCTTAGCCTCTGACGCGCTGTTGTAGCCACAGCATTTATGTGGCCAGTTCGGTTCAGTTTTTCATCAATGACAACTTCTGGATAATGAGGGGGTACAAAACCATGATAAAGTCACTGATGTCAAAGGTGACGGTTAGATTCTTTCTTGGAGATGGTCATTACCTGCATGCACAAAAATTACATGCCTTTATCAGTCCAATATACATGGTGTTCAGGTCTTTATGGACACAGACTGCTTCAGTATCTGAAAATTAATAAATGATGTTGAACATTAGGGATGTTCACTGATGATTACACAATTTTGAATACATGATGCAGAGAAAGACATTGATGAAGCAGCTGAAGATGGTTGGACCTAAGGCAGTGCTCTCAAGAACTCCTGTAGAGATGTCCTGGAGTTGAGATGACTGAACTTCAACAACCATGACCATCTTCCTTTGCGCTAGGTATGGTTCCAACTAAGAAAGTGTTTCACCCCTTAATTCACATTGATTTCAGTGTTTCTTGTGCTCCTTGATGCTTTATTTGGTCACAAGCTGCCTTGATGTCAAGGGCACCACACTGCCAGAGTTCACCCCTTTTGTCCATATTTGGACCCAAAGGTGTGATAAACTCAAGAGCTGAGTGACCCTGAAACAGAGCATCAGTGAACAGGTTATTGATGAGCAAGTGCTGCTTAATGGCTCTATCAACAAGCTCTTGCATTGATTTCTCGATGATTGACAGTAAACTGATATGGAAATAATCAGCCTGGTTGGATGTCAACTTTTTTTGTGGACAGGAACATACTCAGGCGACTTTCCACATTGCTGGGTAGATGGCAGTTTTGTAGCTATAGGCTGACTACAGACATAGGAACTCAAATCTTCAGAACCATTGCCAGAATGCTGTCAGGGCCTGTGCCTTTTGCAGTTTCTCATATTTCTTTGACTATACTTTGATATCATGTGGAGTGAATCAAATTATCTGAAGGCTGGTGATTGTGACACTGGGTGTCTTGGGAGGAAGCTAAAATGGATTATCCATTCAGCAGCTCTAGCTAAGATGAGTTCTAACAGCATTTGATGATGATTACGTGGTGTCCATTTGTCTAGGTTTTAATTGCAGATTTTAGTGAGTTCAAATTTCACCATAGTTTGTGGTGGGATGAAAATGCATGTCTCCAGGGCATCATCTTAGGACTGTGGATTAATACAGCTTTCTATATCAATTTGTGATGGAACTGACTAGGGATAAAAGTATCTGTGTTCTGAGGCGGGTTTCATTAGTTGTCTTAGAATAACAGATTCTCTGGGGAAGACTGTCGACATTACAAATGAATTCCATTGTAAGGCCAGAACTTTTGTGCTCAAGTGGGGAAAACTGCCAACTTCACAAACCTGACTTGGGAGAAAGTCTGTTTCTTGTTAAATGTGTGTGGGTGTTAACTGAGGTCGGGCCAACCTCCCCCAGAAAGAGCTTAGACGTAACCACTAGGGAAGGTGAGGACTACATATGAAACAGAAGCAAGAGAGCATTTTGGCCCTTGAGCTTGTTTTACTTTTCAATATGATCATGGCTGGTTTCCTACCTAAGCACCAGTTTCTCACTCACTCTCTACAGCTGTTGATTTCCTGACAGACCAAAAAATCCATCAATCTCAATCTTAAATGTGCTCAACATTGAAATGTTCACAAGCCCCTGTGGAAGCAAACCTAACAGTCACAACAGTGACCAGTAATCTCATAACTCCTTAGTTGGAAATGTCTGAAGAGAAACTTATTGTTACATTGCTTCACAACAAAGCAAAATAGTAATATATGGATCATCATGGCAAATGAAACCTTCTGTCAGAAGCAAAATAACATACCTTTGAAGCTCAAAATTAGAGATGTCCAGTGTTGGCAATATCCCAGTAGATCAAATTCCATTTCATAAAATCAAGAGAAGCTTATACAATTTTGTAAAACTAAGCCTTGCAGTTTCAAACTTCATCCAGTTTTGGCAAATTTACATGCAACCAGTGAATCTAACATTCTCTTGATTGCTGATATGTTAACAGCAGCTGTTTGCATTCTGAAATAACAAAGGAAGTGCTGAAGAAACTCAGCAGGTCTGGCAGCATCTATGGAGCAAGAAACAGAAATGTTTTGAATCCAATATGACTCTTCTGTAACATGAAGTTGTTGAACACATCGTTGACTCTGAAGGTTGTAAATAGCCTAAGTGGAAAACAGTGCACCCTTTAGGCTGTGCAAAAGTCTGAGGGTCTGCATTCGGCGGTTAGTGTACTAATGCCATTCACAGCACTGATGTCTGGTGTCAGAAATCGTTGTCATGCGCAGAAATTGGAGATCTGCTCAAAAGAAAAATAAATTCATGGGAACGCTTCTGGACGATGAGGGGTTGTTTCTCCAGATGTGTTGAACTTCACTGGAACACAGCATTAGGCATGGGACTGAGATTTTAGCATGAGAGCAGGATGCTGTGCTGAACCATCAAGTCACTGAAAAGTCAAGTTCATTCTGAGCAGAAGAATTTCGCAAAATGTCAGAGCACACCAAACGCAGTCCCCCACTTTGATTATATCCTCTTGGATGTGGTTTTCTCCCACAGTCCAAAAATGTGTAGATTAGGTGAATTGGGCATGCTGAAATTGTCTGTAGTGTCCAGTAATGTGCAGGCTAGGTGAGTTAGCCATGGTAAAAGTGAGGTTATGAAGATAGGATGGGGGTGCTGGGTCTGAGTGGGATGGTCTTCAGAGGGTTGGTGCAGGCTTGATGTGCTGAATAGCCTCTTTCCGCCCTATACGTGATTCTTTATCCCAGGGTCTTGTTTACACAGGTGTGCTTTCAGCAGAAATGATCTCTTCTTTATTATAAATATTTATCATTTGTAAGAGTTAAAAATGTAGGACTGTTGAAGGGCAAACCAGAACAGCTTCAGAGCAGATGGAAGCAGGTGATGTTATGACTGGGTGTCTTTGGTGAGCGAGAATGCGGTATCTACCAACACTTTTTAATGACTTTAGAGAGGAAAAGGCACAGTAGAGGGTAGAGTGCTTTGTCTCCCTATTCAACTCCATATTGATTTTAGCTCTCTCCCCCTCTGGTTTATTGGTTTGCGTTGCTATTTACAGGCTTCATCTGTCAATTAATCAATTAGAAAACATGGGTGATTTACAGGTGGTGGTTAACAGATGGAAAAAAATGGGTGATTTGATCATGGCAAAAAAATTCATTCAGATGTGTGCAAGACCACTTATGTATATTAAAATGAAGAGTTGGGGCCATAAACGGGGGGGGGGGGGGGGGGGGAGGCGTTTGACACAGTAGTAGAGACCCCTTTCTCTGGACCAGAAGGCCCAGGTTCATGTCCCTCCTGTTCCAGAGGTGTGTAATAACAACTCTGAACACGTTGATTAGAAAAGTATTGAGAGTTGGTGCCATGGGGCTCTGGTGGTGCTGTGGAGTGATCCGTGCCTCTGGACCAGGAGAAACAGGTTAATGCTCCACCTGTTCCACAAGGTAATAACATCTCTCAATAGGTAGATTTGAAATATCCAAGACAGGGGTCATCAATTAGAAAATATGAGTGATTTACTTGTGGTGGTTAATAGGCTAAGATTGCCACAGGTGGTGCATTGTGGGAAAAAGGCATTCAGTTGTGTCTGATAACACATACACGTATTAAAAATAATGGTTTAACTACACCACAGGTGATTTGGTGACAGGAAATAAAATAGTTCAGTTGCATGTAAGAACACTTCTGGACATAAAAAGGAATTGGGCAGTACACATGGAGTCTATCAATACTCTCAAAGCTTTTAAAGAAAGGTGGGGACCACATAGAGTGGAACACCTTATGAATGCTTTATTGCCCCTTCCAGCTTCATTTTGATATAGCCCCTCCCTCCCTCTCTACTTCTCCCTCACGTTTGGTGCTCTTCTTTGTCCTTAACAGGCTTTGCATGTAAATTAATCAATTCTAAACACAGCTGATTTAAAGGTGGTGGAAAATGGGTTGAAAGTACCAAAGGCAATTTGGCGATGGGAAGAATTCCAATCAGTTGTGTGTAATAACACTTATAGATGTAAAAAGTAAGAGTTGAAACATGGAGTGCTGTTAAGGCACAGCGATAGTGTGCCAGGAGGCCTGGGTTCAAGTCCCACTTGTTCCAGAGATGCGTAACAGGATCTCCAAATGGGCTGATTAGAAAATATCTGAGTTGGAACAGTACAGTGGATGTACTGCTTTGTTCTCCTCTATAATTCCACTTGAACTTATTCCCCTCCCTTTCTCCCCTACCACACCTTACTTTTGTTGTTGCTGCACTGCCCCTAATATGCAGTGCTTGTAAATGTTTTTGTTTAATTGGAGACATGGGTGGTTTGGCGGCAGAGAAAAAAAACTTTCTAAAAAAGGTAACAGGTGAATACGGTGGTGATAAAAAGGCAATCAGGGGCGTGCAAAAGCATCTCTGGATAGAAATAAAACAAAATGAAAAGAGAAATAAACAATAAAAGTAAATAAAAGTTAACTCCCAGCTGCCCGCCTCTCTTCCACGGCTATGTTTATGTCCAGGTGTCCTGACTGAGGGAGTAAGTTTTGGCCGTAAACATGCTTGAGGTCTTCAGACAACATACGGCCCCACAGAGCAAACAGCGGGCTATCACCCCCTCTGCAACTATTTTGATTTGCTTCCTCCCTTGTTTTCTCCACCATTTTGATTTTGTTATTGTCACATTGCCTCTGGTGGACAATGCTTGTAATTTTTGAACTTGGGTTATTGGTTAATTTGGTGGTGGTCTCATAATAAAATAAACTGACCTGGTCCCTGTGGAGGGGGTTATGATTCTTAGTTGCCTGCCTCTCTTCTGCAGAAACATCTGGGCCTGGTTTTCCTTGGAGAGGGAGCATGCAGTGTCTATCAACATCTTTAATGCTTATAGGCAGAGGCAGGGGCTGGGATGCATTATCTCTCCAACACTATTCTTACTTTGTCACTAAATAAGAAGTTGGGCTTTGCAAGCACACGGTTAAAGGAAGTGGTTCATAATAACCTCCTGAAGCGCAATTAGGGACAATAAATAAAAGCTAATCTTGCCATTGGCATCCACATATAATGAATGAGATAAAACAAAAACTGTGCACAGCTCTGTGTCTGGAATGGGAAGAAAAAGAAAATGTAAATATGCTGTTTTGAGAATAAACTAAATCTAATAATTATTACAAGTAAACTATCTATTGAATAATTGAATGCATCTTCTATCAACATCAACTTGTAAGTAGAAATGACTCTATAGCATTTAATAATCATTACTTATCAAACCTTTTGGTTAAGGAACATTTTGGAACAGAAATTGACTACTTGTGTGAGGGAGGCTTTGATTAGATTAGATCAGATTCCCTACAGTGTGGAAACAGGCCCTTTGGCCCAACAAGTTCACACCACCCCGTGAAGTATCCCACCCAGACCCATGCCCCTATAACTCTCACACCCCTGAACACTACAGGCAATTCAGCATGGTCAATCCACCTAGCCTGCACATCTTTGGACTGTGGGAGGAAACCGTAGCACCCAGAGGAGTACATCAAAGATGATGTAATCAATGTGAATCATAATCAGTGTAGTAAGGCTTTGAAAATGAGTACATCTAGAGTATTTGGATAGATGTTTTCTAAACAACCTGTTCAGAGATATTATTACTCACCTCCGGAGCTGATGGGACTTAAAAAAACTGGGCCTACTGGTCAGAGATAGGTGCACCACCTCTGAGTCACAAGAGCCCCTAAGGCTATGACAATAAATTTGTACAAACGTGAGAAATATGTTTGAGTTCTGTTTTATTACATCTATGATGCTTGGGATGCACATTCATTTGGCCATTGAGAATCTCAGGCGTAGGCCTCTGTGTTAAATGGGCAGTATTGTAGCTTATGATTTATTTTAAACTCTTCCTGTGAAAGTACAAATGTAGTTATTTGACAGAAATCTATTTCAAATTTGGAACATTGTGGTAAAATAATTACCATGTTCCAATAATAATTTATGCTTTCATCTCCAAAGCTGAAATCCAGGCTGACTAGTTTAAATATAATTATTCACAATTCTAAGTTCCCATCTCCAATTGTATAAAGCATTGGTTAAGGCCTATTTCTAGGCACATAACTGACAGCGCATGTAGAATGAGAATTCTAACAAAAGGCTAAATGTTCACCTGAAATTAGTTGCTGGGTTTTCTTACATTAGTTTGGGAGATCTGCCAAACATGTCAAAACCCCAAGGGCAACTTGTTCAATATTCGTTCCCAATTTTTTGGCCACCTGCCTCATTGCCTTGGGCAAGAAAGAGCCGGGGGGTGGGGAGAAAGGCGATGGAAAGGACCCAATCATGGCCAACTGTTACCTCAGGTAAGCTTTTTTGAGTATCGTTCTTGCTCCTCAGGCAAGTTTTGCTTGAGATTAGTTTGATTGGAGGAATCCTTAATACACATTGGCAACTGTAACCAGAAGTAAAACAGTGCAAGCATGAGGATGCCCTAAAACCTGGTTAGCTTAAGCATGTCTGGTAGTGAACAAAAGCAGTGGTTTACACATGTGTGAAAAATGTCGGCTTTGTATTTACCAAGACTAAGCAGACTATCTAAGAGACTCTTCTTGGGGAAAAAGAAGAATTTGAACTAAAATTATTTTAATTAAGTACTAAAATTATTAATACACTACATATTGAATGAAAGCATGAAGCTTAGATTATTGCATAATCTAATCGTGACTTTCTATGATCATTCCCATGTAAAGAGAGTATTAATTTAAGTATACAGCATAATTCTGGCAATCATATTAGATATTGTGGACTATGTCCTTGTTTTCAATAAGAATACTTACAATTAGACCAAACATTGCTATTTCTGGATCTAAAAGCTGCCTCAAATTACCCTGGAAAAGCAAAGTATCTCAAAAACCTTAAGTCCAGGTTAAGCAAGTTGTTCCATGATACTATCTCAAGTGGTATTTTCCACTTAATAGGATGCTGCCACCAGTCTGAAAAGAGCATCTGCCAAATAATTGAGCAATGTCATGTATGAATTTCGATATCGCTGCATGATACAAAGTACATAAGTTGTGCCTCTGAACAACTGACTGATCAAATCATACATATCTTCCTACGGTGGTTCGCAATAAGCAGAGTACACCCACGTGAGAAAGTATACCTGCTGTTAAGGAGGGAAGTCTAGAACTTTTATCCAGGATTTAATTTTATTAAGAGAAATGGCAAGATAGTTTCAAGGTTATAACTTGCTACAATTTTAAAGTGAGTTAGTGGGAACTGCCGATGCTGGAGTCTGTGATAACAAGGTGTGGAGCTGGATGAACACAGCAGACCAGGCAGCATCAGAGGAGCAGGAAAGCTGTTGTTTTGGGTCTAGGCCATTCTTCAGAAATGGGGGAAGGGAAGGGGGCTCTGAAATAGAGAGAGGGGGAGGGAGTGATAGGTAGATCGTGAAGCAGATAGGTGGAGAGAAAACAGACAGGTCAAAGAGGCGGGATGAAGCTACTAAAGGTGAGTGTAGGTAGGGAGCTGGGATGTGCGTTCGTCAGTGAGGAGGAGGGTTGAGTAGATGGGAGGGAAGATGGACAGGTCGAGAAGGCAGGGATGAAGCTAGTAGAGGTGAGTATAGGTAGGAAGTGCGGATGGGGGTTGGCCAGTGAGGTGGGAGGACGGATAAGTGGGAGAAAAGGCGGGCTAGTCAAGGAGGCAGGGATGAGAGGGGGGTGCTAGTCTTGGAATGAAGTTGATGGTGGGGAGATTTTGAAGCTCATAAAGTCCACATTGAGACCACTGAGTTGTAGGGTTCCAAGGTGGAACATGAGGTGCTGTTCCTCCAGTTTCCGAGTGGCATCGTTGTGACACTGGAGGAGGCCCAGGATGGACATGTCATCCAAGGAGTGGGAGAGGGAGTTGAAGTGGTTCACGACTGGGAGGTGTTGTTTGTCGCAAACAGAGAGTAGGTGCTCCACAAAGCGGTCTCCAAGCCTCCGCTTGGTCTCCCCGATGTAACAAAGGCCGCATTGGGAACCGCAGACACAATAGACCACATTAGTGGATGTGCAGGTGAACATCGGTTTAAGATGGGTTTTCTTGGGGCCTGGGATGGAGGTGAAGGGGCAGGTGTAGCACCTCTTGTGGTTGCAGGGAAAGATGCCGGGGGTGTTGTGGCAAGTGGGGAGTGTGGAGCAACGAGGGAGTCGCAGACAGAGCGGTCCCCACGGAAGGCAGGTAAGGGTGGGGAGGGAAATATATCCTTCGGAGTAGGGTCAAATTGCAGATGGCAGAAGTGGCGGAGAATTTTCAAGAGCCTTGGTGAGACCTCCCCTGGAATACCATGAGAATTTTTGGTTGTCTTATTTAAAGAAAGATATATTTTCCATAAAGAAGCTCAATGAACATTCACGTGATTGAATCATTGGAATGCAGTGATTATCCTAAAAGGATAGATTGAGGAAACTGAGCCTATATTCTCGACTGATTATAAGAAAGTGGGTGATCTAACTGAAATATATAAAATTCTTTCAGGGCACAACAGAGCAAATGCAAGAAGGTTACTTCCCCAAAGATAACAAGTTGTAGAGCTGACTGAACACAGCAGGCCAAGCAGCATCATAGGAGCAGGAAAGCTGACGTTTCGGGCCTAGACCCTTCTTCAGAAAAATATTTTTGAGGAAGAATTTCTTCGCTCGCAGGTGGTGAATCTTTGGGCCATCACAGAGGGATATGTAGGCTCATGCTTTGATGAGGTTCAAGCCAGAGATCTAGAGATTTCTAGATGTCAAGGCATCAAGGGATATGGAGAGATGCTGGGAAAGTGGCACTGAGATGGAAAATCAGCCACTACGTGCTTGAATGGTGGAGCAAGTTCGAGAAATTTATGTAAGGCAGTTTGGTTTGTGACTTCGAGAGGAACTTCCAGGTGTTGGTGTTTCAAAGTGCCTGGTGCCCTTGTTCTTTGGGTGGTATAAGTCGCGAGTTTTGAAATTGCAGACTTGGGGCCTTGCCAAGTTTCTGACATGCAATTTCTAGATAATGCACACACCATCACCATGATGTGGATGTGTTCAAGGAAGTGAACACTTAGGATGGTGGGTAGTTTCATACTGTAATGTTAAGTTTCTTGAGTTTTGGTGGGAGTGAAGCAAGTGACCTATTCTACTCCTGACTTCTGGCTTGCAGATCTTAGAAAAGCTTTAGGCAGTCAGGACCTGAGATACTCACTGGAGGGTTCCCAACATCTAAATTACTTTTTTATTGACATTATTTATATGACGAGTTCAGTTTCTAATCAACACTAACTCTCAGGATGTTGATAGTGGGAGAGTCAGTGAAGCTGATATTTTTCAACATCAAAGGGGAGGTGGTAAGTTGTCTCTTGTTGGAGACAGTCATTGCATGGCACTTGTGAACTGCAAATGTTACTTGTTACTTATTAGCCAAAGGAGAATATTGTACAGGTCTTGTTGCAGATGGAAATAGCTTCAATTTCAGAGGACTTGTGAATGATGGTGAACATTCTATAATCATCAGCAACCATTCCCATTTTTGATCTTATAATGGAAGGAAGGTCATTGATGAAGCATCTGAAGATGGTTGGGCCTAGGACAGTACCCTGAGGATCTCCTGCAGAGATGTTCTGGGACTGAGATGGTTGGTTTCCAGCTAGTGAAGTGCTTTCCCGCTTAGTCCCATTATCTTTTGCTGGAGCTTGTTGGCGTCACACTTAATCAAATGCTTTTTAATGTTAGGGTCATCCACTCTCTGGAATTCAGGCTTTTTTTTATGCTTAGATAAAGCTATAATGGAATCATGACCAGAGTAATTATGGCAGACCCTAACCTGCCCACTGTTGAGCAGATACCACTGAGCGAGTGTCACTTAGCTACCCTGTTTGTAAGACCTTCTGTTACTTTGGTGCGGATACAGAATTGAATATTGAGGCAGGAGTTGACTGGTTCTGATTTCTCCTACTGTTTTTGGTAGCACATACCAGAATAATTTGCCAAATCATCAGGTAAATGTTGGTGGTGTAGGTAATTTACAGAAGGTAAGAGCAAATTGCAACAATAGAAGCATCTTTAACAGAGATAAAAGATTGCAAAGGCAAGTCAAAAAGCATGGGCAACAGAAACTATGGAAAATGAAAGAAAACAACACCAGGATTGATGAAAAACAAAAGAACCAGAGAAAAATAGACTGATGGCTTTGGAAGGGATTGCGATGGCGCACAGCAGTCCTTCCATTCTCAAGAAAATAAGAATCCTGTGAATGGGTGTCTGTCCAAAAAGAACTGGCAGCAGGCTACAACTGTAATCAAAAAAAGAAACACTTGAATTTATGTAGCACCTTTGATAACCTAAACGTAGTCACTTTAGTAATGGAAGACACTAGGAAGTCACTTTGCCAAAAATGTTCCTTAAACATCTTTGTTAGGTTACAAAGGGACATTGATAGGATGCAGAGTTGGGCTGAGAAGTGGCAGATGGAGTTTAATCCTGAAAAGTGTGGGGTGATTCATTTTGGAAGGACAAATTTGAAAGCAGAATACAGGGTCAACGGAAAGATTTTTGGCAGAGTGGAGGAGCAGAAGGATCTCGGAGTTCGTATCCACAGTTCCCTGAAAGCTGCCACCTAGGTGGATAGAGTTATTAAGAAGGCGTATGGTGTGTTAACTTTCATTAAAGAGGGATTGAGTTCAAGAGCCGTGAAGTTATGCTCCAGCTATACAAAACCCTGGTTCGGCCACACCTGGAGTATTGTGTCCAGTTCTGGTCGCCTCATTACCAGAAAGATGTGGAAGCGTTGGAAAAGGTGCGCAGGACATTTAGCAGGATATTGCCTGGAATGGAGGGAAGGTCTCACAAGGAACGGTTGAGAGAGCTAGGGCTTTTCTCTTTAGAACGACAAAGGGTGAGAGGTGACTTGATAGAGGTGTACAAAATGATCAGAGATATAGATGCAGTGGACAGCCAGAGACTTTTTCCTAGGGTGGAGGTAGCTATTATGAGGGGGCATACTTTTAAAGTGACTGGAGGTAGATATAGGGGAGACGTCAGAGGTAGGTTCTTTACTCAAGTGGTAGGGGTGTGGAATGCATTGCCAGAGCGGGTAGTGGAGTCAGCCTCATTAGGGGCATTTAAGCAGCTATTAGATAGGCATATGGATGATAGTATAAGGTAGGGGTGGAGGTTAGATGGACCTTAGGTTTAGGGTAAATGTATGGCACAGCATTGAGGGCCGAAGGCCCTGCACTGTTCTATGTTCTAAATGGTGTAAGATAGTGATCACATTTCCATTAGTTGATAGTCGGTAAATATTGGCCAGAACATAGATGAGAACTCTCCAGCTGTTTTCTAAATACGGCCAATGCATTTTTTTTGTCTGTATACGAGATTTAACATCTTAGCACTTCTCACGTCTCATTGCTCATACTGCACCCAAGTATCATCTGATGAAATGCTTTTATAGTTTTCACTTTTGAGATGGTCCCTAATTCAATGAAAATCATATCAAGGTTTCCAGGAGGAAGGGTTTGATAATTGGATTTTCTGGCTATGACATCAGACTTCTGGGAAAGCAGTCTCTGGTAGACTGTCAAGGAAACAGAAGTTAATCAGAAAGAATAAAAATGCCTGGTAAATCAGATTGAAGCCTGTGGTCAGATTAGACCCAAAGGGCTGAACTTATGTCTCTGTGCAGAGTCCTGTTTCAGTCTGTAACTGGTCATATGTAACTTTTCTCCATTTCTTAATTGTAATTTCTTTACTTTTTTTTGGCATGCCTAGTGTGTACAACACCCTCCCACATCCCCACTAAGATCCAATCCTCCATTTCCACACGTTGCCTTTGCTTAGTAGTTCAGAGTTTTCAAAGCTTGTGAAAGTCATTTCAAATTTGGAAGTTCATGAAGAAAATGGAAAGACTGCTCAGTTGAGAATGTTCTGCAGGTTAAGTACACACCTCCAAATGTTACTATTATGTTTCGTACTGTAACGTAGATATGGTTTTAAAAGAGAAATTCATGTCTTTTAAAGGTAAATTGATCCTGGCACTAAGAGGCATTATGCAACTGTTCAAAAGCATTACAGTACTGTTCCAATTGACATAATATCATATAATTCAGTATAAATTCATGTTGTAAAATGTCCTATTAGCCTATGCTGTCTTCTACGGTGATTTAAATGAATCTGGCTAATAAAAGAATCTGATATCTGTCCTTACATTTGAGAAAATAAACCTTCATAGCTTTAAAAATCTATACCTGCACCTGTCCATTGATTGAGAAGTACTCGGCTTTGATACTGAAATTTGCACCTTCTCTATTTTTCATCTCAGAGAATATGCTACTGTTTGGAAAGCTGTGACCATTATGAATGCCCTGCTGCATTCATAGTGTGAATGGATTTTCAACACAGATACCTGAGAATTAATGACAGTTATACTACATATTTGTTCATTTGATGTGGTTTCTGGTTCACAAACTGACAGGATTGCAACATTACAATGATTATTTCACATGGCAAAATGCATATTAACTTCACTCTCAAAGTAAATCTATTTGATGGAGGCTTTAAGTAGAAGATGAAAGTTTTATTTTTTCCCCAAGTTAAAATATTTCCCATTGCTAATGCATGCCCCCTGAGGAATGCATCTGGTATAGACTTGGTGAGTCTCTACATGGAAGGGATAGAGAGTGCATGTATTGGTGTCATTGAGAGAGAGAAAGATGAAGGTAGAATTTTTAATCTGTGCAGTCATGGGTTGGCATAACAAAAGGTTGAGTGATGAGGTGATAGGTGAGATTTAGGGAGCCTTTAAACAAAACTGGGGACTTGATTTCGAAATCCAAGGTGGGCCTTTCAACAAGCCTACTTCTGCAACTACACTCTTTGTACTCCACCGTGGCTCACGTGGTGCACTTGCAAACCTGATTCTAGTAACGATAAGTAATGAAATGGACTGTGGCATTATCTACAGTTCAATGACAAATGCAGGAGGGCATGCCAGCAACAATAGCAGTCATGCCGAAAAGTGAGGGTGTCAACCTGGTAAAAAAAAAGCGGGGTACTTGAGTGCCAGACAGCAGAAACAGCAAGTGATAGAAAGAGCTAAGCAATTCCACAACCAATGGATCAGATCAAAGCTCTGCAGTCCAGTCAGTATAACTAGTGGTGGACAATTAAACAACTTAAGGAACAGACTTCACAAATAGCACTATCCTCAATGATGGTTCAGCCCGGCACCTCAATGAAACAGATAAGTCTAAAGCACTTGCAACAATCTTCGGCCAGATGTGCCAAGTGGAGTATGCAGTTTGAAAGCTGTGTGTAGTTCAGGTATTCCTAACTCAGATGAAACTTTTGCCCATGAGCTCTTAATATTCAGTACTTTATAGCCATTGGCCAGAACTGGATAGAGGTTCTGAGAAGCTATGTGAGCAGTCCATGCACGTTGAAGAGCTGGGGAGTTTTTACCATGCTTACCATGTAATGGGGTTGTTATTGAGCAGTTAGATAAAAATGTATATGGGCAAGCAATGCATTAGTACCGGTCATGGCCTGAATGAAGGAAGTTCAAAAGAACTACACATGGGGATGGTGATGATCTTAGCCATGGAACTTGGCTTGAGTAAAACAGTCAGTGGAGGCAACTTGAGGATCATATTCTGCATTACAAAGAATGACTGAACTCTATCAGTGTTGTAGTTGTGTTTGAACAGCATGGCTAGGGGTGTGCTAAGTTCTGGAGCATAGGTCTTCAGTACCGTTGCTGAAATGTTGTCAGTATCCATGCCTCCAGTCGCTCTTTGATATCACATGGGAGCAGACTTAATTGGTTGCAGGCTAGCACATACGACATCAGGCACCTCTGGAGAAGGCTGAGAGGAATCACCCACTCGGCACATCCAGCTGAAGACTATTACAAGTGCTTTAGCCTAATCTACCCCATCAATGACAACATTTGTGAAGCCTCTTCCTCCATTAAATTATCCAGCACCATTTATGGCTAGATGTGGCTGGACTGAAGAGCTTTGATCCGATCCATTGGTTGTGAAATTGCTTAACTTTCTCTATCGCTTGCTGCTTCTGCTATTTGGCACTCAAGTACCCTTGTTTTGAAGTTTTACTGGGTTGACACCTCATTTTTCCATATGACTGATGCTGTTTCTGGCATGCCCTCCTGCAATTTTCATTGAACCACTGAGCTACGCTAAGCATTAATGAGCTGTCTAGTCTACATTTTCTTCAAAGTCAAGATCTCTCCAATTCTGCCGATTACTTTCTGCTCTTGCTATGTGTTTGTGTGCTTTTGATAACTAACTGTTTTCCTGGTTCAATCTGGCATTTTGTGGCCACCTTGTAGCAATTTCAAAAAACGAACTGGGTGTATTCTGGCACAAAGCCTGATCTTTAATAACATACTGCAGAGAGGCTGAAAATGTAAAACTCAAGGAGCTAATCATTGGTCACACTACCACAAAATACTGGGACATTGAGAGAAGCTTTATTATCTTTTTGACAATGATGTGTTATGAAAATTACACTTAGATTACAAACATTGCAATTCCCAAGGAAGTAAATAGAAACTATAGATTTATCTTTTCAAATTTCAGCTTTTAAAGAAATGAGTCATATCCATTAACTAGGTACAAAATTAAGTGGAGAAGCAATTGAAAATACGAATGGAGATTGGTTCCATTGCATCTTCACCTACTTCACGATTTATTTAATTTTCTCTTAATTTTCAGGTTCAGCTAAAGGATCAATCAATTTTGTAGTCACGATATTTAAATTAGGCCCATTATGTTATGTAACGTGAGTTTGTTTGGTGTTGTGGGTCATGTCCCTGCTTCTGAGCCAGAGGCTCCAGGTTCCAGTCCATTTCATGATTTGATGGCCCATGCAGTTCTATTCATAATATGGCCAAACGTTTCAGCATCAGTTTGTAAATATGTCCAACACCACACTAATGGCTGGTGGTAAGCACAAGAAAGGTTCCTCGTAATCCATAGGAAAATAAACTGGAGCCTCTACCATCAATTATAATAACTTCAGGCTACATGCAACATTCATGAAAACAATATGTTGCCACAGTAATTCGAGCTCTTTGGGAAGCCAGTTAACTCAACTGGTTGGATGGCGGTGTGAATTAGATCGGCACCAGGATTTCCAGAACCAAAGTGAAAGTGACTGTCATTGTCATTAAGGCACATTTGGCTAAGTGCCTCATCCAGGAGTCCCATCAAAACTGGAAACAATGTGAATCAGGGTGGTGGGGAGTGACAGCTCTCTGCTAGGTGAAGTCATGTCTGGTACAAAGGAAGATGAACATGGTTGTTGTAGGTCAGTCATCTCCAGGGCATTTTTGTAGCAGTTCCTTGGCACCATTCATAACTCCTCAGATACTAAAGCAGTCCATGTCCAAAAGCAGCAAGGCCTGGACAATATCCAAGTTTAGACTGATAGGTAGCAAGTATCTTTCATGTCACCTAGGTGTCAGACAGTGACAATAACCACCGCCCTTCGATATTCAATGGCACGACCTTCACTGAATCCTCTCATTATCAACATAATGGGAACAACAATTGACTAGAAACTGAACTGGGCCAGTCATATAAATATAGAGATTACATGAACCAGTTAGATGTTTGGAATCCTATAGACATTAACTCACCTCCTAACTATCGAAAATCTGTTCAGTGTGATGGAATGCTTCCAACACACTTGGATTAGTGTGCTCCAAAAACCCTCAGGAAGGCTGACATGATCCCATATCAAAGCAGCCCACTTTGTTGGTATCATATCCACAAATATTCACACCCTCCATCTCTACTGCTCACTAGCAGCAGTGTGCTATCTACAAGATGCACTGCAGAAATTCACCAAAGATCATCAGACTGCACCTTCCAAACCCATGACCATTAGAAGATGGAGATGGGCACTGGATACATGGTAATACCATAACCTGCAGTTTTCCCTCTAAGTCACTTACGATCCTTGCTAAATACATTGCCATTCCTTCAATGTCACTGCGTCAAAATCTTGAAACTCCTTTCCCAATGGCATTGTGGGTCTACCTATAGTAGATACTCAGCAACAGTTCAAGAAGGCAGCTCACCACCACCTTCCCAAGAGCAACTAGAGCCAGGCAATAAATGCTGGCTCAGCCAGCAATGTCCACATCCACTGAACAAATTCATAAAAACAGCAGCAATGCTATTCTGGCTCAGGGTAGGATTAAAATTACAACCTGGTTATTTTGAAGGAACACTCTCCAGTACCTCGAAGTCTGATCTGAGCATGTTGAAAATGAAGAAGGCTGAAGACATATGGAGCATTGGTGGGCAATTTTAACTGCCTGATTTTAACTGGCAACTTGCCCAGTTTCCAGTAGGTGGGTCGTATGGAAATCACCCATGCAATGTTTTAACGATGCAAGGAAAGAGAAAAATACAATAGTAAACCTAACGGGCTGGTTTATTTTGACTTAATGCCCTTCCCATATAAGAATTTCCTCTGAAAATAAAGATACACATGTCTGAATATTTGGGAACATTGAGCCATGACCTACAAATAAGGAATGATGTATAGAATTCCAAAATGTGGAATGTTAAATGTGTATCCATGCAGTACTGCTCCCTGTGTCCTTCATGGAAATGTAAAAAGAATGTTCATAAAACGTAGCAGCTGTTTTTAATAAATACTCCAAGACACATCCTATCATATTTAATTACATTATTCAGGAAGAGCACGATGGCAGGACCACATAGAGGAATTTGCAGGAAGGCATTTTACAAATGTTGCCTTCAGGTAATATATCTAGAATTAATTGCTTTCTGCTTTCCATAGCCAGCTACTACATGCATTCAAAGCTCTGTGAAATACTTGGATAATAATTTGTGGACTCAAACTAAGATGCACAGAAATGTAGCTGTTGGAAAAAGAACTGCAATTGGTTCTACACTGTCGTTACTAGTCATTGGCAGTTATATTGTGGTGTTAATTCCTATCTGAAATACTCTAAATGTACTGCACCAATCTGACTTATTATTATTTAATGTCAACCTTCAAATGTAATACTCTAATCTTTAGTACTTGAAAGCAGGAGGGCACCTAGAATAAATGTGTAGTCAGCTTAATGTTTTCCTGTCCACTTCTGAGCTATTCCCCATAGGACAGGGTGAGGGTAAGATGTTAGAAGCCCGTCCAGCCCTAAGCATACGGAAGCCCTTAAGTTGTAGCAACTCAAGGTTCTCATACGTTCATCACTGCCACAATAAATTGGACAGGGGAAAACAGATGAAAACTGGCCCGCTGACAATCTCAATAGGTAAGGTAAACAGCAGAAAGGAAGTGAAGTGTTCCTCATTAAGGGTTCCCCTAGGCCCATTGGGGGAACTTGCAAGATCTTTGTGCATCTGTAGTGATTGTAATGAGGTCAGCCAGGTAGACCTCAGAATATAAGTTCCCTGATTGGGGCTGACAATCTGGTCCAATCAGGAAGCCCTGGCTGACAGATATGAAAAGGAGAGTCAGGCATCCTGTTCACTCTGAGATCGGGCTCTGAGGGAGCCTGATTAGTGTCAAGGACTCCCCACATGTAAATAAAAGGTGACTCGATGACAGGATGCCGACCTCTGGGGGTCATTTTTCTCTGCCATCTGGCCTCTGAAACTCATCCCCAATCACAATGTGAGCAAACATTCCCAGATGTACCTTGATGTCAGCTATCCACCTTCCTTCTTCTTGGGGCTCCTGGTAGACCCAGCAGCAGGTGCCAATTGGTTCTGGTTTGAGGGCCAGCAGTACTCTAGAGTGGGACCTCCTATACCTGAGGGGTGGGTCACTTGCTCACCTTGTTAAGATCGCCTCCAATCTAACATCTTAAAGTCAACAAGGGGCTAAGTGGATTTTCGACTGGGAAGATACCCCTCCTTTAAAATTCCCCCAGGAAAGTTCATTTGAACCAGCACCACCATTCTGGATTATTTAGTCCTTTATCTCATTGCTATTTGTGGGATCTTAATGTCTCGATATCGACTGCCACATTTTTGTCCATTACAAAAGTAACTACATTCAAAAGTTCATCAGTAACTATGAACAGCTCTAGAGCTACCCAAATGAATGGAAGTCCTTACATGAAAATTTTCTTGGTTACTTGATTTATTATTGGATTTGATTTATTATTGCCACATATAGCAAAATAGAGTGAAAAATATTGTTTTGCATGCTAACTAGACAAATCGTACCTTACATAAATATATCAGCGTAATAAAACAGAATGCAGAATATAGTGTTACAGCTACAGAGAAGGTGCAGTGAAAGATCAACTCAAATAAAGGAGAGATCCATTTATATGTCTGGTTAACAACCATGTGACTTAGTGGGGGATAAATTGCAACTGTTGTCCTGTTTACACTGAAATTTTGGAGCCAGATGAATATTTGAAAATCTGGCACTCACTAGTTGGTCAAACTGACTTTCAAGCTGACCTTCAAATCGGTAGTGGTCAACCCTTTGGGCCTATCATAGGTGGAAGACTTATATCAACCTTTAAATAGATTCCAAGGTTAGTTATGGGGACCTAAGTCATTTCTGCACATGTGGGACATGAAATGCTTCTGCCACTGCCTCAAACTACTTTCCCACCATTAACTTGTTAATTTTGGAAATTCTTCAGGGGATCCAGAGCTGTTTCTATCACCTGACCGAAGCTGCATAAAAGAATTACTTCAGGGTTAGCAAATTTTGGCATTTTAGAAATGAGGCCTGTCAAAGAAAGTTGTTCAAACTTTACATCAATTCCACTGGACAGGTGCCAGCCTCACACTGCCCAGTCTCCGCTATTAACTGCTCTCTCAAGTTGTCCTGCTACCTTTAATGATTTTTGCACATGTACACCCAGGACCCTTCACTCCTGTAGAATTCTATTTCTTATTTCGTGTCGTACCTCCAAGTTCTTCTGATTAAATTGAACCACTTTGTAATTCTCTGCATTAGACTTCCGCTTATCTGCCCATTCCAACCATTTGTCTATATTCTTTTGGAGCTCTACACTATCCTGCTTACTGTTCAATGCTTTCAAGTTTCTTATCGTCTGCAAATGTTGACATTTTGCTCTGTGCTTCAAGTTCTACGTCATTGATAGACATCAGGAGCAGTATTGGTTCCAACACTAAACCCTGGGATATCCATTAGAAACCTTCTTCTGGTCTGAAAAACATATATTAACCACTACATCATTCAGTAATTTCACACCCACGTTGCTACTGTCCTTTTTATTCCATGAGATATAATCAATAAGATTATTAAGCAGCACTTTATCAAAGACCTTCTGGAAGTCAATGTACATTAAATTAATGACATCATTCTTATCTTCTCTATTACCTAATCAAAAAACTCCAGCTAAATAATTAAACATGATGTGCCATTAACAAATCCATACTAGATTTCTATGGCAGTCCAGCATAAAGGTACATGCCTTGTCACCAGTCTTTCTCTTTCTCTGTGTCATTCTGTCAGTCTGCTATATGTGTGTAATACAATATGTAATGTAACTTCAGTAAGTATAGAACTCACGTGTGTATGTCTATGATAGCATAGCCTTGCAAATGGTGTTGTAAATAAACTTGAAGATATCTGACTCAACAATAATTGGGGAAGCACGGTGGCTCAGTGATTAGCACTGCAGCCACACAGTGCCAGGGACCCGGGTTCAATCCCAGCCTTGGGCGACTGTGCGGAGTTTGCACATTCTCCACGTGTCTGTGTGGGTTTTCTCCAGGTGCTCCGGTTTCCTCCCACAGTCCAAACATGTGCAGGCTAGGTGGATCGGCCACGCTAAATTACCCGTAGTGTTCAGGGGTGTGTGGGTTATAGGGGAACGGGTCTGGGTGGGATGCTCCAACAGGCGGCGTAGACTTGTTGGGCCAAAGGGCCTGTTTCCACACTGTAGGGAATCTAATCTAATAATCTAATTATCTTAGGAGTATGATACACAGGCTATCATTTGGAATATCATAAATTGCATCAAGGTGTCATAAAATAAGCACAACGCTAGTCATACAGCTAGTTTGCAGCAATAAATGCAGGCTAAAGGCTGAAAAGGTGATTAAAAAAAATAAGTAGCTAAGAAAATCTTTTTCTTAATACCCATTCATCATCTATCATTGTACAAATGTAACAGCAGCAACTATAATCAAGACTACAGTGCAACAAATTTTAAAACTATAAAACCTACACTGAAGTACAACGAGTATCCTATCTCTCTCTCTCTCTCTAAAAAGTAGGCATTCATAGGAAATTCAGGACAGCTTCAATGTTTTAAAAATAGCTAAAAGGTACTGAAAGACCTGTACTTGGTCTCCAGACAGTGCTCTTACAATTAAAAAAATCACTGAAAACCAATTTTCTGCAATAAAGAAGATTAACTGCTCATAATTGCAGGTCGCCCCTTGAAAAACTGATTCTGCACCGACTCCAAATGAGCATCATGACTTTGTATGCTGCCTTTTCTCCATACATTTGCACATTATTTCCATTTAAGTAACCATCCAATAACCTCTTGAATGCCCCAATTGAACCTGCTTCCATCACACTTCCAGGCAGTGTCTTCCAGACCCAAACTACTCAATTGTACTAAATAGTTTTACCCCACTTATACTTGCTTCACTTGCTAATCTCTTTAAACCTGTGCCCTCAAATTCTTGATTACGGATGACGAAATAGTGTAAATGGTAGAGGACAAAAGGTCAGAGATGAACTGAGGATGAAGGAGTTTCAGAGTGTTAAAATGTTAAAATGGAGTTCTGATGAGGACGTGATATTCTGATATGCCTGTCAATGAGGAATCAGATAATGATACTCCCCAAATATTATAAGAAGATATTGCAAACAGCACATGAAATTTCCATGGCAGAACACGCAGGAATGTGGACAATTTAAGAATTGATAAATTGGCATTTTACGTGGCCAAGATTTCATGAGGACTTGGTGCAGTTCCATAAACCATGCCACACGTCAGGTAGTTGGAAAACCTCAACATGTCATCAAAATGGTGTCTTAAAAACCCTTATCAATCAAAGATACTCATATGCGAATAACTGCTCACAGTGAAACCTCAAATAAAGATTAACCATTAGAAAAATGCCTTCCAAACACTTCCATTGCAATGAACTGCAACTTGTGCATACAACTTGGTTACACAGCTACAGCCACTGCACACTGCAAGTAATTAACTGCGCCATGTGTTTGGACCTGTCCTGATTATAAATGCCATTCATTTCTTATTTTGAAACTCTTCTTATTCTATGGCTCCATTAATTATTATTAAAAATATTTAAGAAGGCTTTCAGTAGCATAAAAGTAGTGTGCACTGCAGACACTGTACTTGCCCAGCAACTCACTGCGCTGAATGACCCATATTGATAGCAGGGAGCAATAGGTTACATAATAAACAGCAATAGGAATGTTATTGGCTGGGTTTTATTTACTTGTAAGTGGTCCTAAATACTCAGAGAACAAAAAATTGTGAATGGGATCAAATAACTTAACTGTAGGTTCTGTTTGTGCATCTCTGGGGAGCTTTTGAAGAAAATGCCTTACATATTTTCTTAACTGTTCTAACATATGACAGTGGTTGGAGGACTGCTGTTTAGTTTTATTAAAGATTCAAGAGCTTTAAAAATTAATGGCTGTGACCTAAATTTCTACCTATGGGGTGGCAGCAGGGAGCTTTACCACATATATTGCATACTACAAAATCATGCGTATATATTGAGATTTCCCACTTGAATCTTTCCACAGTGGTACTGTAGGTGTACAAACATCAAAAGGAGTGTAGCAATTTAAGAAAGCAGCTCACCATCACCTTCTGAAACACAATCAAGGATGGACTCAGCTTGCAAAGCCCACGTCTCCTCAATGAATACAACACCAAAAAATAGGCTGAGGTTCATAACACCATGTGACTTTCATTACTGCAAAACCACCCAGTGGAGTATATGCATTTACTTTAGAAATTCACTCATTGTTGTTTTGTAAGGGAGTGAATTCGAGGAATTTGATTTAGCCACAATGAGTGAATGGTTACAGATTTCCAAGTAATTATGTACTGTGACTTAAATGGGAACTTAATTAGTGGTCGTGTTTCCATGTATCTCATGCGCTTGCTTTTCTAGTTAGTAGAGGTGATGTCAAAGGAACCTACTTAAGTTGCTCCTGTATTTGCTATGTACCAGCGGTGAAGGGAATTCATATTTAACAACATGGATGGGGCACCAATCAAAACAGCTGCTTTGTCCTGAACAACGAAGAGCTTCTTAACTGTTTTTGGATCTGCACTCATCCTTCACACTTCTGACCTGTGCCTTGGTCGATGGGGTAAATGCTTTGAAGTCAGGAGGTAAGTTACTCATTGCAGAATTTCAAGCATTCGACTTGCTCTTGTAGCTACAGTATTTTTGTGGCTATTCCAGTTGTATGTTTGTCAAAGGCAACTTTTGGAGAATTGGTGGTATTGGATATAGTGATAGTAATGCTGCTGGATGCCAAGAGAAGTTGACACTCGTTATCTGAGGCCAACATTACTTTCCATTTAAGAATGTGAATGTTGCTCAGATCTTTCTGCATCTGGTCTCCTCTTTGTAATCTGAAGAGTTTCAAATGGAGCAGAATATTGTGCAATCATCAGTGAACATCCCACTCTTTGCGAGAAAGTGAAGGTTTTTGTTGAAACAGCCGAAGGTTATTGCATCTAGTCCTTGCTTTGAGGAACTCCTGCTGCCTTGTTGTGGGTCTGTTAGTCTTCAATATTCACAACAATCTTCTAATGTGCCTGTTATGACTCCAAATCCACTGGCTCAATTTTGTCTTTATGCTCACTAAGTTAATGCTGCCTGGATGACAAGGGCAGTCAATCTCAGCTCACTTCTGGAATTTCAGCGCTTTTTCCCTATTTGCAATGAGGTCTGGAGCTAAGTGATTTTGACAAATTCCAAACTGAGAATTAGTTAACATTTTACTGATGAGTGAATAACTCCACTTCACAGCACTCTTCACAGCACACTTCAATACATTTCAATACCTTGTTAGTGACGACTGCAGGTAGGTATGGATAAGCTTTCAGACAGGCCCAAATATGAAAATTCTGGACGTCAAATGTTGTAGATATTGACAAATCCACCAGATTCCTACCCTCAAGGAAATGTCTAGGCTCAGGCTATATCCTAGAAGGAAGTTACAATTCTGGAGACCACAGCTACCCATCAAACCCACACAACTATATTGCAGAAGGTGGGATCATCAAACAATTCATCAGGAATGCAGGGAAGTGACAATTAGTTACTTGCCCAAAGGAAAAGGGCTAAATCCAATTTTGATAATCACAAAGAAATCCGGATTCTTGTGATAGCTCGTAAAATACCAGCAAATGTTCTACTTAATAGACTGATAAGTCACATAGCAAGACATGTGTTGCCAGAAAGTAAAAGTGACTTTCGGAAACACAGAAACATTTGTAACACAATCTTCACCCTTTGGCAAATTCAACAGAAATGTCACAAACAACAGATGGGACTCTGCCCTAACTTTTGTTGACCTGACAACTGCTGTTCACAGTGTAAACAAAGAGGCCTTGTGGAAAGTTTTAGGTAAACTTGGATGCCCTAGTAGAGTTGTAAATCTGACATAGTACTTCCATGATGGAATGATGACGAATGTCACCGACTGAAGTGAATATGCAGACATCTTTGGCATAGCAGGTGCTGCAAAGCATGCTTGTGTCATGGCCTCTGAACTCTTCAATATGCCTCTAGCTGTCATGCCTCTGGAGTAATTGATAGAAATGTTGATGAAATATACATTAAATTCAGAACAGATGACAATCTCTGCAGTGTGAGCTGAGTGAAATCTTCAACTAAGGTATCAGTGGTGGTAATACGGGTTTGCTGATGCCTGTAACCTCATGACATACCGTAAACATGTCTGGAAACTGTTTTCCAGAAGACTGATGTCTATTGTCTAAGCAGCAGTTAAAGGAAAACAGAGATCACTCATCAACCACCCTCAAAATTGGACTATATCCCACCTATAATATCTATCAATGGCACAACTCTGAAGACTGAAGTTAACTTCACATATCGAGAAAACACCATCTCCATAAATGTCCACATCGAAAGTGAGGTGAAAAACAAAACTACAAGAGCAAGCTCAGGATTAGCTAAAGTGGACTGTGCAGATTGTTTCAAGATAATAAAATGTGAGGCTGGATGAACACAGCAGGCCAAGCAGCATCTCAGGAGCACAAAAGCTGACGTTTCGGGCCTAGACCCTTCATCTCTCTGATGAAGGGTCTAGGCCCGAAACGTCAGCTTTTGTGCTCCTGAGATGCTGCTTGGCCTGCTGTGTTCATCCAGCCTCACATTTTATTATCTTGGAATTCTCCAGCATCTGCAGTTCCCATTATCTCTGTGCAGATTGTTTACTTTCTTTGCTGATAATCTAGCAGTGGCAGACATTTGAAAAAGTAATTCATGACTTTCAGCAAAACTATACACCAGTATATAGGAAAATTCTAAGTGAGGGATAAGCCAACCACGGCTAACCAAGGAAGTTACGGACTGCATTAAGTTGAAAGAGAAAGCATATAAGGAGAAAAAAGTCAGTGATAGCCTCACAAACTGAGATACATTCACAATCTAGCAAAGGAGGACCAAAAAGGTAATGAAGATAGAGAAAATAGACTACGAGACAAACTAGCGAAGAATATAAAACTGACAATTAGAGCTTCTTTAAATACATAAAAAGAGAAAGGTCAAATTGAACACTGGCCCCATGGGAAATGAATCTGAAGTGAGGGTTTTGGGATTAAGGAAATGGCAAAGGGGTTAAACAGATATTTTGGTGCTATCTTTGTGGTGGTGGATACTGCAAACATCTAGTTAGTACTATAGGGTATGGGGGAGGAGTTAAGTATCATTACCAACACTAAGAAGTAGTATTAGACAAACAAATGGGAATAAAGGCATATAAGTCCCCTGACCTTGATGGCTTGCATTCTAGGATCTTCAAAGCAGCTGCTTTAGATGCATTGGTTGTAATTTTCTAAAAAATCCTCACATTCTGAAGACGTACTGTTGGATTGGAAAACTGCTAATGTGACATCCCTATTCAAAAAGGGAGAGGTAAAATGTGCGTAACTACTGGCCAATTAGCCTGACATCATTTGTTGGAAAAGTAGTTGAATCAATTATCAATGAAGTAATTGCTTTAGATTTCAAAATTATAATCATATCAAGCAGGATCAGCGTTGCTTCATGAAAGGAAAAACATGCCTGACTAAATTATTAGAGTTTTCCAAGGAAGTCTCAATCAGAGTGGATAGAGGGGAACTTGTAGATTTGTTATATTTGGAATTCCAGAAGGTGTTTGACATGGCACCTCATAAAAGTTTAAGTCAGAAGAGCCCACAGTGTTACGGGTAGCAGTGTTGGCATAGATAAAGAATTCGCTAATGGGCAGGAAACAGCAAGTGGAGACGAAGAGTTCTACTTCAGGTTGGCGATCTGTAGCCATTGGGGTTCCACAGTTATCATTGCTGGGGCCGTCACTGTTTATAATATACATTGTGACTTGGAAAAAGAAAGTAACTGTACTGTAGCCAAATTTGTAGACAACACAAAAATAAATGGAGAGGCATGTTGTGAGATTGATAAAGTTGACAGAGATACTGACAAGTGGGCAAGAAGTTGGTAAGTAGAGTATAATGTGGGAAAATGTAAAGTTGTTCATTTTGGAAAGGTGAACAAGAGAAAGAAAGATATTATTTAAATGGAGAAAAACTGCAGAAAACTGCAACACAAAGGAATTTGTGAATGACGAGAGGATGCTAATGAGAAGAAACTGAGGAGGATTCTGGAAGAAGTTGGCTCAGTCACCATGGTGAGAAGGGTATCACAGAGGAGCCAGTGCTCATCATCAGAAAGAGCATCCAAAGAGGGTGCTGGTTAAGAAGTGACTGAGGATTCCAGGAGAGGTCAGCGCAGTCACCAGAACTGCAAGTTTCGAGTAGCAGTGTTACGTCGATCAGCAGCCAAGAACCAGAATCAGAAAGGCTAGAAGGAGCAAATACAGTGAGAGCATGTTAAAAAATTTAGCATAGGGCATTTCGGGCCTAGTTTTAAGTAGAAGCCTTACCTTGATCCATTACACAGGGGAGCTATGGGAGCTACACTCGTGACATCATAAGTTCAAAACTGAAGTCTTGAACAGAAGAGATACTGACTGGTAAGAAGTGGTCAGGTAGTTCTATTTTTAGTACCTTTAATTTCCATTAACCTTTTAAAACAATAAGTTTCAGAGGAGTGGGATTTTGGATATTGGTAGAGTAGTACAGTTCTGGGATTCAGAGTTGTACCTAAACGGTTGTTTACAGAATGGCGTATTTTGTACTTTTAAGAGTTATTCTTATGCTAGGAGCAATCTAACACTAAAATAATTTTGAATCATAGTGTGGAAACAGGCCATTTGGCCCAACATGTCGACACCGACCCTCAGAGCATCCCACCCAGACCCATGCACCTATAACCTACCTAATCTACACATCCCTGAACACTACAGGCAATTTAGCATGGCCAATCCACCCATCCCGTACATCTTTGGACTGTGGGAGGAAACCAGAGCACCCGGAGGAACCCAAGCAGACACAGGGAGAATGTGAAAACTCCACGCAGATAGTCACAATAGGGTGCAATCGAACCTGGGTCCCTGGTGCTGTGAGGCAGTACTGCTAACCACTGAGCCACCCCATTTAATCGAGAAGTATTTTTAATTAAATATTTGCCATAGGGTAAAAATGGTAGTCAATGTGGTAGAGGAAACATCTTCTCAACTTTTACCTTTTCTAGCTGCCCCTTGCAGTTCCTTATGTCATCACAACATGCACTCCCACTTATTTTCATAATGTCAGCATATATGAGAAAATTACGCTTTGCCCTCTCCTCCAAGTCAATAACATAATTGAGATCCTAAAACTGAACCTTGCGGTACTCTACTAGTTAGGCATTTCCAGCCTGAAAGATGTGTCAACCAACTCTCAATCCAATCTAATACATTACCCCTAATACCATAAGTACCTATTTTATGCAAAAACCTTTTATATGATGCCTTCTGGAAATCCAAATACACAACATCTATCAGTTTCTCTCTGTCAACGCAGCTTGTTATATTACAAAGAATCCTAGCAAATTTGGGTCAAACATGATTTTCCTTTCACAAAACCACGTTAACTCTGCTTCAATGTGTTAAGCTTTCTAAATATTCTGCTATTTCTTCTTTATTAAAGGGCTTTGGCATTTTCCCAACATCAGATATTGGGCTAACAAGCCTAGAGTTCTCTGTCTACATACTATTTTTGAATAATAATGGTTTTGCAATCTGTTAGATTCTTTCAGGAATCTGTTGAGTTCTGGTGTATTTTTACTAATGCCTCCTCTCTCTCTGTCACCATTCCTCAAAACCCTTAGATGCAGACCATCAGGTTCTGGTGACTTGTCTGCCTTTAGTCCCATTAATTTGTCAGATACTTTGCCTCTCGTGATATGGACTGTTTCAAAAGCTTTCCTCCCATTAGCATTTTGCTTATGATATTTACAGTGCTGTCCACTGTGAAATAGATGTAAAATATTGGTTTAAAATATCTCTCTTTTCCAAGTTCCTCATTATCAATTCCCTGGTAACTTTGTCCAAAGGTCCCACACTCATTTTAGCTACTTGCTGTTCCATATACCCATAGAAACGCTTGCCGTATGACTTTGTATTTCTTCCATTTCTGCTTTTTTTATTAGCATTTTGTTCATCTACTACTGTTTCCTACAAAAAAATCCCAATCCACTGACATACCATTAGTTTTTTGCTGCTTTGTATGCCTTAGGTGTTGATGGGATTACTATACTTGACCACTTTTGTTAACTATGAGGCTGGTTGATTAATCTCATTGAGACTTCCTTCCTGACTGGAATAAATTTTTCCTGAGTGTCATGAAACATCCACTTAAACATTTGTCACTGCTTATCTCCTGACTTTCCCCATTGTATATTTTCCCAATCTGCTTTGTACAACTCTCTCTTCATGCCTCCGTAAGTGCCTGTATTTAAGTTGATGATACAAGTTTGAGACCTGAGATGCTCTCCCTCAAATTGAATTTGAAATTCAACCATGTTGTGATTACTACCCCCTACAGGATCCTTAGCTCTGTTGTTTCATATTAATCCTATCTCATCACATATTACACAAGCTAAAATTGCCAGATCCTCGAAAGATTGTGCAATGTACTGCTCTAGAAAACAATCCGTAATACACTCTTTGTATTTATCTTCCATTTTGCGCTCACACAGATATGTCAACAAAATGACAACTGCTGTGTCTTTCTTACATAGCTCCAATATTTCCTGATGTATATTTTGTACAAGAGTAAGGCAACTCTTTGGTGGCCTATAGATAATGCCAACCCATTTTCTTTTTTTTACCTTTCTCCTCCTTATTTCGACTTAAACTGATTCCACACCATGATTTCTGGTACCTATAATGTACACACCAATGCACTGATGCCTTTCTTTACTAACAAAACAACCTTTCCTTTCCTATTTAACTCATGTTACAGAATCTCAAACGAGCTTGATCATTGTATCCTCTGTCTTAGTCACTCTGCAACTATGTTGCTGTCATAGCTATCAAGTCGTATGAATTTATTTCCATGTATACTGTCATTGTGTTTCAAATGCTGAGTGCATTCAGATAAAGAGCCTGAAGATTTGATCTTTTTATCATTCTGAAGAAGGGAATGAAGGAGGATCACTGGACCCAAAACATTAACTTCACAGATGCTGCCGGGCCTGCTGAGTTTTTCCAGCAATTTCTGATTTTGTTTTTATCATTATCCTTTATACTGCTTCTAATTTCTGCTGCATTCGTCTGCTTATACATTCTGCCCCTTCCTGTCATACTACGATTATTGTTAGCCTCACACTGCCTGCACCTTTGCTTTCTTGTTTATATTTGATGTTTTAAACTTCCCTTGAGTCATACGCCCCTCTTACGTCACCACCTCCACCCCCTCCCAGCCACTAAATAATTTAAAGCCCTAGTTGTACAATTCACCTGCACATTGGTCCCGACATGGATGAAATGAAGCCCAGCCTAAGAGAACTGTTCTCTCTTTGTTCACTAATAGTACCAATGCCACACAAATCAGAACACATTTGTCCCACACCAATCTTTGAGCCATATATTTGTCTCTCTGATCTTATTCACCAATTTGCATCTGAAATTATGACATTTGTGATTATACTTTTTTTAAATTTAGCTCTGACTTGCTTCCAATCCCTTAGCTGAACCTCTTTCCTCATACTACCTATGTGGACCATGATAACCGGATTCTTCCACTCTCACTCTAAGTTCCTCTTTAGCCCAGAAGTGACATTCACGACATCAGTACCAGGTAGGCAATACAGCCATCAGGACTCTGTTTCTGCTGCAGAGATTGTTATCTGTTCCCTTATATTCCATCCTCTACTACTCCTGTTACATTTCTCTTTTCTCACCCCAACGTGAATGGCATACTGTACTATAATGCTTTGGTTAATTTGCTTATTTTCCCTGCCTTTGTTCACAGCAGGAGCAAAAACCTCGCAACTGTTGGGCAAAATCACTGAAAAGTCTCCTCCAAAGCTAAATTCTGGATTCCAAATAACTACCTCACTCATAATCACACATCACTGTCATGAACAAAATTTGATGCAACTGTCTCCTCAAACACACCGTCCAAGTAACTCTCCTATTCCCTAATGTATCACAGTTTTTGCAGCATAAACCCCAGCTGACCAACACTGAGTTGAAGTTCCTCAAGCAGCCAACACTTGCTACAGTTGTAGTCACTGTGGATCACAATGGCATCCACCAACATACTACAGCTGCAAAACACCATCTGCCCTGCCATCTGTACTCTATTCAATTAATTAATTTGCTGTAAATATTTTAAAAGTTAATTCCCTATTTGAACTTCATAGTATAATATCAACTCCAGACTTTAAACCACTTGGCCAATTAAAAGAGGAAGTTAAGAAATATACACCAAACCTGTCAATGATGATTTCCTGTGATATGACACTTTAGCTCTGAAGGGCAGTAACAGGTTGAAGAGGATCTGCTGCTGCACTGCTCACACAGGTTCACCTTCCTAGTGTTTTTCACAGTGATGCTGACTTGCTGCATACGCCTCCCAGTCCTAAAATCAAAGTCAATCTGTATGCCAATGTGCTCTGCCTAAATCTAATAATTTATTTCTGTAGTTAATTCCATAACAGATCAATTATTCACACTACAGTGCCTGACAATCATTGTAGCAGTCACTTCATAAACTCCACTAAACACTATATTCATGAATTTTTGTTAGTTTGTAATTATTTTATGTAATAGTTGGCACAGAGCATTGCTATCAATTGTGCAATTGGTTGAATTGCCTTCACCTCTGTACATATCATCCCTATTTGTCCTTGGGAAGTTTGTTATGGCCTAACTTATAGTTTCTAATAATTGTACCGTCCATCTGTGAAAAATGCTTTCATGTAAATATTATAATTAGTTACAATTTTAAATTGAGCTCTTAATTAAAAACCTTCTAATATAAATGAGAAAGAACAAAATGTTCTGCATTCCCAAGTATTTCCTGGTGGTTTCATGACTCTATAGTAATTTGCTTTCATTTGGAAGCATTATTTCGAAGAGTATCACTTTGTCTGGCCACAAACACTATATTACTCAGAGTAATTTCCTATCTATTTGATTCACCAAAAGGAATAATAGAATCTGCTCATACAAAGTACCAATTTAGTCAGGGAAGACATGGTGCAAAATGTCTGAGGGATATGAACTCCAGAAGTGGTTCTATCATTTCCTCCACCACCAAAAACTTCATGTGAAAACAAAGAAGTAATTTTCCTTAAAAAAAATTCTGTGCTAACTCAACTCCTTTTGAGCAAAAATTACCTTGTCTAAAATCTGTAAATAGTTAATTCGACAGCATAAGTGTAATAAATGGAAAAAGATCAAATATTATCAGAAAAACAGTTCAAAGTAATTAACAACCTAATGAGCAATGTAGAGCACATAAATAATATTTTTTCTGGCATCACATGCCAGAAAAATTGAACAAATCATGCTTGCTTGAGTGGAGACATGTGCATGGCAAGAACGTTTAAGCAATTACTAAGGGCTCCTTAAGTGACTTTTTACATGGAAATGTTCTGTAATAAACATAAAGAGGATCTAAAAGAACTACAAAGTTTAATATTTATTTATTTGAGGACAAAAGTGTCCCAATCCATGATGAAAGACTGAATGTTTTGCTAGAAGTGGAGTAGTAGTAAACAGTAGCATTCTTGAGCCAAAGGGGAACCAATGCAGCTTGCATGGTCAGATCCAGCAAATAAAATGAATGTTCGCCACATGTATGTGTTGTGGAGATGGGAGAAATTTTTTCGTTCTGATGCGAAATATCGTGGGTTGGAATTTTATGTCCCAGGGAGCACACTGGAAAACAGGCGGGGACTTAAATGAAAATCAAATCAGGCTGTTGGGAAGGTGGCAGGCAGCCTGCCATCCTGTTTTGAAGTCTGTGTTCAGTCAATTAATGACTCCTTAAGGACACTTTCCAACTGTCACTTGGATTTTACCAGGAGGAGAGAATCATGCTGTAAAGTATGCACACCATCTCAGTGTCCTCCCTGGATTCGGGTTGGGGGTTTATTGCCTAGTTCACATAATCAACAGCAAGGGTCGCACCCAATGGTAGATCGCCCAACTCCTCTGTCTTGCTTCAAGATCCCTCCTGCCCTCACAATAGAACCACGCTCCTCTGCCCCAGGGCCTGCCTGATAGGTCTTGGCAAAACACTGTTTTACCTACACTCTTGTACCACTTCAGTAGCCAATGGTCGTGAGCCTGCTGCAGTTCCAACAAGTGCCACCATTGAAGAGCTGCCAGTCTTCCAAATGGTGGGTAACACTTGGGAATTGGATATCCATAGCAGCAGAAGCCACGCCTACCAGCAAGTAGCTGTCCAATCAAGGTAAATTCTGGTAAACTGAGGTAAAATTGTAGTGTTGTCCAACTGTGCCCTGCCTCAACTCATTGGTCTAGTGAAACCCTCATTCATTCCTTAGTTATCTCTAGCCTTAAGTATTATACTACACTCCTGGTTAGTCTCTTGCTTCCTGCTCTCTACAAATTTGAGGTCATTCAAAACTCTGCTGTCTGTAAATCCCATTCCTTTATCATGCATGTGCCCATTAACCTACTAGCAACAAATTCTTTACTCCTTAAAAGCCTCCCAATCACTGAATTGCCTCACAATTTCTATCCAGTCCAAACTGAAACTAGCTGTCACCCAGACAAACTTTTTCCCGTAATTTTTCCATGCCCATTTTTAGAATCTAATATGATGATCACTATTCAATAAATGCTCCCCCATTGACACATATTCATCCTGTACTTCCTTCTTCCTTTGCTGTTTGTACTGTTATTATTTCAGCCTATATTGAAATAATTAAAATTAATAGTATTGCTACATTATGTATTTTGACTGTAATTATACTCCTCTCACTCCCTCCCACTGCTTGGTAGTATGTATTATATACCCAGTTCTATCACAGCTGCTTTATAGTGGAGACATGCTTTGACGTCTCAATGTCACAGCCCTTTTCAATATTGTAATAATCTATTTAATGAATGCTGCAACACACCACTACCATCTAGCATCCATCTTTCCTTCCCCATCCTGCCTGAATTAATTATAACCAGGAATGTTAAATTTCCTAACTTCCCTTTATAAGCCAGATCTCTGTTAATGCCACTATTTTGTTACCCCAAATGGCAACGTTGACATGAGGTTCACTAATTTTACTGACTATGCTCTAAGAATTTATTCATGTTCACTCCCAATTTATTTGAGACTGCCAGGCATTTGCCCCCTTCCACTTCTGAACCATTCTTTATTATTATGGCATTTGTATTTCACAGTCCTTCATACCTGCTTTTTCTCCTCTCAGATGTTTCACCCTGGGCCCTCTCAGAAATGGTTCAAGATGTGTTTACACCATTTGTAAATGGCTCACAGCCCATTTGTAAATTCTGCCTCATTAGAGTCAAGGATCTTTAAGTTTTTGTTTTGAAATGGATCATGGGATTGGCAGTGTAATCATGTTATGGCAGTACTTAAAAACCTATTTAATATCTTGGATGCAAAGCTGTCATCCCAATGGAAAATACCTTACTTAATACAATCTTAACTTGTTCACGTGTCTCCCCTCTTATGATGTAGCAGACAACATTACAATGCTGATATTGGAGAAATTAATGTATACATGCCATGAAATTGCATGGCACTAAATACTTAAAAATGGCACTATTTAAGACTGCGATCCTAAAAGCAAAGCAATACATTTTAACAACTTACTAATAATTTGAGGTTGGGGATTGAGGGAAAAAGGAACAGCCATACAACTTTAACTTTGTAGATCAATACCGGTGGGCCGACAGTGGCCTGATTACTTATCTGTTATAATGAAACCTTGAGACCATCTGTTTGTGATCAGTGTTTACGTCACAGCATGCAGCAGAATCCTTAGGTAATTGAAAACATATGTGTATTCTGCTAAAAATTTCAAGATGCGGCAACTTACTACTCTTGATGACTTGGAGCAAGGAAAATACTTTCAGGACAAATTACCTTTACAACAAAGCAAAAGCACCCATAGTAGTGTAAAAAGTTTGGACTTTCGATCATGCTATTAAGTTACTAATCCAGGAAGGAGTGCTTTACTAACCTCTGACTGATAATCATTTTTTATTAGGAAAATCGCCCCGATCCTATGGATAAATCACTGATAATAATTCATTAGTCAGACTCTCATTTACATGATATCTAAATGAAGATTGTAAGAACAGAAGAAATAAGAGCAAATGTAAACCATTCAAGGGCATTAAGCATGCTCCACTATTTAATAAGTTCATACTGGTCCCTTTATATTTAAACTCCATTTTTCTGTCCCCTATAAGCCTTAAATCCCTTACTGATGAAAAGCCTGCCGAATACAGCCCTAATGCATTGAATGTTCCAGCCTCCACTGCTCTCTCCTGAACAGAATTCCAAAGAATCATAGAATAGAATAGAATCCCTACAGTGTAGAAACAGGCCCTTCGGCCCAACAAGTCCACATCGACCCTCAGGGCACACACCCAAGCCCACCCCCCTATAATCCACCTAATCTACACATCCTTGGACACTACGGGACAAGTTAGCATGGCTAATCCACCTAGCCTGCATATCTTTGGACTGTGGAAGGAAACTGGAGCACCCAGAGGAAACTCATGCAGACAGGGGGAAAATGTACAAACTCCACACAGCCAGTTGCCCGAGGGTGGAATCAAACCTAGGTCCCTGGCACTGTGAGGCAGAAAAAAACCCATCTCCATTTTATATGGGGACCCTTTATTTTAAAACTGCGCCTTCTTCTAGATTCCACAAGAGAAAATGTTTTCAAAACATCTACCAATGCCAAGTCAATGATGGATTGGGCTGCGCCGCACTTAATAGCATCACATAATCTCCATGCCAACTCGTCATGTATTTATGCCCATTCACTCAGTATGCACTGAACCAATGAACCCTGCAGCAAAAATAACACGTATGAAATATTTTTAATGAAAAAAAGTTATTCAGTTAAAAAAAAACTGTTGTTCCTACAATCCTATAAAAATATCAATTAGACAGGCCATTAAAGTTTAAGGAAAAGAAACCTTAAGCATCTTGTTGACTTAAATACTCAGACACTGACAGAAGACATCTCAGAAAAATAACGTAATATAAGCATGGAAATATGACATCTAAGTAAACAGTTCTTTCCAGCTATGTAAACGAGTTCTCATTCACATAATCCTTTCATGGGATTGGGCTCTCAGCCAAGCTTAGCTGTAACTTATCACAGTGATGGTGAAGAGCGTAAGCAGACACTTAGTTGGCATGAGGCCTTAGAGATGGCATGGGCAATTGTTTCGGGGTTTATGCTGTGTGTGGGGTGAGGGTTTGAAGGTCTAAATTGGTACAAATAATTGTCCTGAAGCCTCAGGGATTCAGGATGGGCCTTTTAACTAGTGTTGTGGTCATGTGTTGTGGTCATCTCCAATCTGCTTTTGGGGATCCAATCCATCCAATGAAAGAACTGACCATACAGCAGCCATCCTAACAGGGTGGATGCAACGAGTTGGAAAATATCCTCTAGAGTAGCAAAAGCTCGCCTCATAACTTGCTTCACCACCTAACTTTGTACCATGAGCAAACGTGGTGACAAAGCCACCCATTCCTTTATCCAAATTTTTAACATAGATCTTAAATAGTTGGACACCTCAGAAACTATTCTTGCAGCACTTCATTATTTACAACTTGCTGACCTGAAAATGACCCATTTATCCCTCCTCTCTGTTTCTGTCAAGCTACCCAATCTCTATCACTGAATATCTCATGTTTAACATCAACAGCCCTTTTCTTGAGCAGTATTTTTTTCCTAGACCTTATCCAATGGCTTTTGGACATCCAAAACATTTTGTCTGCAGATTTTTGTTTATCCCCTCTGTTTGTTACATTGCCAAATAAATTTGTCAAACACTATTTCCTTTCATAAACTATGCTGACTCAGCCTGGCATCCTAGGATTTTAGAGAAAGTTGCTACAGAATTAATGGATGTGCTGGTAATAATCTTCCAAGAATCCTGATATTTTGGAAAAATCCCAGATGATTGGAAAACTGCCAATGAAACATCATTATTCAAAACGTGAGGGCGATAAAATATAGGTAACTGCAGGCCAGTTAGCTTACTGTCTGTTATTGGGAAAATTTTAAGAGTTCATTAATTGTAATAGTACAGCATTTAAAAATACAAAATCCAATCAGGCAGAGTCAGTATCACTTCACATTAAGCAAATCTGATTTCATAGCCTCCCAATTGCCTTTATTTAAAGGTACTAGTTTCAGACTCAAATTACTCACACTGAACGTGAAATTCTATTGTTGCGAAAATGCATAATTTCCATATTCACAGGTGTAAGGTTTTGTTCCCCATGACAACACCTTGCCAATCAGAGTCTACCTGGACTTTTTGCATTAAAAAAAAATGCTTCAGAAAATTGTTGTTTCCCGGTGCATTCTCCATGGCAATGTATCGACTAATCTGAGTCTACTTCTTAACATATCCTCCATTTTTTTGCAGCAGCTGTGAGGACCAGGAGCCTGCCGGGAGGTAAGTTCTCCATTTCGACAGCGGAGTTGAATGGGAGCGGTCAAACTGCACTCTGGCAAGGTGAGGTGAACTGATATATTTGGGCAGTATGCATGTAGTTTCTCCCACCCGCCCTCCTCCTCTGACCAAAAAAAAAGTCTCTGTGCTGTGTTGATAAGGCTAGTGTTTTTTTTGTTGTGTGCTGTTAAGTAGAGTGATTTGGTCAAACTTTTTTCATTTCTTTTATCTATTACTTGATTTTATAGTAGGACTAAGCTAAGCTTAAGCATAAAAAATCGCAGGAGATCCCAGACCGTGTTGTGCTCCTCTTGGTCAATGTGGGAGCTCAGGGGTGCGGCTGACGTCCCTGACTCCTACACGTGCACGAAGTGTTTCCAGCTGCGACTCTTGTTAGACTGCAAGACGGCTCTGGAGCTGTGGAAGGACACTTTGGAGCTTCCGCGATGCTGAGGAAGTCGTAGATAGCATGTTTGGCAAATTGGTCACACTGCAGATTAGGATTGCTAAGGGAGAAAGGGGATGGGTGACCAAAAGGCAGAAAAAAAGCAAGAAGGCAGTGCAGGTGTCCCCGCGGTCATCTCCCTCCAAAACAGGTATACCATTTTGGATATTACTGGGGAGATGGCTCACCAAGGTTCATGGCACCGTGGCTGGCTCAGCTGTACAAAAAGGCAGGAAAAAGAATGGAAGGGCTATAGTCATAGGAGATTTGATTGTAAGGGGAGTACACAGGTGGTTCTGTGGTCGAAAACGAGACTCCCAAATCGTATGTTGCCTCCCAGGTGCACAGGTTAGGGATGTCTCAGATCGACTGCAGGACATTGTAAAGGGGGAGGGTGAACAGCCAGCTGTCTTGGTGCATTTAGGCACCAATGATATAGGTAAAAAATGGGATAAGGTCCTACAAGCAGAATTGAGGGAGTTAGGAGTCAAGTTAAAAAGTAGGACCTCAGGGGTAGTAAATCTCAGGATCGCTAACAGTGCCACGTCCTAGTCAGAGTAGAAATGAAAGAATAGGCAGGATAAATGAGTGGCGTGAGAGATGGTGGAGGAGGGAGTGGTTCAGATTTTTGGGACATTGGGACCAGTTCTGGGGGGCGTGGGTCTATTACAAATCGGATGGTCTACACCTGGTCAGGACTGGAACCAATGTCCTAGGGGGTGCTTTTGCTAATGCTGTTGGGGAGGGTTTAAACTGATGTGGCAGGGGGGCGGGAACCAAATGAGGAGGTTAGCAGACAATAAGGAGTTGGTAAATAAAGCCTGTAAGGAACTATATAATGAAGTCAGTGTGACTAAGAGGAAGAGTAGGCAGAGAACAGATGATGAATGCAAGTGGTCTGAGGTACATTTGTTTTAATGTGAGAAGTGTAGTAGGTAAAGCAGATGAGTTTAGGGCTTGGATTAATACCTGGGATTATGATGTTATTGCTATTGCTGAGACCTGGTTGAGGGAAGGGCAAGATTGGCAACTAAATATCCCAGGATATAGATGTTTCAGGTAGGATAGAGAAGCAGATAAATGGGATGGAGAAGTTGTATTACTGGCCAAAGAGGATAACACAGCTATGCTGAAGGAGGGCACTATGGAGGACTCGAGCAGTGAGGCAATATGGGCAGAGCTCAGAAATAGAAAGGGTGCGGTAACAATGTTGGGGCTGTACTACAGGCCTCCCAACAGCGAGCTTGAGATAGAGGTACAAATATGTAGACAGATTATGGAAAGATGAAGGAGCAACGGGGTGGTGGTGGTGGGAGATTTTAATTTTCCCAACATTGACTAGGATTCACGTGGTGTTAAGGGTTTAGATAGAGCAGAATTTGTAAGGAGCATCCAGGAGGGTTTTCTACAGCAGTATATAAATAGCCCAATTTGGGAAGGAACCATTCTGGACCTGGTGTTGGGGAATGAGCCCAATGAGGTTGAAGTTTAGGGGATTACTTTGGGAATAGTGATCACAATTCCGTAAGTTTTAGAATTCTCATGGACAAAGACGAGAGTGGTCCTAAAGCAAGTGTGCTAAACAGGGAGAAGGCCAACTTTAGCAAAATTCGGTAGAAGCTGGGGAGTGTGTATTGGGAGCAGCTGTTTGAGGGTAAATCCACATTTGATGTGAGAGGCTTTTAAAGAGAGGTTGATTGGAGTGCAGGACAGACATGTCCCTGTGCAAATGAGGGATAGAAAGGGCTAGATTAGGTACCCATGGATGACAGGTGAAATTGTGAAACTACCAAAGAGGAAAAAGGAAGCATACATAAGGTCTAGGCAACTGAAAAGAGACGAAGCTTTGGAAGAATATCGGGAAAGTAGGACCAATCTGAAGCGAGGAATTAAGAGGGCTAAAAGGGGTCATGAAATAGCTTTAGCAAACAGGGTTAAGGAAAATCCCAAAGCCTTTTATTCATACATAAGCAGCAAGAGAATAATTACAGAAAGGGTTGGCCCACTCAAGGACAAAGGAGGGAAATTAGGCGAGGAGTCAGAGAAAATGAGTGAGATTCTTAATGAGTACTTTGCATCGGTATTTACTGAGAAGAGGGACATGACGGATGTTGTCGTTAGGGATAGATGTTTGATTACTCTAGATCAAGTTAGCATAAGGAGGGGGGATGTGTTGGGTATTCTAAAAGGCACTAGAGTGGACTCATCCCCAGGTCCAGATGGGATCTATCCCAGGTTACTGAGGGAAGTAAGAGAGGAAATAGCTGAGGCCTTAACAGATATTTTTGATATGATCTATTTACATTTGGAAGAAAATGAGCTTATTAGTGATAGGCAGCATGGTTTTGTGCAGGGAAGGTCATGTCTTACCAACTCGATAGAACTCTTTGAGGAAGTGACAAAGTTGATAGATGAGGGAAGGGCTGTTGATGTCATATACATGGACTTCAGTAAGGCCTTTGATAAGGTTCCCCATGATCTGCTGATAGAGAAAATGAAGTTGCATGGGGTCCAGGGTGTATTAGCTAGATGGATGGAGAACTGGTTGGGCAACAGGAGAAAGAGAGTTGTAGTGGAAGGGAGTTTCTCAAAATGGAGAACTTGTGACCAGTGGTGTTCCACAGGGATCTCTGTTGGGACAACTGTTGTTTGTGAGATGCATAAATGATCTGGGGGAAGATATAGATGGTCTGATTAGCAAGTTTGCAGATGAAACTAAGATTGAAGGAGTCGCAGATAGTGAAGGGGACTGTCGGAGAATGCAGCAGAATATGGATAGATTGGAGAGTTGGGTGGAGAAATGGCAGATGGAGTTCAATCCAGGTAAATGCGAGGTGATGCATTTTGGAAGATCCAATTCAAGAGCAAACTATACGGTAAATAGAAAAGCCCTGGGGAAAACTGATACACGGAGATCTGGGTGTTCAGGGCCATTGTACCCTGAAGGTAGCAATGCAGGTCAATAGAGTGGTCAAGAAGGCATACGGCATGCTTTCATTCATCGGACGGGGTATTGAGTACAAGAGTCGGCAGGTCATGTTGTAGTTGTATAGGACTTTGGTTCAACCACATTTGGAATACTGTGTACAGTTCTGGTCGCCACATTACTGAAAGGATCGATGCTTTGGAGAGGGTGCAGAGGAGGTTCACCAGGATATTGCCTGGTATAGAGGGCACTAGCTATGAAGAGAGGTTGAGTAGAATAGGATTATTAACATTAGAAAGACTGAGGTTGAGGGGAGACCTGATTGAGATCTACAAAATCATGACAGCTTTTGACCGGGTGGATAGCAAGAAGCTTTTTCCCAGAGTGGGGTCTCAATTATGATTTCATGATTTCAAGGTGAGAGGGGAAAAGTTTAAGGGAGATATGCATCGGAAAATACATTACACAGAGGGTGGAGGGTGCCTGGAACTCATTGCCAGCGGAGGCGGTAGAGGCAGGCACAATAGCGTCATTTAAGATGTATCTAGACAGATATATGAATGGGCAGGGAGCAGAGGGATACAGATGCTTGGAAAATAGGCGACAGGTTTAGATAGAGGATCTGGATCGGCGCAGGCTTGGAGGGCCAAAGGGCCTGTTTTTTTTACTGTAGTTTTCATTTTCTTTGTTCTATCAGCACCTTCTTTTATAATGGAATATAAGTTGTCTCGTTCGAGATCTTGATTCTTTCATCTCTCCTGAGTGTAAGATGAAAAGCTTCAAAAGCATGTTTCTTTTTACAGCAAAATATAGGTAGCTCAGGGCAATAGATACCAAGCAAGTATTTTTTAGAAAGCATGCTTGTGCTAGGAATTTCACTGTTGGTAGTACGCACTCATAAAATGATCTGCTAATGTAGTGACATGACCAGGATATGTGTATGCCAGTTATAGTGCCATGTAAATAAAGTGGTGTGCTTGCCAGCAACTCACTGCCTATGAAATACAAGTTTAAGTTTGTTAAATTTGCTTTTATTAACTGTACACAGAGTGTAGCCTGTAATAACTGTGTACACAGGCACAATAAGGACCGATCCACCTGATGGCCAGGACCATACTGACAACTTGTTGTTCGCATGTTTTGGTAAATTGCTTTTATTTTGATGCAATTAACTTCAGACTCTATTTTAACTTGATAACATAATGAGTGATCAGACCATGTCCTGTATTGAAGATATGGTACAAGTTGAGCAGAACCTTGTTAAAGAAATGTGGTTTCAATTACCGCAAGAAATAAAGAACTGGCATGCATTCCTACACTAAAAAATTCCAGGCAACTCATAACCTCTGTCACCAGTCAATGTTTGCCGGCAAAAGCTCAGGTCGCATGATCTGACCTTTGAATTAGAACAAGAAACTGGGCTGGATTCTCTTCCTTTTCTGCTGCCGTAATTTATACAGTTTAGGTTTCAGGATCAGAACATCAGGTGATGAGGCATTACACCACTTGACCTTGTAAAATTTTCATCTGCTCTCAGCCAGTCAAGTTGCCTCTTTAGCGCATTTTGGGCTTGCAGCTGGCTAGAGCGATGTGAATGAGCCTTGCTGAAATTGAAACAACTGGGTCTCCTAGGTAAGATGTGGAGCAGCTCTCACCAGCCTTCCGCTCCAGAGGTAAAGTTCACACTATAGTGACGAGAGGAAATTTACTATCGTTCCTTATGTTGCGTGTCATATCAAAGGATATTTAGGCACCTATGGAGCCAGTACTGGAGGTTGGCGTGTGCCAAAACTGGTGCCAACAGCTAATACACTGTTTCTATTTTACTGGAGGAGCCATGGGCTAATGCCCATAAGTGACAGGTAGCCAACTGAACCTCTCACTGCCCATTTAAGGCCAGCTGCTGGAGACCGACACCCCTCAGGCCGTTTTAGCTGCTTGAAGGCAGTCTCTCAGGGGCACACCCAGGGGCCAGTGGTTCTGCCAGGTTTAATGCCCACCCACTCCCCAACAATAGCAGTAGCCAAGCCACCATCTGGTGAGACATCCCACTCAGAATAGTGGCCAGGTTGCTAAATCTGTTTTCACTTTAACTTTGGGAAAGTTAGAGAGCAAGTGCATCCATTTGGGAGCATCATCTTCCTCCTCACTTTCCTGCCATGAAATACTATTACTGCTTCAAGCCTAGTATGCCATCTTCAATACCCAACCGTCTGTCCATGATTGGGTGACAATTTTGCCCTCTAACCATCAAATTGGCCAATCCAGGGGAAAAACGGTTTCACACAAAGCCCAAGCTTCTAAATTTTATTGGAGCCTGATGGTGGGACTGAAATGATTGCAGATAAGCTGTGGCCTTTGTTTTGAGATATTTCATGCACGTAAGATAGCCTAGAGAGAGCAATTAGCAACACAAGTACTCTAGATCCATCAAGATAAGAGCAGTTTGTCCTTATATTCTTCTGCCCATCTATCTTCTGTCATCCCTGTCAATTATTACCGATGTCAAAAAGCTGCTATTCCTGAGGAGTCAGTCTAATTTTTAATCAGCATGGCTCAGTTGACGATATGCTCCGCTAGGTTCTGAAGAATGGATTCCTGTCCAAACTAATCTAAGGAAGCAATCAGAGCAATACTGATTAGCTTTACATTGTTGGAGGCAGCACTTTTGGAACTGATGTTAAATAGAGGAACAAAAACAAAGTTGCTGGAAAAGCTCAGCAGGTCCGGCAGCATCCGTGGAGGAGAAAACAGAGTTAATGTTTCGGGTCCAGTGACCCTTCCTCAGAACTGATGGTGGCTGGGAAAACGTCAGTTTATATGCAGAAAATAGGGAGGTGGGTGGGGTAGGGAGTAAACAATAAGATAGAGCCCAAAGAGAGAGAAAGACAGTTTGACAGACAAAGGAATTGCTAATAATCAGGCTGGGAGGGTGAATAGTTGTTAATGGGGACTGTTAGTGACTAACAACAGGGGGTGTGTAGTGGCAGGCTGTGTGGTAACAAGGCCTGGTGTGTGGGGTGGGGGCCTGGGACATGGGAAAGTTTAGACCCTAAAATTATTGAACTTAAATAGAGGTCCTGTTTACTTGTGAATGTAAAGATTCCATAAAGCCACTCAAAGAGTAGGGAGCACTCACTTGCTGCCAGGTTTCCATTATACCCACAAATAAATTGCAAAGCAGGTTTATTAGTTGTAAAATACTTTGGGATGTTTTAAGGTCATGAAAGGTGCTATATAAAAAGAAGCAATTCTTTTTCTTTTAAATCTGGACACATACACAGTGGAAATGAGGACTAATTTCAATTTCACAGACACAAAGAAAGTAACAAACTGTACATTGTGATATTCCAGCCTTCGATTTTGCACAGATTTGAAAGACTACCTGATCTTCTGCTCTCATTTTCATAAGTTTCTACCTTTCCTTCATCATCACTGGATTAAAACTTTGAAACTCCCTACTTAACAACAATTTCAGTCGCCACTTTATTTAGTTTTTGTTGAAGCCTCTTGGACTTTTCTCTGACACCATGCATATGTATTAATAAGGAATTAATTTGTGTTTCTTTTGCAAGGAAACCTTTGAGCTGCAGGAGAATCACACAACCACACAGTTTGTAGAGGCCACTCCAGTCGGTTCTGCCAAAGTCTATGCCACAGGAATTCAAAATGGGGCTTATCACAACCTGCTCAATGACAATCAGGGACAGCTGATAAATACTAACCTTATCAGTGATGTCCATAATCCATCAATGAATAAGACAAAAATACCATGTCAGCAAATTCAACAACTGAATCAAAATGTAAACCAGTGCAAATACTAGAAGGAGCTTCACTTTGGAGCTGTGTTTCACTTCATGGTGAGTCACCACCAATTCAATTTGTTTGGTGATCCACAACATGCTTGTCAACTCCAGCCACAGGCTGTGAAATCTGATTTTGCATACAATCACTGGAAATCAGTATCTTTTCAGATTCTGATTTGAAAGATTCAGCCATTAAAGAAAGGAATTTTGAGTGCCATCCTGTATTCTGCCTTTGATAGTTTGTTTTCATACAATAGTATACTCAATTACTGGAACGTCTAGCTGATATAAGTTGATCACTTCAGTATTCACATTTTGGTGATCAGAGGTTCATCACAGGAAATTAAAAGGACAATGTGGCTTGTTAACAATTAGACATGGAACTGAAAACATTCAAGTAGTAAAGACACAGGACAAGTGGCTTAACACCTTAGAGTTCTGGAACGGATGCCACAGTAACAGAGTCATACAGCACTGAAACAGACTCTTTGGTCCAATTTGTTCATGCTGACCAAGTTTCCTGAACTAAACTAGTCCCATTTGCATGCATTTGGCCCATATCCCTCTAAACCTTGCCTATTCATGTACCTGTCCAAATGTCTTTTAGATGTTGTACCTGGATGTTGTTCAACAGCTAGGAGAAGAGATTGAATAATAATAAAGTAATGTCAAACGGAAACCTGCCAGACATCATGTCACATGTCAGACTCAAAAAATCTGCATAGAGCAATTGTACCGTTGAAGGTAGCCTTAGAAAGTGACGGTCAATCATCAAGATTGTGTGGATGTCCAGAGCTGAGAGTACACTAGTAGTTTTAAAAGGAATATCGAGAATGAGCAGTGGTATTACTTATTTTTGCCAAGTTTCATGTGGGTATCCTGTCACAAATTCACTTTATCTGAGAAAGCTGAGCACTTTAAATACAACTTGAATAAAACTTTTTGTGGAGAGTCTCCCACTCAATACATTGTACCTTCAGGAGAAAAGCAATGGAATATCATTCACTAAAGTTCTTCCCTTGACGTTATGGTGCATGAGCTGAACCCTTCATGGAAATACATTGTCACCATCTGGCTTTTTGCCGAGCATGCTTTTCTTTTGTTTCGCTTGTAGAAAATGGAGTTGTCAAAATTCACAACATATAATGGCCTGCACCCTGCTGTTGTCTTTAACTAATTATTCGTCATAGATGTGATGTATATATGCATCCTAAAAGATAACCTCATCTTTTCAGAATGATAAATCATGGTTTGGCCTGTACTCAAAACACAGTCCACCCCTCTTTTCTGCTATGAAATGTTGTACTCACATGAGAAGTCAGTCTGAATTTTTTAACTGAGAAATTCAGGATTTACTGAAGTTTTTTTTATTGACTTGTGGATGTGCGCGTCATTGACTAGCCAGCATTTATTGCCCATCCCAGCTACCCTTGTACTCAGTGGCTTGCTACATCATTTCGGAGGGCAGTTGAAAGTCAGCCACATTGCTGAAGGTCTGGAGTAACGTGTAGGCCAGACTTGAGGGTGATGGATTTCCTTGCCTGAATTAGTGAGCCAGATGGGCAACAGTTTCAGAGTGATCAGTAAATTCTTAATTCCAGATTTTTTTATATTAAGTTCAAATTCCACTATCTGCCATGGTAGAATTTTAGCTGAGTTTCTGGATTAATAGTCTAGGGATAATAGCACTAGGTCATTGCCTCCCCCAGGAATGAGGTCATGGATGATTTGGGTCATGTTAAGAAGATGTTGCAAAAGAATTTATGGCACACCCACACAAAATGGATTGCTCATGGCTAACAATGAAGAGAAATGGATCCCTGAGCAAAACACATGAAATGTGAAGTTGAATTCAAGCTACAGATCATAATATTTGCTAAGTTGTCAAATTAATGAGCCATAGCATAAATGAAAAACTTGTGTGGAAACAAAATAAGTATCTATTGAAGGAGATCCACATGTCGAAATGAATCATGATCTGATTGTGAGAAGCATGTGTCAGTATGAGTCTTCAAAAAAAATCGTCAGAATGGCTATATGGTCAGATAAAATGCAATCTGTATATGTACAAAGTATATATATATGTATTGTATATATGCATGTATATTATAGAGAGACAGAAATGTTTAGAGAGCAAAGTGAAATCTTGAGTCCAGCAAACATTTCAGAGGAACAGTTGGTTCCTGTCCTGCTTTGTGGCATTAAAGGGCAGAATCTTACAGAAGCTTGAAAGATGTGTCCTATGGTGAGAAATGTGGTAGAACTGCATAAAGTGTTCGGCATGGTTTATCTCAACGTGGTGAGCAACTCACTGCATCCTCATCAAGGTGAGATTCTTGCTAGGCAGCAGCAAGGTGCCTGTTATGGAGAATTACTGTTTGTTAGTGACCATATTAGCTACACCATCTTATCTCAATAACATGCAGCTACCTATCCTCCCACCTGCCATGAGCAAACAAGATGCTGACATGGAAATCAGAGTGGATGACTGGTGACTTCAGTTCATCACTACTTTGAAAAGTCTCTATGTTTCCAATCACCCAACACCGTCTCAAGCATGACGCACGGGCAACAGACACCAAGTACACTGGCATCTGATAAGTGCCAACCTCTCAGGATTTGCATGGCACCTCTCTGATCCATTTGAAGGAATTAGGAAGCTGAAGCCAGCATTGCATTTTTGTCTCAGATTCAGCAGCTTGATGGGGGGAACCTAACTGGCAGTGAAGGCCTTTGACCATCAGTTGGGTGACCTTGATGGGACAGTTGTATCTGGACATCCCAGGCATGCTGAGGGTTTTCTTGCCACATGCAAAAGGCCACTCCTTGACTTCAACTTCCAAGGGTCGGGGTGGGATAGTTCGGTTGAAGATGGATGCCCCAGCTACCCGTGGAGTGTCCTGGCTTCTGAGAGGTCTGTGTTTGGTTCATCCTCCAGCTGGCTGCTCCCTGTGTCCTTGTGAGGAAAGGACACCTGGAATTTTTGTTTTATTCATGACCTCAGGGTGTCATTGGCTAGGCCAGCAATTATTGTCCATCCCAAAGGGCAATTATGAGTCAACCATACTGTTTTGCATCTGTAGTTACAACTAGGCCTGACCAGGTAAGGACGGCAGGTTCCTTCTGTAAAGGATATTAGTGAACCAGATGGGTTGTTCCAACAATCGACAATGGTTTGATGATTATCATTAGACTTTTAATTATGGATTTTTGTTGCATTTAAATTCTACCATCTGGCGTGGCGCAAATTGAGCCCAGGTCCCTAGAACATTAAGTGGGTCTCTGGATTAACAATCCAGCAATAACACCACTGGGCCATCACTTCTGCTTTGGCATGGCAACTTACCCATCTTCACTGTTGTCATGCCTTCAGTCCTAGAGACTAATGGCTGGGGTGATGAAGTGCAGGTTTGTGCATCTCTCCAGCAGATTTTAATGTTCTGGACCTGGCTCTCCATGGCAACACCCAGCCTGGGCATGGAGATAGCCCGATGATCACAGATGGGTCTCTGTAGCAAAGCTGCCCTCCTGTAGTCACTGGGCAATGAGGGGCATCGCCACCTACATCTGTGTCTGTGCTGCTCCTGTTTGAGTGGGTGAAGTCCCTGATTGCTCACACCAGAGGGGCTTCTCCTGCCTGGCATACAGCAGGTGCCTGGTCTCTGGCAATCCTCCACTACCAGCAGCCTCAGCCAGCTGCAGGGCTGCTATACAGAGGTGCTCCCCAAGCTTGTGCTCCCACACTTTCAAAACGTGACATATCCACTACGTTTTGAGTATCTGAGTTGGTGGTGGTGTCGGTGATAGTGGGTGATAGGGGTGCAGCTCTATCAATGCTTTCTCTGAGGCCTCTCACCCTTACAGGTCAAGAAGGGACTCAGCAGCCTGTTTCTCTGCAGGAGCCATGGAGATCCTGCTGGTACCTGTGAGACATGAGAGAGAAGGCATCATGACCAGTGATTAGAAGGAGTGACAGTGACAGCAGGGCTACTCTGAGAGTTTTTGCAGTGGAATGAAGAGCACTACTTACTTAGTTGCCGGTCTCAGCCTTCTGCAAGAGACAGATTTTTAATAGTGGGTGAGGAGCCTTATGTTGGGCACCCATCCACCGGTCCAAATTGTGGGCTGTTCTCTTGGAATGACAGAAAGGCAGCGATTATGTGCGGTGAAGGTGAGTGGCACAGCTATACTGCTGCAGTAGGTGGTCTAAAGGTGGGGAGGTGAGGGCATAGAAAAGGTGGATGCCATGCAGCGATAGTAGCCTGAACAGCTGGGGGAAACAACAGCAAGTGAGGGGAGATATTGAAGATAATAGTAAGTATGGCAAAGCATCAGCTTTGGTGGGAGGCAGCTGCTGATTTATAGAGTGAGGTAGCAGAGAGAAGAGTGTGGTACTCACCCTGGCAAAGTAGAAAAGGTCTTTCTTATGACACCGTCTGCCATTCATCCGGACCTGTGGAGATTGTGTTGACTTGGGTGGTGTCCTTGGTTCGGTGTACCAGGATCTGGTGTCATGTCCTGCTCTGCCTGTCCTCCATGAAAAGGTCCCCATCAGAGAATTATGGTGCCATTTTCCCCTTCTCTGGCATCTTCTGAATGACTGTCTGTCACTGAGCAGGGCCACTTCAGAGTGCCAATGCTCATTCAGATGAACAGCAGTCTATAAATATGGTTTCAGCAACCCGTTCCTCTGAAAACGGCATGTGGTAGGAAGAGGCTAGAATCGGACATTAGGGACGCCACAGAGGTAGGATAGTAGTTGACGAGGCAAATTTTGTAAGATACAGCAAAAGATCTTGCAAGGCACCGTAATTTTAAAAACAAAACCCTCTAAAGAATTCAACAAAATACGACACAGCCAAAAAAGAAGAAAGATTCAGGCCAAATTTTTTTCTGTTAAAGCAAAAGAACAAGATCATCCAGAAACTGTCAAATGGTCTCAATAACCAAATATTTTGCATTGGATGCCAAAGACAATTGAAGACTTTTTTTAAAATGTTTTGATTGTGATTATAATTAGAACTGATTGTAGAACTATTTCTTTCGCTAAAATGTATCACATTGACTTAACTTGTGTTACTGATGTCATGTTTTTGTTCACATTTCAAAATAAGACCACCTATACCATCACTGGTAGTCCACCTTTATAATTCATTTTGGAAGGATTCTGTGAAATTTCAAAGATACTGTAATAGGCTACAATCAACTCTATTAAATTGCAAACATTGTTCAACCTTCACTGTTACTGTACTTTGCTACAATATCTATGAATTAATTTACAGGAGCTGAACTTAGAAGCTGCTTTTTCATTCACACATTTCAACATAGTAAGATCATTTGTAATTAATTCAAAAGGAAACTCTATTAATGCTATTAAAGTTACAAATAAGTTAATATTGGTAGAGATGACAAGGGCTCTTCTGGTTGGTGAAAATGAGAGACCCTGTAAAATTGAGTGCTACTATCATGTTATCATTCTAGAGAAATTAGCACTATTTCTTAAATGATAGAATTGTCTTGTAGCAGTACATGGAACTCAGTCTAGACTGTGAAGATCAAACAAAAGGAGCCAGAGGAAGAACTAAAATCACAGTTCATGAAACTTATCAATATGGTAGCTTAGGAAGAGCAATGGGTAGAGGCCAGAGGGACACACGGTGTCACAGGAAGTATGAGGGGTGAAGGAGGGTGGTGGAGGGCATCAAGTAGCATAGAGCTATGAGGGACCAGGAGAGATGGGTTCTAGTTTTTAGGTAGTATAGGTTGACTTTGATGAAGTTTGTGTGTGTGTGGTGTGAGGGCAGTGAGGATGATTTGAAAGGTGAGGATGAAGGAATATTTTATATTTAACTCTTTTATTTTAAATTTTGGCCAAAGTTCTAGAGGCCCAAGACAGGCTTTCTTCTCAGACTACCTTTGGAACTGTTGCATCTCTCAATCTTCTGTTCTATTACCCTGATTTACTTATGTGAGATATGATTTGTCTGGCTAGCACATACAACAATACTTTTCACTGTACCTCAGTACATACGACAATATTAAGTCAAGTCAAATCAGATCAAACACCGGTCCTTAGATGGGAAGTGCAAGCAGCCATTTTTAAAGATACAAAAATAGAAATTGCTTGAAAAAAAATCAGCAGGTCTGGCAGCATCTGTGGAGAGAAATCAGAGTTAATGTTTCAGATCCAATGAGTCTCCTTTTTAAAGGTTGATTTCATGAAGCTGAAAACCCTCACACCTCTGTGCACCTAACTGGGGAACCAAAATTGGGATCTCAATATTACACTTCTTTACAGAGTTAAATATTATAAGCATACTCTTCTTAATTCAACCACACTACAGATTCTGTAAGTATGTTTGTGTGTCACAGGGATCTGTGATGGGTTCATTGTTATTCATCATTTATATAAATGATTTGGATAAGAATTTAGATGGCATAGTTAGCAAATTTGTGGATGACACCAAGCTTGGTGGAATAATGAACAGTGAAGAAGGTTTTCTGGGGATACAGTGAGATCTTATTCAACTGAGCAGTGAGCTGAGGAATGGCAGATAAGAGTTTGATATAAATAAATGCAAGGTGTTGCACTTTGGTGGTCAAACCAGGGCAGAACTTACACAGTCGATGATTGAGCCCTGGCAAGTGTTATAGAACAGAGAGATCCAGGAGTACAGGTTCATAGCCCCTTGAAAGTCACAGGTAGACAAGGTGGTGAAGAAGGCTTCTGGCATTCCTGCCTTCATTGATCAGAGCACTGAGTTTAGGACTTGGGGCATCTTCTTGCAGCTGCACAATACATTGTTGAGGCTACATTTGGAGTACTGCATGTAGTTCTGCTCACCCTAATATAGAAAGATATTATTAATTTAGAAAGAGTACAGAAAAGGTTTACTAGGATGCTACCTGGACGAGAAGGTTTGAGTTGTAAGGAGAGGTTGCATAGGCTGGGACTTCTTTTTTTTCCCTGAATCATGGGAGACCAAGGTCTAAAAAATCGTGAGAAGCATAGATAAGGTAAATAGCCAACAGCTTTTCCCCATGGTAGGGGAGCCTAAAACTAAAGGGTTTAGGTTTAAGGTGAGAGGGGAGAGATACAAAATGGTCCAGAGGTGCAATTTTTTCACACAGGGGTAGTGAGTGTCTGGAACAAGATGCCAGAGTAGTGGTGGAAGCGGGTACAATTTCTTCATTTAAGAAAATACTTAGACAGATACATGGACGGAATAAGTGTGGAGGGAGGGGGAGCAAATGTAAACAAATGGGACAAGTTTAATTATGAAAACTGGGCAGCAAGGGCAGTTGGGCCGAATGGCCCTTTTCCATGCAATTGACCTCTATGACTCTATCTCAATGAGCTCGCTTGAAACTCCAGTTAACAGCCTAATAACCTTGTATAATTATGGCTGCAGTTTCAAAGTTAAATCCCTATGCAATGTAGCTGTTTAAATTATGGAAACAATTTACAAAACACTTCCCCTTTACCTCCTAGCACAATCTGAACAATTCTGTGAAGACAGTCTTTAGTTTTTGCTCTGAAACTCATAGATTGGCTTGAATTTGGAAATCTCTGAAATTCCTGCCAATGACTGTCAACTAATCCTGAGAGTTCGTTCCTAATATCACCATTTGGCATACTTCCTTTTCATAAAGACTTTTGGAAAGTGCTGTCATGAATTCCATTACACGTAAATAATGATCAGCCACCTAGGAGCCAGTTGATTCATAAAAATTATATTTCACTTCCAATGTTTCTTTCAGTTCTTCTTGCAGTTCACTCATCATCACATTCTTTTTTAGTTGAAAGCATGGAAAAATCCGGGCTGCAGACCACTTCATGATCACCAAGGGAGGCATATTTTAGTGGGTGCTGTTTGTCTTGCTCATTTAAAAACTATGCCAGTGCATGACATCCAATAATTAAGTCCAGATATACAGGCGGTCACTATCAAGTCAGCACAGGAAATGCCAGTAAAGGCAAAAAAAGTTTGCATTCTTCAGGTCACATATTCTAAAAGTCTCCAGAGATACCTCCCATCACTCCCCAGTACCATCTGCTTCTGTTGCTTTCAGTTTCTTTCTTTTGACAATCTAGGCTATTTCTCTTCAGTAAATCTTGAAGACATTTTTCTATTATCCAGCTGACTACTTGTCTGCATGCCTTCTTTCATGTAAATAAACAACATTTCTCTGAAGATTTGACATGCCACTGAAGGATTTCAGGACAGGGACCTTCATGTTTGTGGTTTCTTTAGGCTTTTGCCTTTCAACTTAATGTTTTTTCTCTTTGCTCTACAATGGTCTCTGGTTAGCAATACAGATAATTGTCATACATTAGGCAGGTAAAGCAATCTAACCTGTTTTTGGGGAGATTCAATCATTAAAAATGTTCCAACAGGAGACATAGTTTAATGGAAGTTAAGTTAAATTACATCAGATTTTTCCATTCATTGTGGCTAAGTTTCACAATGTTTGTGAGTCTTAGAAATCATTTAACCAGTGAGAATATTAGTACCCAGGTAACTCTGTATGCTTTATCTGTGAGTAGTTGTACCATATGTCTGAACATCTTCATGGCTAAATAATATGCTGACATGTACTGTTAACCTTCACACTAGTGAAACCATTATCCGCCAGAGTAGATGGGAAGGAGACAAATTTGACTCTAATCTTTAGGCAATTGCTCACATATTTGAGTTAATCAACATATAAATGCCATAGACTGAATTTAGGGTCAAACTAGAAACTGAATGAAATATGGTACGCAAGCAACGATAACTTTTTTTCTTGAGATGTGGGCATCAGTGACTAGGCCAGCATTAACATCCCATCCCTAACTGTTCAGAGGGCAGTTATCAGTCATTTTGCTGCAGGACTAGTGTAACATAAAGGCCAGACCAGGTAAGGTTGGGAAGGTTCCCCCCCCCCAAATGAAAAACTGAAAGAACCGCGAATGCTGTAAATTAGGATCAAAAACAGAAGTTGTTGAAAAAGCTCAGCAGGTCTGGCAGCATCTATGAAGCAAAAAATCACAGTCAGTGTTTCGGTTTCTTCATCTTCTTGTTCTGAGGAAGGGTCACTAGACCCGAAATGTTAACTCTGATTTTTTCTTCACAGATGCTGCCAGGCCTCCTGAGCTTTTCCGGCAACTTCTGTTTTTGTCCCCCCAAAAGTACATTAGTGAACCTGTTGGGTATATACCATTATCCATACCAACACTCTCATGGCATTGGACGATGAATCCCAGAAACAATTTCTGCGAAACATATGTTTACTTCTGCATTTTACATGCTATATATTTTATCCAAAAACATTGCAGTTCAGTACTCTGTTGCTAAGAGTGAACTTTAGGAAACTGGGGTTTGAGATGGTGAATATTAATCAGAATGAGTGGATACTGAAAACCGTGGACTTTGCAAGCCTTCAGAATCGAATTGCTCATGTGCATTACAAGGTAATGCGATGGCAGGGTAGGTAGCATTTGGGCTCCTGAGCCTATCTGCTCCATGCCGGCTGCATCCTTCTTTCTCTTTACTTTTTGTTTTCTTTCTTTTTTGTTTCCTTCGTCATCTTCTTGTCAGCGGCAGAGGAGGTGTCATCGCGGAGGATGGAGCTGGACTCATGGCAATGTCAAGGAGGTGGCGGTTGCAGCTTTAGCTGGGTGGTGGACCCGAATTGGGACTCATGGCAGTGTAGGCAAGGTGGTGGCATCAGAACCAGGGACTCCTGGGTATTGGCTGGACCCAGAACAGGGGCACATTGTGACCCGAAGACCTTAACAAACCTGGAGCTGTGATGACAAGAAAGACTGTGAAGATGAACATTATTTCTTATTTTGCTGTCAATTGAGGCTCTACATAAGTAATTTCTTTTTATTCATATTTTAATCCAAAATGGCATGGATCATGGCAACAAGACTGTTTTCACCGTATTTTCCCAAATATGTGGCAACAAAAGCCGTCATTCATTTATGTTGCAAGATGGTCTGTGCCCTATTTGTAAAATGTATGTCACCCTGCGATGGAAAGGATATTATTAAATTGGAGATGGTTCAGAAGACACTCACCAGGATATTGCCAGGATTGGAGGGTTTGAGTTATAAGGAGAGGCTGGATAAGCTAGGACCTTTTTCAATGGAGCAGAGGTTGTTGAGGGGTGACCTTAGAGGTTTATAAATCATAAGGGGCATAAGGCAAATAGCAAAGGTCTTTTCCCTAAAACTAGGGGGTGTATTTTTAAGGTGAGAGTGGAAGGATTTAAAAGGGACCTGAAGGACGGCTTTTACTCACAGAGGGTGGTTCACATGTGGAACAAACTGCCAGAGGAGGTGGTAAATGCAGGTACAGTTACAACATTTAAAAGATGTTTGGATAGGTGCATTAACGGGAAAGATTAGAGGGATATGGGCCAAACATGAGTAAGTGGGACTAGTTTAGCTTGGGAAATTTGGTCAGCATGGACAAATTGGACCTAAGGATCTGTTTTTGTGCTGCACGACTCTATGATTCTGTGCATTTATTATGTATACCTTATTGTTTTTACTTATGCTTACTTTTCTATAGAGACTAAAAAAATCCTAAAGCAAAACAAGTGATAAATAATTCATATACGTATTTGGTTTGAAATGCAGTGACATAAAAATGTCAGTCAAATCTGCAATTGTAATGTGACCTCTAAAATCACACATATACCCTATAGATAGAGAACTTAGGCCTCACTTCAATAAGGCCCTCACGTTGAACACGTTGCTACGATGCACACTCAAAACATGCTGTCAGAAATAGTCAGTGTCCAGAACTGGCATATTAAGATCACAGAGAAAAATCTGTTCGTGAGAAAATGGCTGCAGGTTTTCCCCTATCAGTTCCTGTTCAAATTACTGGGAAAGGAGGCAGAACCAGTCATTTGTCCACAAACAACGCCAGAATTATGAAATAGCTACCGATTTGTTGAGCAAACCAGAACATACCACTGCATTTTTATCTTCTCCCCAAGGGCAAGGGGTATTGCAAAACATATTCCAACCTAAATCTCTAAGTAGAGCAGAAAAAAGGATTCAGCAGGAATTTTAAAAGCACTGAAGGCACACATTGAACCCCAAGTCCTAGGGATCAAAGTGAAAAAGAGAGCATTGATCAATACATTACCTAATTAACTCAGCATGCAGAAATCTGTGAATTTGCATAATTAAAGGATCAGCAGATTAGAGGCAGGATTATATTCGGAGTAAGAGATTCAAAAAGTAAAACATGCTAATTGAGAGAAGATAATTTACACTCTGGAGAGCAATTGACACGTGTAAAAGTGCAGAGGTTGTAAATCAACAGCTGGAAGATATTCACGAAAGAATAGGCCAGGTCTTCATTATTCTGACAGATCCTCCAGGCACACAGGCCAGACTGACAACAGACAAAGAGCAAGATGCAAATACTCCAGGAAACATGCAAAAGAAAAGGACGCATGTCCAGCATAGAAAACCATATCACTTTAAAAAGGTGATTTATTTTGCTCGCATGTATATAGGAAAAAATAGTACAAGCAGGTACAGATGGCCACTGAAGAGATAGTAGCAGAAGCTTTGCGAAGATCATGATACCGTATGATACAACAACAGTTGGAGGCCATTCAGCTCAAGTCTGCTCCACCATTCAATGAGATCATGGCTGATTTGATAATCCTCAATTCCACATTCCTGCCTTTTCCCCCCCACTGTCTTATTGATTAAACGTCTGTCTAACTTAGCCTTGATTTAACTTAAAAATCCAGCCTTGAGAACCCTCTGCTGTAAAGAATTCCACAGATTCACTACCCTCTGACAGAAGAAATTGCTGTTCATATCTGTCCTAAATGTGCAATCCCTTATTTTGAGATTATGCCCTCTGGTCCCAGAGTCTCCTACAAGGGGAGGCAACCTTTCCCCACCTGCCCTGAAAATTTTGTTTGGATCAATTGCTTACATTTCCAGTGAAGCTGTATGGGGAATATCACAAACTGAATAGATGTTTGGTCATGTCAGCAGTCAGCATTCTCATCATTCCCAGATGGTAGCACATGGAGGATTCTAACAAGGAGGGTCAAGGAATACGTAAAGGACCTTATTCTGAAGTATGCGTGGAATATCTCTTCATGGGCCTTTGACATATGAGTCTGATTCTGATGTAAGTACATTTTTCCACTTATTCTTCTATATTCAAACATGTACAGGCCCAATCTATTCAATATCTCCGTCTAAGATATTCCCTCCATTCCCAGTATCAGCCTATTGGACCTTCACTGCACAACCTCCAATTTCAGTATATCTTAGGGGTGGCACAGTGGCTCAATGGTTAGCACTGCTGCCTCAGCGCCGGGGCCTGGGTTTGATTCCACGACCACGTGACCGTCTGTGTGATGTTTGCACATTCTCCCTGCGTCAGTTTCCTCCGGGTGCTTCGGTTTCCTCCCACAGTCCAAAAATGTGCAGGCTAAGTGGATTAGCCATGTTAATTTGCCGCTTGTGTTCAGGGATGTGTAGAGTAGGTGGGTTACAAGAGGACAAGCCTGGGTGGGATGCTCTGAGGATCAGTGTGGACTTGTTGGGCTGAAGGGCCTGTTTCCACACTGTAGCGATTCTACGACATCTATGATTCTATGACTATCTTTCCCTATTAATGGGTCAAAAACTGTTCACAGTATTCCAGCTGTAGTCTGACTAGTGCATTGTATAGTTTTAGCAAAGCCCCACATTTTTATACTTAAGTCCCTTTGAAATAAAGGCCAACATTCTGTTTGCTCAGCCTGTTATCTGATAAACTTGGATATAAGATTTTTGTGATTCAGAGGACTCAGAGGTGCAACTATTCTATAGCTTTTCGGAGTCTTTCTTCATTTTAATATTTTATTTTATTCATTTACAGGATGCAGGTGTAGCAGGCTAGGCCAGCACTTACCGCCCAGAGGACATTTAAGAGTCAACTACATTTTTGTGGGTTTGGAGTCACGTGCAGGCCAGACTAGGTATGGACGGCAGGTTTTCTTCCCTAAATAGCATTCATAAGCCCGTTGGATTTTTATAAAAATTAATAGCAGTTGTCTTTGGGCTAGCTTTTATTGCATTCCTGATTTTTTTAAATTGAATTCAAATTGCATCTTTTGCCATGGTGGAATTTGAACCAATGCCTCTGAATATTAACCTGGGATTCCAGATTACTGGTGTAGTGATATTTCCAATACACAACTGCCTCCCCAGGTGGACTCTATTCTTCTTTCCAAAGTACATAGCCTCATATTATATTGCATCTTCTAAATTTTTACCCTCTTCATTAACCTATCTATATGTCTCTGCAGACTCTTGTGTCATCCATCCCATTTCCCTTCCCATGAACTTTTGTGTCCACAGAAATGTTCCTCATCCAAGTTATAAATATGTATTGTAAATAATTGTGGGCCCAGCAATGAGCCCTGTATCACACCTCTAGCTACAGGTTACCATACTGAAAATGTACCCCTCATCCCAAACTCGCTTCTTCTAATAGTTAGCCACCTTCCATCCATATAATACCTAATCAAACACCCACCGAAGACGCCAAATATATGAATGTTTTACCTTTATCTATTCTGCTTGTTGACTCCACAATGAATTCTAGTAGATTTGTCAGCCTTGCTTTCCCCTTCATGAAACCACGTTGACTCTGCTTGATCATATTACATATTTCTAAATGCTCTGCTTTATAATAAACTCAAACATTTTCTCAATAACAGACATTGAGCTCACTGGCTTACAGTTGCCTGATTTTTATCCTCTTCCTTTTTCAAATGTAGGTGTTACATTAGTAACTTTCCAATCTTTTGGAACTTTTCCAGATTCTAAGGAGTCCTGGAAGATTAGTGCCAAAGCATCCACTATCTCTGCACCTATTGCCTCTGATATCCCAGGGTGCATCCCATCACTTCCAAAGAATTTGTTGATCTTTACTACCATGTTTCGCTAGCAATCTTCTCTCAAGATAGTTATTGTATTTATTTACTCTTTTTGCCCTTTGATTATTTATTAATTTTGGAATGCTATTTTAGAGTCTTCTACTGTGAAGACTGATGCAAAGTATTTATTCAACTCCTCTCCCATTCCCTAGTTCCCCATTATTATTTCCTCAGCCTTGTTCTTTCAGGGGCCTTTGTTCACTCTGACTTCTCTCTTTTATTTTATATGTTTAAAGAAGCTCTTGATGTCTATCTTGCTATTCTTTGCAAGTTTACACTCAAAACTTATCTTCTCCATCTTCAATAGTTTTTGGCCATCTTTTATTAGTTTTTCAAATATACCTGATCCTCTGGTGCACCACTAATCTTTGCCACATTGCACATTTTTCTTTCAATTTGATATCCTTAATTTCCCCCTTTAACTACAGTTGGATTATCCCATTCCTAGAATCCTTTTTCTTCACAAAAATATATCTTTGCCGTGAGCCATGAAGTATTTCTTTTCCTAGTCCACTGCAATGGTGGTGCCATTATTCTTTTGTAATTACTTTTATTTAAGCTTAGTAGTGGTTTATGACCCAAATTTCTCCCTCTCAAACTGAATGCTAAATTCTACATGGGAAAGGGAATCTTCTAGTCTGATATCATTTATTAAACCTATCTCATCACACATTACCAGATCCAAAAAAAAACCTGACCTCCTGCTGCATACACAACATGTTGTTCAAGGAAAACATCCCAAATACACTCTATGAATTAAGCTAAGCAGGTCTGGCAACATCTGTGCAGAAAACATCAAATTAACGTTTCAGGTCCGGTACCCTTCCTCAGAACAGTTCTGCTACTAGACCTGCTGAGCTTTTCCAGCAACTTTGCTTCTGTTCCTGATTTACAGCATCCGCAGTTCTTTCAGTTTTTACACTCTATGAATTCTTCCTTATTGTTTCCTCTGCCAATGTAATTATACAAATCTATAAGAAGATTAAAGTCACCCACGATTAATGTACTGCATTCGTTACATGTCCTTATTATCCCCTGATTTATTCCATGTCCACCATACAGTTACTGTTAAGGAGTCGATAGGCTGCTCTTTCCAGTGTTTCCTTCCCTTTTTTAATTCTTACCCTCACCATATGGAATCTAAGTCTTCTGATCCAAGATCAACTGTCGATTAGATGAACAAGATTATTCGATCATGTACTGAATGCGATCCTATCACCCTTTCCTTCTTGCCTGAGCTTTTGAAAAGTCACGTACCCCTGAATGTTTGGTTCTCAGCTTTGATCTTGCAATCATGTCTGCGTAATGGCTAGAAGATCAAATGTACTAACCTGTATTTGCGTCGCTAATTAATTTATTTTGATCTGAATACTATATACATTCAATTAAAGATGCATTAATTTTGCCATTTTACCATTTCCCCCATTAGACCCTACTCACTAAAGATTTTCTATGTTTCCACACTGTGTTCCTTCCTGTCTCACTCTGGACAATTCCATATAGCTGCCCTGCGATGCTGACATATCCTCTTGCTTTGTAAGACTATGTTTTCCCTATCCTAAACTCTCCTCCTTCTAATGAGCTTAAAGCCCAGTTAACATCCCTTGTTATTCAAGTCACCAGCATGTCAGTCCCAGCAGAGTTCAAGTCCAACCCACCAAAACAGCTCCCTTCTCACTCATACTAGTGTCAGTGCCCCCTGAACTGAAACCCATTCCACCCAAAACAATCTGAGCCATACGTTTAACTTCTTGACTTTATCTAGCCAATGGCAGTTTGCCAGTGGCTCAGTCTGTAATCCACAGATTATTTATCTTGGAAGTTCTGCTTTCTAATTTGGCTCCTAGCTGTTCAAAATCTTCTTTTGGTCTTACCAATGTCATTGGTCCCAATGTGGACAATGACTACTGGATCACTCCCTTTCCATCTGCAAGTTGTTTTCCAGCCCTAAGGAAACTTCCTTAACCCTGGCACAGGGCAGGCAACACAGCCTTCAGAACTCCTAGCAACCACAGAGGACAATATCTATTTCTCCTGTCACTAATGCGTTCCAATTTCCTCTGCCCATATGACACCATAAAACAGGATGGTTAGTCATTAGGGGTGACACAGTTTGTAGCTTGTCGGAATGAGCACTGCAGAAGGAAAACATCAGTACAACTTCAAATGTCAGATAGACAACTGTGTATCACAACCTTCACAGATCTGTGCAATGTCAGCCAAGGTAGTGATCCAAAATAATAACCTTCAAAGTAAGGTTAAGGGCAGATGATGGCACCACACACCCATGATGAAAGGACAGCTTACTCTGTAAGCCCACTGCAATTGTATAGATGAGAATCTATAGTTCCTCAATGTGCCAGAAGAAATTTGCATCATGTTGCGGCACCCTAAACTACTAACTGTGGAACTTAGCCTAAATGAATACAAGGATATGTTTACAAAGTTAGGGTAACTTCCAGGAGAATATCATCCAGAATTAGATGAGAATGCAAGATGCATTCAGCATTTTCTGAGGAAATTTCCAGCTTTCCTTAAGTCAGCCCGAAAGCTAAGATAGATGAGCTGGAAAACAAGGGAATCATCAAAAAGTGACAGCTCCCATTGACTGGTTTAGCAGCATGTTAGCAGCGAAACAACCTGGAAACCCGAGGGTGTGTATTGAAACAAAGAATGTAAATAAAGCCCAGAAGAGATCTCACTGCCTCTATCAATCAAAGATAATTTGACATAATTTGCATGGCAAAAGTCTTCACCATCCTGAATGTGAAGGACGCTTACTTATAAAAGAAGCTAGATGAAAGCAGCAGTTTTCTCATTACATTCTGGACATCCTTCAGGAAATACAGATGATTATAAATGCTGTTTGGCATTTCCACTGCTCCGAAACAAAACACAGACAATATGAGATAGTAAGTGACCTTCCTGGAGTAGAAGCTATAGTAGTGGAAGGATGGATTCAAAAACTATTTGGCAAAATTCTTGCTCAATTTGTCATTGGAATGTGAATCCTTGCACTAACTCACAGCCATGGACATGCAGTTGTACTGGGGCAGGGTTCATGAAGCTGCATTTAACTAAGCTGAAATAAGTAGTGCTGCACTGCTAGAATTATACAATGTAAGTGATGAGGTCACCCTGCAGTGTGATACCAGTCAAGCAAGACTTGCAGAATCCCTAACGTAGCAAGGTCAATCCAGAACACTAACGCAAACATTACATTCAGATTGAGAAAGAGTGTCTAGCCATGGTCTTTTTTGTGGACATTTTCATTGATACCTACTTAGGAGAGACAAACTGACACAAGCCAGAGTTTAGCCACAAGCCACTTCAAAAGCCACTAGCTTCTCCAAGCATCTGCAAAGAATGTTACTGAGATACCATCCACGTGTGACATACAAGCAAGGGAAGAAAATGCAGATTACAGACCTGCAGCCAAGAGCAACACTCTTGATGAAGACAGCAGAGGATGCTGTAACGGTTTGCAAAACCTTCCAGATGCAACTTGAAACAAGAACTCATCATGTTCTTGAAGTCATCAACACAGAGAGAGTGAACATAAAAGCCAGGCACCACGCTTGAATAAAGCAAACTAACCAATAAGATGCAAATTGCCAACTGTAGCTGGAATAGAGATAAAAGGATAGACAGAGAACATCACAGATACACCTATTGCTACAAGAATTAAACATATAGAGATGGACTGACAGCTCAAGGTGGCATACTGTACAAAAGAATAAAAGAAATTAACCTGAGAGAGTTGAGAGAAGAGATGCTAAAGAGCATCCATGCAAGCCACTAAAGAATTACATCAAGACAAACAAGAGATGTGCTCTATTGGTCCAACATCAGCAACAAAACCAAGGACCACATCAGTAGTGCTTGTAACTCACATCACTCCACCATTTAAGAAGGGTGAAAGAGGAAAACCATGGAATTGCACACCAGTTTAACCATCTGTGATGGTTAAATTTTTGGAATCTATAATGAAGGATAGGGTAACTGAACAGCTTGAAAATGTTCAGTTAATGAGCGACAGCCAGCATGGGTTCATGGCAGGCAAGTCATGCCTGAAAAACCTCACTGCATTTTTCGAAGAGAATAAGGTAGTGGATAGGGAGCTATCTATGGGTCTTATTATATGTACTTCCAGAAGGCATTTGATAATATTTCACAGGAAACTCTAACTAAGGTAAAGGTTGCAGGAACAGCAACTCATAGTCCACTTGGGAACCCTGCAGCCCAATGATATAATGTGGATTTCACAAGCTTCAAAATCTCCCGTTCCCCCACCACATCCCAAAACAGGCCGAGCTCGTCCCCAGCTCCCTACCCTGTCCTTCCTCCTACCTAGATCCTCTTCCCACCTATAGCCCCATCTCCTACCTACTAACCTCATCCCACCCCCTTGACTTGTCCATCCTCCCCAGACTGACCTATCTCCTCCCTACCTCCCCACCTACACTCACTTTTACTGGCTCCATCCCTGCCTCTTTGACTGGTCTGTCTCCTCTCCACATATCTTCTCCTCTATCCATCTTCCAGCTGCCTCCCTCTCTCTCCCTATTTATTTCAGATCCCCTTCCCCTTCCCCTTCCCCATTTCTGAAGAAGGGTCCAGGCCCAAAACGTCAGCCTTCCTGCTCCACTGATGCTGCTTGGCCTGCTGTGTTCATCCAGCTCTACACCTTGTTATCTTAAATGCCCATGAAATTGACAGCAAATTACTAACAAGGCTGGGAAATTAGTTTGTGACAAGTATCAGAACGTAGGGATAATGGGTAGGTAGTCAAACTGGCAGGATGTAACCAGTCCTTATTAGTGACTTGGATAAAGGCATAGAAATTCATGTATGCACATTTTCTGGTGACACAAAGTTAGGTGGCATTATAGACAATGTAGACATGTTGTGAAGTCCAATTTTACTGCCAAATTATTTAAGGAAGTCATGGATATTTTAGGCATCAAACACTTTAATTCAAGGGTGTACCATCTTGAGTCCAGGGAGCACTGAAACTGTGACATCAGACTCTAACGACAGTGTTGAAGGGTTATTGCCAGGATGACCTAAATGATCAGGATTAAGGTATTCCATTTATATTATTTGCTATTAGAGATGTTCCAAATGAATCAACTCAGTTTACTCCATTTGAATTGATATTCAGACACGAATTAAGACAGCCTTTAACATTAATTAAGGAAATGTGATAGGTCTGAAGTCAGAAATCTCACAGTTGGGTTATGTATCTGAGGAGAAAGAAAGATTAAACAGAATAGATGAATTAGCTAGAAAACATTTAAAAGTGGCACAGCACCCAATGAAGCGGAAAGTAGATAAGAATTCTAAAATTTGTACATTTGCCTGTGGGCATAAAGTATTGGTGCTGTTACCAATGGTAGGAAATCCCTTCAAAGCAAGGTTTAGACGTCCACATCAGATTGAGAAACAGTTAAGTCAGGTGAATTATTTGATAAAGATGCCAGATATGGAAAAAAAATTATTGGGTTTGTCATTGAACAAGCTGAAACATTGCTAAGTCAGGGAAAGGGAACTGGAGAAACAGGTGTTAGTTACTGCCCCTCAGGGTAAGGAATCAGATCCAGTAGATTTGGACTTTGATATGCCTAAGAATAAACTGGATAATGAGGAAGTCCTTAAGCAATGGGATAGGGTTGTGAGCTATCTGTCCTAGGAACAGAAAACTGAATTGTTACAGAGAACTAAGTGTGAAGCTGGATGAACACAGCAGGCCAAGCAGCATCTCAGGAGCACAAAAGCTGACGGTTCGGGCCTAGACCCCACCAGAGAGCATCTCTGGGGGGTCTAGGCCTGAAACGTCAGCTTTTGTGCTCCTGAGATGTGCTTGGCCTGCTGTGTTCATCCAGCTTCACACTTTGTTGTCTTGGATTCTGCAGCATCTGCTGTTCCCATTATCTCTGTTACAGAGAACTGATGTATTACAGTGCTAGGTGGACCTTTGTAGAAATAAAATAGGGAGGACTAATGCAATAGTATGTAAAGTTGTTGTAGTGAATAGTGTTCCAATAAAACAACGCCACTACAGGCTTAATTTTCTCAATACAGCACAGGTTTCGATGGAAGTGGAAATGATGCTCCACGAAGACATCAATGAAATGAGTCAAACTGAGTGGAGTTTGCCAATCATGTTGGTTCCTCTGCGTAGATTATTGGAAGGTTAATGCTATGACTAAATATGACTCATACCTAATTCCAAGGCCAGAGCATTGTGTGGAAAATGTAGGATGAGCCACTTATATCACAACGTTGGGCTTTCTTCATGGTTACTGGCAAGTGCCTTTGTGGGAGAGCGCAGAAGAAGCTTTTTACTTTTGTAACCCCAAATGGGCTATAACAATGTAAAGTAATACCATTTGAAATGAAGAACACACAGCCAGTTTTCAAAGGCTTATAAACAGAGTTGTTGCAGGATTGGCTAATTGTACCGTCTTTGTAGATGATGTATAATCTTTAGCCATTCATGGAAAGATCACATGGAGAATTTCGCAGAGCTCTGACAGACAACGGAAGGCAAAATTGGTCATAAACATGGCAAAAACAGAATTTATGAAGATGGAAGTGACATTCTTGGGGCACAACATAGGATACGGATAGATGACACCGAGGAATATGAAGACGAAGGCCATCAAGGAATTTCTAAGACCATCCTCGAAGAAGGTAGTGCTACAATTTTTAGGGTTGAATGGATTCTACAGGAAACTTATACCAAAATTTAGTCGTGTAGTGGCACCATTAATGGATTTGTTAAAAGAGAGTTTGAAATTTTGATGGACAGAACAATGCCAGGAAGCATTTGAGAATTTAAAAGCAGTATTAACCACTGCACCCAGTTTTAGCCATGCTAAATTTTTTGAAACCCTTCAAAGTCACCATCACTGCAAACAATGTAGGTATTGGAGCTGTGATAATGGGAAATGCAGATGCTGGGAGAATCCAAGATAACAAAGTGTGGAGCTAGATGAACACAGCAGGCCAAGCAGCATCTCAGGAGCACAAAAGCTGATGTTTCGGGCCTAGACCCTTAATCAGAGAGCTCTCTGATGAAGGGTCTAGGCCCGAAACATCAGCTTTTGTGCTCCTGAAATGCTGCTTGGCCTGCTGTGTTCATCCAGCTCCACACTTTGTTATCTAGGTATTGGAGCTGTATTGTTACAGGAGGATATTATGGAATTGAAAGGCCAACCAGTTATCTTTCAAAATAACTCAATATCTACCAGAGAAAGTATTGAACCACTGATAAAGAGTTATTGAGTTTGGTAATGGCCATACAAACATTTGAATGTGTACATGGCAAACAATGCATCAGAGACAATTGTGTATACCAATCACAATCCTTTGACATTTCTGGAAAGATTTAAGGGCAAGCGCACCAGATTATTTCATTGGAGTCTTATATTACAAGCATTTAATTTACAGATTGTACATGTTGTGGGTCATGAAAATATTATCCTGGCCGTTTATCGTGAGTTTAAAAGAAAAATGTTTATATAAGGTAGAAATGGTATAAAACTCTAGATTAATGAGCAAAGGATCTAGTAATATAATGGAATTAAAGTTTTAAAAGAAAAAAATGCCATCTTTTGATAATGATGGTTCATTTTATTCTTAAGCGGGGGGAAGATGTTGTGAAGTCGGGCAGAGTACTTGTGGATTGGGAGCAAGAAGGTAGAATTTGGTGTTTGTAAAATGCTAGGGGGTAAAGCAATACTGGTCACTTTCAAAGATCATTTGCTTTTTCTGTACTTAGAGATTTAAAATGGATGCCTGTAAGCAGCAGTTTGTAACTTTGAAAGTACATCAACAGCACCCAAACTGAAACATTTGTATTGAAAGGCCGTACAGTTAGCAAGCCAAACAGCAGTTTTCGTTTACCAAGACAAGAGGCTTTTGAATTTAGCTAATCAATTTGAAACAGGCACTTAGATACCAAAACCAATTAAATTTAAATCTGACGGTTATGATACCATAGGACCAATCCTACTGTAAGAAATATTGATATGTCATCAGGGGTATAAAAGAAGGCGGCAGTTGGACAAAGCCCCAGAACTAGCTGCTATCCACCAGAGCTAAAGGCCCTCAGCTCTCAAAAGAGAATTGCTGGCTCCCACGGCATCCTTTATGTCTTATGTCTACCTTGTTTTCTTTTCAAATAGGGACATTATATTTATAGTTTTCTAAACTACTGAGACAGTTACAGAATCTAGGAAATTTTGAAAATTTATAAGTGAAATAACTTCACAGAGGCCAGTATCCTGTCACCAAGTTATTTACATGAGCACAGTACTCAACACTGGTCCAGCTTCCTCAGAGGCAGCTCTCAGAATGAGCAGCTCCTCTGACACTCCTGTTTACATGTGTCAGCCAGGACTCCCTGATTGGATCATGTTAACAGCCCAATCAAAGAACTCATATTCTATGAGGTCCACCTGGCTAACCTATTTACAATCAGTACATAAAGCATCCACTATTTCTATCGTGACCTTTTAAAAAATGAAACGTTAGGTGCAGGCTATCACATCCAGAGACTTGTCAATCTTTAGACCTATTGGTTTTCCAGGTATTTTATCTTCTATTGATAGTCTTTTCCTTTAGAATCACCCTTCTCTTCGCCCCTTGATTTTCTTGCACTTGTGGGCCACTTTCAGTGTCTTCTTTCATACAAACTACTTCTTCAAATGATTTATTCCCTAGTCTCATCCTCTAAGAGACCAAAGCCTATTTTAGTTATTCTCTATTGTTTTTAAATCTTTGTAGAAACTTTTACTGCTATTTTTCTTTGTTAATAAAGCATTTCCTTCTTGAGAGTTACAACATCTTCTTCAATGTCTACAAACTGCATTTATTTTCACAGGCCACTTTAACCAACACTGTCTTCATACCTTTGTAATTGCCTTTATGTGATTGGTGCCTCATTCACCACTTTCTATGTACCACAACCGACTCTTTAGCAGCAGTGTGCACCATCTACAAATGCTTTGCTGAAATTCAACGAAGTTCCTCTGGCAGTATCTTCCAAATCTGTGACCTCTGCCATCTAGAGGAACAAGGATACTAGACACAAGGGAATAACACAACCTGCAAAGCATTCTTCCAAGCCACAGATTATAATGACTTAGAAATATATCACAGTTCCTTCACTGGGGCAAAATCGTGGAACTTCCTTGTAACAGCACTATGGGTGCCCCCTCTCCCCAAGGACTGCATTGGTTCAAGAAGGCAGTTCACTGGCACCTTCAACAGGTCATTGTGGGATGGACAATAAATGCTTGTCTAGCCAGAACATCCATATCACATGAATGAATGAAAACAATATATTGAAGACACCAGTTATATACCCAATTCTCTGAAACTAAATGAGCTTGGATGCTATGTCCAGTCAGCAGATGCAGTTCATTTGAACTTACAAATTTATGAATTAGGGCTAGGAATAGGAGTTAGCCATTCAGATCTTTAAGCCTGCTCCACCGTTCAATTAGATCATGTCTGAACTGATTGTAACCTCAAATCTATACTCCTTTCACCCCATTGCTTGACAAGGGCCTATCTCCTGCTGCCTCAAAAATATTCAAGGTCTCTGATTCTGCCAACATTTCAAGAAATGAACTCCAAAGATTTTCTATCCTCTGAGAGCAAAGAAAAACCTCATCTCTGTTTTAAATGGTTGGCCTTGATTTTTAAACAGTGACACTTAGTTCTAGATTCTCCTGTTAGATGAAACATCCTCATCACTTCTACCCAGTCAAGACTTTCAGGGTTTTATATATTTTAGTGAATCACCCACTATTCTTCTAAACTTCAGTGGATACAAGCTTAGCCAGTCTAACCTGTCCTCATAAGACAAGCCACCCATTTCACCCATGAGTCTGGTAAACCTTTTCTAAAACTGCCTCCAATACATTTAGATCCTTCCTTAAATAAGGTGAGCGATACTGTAGGCTACACCTGATGAAGAAGCAGCGCTCTGAAAGTCTGATTTCAAATAAACCTTTTGGACAAGAACCTGGTGTTATGTGACTTCTGAATTAGGTTACTACAAATGGAGTCTCACCAGTGCCCAGTTTAATTGAGGCATAATCTCTCTATTTTTGTATTCAAGTCTCCTTGTGATAAATGATAAAATATTACTAGCTTTCTTAATCATTCTGCTGCATACTAATGTTTTACAATACATGCAATGGAGCAGACAGATCCCACTACAACTCAGAGCTCTGCAATCTCTCAACATTTAGATAACACAGTTCTTTCTTATTTTTGTTGTGAAAATGAACTATTTCACGTTTTTCCACGTTATACTTGAATTGCCATATATTTGCTTACTCATTTAATCTCTCTATTTTTTACTGAACTCTTCCTATTTTCTCTCCACAACTTACTTTCCTTCCTATCTTTCTGTCGTCAGCAACTTGGCAACCAAATCTTCCACTACATTATCTAAGTCATTTATTTAATTTATAGACAGTTAAGATCACAAAGCCAATACCTGGGGCACACCACTTATTAAATCGTGCCACCCTAAAAATGTCCACTTCTATTTATTCTCTGCTTTCTTTTAGCCACTTAATCTTCTATCGATGCCAGAATGTTACCTTGCCCTCCTGCCTTTATTTTCTGCAATAATCTTTCATATGTCATATTATCAAATGTCTTCTGGGAATAGAAATATAGTACATCCACTGCTTCCCTTTCAGCTACAGAATGTGTTACCTGCTCAAAGAAAAACAGATTGCTCAAACCGATTTCCCCTTCACAAACATCATAGTAGGTGATGCAAAAGTAGGTGTATTTTCCATTCCCAGACAGTTACATGACCACAATAATTTAACATCCAATTATTTAAAGGCATGATTTGTGCCCTCAGTTGAATGATCAACAGCTCTTTATTCCCAGTAGCACCAGCGGGTGTGATAGCCAATGTTGGGACCATACGCAGGCCCAGCACTGTCCATTCACTGAGCCAGATACAATATAAGTACAGGCAATTTGATCGATGGGGTCAGGCTGCCAGGTTCCAGTGAGGAAGTTAATGGGCTGAGGGTCTGATTGACATAGGAATTACCTCAACTTTACAGCCCATAACCCAAACAGCATAACCTGCTGGTTTCTGTCATTGCTGGCCTCAGCGTTCTGCTTGTGGAATAAGTAATGGCCCTTGAAAATCTCAATTGGCACAAGAGTGGATGGGGTCCTAACATCTCAAACAATACTCATAAACTTGCATTGGCAGTAGGATGGAACAGATGGGCACAGAAAAGGTGCAGAAGGCATTTTATGGATAACCTGCCTGCAAACCCAAGTGCATTACAAATGCACTACGTTTTCAGTTATAGAGTCTACAATGTTGTCTTTTTATCAGATACATCAATGCTATTAGTTGCTGCACTTTGATGTTTGCATACTCTGTCCTTTCCTGTCACACTCTGGCTATCGTTTTCACTTTCTTGAACAATTGTCTTGAACTTTCACTTTAATTTTCTAAATTTCTTGATGTTCCCATTGGATTATTTAGTTCAAAGTCCTCTTGACAGCCCAATTATTTACAAGGACACCGGTCACAATGTGGTTCAAGCGAATTTCACACCAAAAGTACAGCCGCCTCTTACCCAAGTACAGGCCAGCAATCATTTAGCCGCATGTCTGAAAATCGTGAATGCCTAACACTGAAGATCTTTTTGAAAGCAGACATGCACAGACCTGTACACAGGCTGTTTCCAGGCCCTGGGAAGAATATGTTAATTGATGGACCCGATCAGACCTAAAAGCAAAGTATTTCTTTCCAAGGGGCCCAAACTCAGTCTGTCAACAGAGCTATTTGGGTCCAATCCGGCCTTTGGAAACATACTTTGCTTTTAGATCTGTTCGGTTTAGAGTCACAGCATCATGGAAACAGACACGACAGATAAAGGCCTTTTAGCCTGTAGAGCCTATGCTAGTCAAAAACAATCACCTAAGTATTCTAATCTCCCTTTTCCAGCACTTGGTCCTTGGCCTCCTATGCCTCGGCATTTCAAGTCCACATTTAAATACTTCTTAAATGTAATGAGGGTTATGGGCAGTGAGTTCCAGATTCCCACCATCCTTAGGATGTAAAAAGTTTCCCTCATATCCCCTCTAAGCCTCCAGACCCTTACCTTAATCTTTGTCCTGTGCTTGTTGATTCCTTCATCTGGGGCAAGAGTTTCTTCTTGTCTACTCGATCTATGCCCCTAATAATTTTATACATCTCAATCAAGGCTTCAGTTTCCACTGCTCTAAGGAAACAACTCATCTGTCAAATTTCGTTTCATAACTGAAACTTCCCAGTCCAGGCAACATCCTGATAAATCTCCTCGACATCCTATCCAGCGCTATCACATTCTTCTGGTCATATGGATTCCGCCACGGCAGATGGTGAAATTTGAATTCAATAAAGTATCCGAAATTAAGAACCTAATGATGACCATCAAGCCCATCTGGCTCACTGAATTTCTTTAGGGAAGGAAACTGCCATGCTTACCTGGTCTGGCACACATGTGACTCTAGACTCACAGCAATGTGCCTGAACTGCAATTCGGGATGGGCAATAAATGCTGCCTAACCAGCAGTCCCCTCATTCTGTTAATGAATAAAGGGAAAAAAAACATAATACTGTAGCTGTGGCATAACCAATGTTTTAAGTTAAGTGAAGCTTTTTTCTAAAGGGTCCAAATGAACCAATAACGGACCGAAGTACAACCCGGTAAATGCAAGTTTTCTGGAGATCATTTTGTACCTGATTCTTCTCTACTGCGAACAGTTATTTATACACACATAATAAATTAGATTAGATTAATCTAATGTACACAGTGGGATCAATATAGTTGGATGCAGCTATCACAGAAGATAATAACTGTTCTGAATTATTTAGCTACAAATCTATTTATTGCCTTGTACCTAAAAACCAAAAGTATCCTCTTGAAAAACAGTTGGTTTCTGAGGTTTTTGGAAAAGGTGTAGTGCCACAATAGAAACCTATTTCTCTCTCACATCTTTTATCAATGAATTCAACTCTGATTAATTATCTAAAACTGATTTACCTGTCCCTTGGGTAATAATCCAGACGTCATTGCATTTATGATTTTGTTTGTTAATTTAGTCCCTTGCTGTTATTCCTCAGCAGAGCCTCTTTCTTTATCCTCTCTATGCTGTTGGTATATATAATCGGCCATGACAACTGTATCCTTTTTCTCCCACTCCAAATTCCTCTCCAGCCAGGCAGCTGACAGACAATTCAGCCTCTGGGACTCATGCTTCCAGCTGCAGAGAACAATAACTATCCCCCTCATCATACTGCCACCTAATATTACGACATTCCTTTTTAAGGCCACGACTTGAACAGTTTGCCATACCATGGTGGTGTGGTAACTTTCCTCATTCTCCTTACAGTCTCTGATTTCGTCCCTGCAAGACTATAAGACTTGGGAGCAGAAGTAGGCCATTCAGAGATCATGACTAACCTAATTGTTCTCAAATCCACTTTCCTACTTTATCCCCACAATCCTTGATTCCCTTAATGATTAAAAATCTGTCCATCTCAGCCTTAAATGTTCTTAACTGGGCTTAATGGCTGCAAAATCCTCATACACTTGTGCTGAGACTCTTCCGGTATCTGAATCCCCATATCTGTTTCACCTGTGGACACTTTCTGTCCCTGAGGTATTTAACCTTATGAGCACCTCTGCCTCCTGAAACAAACAGTCATGATTTCCCCAGAAATGCATACTAAGTCATTGATTGAGCTGCTAAGTGGACATGTCAAAGCCATAAACCAAATATTTGGTCAAAATATTGTCCTCCTTGTCTTCCTAATAAATAATCTTTCGTAAAATCCATTCAGTCTTTATTAATTCAATCTAGACAATGAATACGTGCTCTTTTGAATAAAGCCATTAACAATTGTGCTCCTGAACCTGTTTTTCTGGTGAGTACTCTGAATGTATTGCTTTCATCTGTAGGAAGTTGTGCGTTGACTTTATCTTCCCATGGGTAAATTATATTTCACAAACATGCTTGATATCAAACCTCCTTAAGCTCTCTCTTGTTATTGTAAGCCAACAGTTGATACTGATGACTAACGGATGTCTTTCTCGTGATAAGAATTTTTAAAATTTGCTGAATAAGTTACTAAACTAAAATGAAACGCTTTCTCTGCTTTGTTTTGAAATCTTCTGCAGTTAATTTTCCAAATATATGTATAACGGTTATTTTTTAAACATTACTGGCATTGTGGAGACACCATGACACCTCTTCTTCAGGTGGTAAAGGCTTCAAGGCAACAAGATACATGGTGTACATCTCAGACACCAAGGTTTCTTTGATGCTAGGCAGAGAGGGAGAACCCAAGGGTTCCAGCAGCCTTTCCAGCTGCTCTAAGGGGTTGGCTATATTTGCTCTTGGCCAGTTTGCAAGGTTGCAGCTTTCACGTGGTCCATGTGCTTGTTCAGGAGCACCTCACCTACTTGGACTATGTACTTCATGGGACCTGATCTCAAGTTGGCCGCACCCCGTACCTATGCAGGGCGATTTCCATAAACAATGATAGCTGCTTCCCTAAACAGGCCATTTCCAAGGCTGACCCTTATTCAATAGCAGATGCAAGAGTATCAGGATGGATGCCAGGTTATGTATGAACCTTCCATAATAATTCACCAAACTAAGGAAGGACTTAAGTTCTAGTACTGACATAAAAGCCAGGACAACTTTGAATGCTCTCACTTTACCTTCCAGCTGATGTAATACAGTCTTGTCGACTTTGTAGCCCAGGTAGGTCACTTGCGGTGCCTAGAATACACATTCTTCCCTCCTAAGATTCTACCCATTCTGCAAACTGTATTGGTTTTGTGATTCCTTCACTTTCCAGCCTCTTGGCAAAACATTTAAGGACTATGTCCAAGTTCTCTAAGTGCTCTTTGAAAATGGCACAGGGTGATGGTACCCCAAATGGCAGTCTTGAATACTGGTACAAACCCCTATGGGTATTAATAGTAGCATACTTCTGGGAATTCTCATCTAACCGCAATGCTCATTTCCAGCTTCATGAAGGACAGCCCCACTGCCAGCTTTGAGAATAAATCCTCTATATGGGGGATTGGGTATTTATCCAGTTGTGAGAAACAGTTTACTGTTTGTTTAAAAGCCGAACAATGGCAAACCAACCCATCACGCATCACCATCGGCTTGATTGATTCTACCCATTCTGCAAACTGTATTGGTTTTGTGATTCCTTCACTTTCCAGCCTCTTAATTTCTGGCTCTACTTTTGCCCATAAGGCAAAATACACAGAGTGGACCTTGCAGAATCATGGAATTGCTTCCTGCTCAACATGCACAGTGGTTTTAGCTCCTCTGACAGTCCCTAGACCTTCCTGAAAAACCTCCAGGTATTTAATTAGGACTTCACTCAGGTAGCCACTTTCTAAGAGAACAATGTTGAACCAAAGTAAATCTTTCTCAACCAATTTCATCCCATCATGCTTGGCCCAAGCCTTTTACTACAACCAGTAGTAACTGAAACAGCTGCTTCTCGTAAGAGACTGGAATCAAAGTTGTACCTTTAATCTGTAAAGGTTCCTCTGTATAGGTTTTCAGTGTAGCCAAGATCTTATGCAAACTAAAGGGTTGGAGCCCAAAGTGAATTTTGTTAAAGACTGGTTCTGTAATCACTGGTACAGCTGCACTGGTTTTAATCTCCATTAGAGCTGGATGTCCATTTAGCCAGATGTTTATTGTGATTGATTCTGATTTAAAATAGAATTAGCTTTCATTGACAGATATACTCAATGAGGTTCCTAATAACCAAAAATGCTGTGGGTCCACAAAACTATCAAGAGAATTACTCATTGTTTTTCATCTGCCTCAATGTCATTTTCTCGGGAAAAGTTTTTTTTTCCACATACTGGGCCCAATCTTCGACAGGATCGAATGAGCCAAGCTTCCCAAATAACGAGGTGATGCCAGAAATGCTTACCCCAACTGAAAGACAATTGTTGCTGGCAAATTTCTTCACGAGTATATTTGTTTTTTCTTGTGGATGCTAAAATTGCTCAGACAGGCTAGTATCCCATTACCAAATCATCCTCTATTTACACATGCATAATATTTGACACCGCTCTGGTTTCCTCAGAGCCAGCTCTGCAGGTCTACAGAACCTCTGACACTCCTGTGTGTACGTCAGCCAGGGGTCCCTGATTGGGCCAGGGTAACAGCCCCAGTCAGGGAACACATATTCTACTCCATCTAACTGGCTGACCTCATTACAATCACTACAGCCATTGTGATTGCAGTTTCAAGGTTGCTGTAAAAAAGTTGATTCTTAACATTTTCTATTGTATTTTATGCTATGGTCAAAGAACACTCACTAAGGAAATGCATCTTACTCTAACATCTAACATGACTATTAGAAAAGTTTGAGACTTCATACTTTTGATTTTGGCCTTGCATAGATCAATCTTCAAATTTAAAATTATATGATAGATTTGTGTCGATTTTGTATTATCTAGTACCAGAGTAATTTAAGAATTTTCTGACGTTGCACATAACATTAAGGCACCAGCTGAAATGGTACATTAAAGAATGACTGCTTGATCTATAATCCAGGTCTAGACTTAATAAAAAGTATTTAAAAGCCCCACTCTCAATTTGATGCTAATTATCTGGACTATGGTGTTAGCCAGAAGTTAACAGCAAACAGCTGTCTATAATTTGATAATAATTCACCAATTCCTTTTCGACTCTTCACATGATTACAAGAAAGGATACCTCTGCAGAGATTCAAGTTCTTGGATAACTTAAAGTTTATACATACCAAATTCTAAGAACAAAATCAATTTGCTCAGGTTTTCATGCTCCATCAAGCTCAAACACATTTATTTTCCTTCCAGTCCATTTGTCACATCTTAAATTATTTTAATTGGAAGAATTTGGAGACTGGCCAGAAAGAAATTCTGGAATTGGGCAGTATTATGAAGCATAAGTAGAGTTAATTCACAATATGAATTATCTCACTGGCTACAATAAGTTGAGCTACAGACTAGTTAAAATCAGCCTGCTAAAGCTCTGTGACAGGACAAAGGGCAGGACAGGTTCAATAACAAATGGCATCATGGTGTAAGCCCATAATGAATGGGACTTGGACAAGTAGAGAAACACAAGTTGTGTCAAGGAGACATATGAAAAGCAGAAATGTAGTTGTTCAAAGAGCAAGATTACAAATGAAGAAAAACAATAATCAAGCAAAACTGATAAACGTTGAATCCGAAAGACTATAAGCTACCTGGTCAAAAAAGAGGTGCTGTTTCTTAAGCTTTCATTAAATTTTACTGGGATGCCATAGCAGAGCAGGGACAGAATGATCAAAGTGTGAATATGGTACAGAATTTAAATGACAAGGGACAGGAAGCTCAGGGCCATTCATGTGTATTAAACATTGTTCCATAAAAAGCAGTCACTCAGTCTATGGTTGATCTACCGAATGTGGAGGAGACCACAGTGCAGAAGGTGAACAGATGAACTAAATTTAAATACATTCTGAAAGGCTTCACTGCAAATAGGACAGGGTGCCACAGAAATTAAATTCCGGGCAAGTTGCTAGCTCAGGGTATCCCTCCCCACCCCCCCTTCCCCGGTATTCTCTATCTCTGATGTGCACTTCATTTAACAGGAGGCCAGAATAATTTTTATTTGCTTGTGCTGAGTGAAGACACTCTGAGTGTGCTTGGCATACCAACTTGGGTGAATTTAGTGACTGGTACTTTGTCCTGTCACCTAATCAACAAAAGCTTCTGAAGGCAGTTTCATAAAAAGTGGTAAAACATCTTGGTGTGATCCTAGCATGCAGTCCAAGTCTCTCACCCATACAGTAGAGTGGGTAGAACCATTCTATTGAAAGTAGACCACTCCAAGTCATGAGATAACAACATGTACAGCTGGATGGACACAGCAGGACAAGCAGCATCAGAGGAGCAGGAAGGCTGAAGTTTCAGGCCTAGTCTAGGCCTGAAACGTCAGCCTTCCTGCTCCTCTGATGCTGCTTGGCCTGCTGTGTTCATCCAGCTCTACACGTTGTTATCTCAGATTCTCCAGCATCTGCAGTTCCTATTATCACACCAATTCATTCCCAGATTATGTTCAAACACTGCCAAATGTTACACTTCCTTAGGCAATCCTTGTCTCATCGATAATACAGCAAAGACCGAGGCCTTAAATTCAAGGTAAGGCTTTTCTAGGTTGGTTTGGAATGTTACTTATCTTTTCTTCATGTTGATTGTCAGGCCAAAGTTGTTTTTGGATTTAGAACTAGTTCATGCTACATTGCATTTGTGATCATTATTCATTCATGGGATATCTCTGGGCCAGTATTTACTGCCCATTCTCTTTTTGATATCGAAAAAGTGGTGATCTGCTTTCTTGGACTGCAGTCAATTTCGTGTAGGCAGTGGAGGTTGGGGGTTTCAGAAATTTAACACAGTGACATTGAAGGAACAATGGTATATTTCTAAGTCAGGACAGTGAGTACAAGTTCTAGATATTGGTATTCCTATGTATCTGCTGCTCTTGCCCTTCCAGATGGTAATGATTGTGGATTTGGAAAGAGCCTTGGTAAATTTTTGCAGTGCGTCTTCTAAACACACTGTTGCTATTGAGCATTGGTGTGAAGGGATTGGCTGAATGTGGATGTGGTTGCAATCAAGTGGGTTGCTTTATCCTGGATGGTGGCAAGATTCTAAGTGTCGTTGCAGCTCTTCTCCTCCAGGAAGGGAGGGCCCTGCTCTTTCACATTTCTGGCTTGTGCCTTGGAGAAGATGGACAGGTTGTGAAAAGCCAGGAGATGAGTTATTCGGTGCAGGATTCCTAGCTTCTGGCATCCCCTTGTAGCCATAGTATTCATGTGGCGAATCCAGTTCAGTTTCTGGTCAACAATAATACACAGGATATTGATCGTAGAGGACTGAGTAATGGTAATGTCATTGAATGTCAAGGGACAACGGCTAGATTCTCTCTTGTTGAAGATGGTTATTCCCTGGCAATTGTGAGGGAACTGTGGAGGGGTTGCAGAGGAGATTCACTCGGTTGATTCCAGAGAAGAGAGGGTTGGCTTATGAGGAGAGACTGAGTAGACTGGACTTATACTCATTGGAATTCAGAAGAATGAGGGGAGATCTTATAGAAACATATAAGATTACGAAGGGAATAGATAAAGTGGAGGCAGGGAGGTTGTTTCCGCTAGCAGGTGAAACTAGGACTAGAGGGCATCACCTCAAAACAAAGGGAAGCCAATGTAGGACTGAGGTCAGGAGGAACTTCTTCACCCAAAGGGTTGTGAATCTGTGGACATCCCCACCCAGGAAGTGGTTGAAGCTACCTCACTGAATGTTTTTAAGGCAAGGCTAGATAAATTTTTGAACAGTAAAGGAATTAAGGGTTATGGTGAGGGGGCGAGTAAGTGGAGCTGAGTCTCAAAGATCAGCCAGGATCTTATTAAATGGCGGGGCACGCTCAGTGGGCCAGATGGCTCACTCCTGCTCCTAGTTCTTACGTTCTTATGTTCCCAACTCTCAAATCACTTGCCAATGTTTAGCCCAAAACCTAGATACTGACCTGATCTTTCTGTTTTTGGACGTGGACTGCATCAGTATTTAAGGATTTGGGAACGGTGCTCAAAATTGCGCCCATCCCCACTTCTGCCTTCATTGATGAAGGCAAGGTCACTGTTGAAGCAGCTGACGATGGTTGTGCTGAGGACATTTCCCTGAGGAACTCCTTCAGAGATGTTCTAGAACTGAGATGACCGATCTCCAATAGCTACAACCACCTTCTTTCCTGCTAGGTTTAACTCCAACCAGCAGAGAGATTTCCCTCTGATTTCAATCTATTCCAGCTTTGTTTAGGCTCGTTGACACCATATTCTGTCAAAAGTGGCCTTGATGTCAAGGTTAGTCACTCTCTCCTGACCTCTGGAATCCAGCTCTTTTGTCCATTATTGAGCCAGGCTGTAATGAGGTCAGAAGCTGAATGGTTATGACAGAACACAAGTTAGGCAGATAATTGCAAAATAACAGCTCCTTGACAACACTGTTAGTGACACCTTCCATCACTTTACTGATGACTTAAGAGTAGACTGATGTATCGGTAATTGGCTAGATTGGACTTGTCCTACGCTTTGTGTAGAGGATATACCTGGGGAATTTTCCGTATTATTGGGTAAATGCATGTGTTCTAGTTGTACTTGAACAGCTTGGCTAAGAGGGACATCAAGTTCTAGAGAACATGTCTCCAATATTCTTGCCAGAATGTTGTTAATGCTTACAGCCTTTGCAGTATCCAGTGCCTCCAAGTGTTTCTTGATATCATGTGGAGTGAATCGAACTGGCTGAGGACTGGTATCAGTGATGCTGGAAATCTTTGGAGGAGGCCAAGATGGACCATCTGCTGGCCACTTCTGTCCGGAGATTGTTGCACATATTTCAGCCTTAACTTTGCACTGATGAACTGGTCTCCCTCACCATGGAGGATGTTGAGCCTCTTCATCTAATAAGTTACTCCATTGTCCACAACTATTCATGATTGAATGCAATTAGGCCTACAGAGCACTGACTTGATCCACTGTTTGTGGAATCATTTAGCTCTGTCTATGGATTTCTGCTTTTGCCATTTGGCATGCAAGTAGTCCGGTTTTGTAGCTTCACAAGTAGACAACTCAGTTTTAGGTATGCCTGGCATTGCTCCTAGCATGTCCTCCTGCAAGCTTCATTGAACCATGGACGATCCCAAGCTTGATGGTAATGGTAGAGTGGGGCATGTGCCGGGCCATTAGATTGTGGATTGTGCTGGAGTACGATTCTGCTGTCGATGGCCCATAGTGCCTCATACATGCTCATCTTGCATTGCTGATCTGTTTGACGTCTGCTCCATTTTGCACAGTGATAGCGTCACACAACTTGACTGAAGGCATTATCAACTGGAAGATGGGACATGGTCTGCAAAATAGCTATGTGTGGTCACTGTTATGGATAATGTTATTGAATGTTGCTCTACAGAAGGCAGATTTGTGAGGATATGGTCAAGCTTGATTTTCCCTCTTCGCTCCACACTGCCCTCCAACCCCACCACACCCGGCACCTTCCCCTGCAACCTCAGGAAGTGCTACACTTGCCCCCACACCTCCTCCCTCACCCTTATCCCAGGCCCGAAGATGACTTTCCATATTAAGCAGAGGTTCACCTGCACATCTGCCAATGTAGTATACTGCATCCATTGTACCCGGTGTGGCTTCCTCTACATTGGGGAAACCAAGCAGAGGCTTGGGGACCGCTTTGCAGAACACCTCCGCTCGGTTCGCAATAAACAACTGCACCTCCCAGTCGCGAACCATTTCCACTCCCCCTCCCATTCTTTAGATCACATGCCCATCATGGGCCTCCTGCAGTGCCACAATGATGCCACCCGAAGGTTGCAGGAACTGCAACTCATATTCCGCTTGGGAACCCTGCAGCCCAATGGTATCAATGTGGACTTCACCAGTTTCAAAATCTCCCCTTCCCCCACTGCATCCCAAAACCAGCCCAGTTCGTCCCCTCCCCCCACTGCACCACACAACCAGCCCAGCTCTTCCTCTCCACCCACTGCATCCCAAAACCAGTCCAGCCTGTCTCTGCCTCCCTAACCTGTTCTTCCTCTCACCCATCCCTTCCTCCCACCCCAAGCCGCACCTCTATCTCCTACCTACTAACCTCATCCCGCCTCCTTGAGCTGTCCGTCTTCCCCGGACTGACCTATCCTCTCCCTACCTCCCCACCTATACTCTCCTCTCCACCTATCTTCTTTTCTCTCCATCTTCAGTCCACCTCCCCCTCTCTCCCTATTTATTCCAGCTCCCTCACCCCACCCCCCTTTTCTGATGAAGGGTCTAGGCCCAAAACGTCAGCTTTTGTGCTTCTGAGATGCTGCTGGGCCTGCTGTGTTCATCCAGCCTCACATTTTATTATCTTGATTTTCCCTCTTGTTGTTCCTCTCACTACCTACTACAGACCCAGTCTAGCAACTGTGTCCTTTAGACCCAACCAGCTCGATCAGTGATACTGCTGCCTAGCCACTCTTGGTGGTAGACAATGAAGTCTTCCATACAGTGTACATTCTGCCCTCTTGCCACCCTTAATAAAGCTTTATAAAGCTCTAGTTAGGCCCCATTTAGAATACTTTGTCCAATTTTGGGCCCCACACCTCAGGAAGGACATATTGGCGCTGGAGCATGTCCAGCAGAGATTCACACAGATGATCCCTGGAATGGTAGGTTTAACGTACGATGAGCGGCTAAGGATCCTGGGGTTGTATTCATTAGAGTTTGTATTCATTAAGGTTGAGGGGAGATCTAATAGAAATTTACAAGATAATGTGTATGGCTTAGAAAGGGTGGACGCTGGGAAGTTGTTTCTGTTAGGCGGGGAGACTAGAACCCATGGGCACAGCCTTAGAATTAGAGGGGGTAAATTTAAAACAGAAATGAGGAGACATTTCTTTAGCCAGAGAGTGGTGGGCCTGTGGAATTCATTGCCACGGAGCGCAGTGGAAGCTGGGACGTTAAATGTCTTCAAGGCAGAGATCGATAAATTCTTGATCTCACAAGGAATGAAGGGCGATGGGGAGAGTGCAGGTGAGTGGAGTTGAAATGCCCATCAGCCATGATTTAAATGGTGGAGTGGACTCGATGGGCTGAATGGCCTTACTTCCACTCCTATGTCTTATGGTCTTAATTTTTTTTCCTTTATTTATTTATGGGATGACGGCAACACTGACTAGGCAACATTTATTATCCCTAATTGCTCAGAAGTCAGTTAAGAGTCAACCACATTGCTGTGGGTCTGGAGTCACATTTTAGGCCAGACCAGGGGAGGATGGCAGTTTCCTTCTCTAAAGGGTCTAGTGAAACAGATGAGTTTTTCCAACAATCGAAATGGATTCACAGTCATCATCAGAATCTCAATTCCAGATATCTGTTGAATTCAAATCCACCATCTGCCTTGGCGGGATTCGAACTTGGATCCCTAGAACATTGTCTGGGTCTCTGGATTAACAGTACAGTGATGATGCTGCTGGGCCATCGCCTCTCCCATCGTTAGGTGGTATTGAACATGGAGGAAAACTGATTCCCCAGCTGAGGAGAGGGCAGCATGTGGTAATCAGCGTTAGGTTTATTTGCCCATTTTTCACTTGATGTCATGAGACTTTATGGGGTCGCGAGTTAATGTTGAGGACCCCAAGTGCAAATCCTTCCCAACTGTATACCACTGTGCCACTAATTCTGCTGGGACTGTCCTGCCAGTGCGAATCCAGATGGCATTTTCTATTATGAAATGATTCCATCAGATTGACTATGTCATGCTATTGCTTGATTAGTCTGTGGGATGTCTCTCCCAATTTTGGCACTAATCCCCATATTTGGTAAAGACGACTTTGTAGGGCTGTCAGGGCTGTGTTTGCCATTGTCACTTCCTATGCCGAGGTCAATGCCAGGAAGTCTGTCTGGTATCATGCCTTTATTGAGACTTTTGAACAGTTTGCCTTGTTTCATAGACATTGTTAGATTTTTAATTGCAGTTTTTTACTGATTTCAAATCATCTGTGTGATGGGCTTTAAACTCAGATCCCCAGTACATTGCTTTTCTCTAGATTAACAGTCCAGTAATTTACCACTACGGTATCGCTTTGCCCATCCTATGTATCAGTGCAAGTGTCCTTATTGAAATGTGCCAGCTTTTGCAGCTACCATTACAATATCCGAGTAGAACAAGGATCACAATAATTTTCAAACTCATAGTTTGTCATCTACTCAAGGGACGGTCTCAATTCAATAGAGCTAAACACATTTCATTAGCTTGTCACAAGCAAACTGGTGAAATAATTACATGGCTTCACTAAGATCACAGGCTTGGGGTACTGGATGCCACTGACTGAAGTTACATTGCTTTCTGGATGGTCTATCAACAATACCCCACGCTACTGTTAAGGAGATTGTATTTCCTTAGCATGCAGACCTATTGTATAGAGTCTTGTAGGTTAATTCTTAATATCTTGAAAATACTTGGTATCCAGTCATTCTTTCGCTTCATTTCAGTCTGAAACCTCCATCTGACTCACAATCCAAATGGACAATGGTTACGGGCCCACAAGTAGTATCAGCTAAGCAGTATTTGGTCAGTGACTCCAATTCATAACTGATGCACTTGTGACTGCATGGACATTCAAAAAACCAGGCCACCATAGGAAATGTCCATTTACAATTGAAGTTCATTTTGCTTATTAGGTAAACCTAATGTACACTTCGAGAAAAGCAAGCAAACTGCAGACGTTGCTGGAAGCTAGAGTTCTAAGCATGGAACAACACTTTGAAGCACTGCAAAAATACATTGATAAAGGTAAGCTGGTACAGCAAAACCAGAGTTTGTGACATAGATTGATTAAGGATGTGAAACTATTGTTCGCAAAATAACTCAAGGCACGGAGACTATTTCTACTGAAGCAGAAATGAAGAAGAGATCTAATCGATGTTTTCAAAATGATAGTAGGGGATAAGTAGGCAGGAGGGCAATGATGAAGAGAGTAGTAGCTAGATATTACAGGCCAACTACTGCTAAATGAAGGTCATAAATAAAGTAGGTGACCTTCCCACCACCTTCTTCCATCCCGCAGAACCATTTCCCATCTGTCCTGTGGCCTTTGGGGGTCTTTAATGTCCAATTCATTGACATATAAAGGCCTCATTCTGCTCCTTACACTATTTTACACGTGACAAGGAAAGATAGGCAAAAGAATACTGTTGGATATGAAGTATGGGGTACCTCCTTTCTGGAATCATCTAAGTCTATTGGAGGCACCGACAACAAAACTATACTTTAATCCTTGCCCTCAGCTTCTAAAGCCAAGGTTCCCATGCATTTTTTACTGGCCCAACTGCTCACTCATTGGGATCTGCCATTCAAACTCCCAGATATACTTAGGCCAGGCTACATCTAACTTCTTTTGGGTGATTTCCTGCAGTCTCAGCAGTGATGATTTATGCAACTGAGATGACAGAACTGCCAGCCTTCTGTTCCTTGGGCTGGGACTTTTCCCAGACTGGGTTGGAGTCTTACTATTTCCAGCACAACAACCTAGAGTTTTGGTGAGCAGGGCAGAGGCTTGGACAATCCACTTGCCATGAAATCCAGCTCAAAATGCTGGTCCAAATACTGCAGAATTTAAAATTCTTTTTCAAATATTTGGTTCCCGGAAGGCGTCTGAATATTTATGACTTATATAATGTACATGATTCTGGGGGACTCAATAGGGTAGATGTTCAAAGACATTCCCACTAGTGGGACAATCTGGGATAAGGTACATAGTTACACAATAAGGTGGTATGCATTTAGTGAATGCCTGGGATTCTCCACTCCAGAGTTGTGGAGGGTAGATCACTGAAAGTGCTTTAACAGGAGGTACATAACTTTTTCTTGAAACATTGAGGTATTCAGGTCTGTGACAAACTTGCACAAAAGCGGAAATGAGACATGAGGTGGATTGGATGACGTTGCACAGAATGATACATTAGGCTTGAGGAACTGAATAGCATTCTCCTGCCCCTACTTCTGATGCTATTATGCTCTTATATAAACAGACAAAACTGATGAGCCAGCAAGGACCCACAGACCTTGAAGCTTGCCAATATCAAGGTAAGCATCATGACTAAGCATTACTCTCACTCTGTCTTCATCTATGCAATATCCTATTCAAAGCAAAACATAAAATGCAGAGTCAAAATCCCGGGGATAAAAAACTCTCCAAAATAGCCCTTCAATTGCCTCAGCCAATTGAAATGTGTCTAGGTAATCACATGGGCCTATAATTACCCACAATCACACTTACCTTCAATGTAACAGAGATAATGGGAACTGCAGATGCTGGAGAATTCCAAGATAATAAAATGTGAGGCTGGATGAACACAGCAGGCCAAGCAGCATCTCAGGAGCACAAAAGCTGACGTTTCGGGCCTAGACCCTTCATCAGAGAGTCTCTCACAGCAGGCTTGGCCTGCTGTGTTCATCCAGCCTCACATTTTATTACCTTCAATGTAACACAATGTCTGTCCCAGTTGATTAATAATTTAAATGCTTCTTTCTGTGCTCCTTTACACCCAAGCACAAGAAACCAAAGAAATAGTCTCTGACATACTGAAACAGCTGTAACAAGAAATGGGAGCAATATCATTTTTATCTAAATCTACGAGATATAAAGTTACAAGTCAGCAGTAATAACAAAAGCAGGGAACAGATAAGCATACATTCGAGTCTACACTGTCCTCAGGAACTATATTGCCATATAGCAATGCTGGTGGTTTTGAACCAAACATATGCACAACAGCCTCTCACCAATTTCAACCACTACGCAAATTTTAATGACTGAACAGGAGGTTTTTGTTTGCATTATTCTGACCAAAACCAACCTCTGACCACAATTTATATGTTTTGCATTTTGGAAGCAAACTATAAGTTAGTCGCCAGCTGAAATTTAATTAAATTTTCAGTGAAACAAAAATCCTTTATGTCTCAAAAGAATCAGTTTAAAGGATAGATTCCTGAATTGGTGCTTCTTATGTGGAGTATAACTCGGAAATTCAGATATGTGCTGTACAGACAGCAAAAATGGAAAATTCTGGAAGCACTCAGTAGGTCTGCCAGTAAGAGAGGAGACAGTAAGTGTTAGCATTGTAGGTCAATGACCTTTCCTCACAACTGCTAGTCAGCAATCTCGAATGTCATGCTCTCCAAAATATTGCCTTGGCTTGCTGCATGTTTCCAGCATTTCTGTTGTTTTTTTATTTCAGATTTTCGGTACATGCAGTATTTTGATTTTGTGCATAATTTTTCCAGCTATTAGTCACACAATCACTAATTGTGCAACTCAAGTCCCAAATTCTTATGTGTTCCCAGTGGTGAGTCAAATGTTGCAACTGCAAAATTTAGAAGTGAACGCTTTAGAGTCAAACATAGTAAGGGAAGAACTCAGTGAAGTTTGAATCCATATTATATAACCACCTTTGATCTTAGGTTCATATGCAGGCAACACCAATGAAATCTCGACGATCTAGAGTAAACATTCCTGTCACTTGTGACAATCGTAAATTTTCCAAAAACAATCTGAATTTCTTTTTCATTCTGATGTTTTTCCTGGACTGCATTTTCACCATACTGCTAAGACACTCCAATAAAAATAAACTGAGATTTCGAAACCTCAACCTCATCTTTGGTTGCATGTTTCACTATTTTTCAGTCAGCATAGTCAATACTGAAAGAAGTGCAGATATACTTAAAGCATTCGTAGAATTACTGTTCTTTTGATTTTGGATTTAATAATACAAGCTTGCTTCAATATGAAGTTCATGAATTTTCCAAACGTTTTGCATATTTAGCATTAACACTAGTCTGGGATTTGTGAAAATTGCAATTGATATTACTGCTTTCACAATTCTGAATTGATTTATTTAACACCTGATAATGTTACCTAGGTATAGACACCACTATTATGGATGACTTTGTTTCAACTGCTTTCAAGAAAACTCTTCACAGTTTAGGCTTGATCTATAACCATTGACACCTCTTTGAAATTCCTCTTGCTCCACCAAAGTAACTTTAACGGAAAAGTATATTTGTGAATGTTTTCAGCTAAACCTTGGGCGAAGCTGCAGTATTGGAACATGAAGGAAACTTCCAGGAAACTTTTCCAAAGAAACTTCCAGCCAAACTCTTGACAGATGAGAGGCAGCTGAATTGAAAAATGGGATCAGATATCAGCATGCCTGGCGTGGTCTTTCTGGCGGGTTGGGAAGGGTTGCGTCTGGAACTGGCTGGGATTATGGATGCTGTTCTGTCAAATGATATGTCCAAAAGTACAGCGGTCATACAATAAATGGATGGTCAAATATGTATTGTGTCACCATCAGTAGCAAGCTGTTTCTCAAGTAACTGTGCTGCAGCAATCAAAATGAGAACCAAAATGCTATAGCAATTGATATTAATGTGAACAAATGGTGTAGGCCTCCACATTAGAGAGAAACACAAATGATGCATTATTGTAAAGAGCATATTTCTAAAATTCAACCAAAAGAAACATGGACAATTCTGAGAAAAGACCTTCCTATCTAGGGAAGTTCATGAAGCCAAGTTGATCTTCTGAAGGACCTTTCCATTCACTAATTTAGCCTGAGGTGACTAATGCCTGCTTGTCTACTATGTGCCTAGAAAACTAAATCTTATGAAAATATCACACTATTCAGCTAATAAAGAAAATACTTGAATCAAAAGGACTAGCACAATAGTGCAGGCCTTTTGGTGCAGTAGTAATGTCAATCTCTAAGCCAGTAGCTCCAGTTTCAAGTCCCACTCCAAGATTTGTTGACCAGGGAAGGTGTATTCAGGACAAGGCTAAACAGGTTGTGCATTCAACTTGAAATCCTTCTGACATATTCCAATTGTGGGAGGTAACTGCAGGAGAGATTTCTAGTCAGCCATGTGATATAAAGAAATTGGAGCCCCCTACCATAACAATCCATACAACTTGCACACAAATGTATACATTGCCATAACAAGTCAGGTTCGTCATGGCGCCAGTTAGCTTTGTTGATTAGTGCCAGTCAGATCAATGCTATAAACATGATTCCTTCCCAGGTGGGGTGGATTTGGGCCCTGCCTCCTTGCTCTACTGCTCTACGTTTCGATGAGATCATTGCTGATCTAATACTCTTCAACTCTGTTTTCCTGCATTTTTCATAACCCTTGATTCCCTTACTAATTGTCTGTCTATCTCAGCCTTGAATATACAACCTTAAAAGCTCTCTGCATGAGAGAATTTCACAGGTTCGCCAGCCTTAGATGGAAGAAATTCCTTCTCATCCCCGACTTAAATGGTCAACTCCTAGCTTTGAAATTACACCCTCTGGTCCTAGACTCTCCCAGAAGGGGAGACAACTCTATCAAGCCTCCTAAGATGTAAGTTTCAAAAAGGCCTGCTCTCATTCTCCTAAATTCCAATGAGTATAGTCCAACCAAATTAATCTCTTCTCATTAAGAAATCACTCCATACCCAGGATCAATCTAGAACCTTCTCTGGACTGCCCCCAATGCCAATATATCTTTTCCTAGATTAGGAGATCAGAACTGTTCACAGTATTCTAAGTGTGGTGTGACCAACTTCTTGGATAGTTTTAGCAAGATTTCCACATTTTCATATTCTATTCCTTTCAAAATAAAGAGAAATCTTCTATTTGGCTTCTCTTTTACCCAATGAATTTGGATGGTAGTTTTTTTGTGATTTATGCAATAAAACCCCCCAATTCCCTCTGTACTACAACCGTCTGCAGTCTTTCTCCATTCAACTAATATTCAGCTCTTCTATTCTTCCTGCCAAAGTGCATAACATCACATTTTCCCACATAATATTCCTTCTACCAATATTTTGCACATTCACTTAACCTGTCTGTATGGCTCTGTAGACTGTTCTCCCCTCTGCTGCAACTCTCTGTTTTGTGCATTTGGTTTTTGGCCTTAACTTTCTTCCTGTTGATATTGCCTCCAAGTTGCTAGTTCACATAGACCAATGTTTTCTAATATCAAGAAAGTTACAATTTATCCCATTACAATTGATGCAAATGCTCAGAAGTCCTTTTCAGACAGTTTTAAGAACAAATATAGATTCTGTAAAAGTTTTAAAGTATTACAAATTTTCCTTACTGTACTCCTTCCAGGTCAAATGTTGCCACAAGAAAGAGAATTGAATACAGAATGTAAAATCTTAGCTTCCAGACAATCTACTTTTGTGAGATGTACTGAACTCTGAAACATAATTGGACTGAAAGTATTTGCTTTTAAATAGAATTTTTTTTTATAAACTTGAACAGTTTCACAGAATTCATTCAGAATTAAAGTCATCCAATGATACCCATTAAATCACTTGTAACTTAATTTCTACCTTTTCCAGATATATCTGACATAACAGGAAATTTTACTAGATTTATGCCAATGAAGATTTCTTTCCTCATCTCAAAACATCTGTTTTGGTACAGATTCTGTTATAAATTTAATGATGTTTCTTTATACGAAATTATGAAACCTTTAGCAAAAGGTTCTTTTAAGTTTTGAAAACTTTATTGGTAGTCGGGACTCACCAAATCTCTTGTAACCCATAGAATGCACTTCCTCTTCTTCACTGTAGTCGTCTGTTAGAACAAATAGTTTAATTAGTGCAACAAATTGAAGCATGGAATTAACGAATATTAACAGAAGAAAACAAAGACTTGACTCCTATATTCTGCATCAAATTATTAACTATAACGATTGTCAACTGGTTCAAGTTGTGTACATCTTTATTAGGAAAAGTCATTAAACAGCCACATTCCCTCACATCTGAATTTAATAGATGTTGACTTTTCCGTCACAATGTATTTTACATAAAAAACATCAGTCTTCTTCACCTATTGTCCTGGCTTATTTTGAAACAGCGTTTCCAGATTTGCCTTTTCTACACAGTTTATAGTGTCATAAATGCTTCTTACGAGATCATATTTCAATTGTTCCTTTCAAGGTTGAAAAGCTTAAGTTCTCATAACTCAGTATTTTATAGCAGGATGGCCTTATGGGGTTGCTCTCTGAAATACCTCCATATTTTTATTTTCTGCCTTGTGCCTTAGTGACAGGACCTTCACACAATATGTGTTTCTTGTCTTTTGTTTCAATAACAACTTGGATTTGTAAGCCATATGTAATATAGCACCAGATGCCACTACAGCCTTGAATGAAACAAGGACAAAAGAACTGAATTCAAAAGGTTAGGTGAGGCTGAATGCCCTCGACACCAAGACTGTATCAAAAAGCCTGACCAAAATGGAAATCAATGGGAATCCCTCACTATTGCTTGGAAAACAGAAAGGAAGATAATTGTTGTTGGATATAATCATCTCAGCCCCTTGGACGTTACTGCAGAAGCTCCTTAGGGTACTGTCCTGGACTGTACCATTTTCAGCCACTTCATCACTAACCACACCTCCATTATAAGGTTAGGTGTTGGAAGGTTTAATGATATTGCAGAATTCAGTACCATTTGCAACTCCTCAAATACTGAAACCTTGTACACATGCACTTGAACAATGTTCATGCTTGGATTGGTAAGACCCAAATGGCATACATTGGCCAGTCAATGACTGTACCTGATAAGAGAAATCCAAACCGCCACCTCTTGTCGTTCAACAGTATCACCAACACCAAATTCCTATTCATTAACATCCTGACGTTGATCACTGACCAGAAGGTTAACTGGACCACCCGTATGAATGATGCATCGGTACAGAGGTTCAGAATTCTTCAATGTATAACTTACCTTCAGACCATTCGACCCCTGACCAGCAGGACTGTGATGTAATACTCTCCAATTTCCTATATGAATGCAGCTCTACAAACACTCAAAAAGCTCAACAGCAACCTGACAAAGCAACTTCTATGATCAACAATCCAATCACCATCCTAAAAATTACCTCTACAAGTAGTGTGTTGCAGTAGCAGTGTGCCAAATACAAAATGCACTGCAGGAACTCACCAAGGGTCCTTTTGACAATGTCAGCTAAAAGCATAACCTCTATCACTTAAAAAAATGAGTGCAGCAGCCTTATAGAAAACTAGAACCTCCAAATTCCCCTGAATGCCATATGCTATCCAGACTTAGAAATCCTGTACATTTACTGTTCCTTATATAAATCCTATATATCACTGTCACTGGATCAAAATCATGGAACTGATTTCCTAATTGCACTGTAGGTGTACCTATACCAGATAGACTGGTAGGTTAACTCACTATCACCTTGATTGATTGACTTTATGGTTACATGTACCGAAATGCACTGAAAAGCTTTGTTAACGAGCGGCACAGACAGATCACAGCAAGCAAAGGATGCAGAGATCAAAAAGTCTTAGAGGTGTACAGGTTACATTCAGGTTACATTATTTGAGGCTAGGGTCCATTCAACAGTCTGATAATGGCCGGAAAGAAACTGTTCCTGAAACTGCTCACGCGAGTGTTCAAGCTTCTGAATGTTTTGCCTGACCGAAGAGGTTGTAGGAGGTCATTACCAGTGTGTCTTTGATGATGTTGGCCACCTTTCTGCAGCAGTGAGCCCTGTCAATAGAACCCATGGATGGAAGGTTGGCTTCTGTGGAGATCTTGGCTATGCACAGCACCTTCTGTAGTTTCTTATGGTCCTTGGCAGAGCAGTTGCCATACCAGGCCCTGATGCATCCAGACAGTATGCTTTTGATGGTACATCTGTAGAAGTTGCTGAGGCACCTTATGGACATGCCACATTTCCTGAGCCACCTGAGGAAGAAGAAGCATTGTTTAGCCTTCTTGACTGTCACATTTATGTGGGAAGTCCGAGATAGGCCATAGGTTATCGTCACTCCGAGGAACTTGGTGCTCTTCACTCTCTCAACCTCAGTTCTGTTGATGTAGATGGGGGTGTGTTCTCCTTTCTTTCTAAAGTTGATGATCAGTTCTTTAGTTTTGCCAATGTTGAGAGACAGATTGTTTTTATTGCATCATCTCACCGAGCCCTCTATCTCCCTTCTGTATTTTGACTTGTCATTGTTAGATACCTGACACATTACGGTGGTGTCATCAGCAAACTTATAGATGGCATTCATTTGGAATTTGACAACACAGCATAGGTGTACAGGCAGCACAGTAGAGGAGTGAGGATGCATCCTTGCGGGTTTCTAGTGTTCAGTGTTATTGTGGAGGCAGTGTAGTTACCTATCCTCACTGATTGCGGCCTATGGGTCAGAAAGCTGAGGATCCAATTGCAGAGGGCAGAGCCAAGGCCAAGGTCCCACAGTTTCGAAATCAGTCTGAAAGGGATAACGGTGTTGAAGGTAGAGCTGTAGTCAACAAGCAGGAGTCTGAGGAAGGTTCTTTGTTGTCCAGATGTTCCAGGGATGAGTGCAGGGCTAGGGATAAGGCATCCTCTGTGGACATTTTATGTCGGTAGGCAAACTGTAGAGGATCGAGGCAGGTTAGGAGACTGAAGTTGATATGGGCCATGACCAGGCTTTCAAAGCACTTAATGATTATTAAAGTCAGAGCTATTGGGATTTCTCAAGGGCATTTAGAGCTGGGCAACAAATAATATCTTTGCCAGCTATGCTCACAATTCACGAACAAATAACAAAGAATTCTCAAGATCCAGGAGGTAATCAACACCAAGTCAAAGGAGGTGATGTTAGGAATGATTACTAAAAGCCTGGTCAAAGACTTGAGTTTTAGGAGAGGTTTTAAAGGATGATAAGAAAATTAGAATCTAGCAAGTGGTTGAAGTTATAGGTTCGGAATTTCAGGTATTAGTGCCTGGAAAACAGAAGCACATTCACAACAATGGAATAAAGGATTTACAGATGCCTGAGTCTGAGCAACAAATAGTCCTCAGAAGATTTTATGACTGAAGAGGGTTACAGAGATATGGAGCGATGGTGCAACTGATAAATATATCTTAAATTATAGCTGTGAGAAATAATGTAAGCCAGTAAGCAGAGGGGTGATGCATGAATGGACAATAGTATAGAATCAGCCAAGCACTGGATGACCTGCAATTTGTGAGGGATACAGAATGGGCATGTTGTGAAGAGGGAAGAATAACTTAGTCTAGCCACTTGAGGTATTTTTTCGCTGGTCTTCTTTACTCAAGCATATGCAGAGAATGCAGAGGACAGAACAATTTCTCTCCAGTGACACTGAAGAACATTTACAGTCAATTTTATAGTGTCAAAGTTTAACAGATATGTGTTCACATGATCTACCAGCTGCACAAGTGGTTACATCGAAGTTTGTACAATATGGTTGATGGAATATTTGTTTCCTATTCAGAGTCCGCCCACATCTTGTTCTTGGCTGCTTGCTTGTTGGTCATGATTCATTCTCTCCCTGTCCTGCTCAGGCATGCTTGTGCTGTGCTAAGCCTTGTTGGTCAGAGTTTGCTTACTCCCTATGCTTGCCCAGACATGTTTGTGCTATATTAACCCTTTCAATAGGTCAAAAAGAACAGCAGAATAATCATTTCTGGTGGCGAGAAAGCTATGGATGAGAGTTTCAACAACAGTAGGGTGAGGATGGGCAGAGACGAACAATATGATGGAAGTCAAAACGGGATGTCTTTGTGAAGAAAATGCTAGTGGGCTGTAAACTTAATGCTAGGTCAAAGAAGTTAGCAAGTGTGCAGCCTGATGCAATGGATAGAAAAAGGGACTTAATCAATAACAATATTCAGAGAACTACTGAGCTTCAAAAATATTGATCTTATCTATGTTCAACTGGAGAGTTTTGCAACTGATCCAGAATTGGCTGACACAGGGTAGGCGGTGAAGAGGTAGAGCTGCATGTCATTGGTGGAGCCTGTCATCAGATTATGCTGCCAGAGGTGGGGGGAGTATTCAGATAAGGAACAATAAGGATAGGTCCTCAAAGGAATGTAGAGGTTAATGAGGGCTGCATTGTTGGAGATGCTCAGGCCCATTGGGTGAACATGAAATCAAGCAAGACTAGTACAACACTACAAGGGAAAAGAGACAAAAATAGAAGTTGCTGGACAAGTTCAGCAGGTCAGGCAGCATCTGTGAAGAAAAATCAGAGTTAACCTTTCGGGTCTGGTAACCTTCCCTCAGAACTCAGGCCTGAAATTTTAACTTTGATTTCACAGATGCTGCCAGATCTGCTGAGCTTTTCCAGCTACTTCTGTTTTTGTTTTTGATTTAGAGTTCACCGTTCTTTTGGCATTTAAGAGAAAAAAGGTATTTGAGGAAGATTGTGTGGTTATCCACAACTAAAATTGGAGTGAAGTCAAGAAGGATGAGGAGTGATGCTGTACCACCATCTGTTACAGGATGTCATTTGTGATTTCCATTAGAAGTATTACTGGCAGAAGCCTGATTACAGAGATTCAAGGATTAGGGAAGATGTGGGAAAAATGAGCATTGGTCATAATGGTGAAAGCATATTCACAGACTTCGAACAGTAAATGAAGTTTCAAAATGGTGATGACTCATACAAGCATTTGAGGGGTTAAGGGTTTCTTTCTCAGGGATTGAGACTAACAGTTGTCAAAGAAATGTGGACAATACCTGAGAAAGGGAATATTGGAACAACAAAGGGAAACAGGGAAATTAGTTGGTGGGAATCGATTCAAGACAGCATCAGATATGTAGATTGGGAGAAACTGTTTGAAGGTAAATGCACATTTGATATGTGGGAAGCTTTTAAGGAGAGGTTGATTAGCGTGCAGGAGAGACATGTTCCTGTGAAAATGAGGAATAGAGAAAGTAAGATTAGGGAGCCATGGATGACAGGTGAAATTGTGAGACTAGCCAAGAGAAAAAAGGAAGCATACATGAGGTCTAGGCGACTGAAGACAGACGAAGCTTTGCAAGAATATCTGGAATGTGAGAGCGAATCTGAAAAAAGGGATTAAGAGGGCTAAGAGAAGACATGAGATATTGCTGGAAAACATGGTTAAGGAAAATCCCAAAGCCTTTTATTCATATATAAAGAGCAAGAGGGTAACTAGAGAAAGTATTGGCCCACTTAAGGACAAAGAAGGAAAGTTATGCGCTGAGTCAGAGAAAATGGGTGACATTTTTAACGAGTACTTTGCATCGGTATTCAACAAGGAGAGGGACATGATGGATGTTGAGGTTAGGGATAGATGTTTGCTTAGTCTAGGTCAAGTTGACATAAGGAAGGAGGAAGTGTTAGGTATCCTAAAAGACATTAAGGTGGACAAGTCCCCAGGTCCGGATGGGATCTATCCCAGGTTACTGAGGGAAGCGAGAGAGGAAACAGCCGGGGCCCTAACAGATATCTTTGCAGTGTCCTTAGGCACGGTTGAGGTCCCAGAGGACTGGAGACTTGTTAATGTTGTCCGCTTGTTTAAAAAGGGCAGCAAAGATAATCCAGGTAATTATCGACCGGTGAGCCTGATGTCAGTGGTAGGGAAGCTACTGGAGAAGATACTGAGGGATAGGATCTATTCCCATTTGGAAGAAAATGGGCTTATCAGAGATAGGCAACATGGTTTTGTACAGGGAAGGTCATGTCTTACCAACTTAATAGAATTCTTTGAGGACGTGACAAAGTTGATTGATGAGGGAAAGGCTGTAGATGTCATATACATGCACTTCAGTAAGGCATTTGATAAGGTTCCCAATGGCAGGCTGATGGAGAAAGTGAAGTCACATGGGGTCCAGGGTGTGCTAGCTAGATGGATAAAAAACTGGCTGGGCAACAGGAGACAGAGGGTAGTAGTAGAAGGGAGTTTCTCAAGTTGGAGACCTGTAACCAGTGGTGTTCCACAGGGATCTGTGCTGGGACCACTGTTGTTTGTGATATATGTAAATGATCTGGAGGAAGGTGTAGGTGGTCTGATCAGCAAGTTTGCTGATGACACTAAGATTGGTGGAGTAGCTGATAGTGAAGGGGACTGACAGAAATTACAGCAGAATATAGATAGACTGGAGAGTTGGGCAGATAAATGGCAGATGGAGTTCAATCCAGGCAAATGCGAGGTGATGCATTTTGGAAGATCAAATTCAAGGGCAAACTATACAGTAAATGGAAAAGTCCTAGGGAAAATTGATGAACGGAGAGATCTGGGTGTTCAGGTCCATTGTTCCCTGAAGGTGACAACACAGGTCAATAGGGTGGTCAAGAAGGCATATGGCATGCTTTCCTTCATTGGGCAGGGTATTGAGTACAAGAGTTGGCAGGTCATGTTGCAGTTGTATGGGACTTTGGTTCGGCCACATTTGGATTACTGTGTACAGTTCTGGTTGCCACATTACCAAAAGGATATGGATGCTTTGGAGAGGGTGCTGAGGAGGTTCACCAGGATGTTGCCTGGTATGGAGGGTGCTAGCTATGAAGAGAGGTTGAGTAGATTAGGATTCTTTTCATCAGAAAGACAGAGATTGAGGGTGGACCTGATTGAGGTCTACAAAATCATGAGGGATATAGACAGGGTGGATAGCAAAAAGCTTTTTCCCAGAGTGGGGGACTCAATTACTAGGGGTCATGAGTTCAAAGTGAGAGGAGGAATGTTTAAGGGAGATATGCGTGGAAAGTTCTTTACACAGAGGATGGTGGGTGCCTGGAACGTGTTGCCAGCGGAGGTGGTAGATGCAGACACATTAGCATCTTTTAAGATATATTTGGACAGGTACATGGATGGGCAGGGAGCAAAGGGACACAGACCGTTAGAAAATAGATGACAGGTTAGACAGAGGATCTTGATCGGCGCAGGCTTGGAGGGCCGAAGGGCCTGTTCCTGTGCTGTAGGTTTCTTTGTTTCAGGTGGATTTCATGGACAAGCTGAAGCTGGAGAGGGTTTGTAAGATAGTAAGTTAGAAATTAGAATATGTCACAGGTTCAGGGATAGATTGGACATTATGAGAGGTATGTCCAGGAGGAAGGGGGTCTGAGTCAGAAGGAGATGAAGGTGATTGTCTTCATCTTAGGAACAAAAAGGTTGATAAGCATGCTGTTACAGCTGAGGTAAAGAGTATTGATAAAGAAAGGTTTAATGAGATACTGGTAGAGGAGGAAAGGCACTGGGATTTGTATTTGATTTTCAGGATGATCCGAGACTAAGATGCAGATCGGAAGATTAGAGCATAGACATCTAGTGTTTGATGGATTTTAAGAAAAGGAAAACCTGCATTTAGATAGCATTTTCAAACATGTCAAAGTGTTTCAGCGAGTCAACTATTCTTGAAGTATAATCGCTGTGTATTCTAGGAAAGGGTAGCTATTTTGTGCACATCAAGATCCCACCAACAGCAATTTAACAATGGTCAGATAAACTTTTCTTTGGTGACTGAATGATAAATATTGGCCAATATATAAGTGATAACTTCCTGTCCCTTCTTCAGAATAATGCAATGTGATGTTATAAATCAGGCAGAATTAAGGCTTAGGTTAGTGTCTCATTTGAAAAGTGGTACTGCACTGGAGTGTCAGCCATGACTAAAGAGTTCTCAAAATGTGTCAGATCATTAACTGTTTCTATTTCTACAGATACTGCCAGAACTGCTGAGTTTCTCTCACATTTTCTGCTTCTGGTTTAGGCTATAACAGAGTCAGGCTTTTTACTGGCACATCTATTGTGTTGAGATAATGAGTAGCTTAGAGTGACTGCTGTGAACTGAGAATCAATGAATAACTAGGAAGCTGGAATTGTGAAAGAACAATCCAACAAACTTGGCCAAGAAAACTTTTCTGGGAGCATAAGTCAGGGTAAGTGGCTGGTGAGGATCAAGAAGCAATCAGTCTGCGGATAAGCCATTGAAAGGCTATATTGTTTCTTGCTAAACTATTCTAAGTTTAGAAAATTACTGTTGGTACTATTAGTGAATAACATATTAGTTTGTTAAACATTCTTCCCTGTTATTTTAACAAAAGTTGACACACTAATTTAAAATAGAATATCACTTCTGTTAAATTAGGTGACAAAAGCAATGCTAAAGAAATAAGTACGTTTAGCAGGGTTCATCAACATCAACCTCCTCCTCATCAGCGACTTTGACAAAAAATAAGTCCTTGACTCATAGCAGTCTTCCTACGTTGCTCTATCCTTTGCCAATACTTTTCAATGTCAAAATCATCCTTAAAGTTTCAAGCCATTAAGTGCTCATACCCAACTTTACCAAAAATAATTTTCAGGATATGGTTTCAAAATAAATTGTTGAAAATGAACAGGAGAGTCTACAAATAGCTCCTGACCATGGTAAATGTCACAGGACTTTGGAATTTCATTAAAAAAATGCCTCCTGCATCATTTTAACCTACTACTTTCTGATTATAGAAAGAAAATATAATGTCCTTCTAGGTGAAACTTTCTGCAAGAGATGATGAATATGATCACACATTTACGGTTCGGTACAAACACGGTTATGTTATGGAAAAATAAATATCTGCTACTGAAGATGTAGAGCTGGATGAACACAACAGGCCAAGCAGCATCGGAGGAGCAGGAAGGCTGATGTTTCGGGCCTTGACCCTTCTTCAGAAAACCTTGTTGTTCTACACCTTGTTATCTCAGATTCTCCAGCATCTGCAGTTTCTACTATCTCTGCTACTGAAGGCCCACTTCCCATCTAGTGCCATGAACCCTTCATTGAATTTATTGGGAATCCGTGCTGTGATGATGAGGATACTGGCCGAGCATGCATAAATTTAGAGTCATAGAGTCAGAAATGTCCAGCATAGAAACAGAGCCTTTGGTCCAACTTGTCCATGCCGACCAGATATCCTAAATTAATCTAGTCCTATTTGTCAACATTTGGCCCAAATCCCTCCAAAACATTCCTATTCAAAGAACAAACAACAAAAAGCAATACAGCACAGGAACAGGCCCATTGGCTCTCCAAACCTGTGCCTACACATTCTGCCCTTCCATATTAAAACTATCTTCGTTTACAGGATCCATATCCCTCTACTTCCTTCCTATTCGTGTATTTGTCCACATGCATCTTGAATGCTGCTATAGTGTCCGCTTCTACCATCTCTTCCAGATGCACGTTCCAGAAACTCACCACCCTTTGTGTGAAAAACGTGCCTCACATATCTCTTTTAAACTTCCCCCCCCTCGCACCTTGAACCTGTGTCCCCTAGTAATTGATCCCTCCACCCTGGGAAAAAGCTTCATTCTTTCCACTCTATCTATGCCATTCACAATCTTGTAAACTTCTATCAAGTTGCCCCTCAACCTCCTGCATTCCAGTGAAAACAAACCCAGTCTATCAAACCTTTCTTCATAGCTAAAATTCCCCATACCAGGCAACATCTTGGTAAACCTTTTTCTGTGCCCCGTCCAAAGAATCTACATCCTCCTCGTAGTATGCTGACCAGAACTGTACGCAATATTCTACGTGTGGCCTAACTAAAGTTCTATAAAGCCACAGCATAACTTGAATATCTTTTACACAATGCCCCTTCTAATGAAGGCAAGCATGCCATAGGCCTTTTTTCACTACCTTATCTACCTGTGCTGCCACCTTCAGTGGTCTGTAGATCTGCATACACAGATCTCTCTGCATATCAATACTCCTAAGGGTTCTGCCATTAACTGTACAATTTCCATCCGTACTTGACCTTCCAAGATGCATCACCTCACATCTGTCCAGATTAAACTCCATGTGCCATTTTCCTGCCCACGCCTCCAAATGATTTATACCCTGATGTGGCATCTGACAATCATCCTCACTATCCGCAAGTGCACCAATCTTTGTATCATCTGCAAACTTACTAATGAGGCCACCTATGCTTTCCTTCAACTCATTTATGTAGATCACGAACAGCAGAGAACCTAACACTGATCCCTGTGGAACACCACCAGTCATGGCCCTCCATTCCAAAAAGCATCCTTCCACTGCTACTTTCTGTCTCTATGTCTAAGCCAGTTCTCTCTCCATCTTGCCAGTTCACCTCAATACCATGTGACTTCACCTTCTGAACCAATCTGCCATGAGAGGCCTCGTCAAAGGCTTTACTGACATCCATGTACAGAAGATCAACTGTGTTTTTCCTCATCAGTCATCTTCATCACCTGCTCAAAAAACTCAATCAAGTTAGTGAGGCACGATCTACCCCTCACAAAACCATGCAGTTTATCATGAATCAGTCTATTTGCTTCTAAATGCTTATAGATCTTGTCCCCAACAATCTTTTCCAAAAGTTTCCCTACAACTGAAGTGAGGCTGACAGGTCTGTAATTTCTTGGATTATCCCTGCTACCATTTTTAAACAATGGAAGAACATTAGCTATTCTCCAGTCATCTGGGAACCACACCTGTGGCCAAAGAGGATGTAATGATGTCTGTCAATGTTTCACCAACTTGTTCTCTTGCAACCCCCAATATTCTGGGATAGATCCCATCAGGACCCAGGGATTTACCGATCTTAATACTTTTTAAGACACACAACACTTCTTCCTTTTTAATAGCAACTTAGCTTAGAAATATGACACTCCTTTCTCTGAGATCTCCTCTACAAATTCCTTTCCTTTGGTGGCTACTGATACAAAGTATTTGTTTAAGACCCCACCTATCTCTTCTGGCTCCATACGTTCCCTTCTTCGTCCTTGAAAAGGCCAACCCTTTCCCTGGCTACCTTCTTGCTTTTTATATATGTATAAAAAGCCTTAAGGCTCACTTTACTTCTGTTTGCCAATGATTTTTCATGTCCCATTTTAGCCCTTCTAATTTCTTGCTCAAGTTCTTTCCCTCTTTCCTTATATATTTCAAGGGCTTTGTCAATTCTCATCCTCCTAGACCTTATGTACGCTTCCTTTTTATTTTTGACCAACGCCATAGCATCCCTGGTCATCTCAGGTTCACATAACTTGCCATACCTATCCTACATTTTTGCAGCAACGTGCCTCTCTTGAACACTTATCAACTGCTGTTTTAAATACATGTCTGATGTGGATTTACCCTCAAACAGCCTCCTCCAATCAACACTCTTCAGTTCTCGCCTATTATTGTTGAAGTTCACCTTCCTCCAATTTAATACCTTCACTTGAGGACTGCTGTTATTCATATTCATGAGTACCTTATGGTCACTACTCCTGAAATACTCTCCCTCTGAGACTTCACTCACCTGGTTGGGCTCTTTACCCAAAACTAGGTCCAGTATAACTCCTTCCCTGGTTGGTCTGACTACATACTGTGTCAAGAAATCCTCCTGAATGATCCTTACAAATTCTACTACATCCAAGCCCCTAGTATGAATTGTGTCCCAGTCAATGCAGGAGAAGCTAAAATCATCCACCACACCTACTCTGCTCTTTTTACACCTCTCCAAAAACTGTCTACATATTCTCTCCTCTATCTCCTGCTGGCTATTGGGAGGCCCAAAGTATATTCCCAGCATTTTGATTTCACCTTACCTATTCCTAAGGTCTACCCATATTGCCTCGCTGCACAAGTTCTCTGACGCATTCTCCCGCAGTTATGCTGTGAGATACTCCTTTACCAATAATGCTACTCCCGCAACCCTTTTACATCCCTTTCTATTCCACCTGGAACATCTAAAACCTGGGACATTCAGCTGCCAATCCTGTCCGTCTTTAAATCAAGTCTCCATAATCGCAATTGTGTCATAGTTCCAAGTACTAACCATTGCTGTGAGTTCATCTTGACAAATATATTTCTTGAATTGAAACACATGCATTTCAGACCACCTCCCCTACCCTTTTCAACAGCATTTCTCTGCCTGTTCTTAATCATGCTTGCCCTGCTTTCTACATCTCCCCCAATTTCTGCACCTACTGCCCTACTCCAGTTTGCCACCCCTGCCACACTAGTTAAATGCTGTCCAATCACCCTATCAAGTAGCTCCCACTCACCCTAAGTCCCAGCTCCCCAAGAACTGTTCCCAATGCCCCATGAATCTGAAACCTCACACCACCTTTTCAGCCATGTGTTCATCCTATATATCCTGCTGTTTCCACTCTGACTAGTTCGTGGCACTGGTAGTAATCTTGAGATAACTGCCTATGAGGTCCTACGTTTCAATTTTGTCCCTAATTCTCTATATTGTTTTTAGGACCACATCCCCTTCTTTTAACCTATGTTTCACAACGTGTACCACGACCACTGGCTGTTCACCCTCCCTCTCTAGAATGTCCTGCAACTGATTCAAGACATCCAGGACCCTAGCACCAGAGAGACAACAGACCATCCTGGACTTCCGTTTCTGGCTACAGAATCACCTATCTATGCCCAATATGATTGAATCTCCTATAACTATAGCATTTCTATGCCAATTTCTCCCTCCCTCTGCAGCACAGCAAACTATGGTGCCAAGAATTTGGCTGTTGCTGTTATCCCTGAGAGACCATTCCCCTCAAATGTATCCAATACAGTATATCTGCTTTGCAGGGCAATAGCTGCAGGGGATTCCTGCACAGCCTGTTTAGCCCTCATGCTCTGCTGATGGTCACCTATTTCCTACCTGCCTGGACAGCGTGAATCTGCGGTGTGACCAATTCTCTAAACGTGCTATCCATGACACTGCCCTCCTTGTGAATGCACCACAGTGTCCCCAGATGCCACTACAATTCCACAATTTGGGTTTCCAGAAGCTGCAACTGGAGACACCTATTTCACACGTGCAGGTCCCAGGCACCGTTCATCAACAGCAGGTTCCTCCACGATACCCTCTGTGAAGCCCAGTCCCAGAACGCAAATGGGTGATGTCTCAGCATCCTCTGGTCAGGTCATACACCCATCTAGATTACTTTTACTATCATAATTTTACCAACCTCCACCATTTCCTCTGCTAGCTCATTCCATATACACATTACCCTGCCCAAGAAAAAGTTGCCCATTAGATCCCTTTTAAATCTTTCCCCTCTCAGCTTAAAGCTAGGACCTCTAGTTTTGGACTCACCACTCCAGGGAAATGATCTGGTCTATTTACCCTATCCATGCTCTTCATGATTTTATAAACCTCTATAAGATCACCCCTCAGCTCCCCGACACTCCAAGGAAAATAACCATAGTCTATTCAGCCTCTCCCTATAGCTCGATCCTCCAACCCTGGCAATATCCTTGTAAATCTTTTCAGAACCCTTCCAAGTTTCACAACAACCTTCCTATAGCAGGGAGACCAGAATTGCATGAAGTATTCCAAAAGTGGCCTAACCAATGTCCTGCACAGCTGCAACATGACCTCCCAGCTCCTATACTTAAGGCATTGACCAATAAAGGCAAGTGTACTAAATGTCTTCTTCACTACCCTGTCCACTTGTGACTTCACTTTCAAGGAACTATGAACCTGTGCCCCAAGGCCTCTTTGTTCAGCAACACTTCCCAGGACTTTATCATTAAACACATAAGTCCTGCCCTGGTTTGCCTTTCCAAAATGCAGCACCTCACATTTATCTACATTAAACTCTATCCGCCACTCCTCGGCCTATTGACATTTCTGATCAAAATTCCATTGTACTCTGAGGTAATCTTCTTTGCTCTCCACTATAACCCCCATTTCGGTGTCACTGGCAAACTTACTAACCATTCCACTTATGGTTCACATCCAAATCATTTATAAAATGACAAAAAACAGTGCAACCAGCACTGATCCTTGTTGCACACCATTAATCACAGACCTCCAGTTTGAAAAGCAACCCTTCACCACCACAGAGATAGTAAGAACGGCTGATCCTGGAGTCAGAGATAACACAGTGTGGAGCTGGAGGAACACAGCAGGCCAGGCAGCATCAGAGGAGCAGGAGGCTGATGTTTTGGGTCGGGACACATCTTCAGAAATGGGGCGGGGTGGAAGTCTTCTCCATTCAAGCCAGTTCTGTATCCAAGTGGCTAGTTCTCCCTGGGTTCCATGCAATCTAACCTTGCTAACCAGTCTACCATGAGGAACCTCGTCTTATGGCTGTGTTATCCAAATAGCGACTGTGTGAGGAGCTTTGATATCTGTTGTTCACCTACAGTGGACTGCTGCCACTGTATGTTGTGAGGGAGTGAATGTTTAATGCAATTAACTGTTACCCAGTGAAGAGCTCATGATGATGCTGCTTGGGCAGGAAGTAAGTCAAGATGACTCCTTGATCACACACCTGATGATGGAAATTCAGAAGAAAGTCAACTACCAGACGTAATCCAGTGGCAAGCTGGGACTGTCCAAAATCTTCCAGTCTTTCTGGCTAATTGAATGAGGAGGTGTTGGTGTGAGATTCTTCCCTCTTACATACACAAAATGCAGAACATTTAAACCCTTAGGATGGTCCTCAATGGTGAATGAGAGTGTTGCTTACAAGTACCCTGCTTCAGTTTGGCAGCATTCCATGCAAATCAGGGCTATCTAAACTTCATCACTGCCAACCCTCACTCAAGCTCCCTGAACTTCTGTAAATGGGATTTGTTCCTGAAGTGAACAAAAACAGACGTTGCTAGAAAAGTTCTGTAGGGCTGGCAGCAGCTGTGAAGAAATGTCAGAGTTAACGTCTCCGGTCCGGTGACCCTTCTTCAGTTTCTGAGGAGTGTTTTGCTCTCACATAGTCTAAATTGTATTTCTCAACAGCTATAATAAGAAACTCAAATGTGGTGATGGATTTCTGCCTGTTGCAAAGCAGAAGAAGAGTGGGGGGTCATGGTCTTTTTTTTATTTATTCCTTCACAGGATGCAACAGGCTGGGCAAATGTCTATTGCAGTTCTTAACTACTCTTTTTGAACTACTACAGAGCATCTTGTGTACATCCACAGTAATGTTACGACAGGAGTTCCAGGATTTGAAACCAGCTACAATGAAGGGATAGTGGTCTAGTTCTAAGACAGGATGTTGTGTAGCTGGAGGTAAACCTGCAAGTGGTGCTGTTCTCATGTATTTGTTGCTTTTGTAACTCTAGTTGGTAATGCTCATGGGTTTGGAAGGTGTCATTAAAGGGCACTTGATGAATTGTTGCACTGTAACTGTGGATGGTACACACTAATGCCACTGTATGGTGTGGGAGTGAATGTTTAAGATGGTGGTGGATGGAATGCTGATCAAGTAGGCTGTTCTGTCCAAAATGGTGCCAAGCTTCTTGAGTGTTGTTGGAGCTTCTCTCATTCAGGAAAGTGGAGAATATTCTATCATATTCCTGATATGTGACTTGCTGTTACTGACTGCTACTTTAGGGAGTCAGGAAGTGAGCTCCTTTCTTGCCACAGAATGCTAGCCTCTGACCTGTTTGTGTAACCACAGCATTTATATGGCTGCTCCAGTTTCTGGTTAACGATAATCTCAGAATATTGGTAAGAGAGATTTGGCTATGTCAATTTTAGTGAAAGTTAATGGGAGATGGTCTGATTTTCTGGATTTGAAGATGGTCATTGCTTAGCATTTATGATGCCTGTCAATCATTTCAGGTCTGTTAACACAGCTTTGAAGGACTACTTCCACTTCAAATTCAGAAATGTTAGCTAGCCATAATTTCTCTCTGTTTTTAAATGCTGACATGTTTGATTCTGAAGTGTGGGTTATGAGAGTTTATCCACAATTCAATTTGAAGGGTATATCAGCTGTTCAATCTGGTTCTTGTCCCTTATATTGACCTCCTTCCAATACCTCAAAACTGAGATAAATTTACCAAGAAGCCAACAACTGAAACAGATCAGGTGGAAGATACTGGTGTTGGATATCAGTTGCCCCAGACTTGTCATTCTAGTTTTTAAAAAAATTGCTGTCAAGTGCAATGCAAGCAAAACAGCAAGTCAAATGGTTAAAATATCATGAGGGGCGAGCAACCCCCAGTGCTAGCCCCTCAACTTTCAACTAATTACACGAAGTTCACTTATCATACTGGCAATGTAGGTTCCCTTATCTGTGGATCAATCCGATTCAGGTTACGTTTTGCACATCGCTGAAAATTTTTCTGGCGCTGTTGAGCGTGTTTACAGAGTGATGAAATTGTTAACCGTTGCATTAACAAAAAAACTACTTGTAACGTCGAGAACCGCGTGCTTTCAATGCAATATCGAGTCTGAATACTGCTGGGATTGTAAACTTAAACAATACAGATCCTTAACTGAAATCACCACAGTTTGATGAGTACGTTCAAGTGGAATCCACTAATTCACGGGCAGTGAGCAGGTAAGAGTGTGAATCAAAATAGAAGTGGGGCTGTTCATGGAGGAGCCAGGACAACTTTCGGCAGGGACACTTACAACTCTAGTTCAATAGATGTTTTCCTTTGGAAAGTCTGGATAGTGCATTTACTGGAGAGATTTGGGAGCCGCTACAAGCAGCCAAATAACTTTAACACAGCTCTCGGACCGCTGGCATATAATTACTACCAGATGTTTTTTTAGGAGAAACAAATTAAAGGACATTGCAAAACCCGGGGTCAAAATGCCTGCTTTCAGAATGTCGAATAAACAACACGATCGAGGGACGTGGAGAATTCAACTTGCGAAAGGCTATTCATCATTATTCATTGATATTTATGAATCATGAATTAATCGATCACTTCTGTAGGACCCCCAGGACAGGGGGAAAAAACAGCAACAAAACCCAACAGAGCGCCAAGTAATCCGGACCCCCACAAAGTTCAGTGGAAAAAAATTAACATTCAAGAGAAGACTCCTTCATGTCATTCAAACAACTTGCTGATGTTGACAAAACCAATCACTTAACTAGAGTAAGGTGATACTTAATGTTTTGAACATTGATTTTGCACACAATTAATTTTCAATGAAGTGAACAGTATGTAACGATGTCTTGTTGAGCATGGATACAATACACGTCACGCGCTCATCGAAATCTAAGATTCCTCACGTTAAATATAGGAAGGGATAAGATACTTCTCGAGTTATTTAAATTTCGCTCTAACTTTGAACCTACCTTTCATTTTGGCGGCGAAACGGCTCATTAAAATAAACAGGAAACAATGTTCTGACTCCACAAAGCTAATAAAGCGATACCGGTGTTTTGATATTTCTATGCTGCTTTCATGGTAGATGTCTGGGTAGGTAGCAATTTCCTTCAACTGAGTAACCAATATTCAGAGCTCTCAAATTAACACACGTTCTTAGGGTTTCTTGTTAAGTTTTCTTTTATACGTATCCAGCTAAGATTCAAATATCCGTTGGCATTGGAAGAGCGAGCAACCCCGAATGGCTTGGAGAATGTCTCGCCAATCTCTCCTCTCTCGAGTTGCAAGCTGCACTCAGCAAAGTGTTTGGATATTTGAAAGTTTCAAGTCGAGGATTTTACTCGCTGGCTGCTATCAAACCACAAAAATGCAAAACGTAAGAGGAAGTCCCCAGCCTGCAGGCTCTCTTCTAGCACGTGTTTCCATCATCTGCCTACATCTCTTTGCATTTGTTTACAATGGGGATGAATGCAAATTCCGCTGGAGCCCCAGGTACTGCCTTGAGCGAATACCAATGGGTGATATGTCCGGGTCGTATTACACATTACGTGACTCGTAAGAGAAACGAGTGCAAGGAATCTGGTTTTCATTTGGTCTCGGTGCAAAACATCACAAAACTCTTAGAGGCAGCATCGCGCAGTTTTGCGTTGAAACATTTCTTTTGTTCTGTCTTTGCTTTTGTCTGGTTTTGAAGTCTTCCTGCATACTGTCTAACCAAATCAAGATGGAATAACAAACTGACATATCGCAAGTCGCTGCTGTTTTAGTACATTATAAACAAACATAGCTTCTTGGCTTTTCTATTTTGATCTCAACTTAGATTGGAGTTATATTGAAGAGGAGTCAGCAGCAATGAACCATCAATTTAGGAAGAGTGAGGATTTTGGCTAGAAGACACTTTATGGTACTGTACATTGGATGTTTTGTGGTAGGGAACAGTGAGGCAGAAACCATTGCAACTTAAGAGAAATGTTGATAACTTGAAATCAGCTCATTTATAAAAAATGAGGCACAGTAATGATAGAGGGAAAGGCAAACATTGAGAAATGGCTTCTAGTGAAGAACTGGCACAGCAGTGACACGTAGATTTTTCTGTGCATTGTACGATTCCATTAACCATTTAAAACACAGAATTAAGATAGTCTTTTGATAGTCAATTTGCTTTTGATGCTAGACACAACTGAAATCAGATTTAATTGGGGTTCAAATTCATAAATTCACTTCTTAATTCCATAACATTTTTCAAACCCATAACCTTCCAAAGAAGAAACCCTCAGGTTGTTCTCCCCCCCACCATTACATCTCCTCTGTTTGGTGTTCTTCATTTTATCAACATCCCTCAAACTCCGAAATCAATTTTTAAATCTGAACTTGCTTCTCCAGCCCTTTCTGTAGGATTCTTTTGAAAAACTCTTTGGCTAGGCATTTGGTCACCTTTCTCTTGGTTGAGCATCAAGTTTCTTGTTTGTGAAGTAGTTTGCATCAACATTAAAGGCATTGCAGCAGATTTTGCAATCAACAACAAAGTGCACTTACCACTGACCATGAAATTACTCTGTGAATCCCAGTGATGTCTCTGGTCAGAATTTCACCCCTGGCACTATGCAATAGCTAATTTCAATGACCTTTACAGGGCATTCATACGTGGAACTAGTGCAATGACATCAAATTGCCTGAGCAGCAGTCATACAGAAGGATTTCATAGGGAAACGAATAGGACCAAACAGCATTGAGGTATACTAACTTCAAAACTGTTTATATAGAGCAAGTTAAAAGTTTGTAATATACATTGGGGGTAATGGTAGAAACAAAAATGTTTTTAAAAGATGACTAAAAATTTAATTGATTTATTGTTTAACAGAATTTCATTATGATAAAATTATTTTTTCAGGACAAACAAATTTTACCAATTACACCTGGAGGTATAACCTTTCTGAAGTTTCAAGCATTTTTGGGCCTGGGGAAATTGAAATTCTTGCAGATTTTTGCAGAATAAGAACAAGCTGGAAAATCTAAGCAGTTTAGGAAGTAGCTGAGGAGCGAAATGCACTTAATGATTCAGGTCAATGACCCTTCCTGATAAAAGCTCAGAAACTTGAAACATTAATTTAAATTATTTCCAGCAATGCTGCCTGACCTGCTGAGTCTATCCAGTTTTCTTTGTTATTGTATTGTCTCTGTACCTCTGACTGAAACTCTCAATGAATGATTAGGTAGCCACCAATCCTGGATATCCTGTGTCCCTAAGAATCCATCCTTGTACTTTGAGGGTTGTAGTGAAGACCAGAGATAATGCAAAATGGTGCAGTATGAAAGAGACATGGCAGTTGTTCGGATAGCGACGTCCATGTGCAAGAAGATGCTGTTATGGTCACAGTTCATTTGATCGTTGAAGGAGAGGAAGGTCTTCCTGAAGTGAATTTGACTGGTTAGTCATAAAAACATCGGAAACTTGAATAAGTCTATCGAGCCTGCTGCACCATTTACGATGATGGTTAATAGGATTCTGCAATGCCTTTTACTCATACTTGCTCAATAATCCTTTACACTATTGGTGATTGGAAATTTATACAACTCTAAATATACTCAAAGGCTGAGCTTCCACAGCATTCTGTGGTAGAGAATTCCAAAAATTCACAACACATTGAAAAAATAAATTTATGTTCATCTCAACATAATTATTATTTTTAAATTGTACCCTCTGATTCTTGGCTCCCCAGCCATGGAAAATACCTAATATTGCATTGACCCTGTCTATCCTTTAAGTAATCTGTAGGTCGATATGATCACCTCTCACTCTTTTGAATCTCTAGCGAATACAATTTCTCTTCATAGGATGGTCTCGTCACCCTGGAAAAAAAATCTAGTGAGCATTCATTGTACTCCCTCTATGAATTGAACCAAGACTTCACAGCTTCTGTACTCAAATCCTCATGTGATAAAGGCTTACATTCCTAATAGCTTGCTGCACCAGCATGTTAGTCTTCAGAGACTTATTGACATGGTCAGCCAGGTTTCTATGCACTTCTATTGTTGCACTATCCAACCTCTCACCATCTAAGAAATATTCTGCACATGCGTTCCTTCTGCCCAAGTGGATAGCCTCACATTTTCCACATTATATACCAACTGCCATGTTCTGCCCACTAACTAAGCCTGTCCAAATCCTTCCAGAACTGCTTTCATCTTTCTCACAACATTCATTCCTGCTGGGCTTTACATTATCTGCAAATTTGGAAAAGTTACTGTTGTTCCCAAACCACATCCAAACCAGTGATAGCTTGTGAACAGCTGGTACCCACGTACTGACCCTTTAAGTGCCCCACAAGTGACGGTCTGTTAACCTGAGAATGATCCATTTATTTCTACTCTCTGTTTTCTGCCTGTTAGTCTGTCCTTCATCTATGCCATCCAACGTGCTTTAGTATTGCTAACCATCCTCCTGTGGGAGACTATATCAAAGGCATTCTGAAGATCTAGGTCAAAAACCATACTACACCAGGATATAGTCAAACAAGTTTATTTGAAAACACTAGCTTTCATAGTACTGCTCTTTCCTCAGGTGTAGTGTGGAAAATGAGGTACACCGACACAGAAAGGTAACAACACTAAAAATGGCTCACTGACTGCCTCCTGTTAAATCTTTAATCAGTTGGACAGTAGACACATGTTTCTATTGATTAAAATGCAAGTCACTGCCCCAAGATACTTAAAGATTTTATCAGTTTGTACAAGAGATGACATCTCAGGTCAAAGAATGCATTTAGTTGTGAGGCCTTGTTTAGAATCTGTGTTTTTTAACTTGGAGTTCAGGCTGTTTTGTTTTGAAAAAACAGAATATGGCTGCAAAAACATAACATCTTGGATGAAATAATTCAGCCCATAGATTTTTGCTTGTGTGTGTGTGTGTGTGTGTGTGTGTGTGTGTGTGTGTGAGACAGAGAGAAAGAGAGTGTATATGTGTGTGTGCATGCATGCACATGCACCTTGAGAGAAAGTGTGTGAGAGTGTTAGAGAATGTGTGTTTGTGAGGGTATGTATGCATGTGAGTGTGTGTGTGAGAGAGGGTCTGTGTGTGTGTGCACGTGTGTGCATTTGTGTGAAAGAGTATATGTGTATGTGTGCATGCGTATGAGTGTGTGTGACAGTATATAGTGGGGTGGGGTCACCTGTTGCACAATATGAATCCAATATCACAGTTGAGGCCATTCCTCATGGGTAAGGAACTTGGCAATTAGCCTCTTCTCAGCAATTTTGCATTGTTGTGTGTCTCGAAGTCCACTTTGGAGGACACTTACCCAAAAGTCAGAGGCTGAATGTTCTTGACCACTGAAATGTTCCGCCACTGAGTGCTCAGCAGTCAAGGGCATTCAGCCTCCAATCTTTGGTTAAGTGACCTCCATGGCGGATGTCAAGATACACAGCAATGCAAATTGCTGAGCAGAGGCTGATAGCCAAGTTCTGTAGCCATGAGGATGGCCTCAACCGTGATCTTGGGTTCATGTCATGCTACATGTGACCCTACCACCCTATATACTGTCACACATACACACACACTCTCTCACACAAACACACTTACATGCACACACTCACATAGACTGTCTCTCCCACACATACACACACAAGCGTATAAATCTTTGAGGTGAATTATTTCAACCAAGATGTTTGTGTACTTGCAGATATATTCTATTTTTTTCAAAAAAAACAGCCTGACTCCAGGTTAAAACAGATTCTAAACAAGTCCTCACACCAAAAATGCATTGTCTGACCTGAGATGTCATCTCTTCTATACACTGATAAAACCTTTAAGTATCTTGGGGCAATGACTTGAAAGAAATTCTGGGATTTGCATTTTAATCAATAGAAACTCTTTTTTCTAACAGATTAAAAATTCAACAGGAGGCAGTCAGCAAGCCATTTTTTGGACTATTACCTTTCTGATTATAAATTTTGCATCAATATACGTCCTTTTCCACACTGTACCTGAGGTCAATGTGCGTCAATGAAAACAGACGTAAAATAATAATTTAGCTTTTCCGCTATTTCTATATTCCCCATTGTAGTTTCTCCTGATACTGCCTTTTTGTTTAATTTCATACAATCCTTAACTTTATTTTTCTCCTGTGTTTGATTGACCTTTTTTTGAACTTATACACTTTGAAGGAATGTTTAGTTGTTAGAAATCATACAATAGTGCTTTTAAAAAAATTGCCTCTGCATAGTCATGCACTTTTAAAGTATTTTCTCAATCCCACTAATTTGTGCCTCATGTTTTCACAATTTTACTTACTCAAATTTACCACTTTTGTTTCAGATTGATCTACCTTACTTTCAAACATGAAATAAAATTCTACCCATGGTCACTCATGCCCAAAGGTTCTTTTACAGCAAGTTTACTAATTAATCCTTTTCATTACATAATATTACATTGGAAATAGACTGTTGTCCAATCACGTCCTTGACATGTTGTTCTAGAAATCCATTCCTAAAACAATCCAGAAACTTGCCCTCCATAGTTTTAGCACTCAATTGGTTTACCCAATCTATGTATAGATTGAAGTCACCCATGAGTAATATGTTACATATGCGAAGAGCTTCTCACATCTCCTGATTTATACCATCCCCACAGTACCATTACAGTTTGGAGGCCTATAATTAAATCCAATGTCTGCTACACTTTGGTGTTTCTTAGTTCCACCCAGATTCCATACATTGTTCTTCTCAACTGAGTTCCTCCCTTCATATGCACTGAACCCATCTTGTATTACCTGCACAACTCCATTTCCTTTCTTTCTTCTTAACTATCATTCCTAAATGTTGAATATCTTTGGATTTTCAGAATCAATCCTGTCACCAGCCTACCATATTTCTGTAATGGTAATTAAATCATAACCATTTAGTTTTGTTTGTGCTTTTGGATTATGTAACTTGTAGCGAATACTGCTTGCATTCAGATATTGTGCCCTTAACTTTGTATTTTTGACATCATTCTGCATTTGAGGCATATTTGCCACTCAACATTGTTCCTTTGGTCTTTTAATCTGCCTAGCAGCTTGTCTACTTCCTTTTATAAACTTTGCTTTCTTCCAACTTGGGTTCTATTGCCTGACAAGCTGGTTTAAGGCCATCCCAACACCTCTGGCAAATATCCCTGTGAGGACAGCAGCCCCTGACCTGTTAAGATGTCATTGAATCTGAATTTAATCTAGATCTGATCCCAATGCCTCAGAAATCTGATGCTCTCCTTTCTACACCAGTTTTCAGGGTATGTGTTCAATCATCAATCCTCCTGTTCTTAAGCTTGCTAATACACAGCATTGGGAGGAATCCTGAGATTACTGCTAATAAGGTCTTGCTTTTTAATTTCCTTCTTAATTCCCTGAAATCTGCTTCCAGGTTCTCATCTGTCTTCCAACTTATTTTGTTAATGCCAGTATGGACCATGACTTCTGGCTGACTCCCTCCCCTAGAAAGATATCCTGCAGCCTTACCATGACATCCTTGACCTGACACTGGGGAGCCAAACATCCTTCTGGAGTCATATTTCATGCTGCAGGAATGCTGGTCTGATCCCCTGACTATAAATCCACAATTACTATCGGCAATCTGTTCTCTTCTTTCTCCCGTCCGTACAGATGAGGTGCCCCTGGTGCCACAGACTTGTCCCTGGCTGCATTCCCCTGAGGAACCATCACCTTCACTCATTTCCAAAATGGAATATTGATTAGCAAGTATGATATGCTCAAGGGACTATCTCCCTGATAGTCACCCATTCCCTCTGCACCTGTATGTTTCTGATCTGCAGTGTGACCACCCAGTATGTGCTATCGTTATTCCTGAGCCTCAGGTCTGCACAGTGGTGACTCCAGCCATTGCTGAAGCTCTGAAACCCAATGCTCAAACTTGCACAGCGGGTGACACTTCCTGCAGCTGTGTATGTCCATGACTGTAAACATTCCAGAGGACATACATTCCACTTGTCCCTGCTGACTTACCATTACTCTGAAAACAATTTTTCACACTTAGAATGCATGTAACCTTACTTTAAAAGCTTGTTACTGACTTTATTTCACTTATGTTAACTTTATTTTCCTTTGGACAACTTTGCAACTTCCATTTAGAATCCCTGCAGTGCAGAAAGAGACCATTCAATCCATCAAATCTGTACTGACCCTCCAAAGAGCATCCCACCCAGACACAGCCCCCTACCATATCCTACGTGCACCTACAGGGCAATTTAGTGTGACTAATTCACCTAACTGCACATCTTTGGACTGTACACCTTTTTACTTTTACTAAATTTAACTTTATTTCCCTTTTGCTAGTGTTCCTTCCTGTAATCCAAGTAATTACCCTTTCTTTAGCTTTAAGCTGTTTATACTCAATCCCTGACAGCACCAATCAATTAAGACCATAAGACATAGGGGTGGAAGTAAGGCCATTCGGCCCATCAAGTCCACTCTGCCATTTAAATCATGGCTGATGGGCATTTCAACTCCACTTCCCTGCACTCTCCCCATAGCCCTTGATTCCTTCTGAGATCAAGAATTTGTCGATATCTGCCTTGAAGGCATCCAATGTCCCGGCCTCCACTGCACTCTGCGGCAATGAATTCCACAACCCCACCACTCTCTGGCTGAAGAAATGTCGTCTCACTTCAGTTTTAAATTTACCCCCTCTAATTTTAAGGCTGTGCCCACGGGTCCTAGTCTCCCCGCCTAACGGAAACAACTTCCTAGCGTCCACCCCTTCTAAACCATACATTATCTTGTAAGTTTCTATTAGATCTCCCCTCAACCTTCTAAACTCTAATGAGTACAATCCCAGGATCCTTAGCCGTTCATCATATGTTAAACCTACCATTCCAGGGATCATCCATGTGAATCTCCGCTGGACACACTCCAGGGCTAGTATGTCCTTCCTGAGGTGTGGGGCCCAAAATTGGACACAGTATTCTAAATGGGGCCTAACTAGAGCCTTATAAAGCCTCAGAAGCACATCGCTGCTTTTATATTCCAACCCTCTTGAGATAAACGACAACATTACATTCCCTTTCTTAATTACGGACTCTACCTGCAAGTTAACCTTTAGAGAATCCTGGACCAACACTCCCAGATCCCTTTGCACTTCTGATTTGCGAATTTTCTCACCGTTTAGAAAATAGTCGATGCCTGTATTCTTTTTTCCAAAGTGCAAAACCTCACATTTACTCACATTGAATTTCATCAGCCATTTCCTGGACCATTCTCCTAAACTGTCTAAATCTTTCTGCAGCTTCCACACCTCCTCACTATTACCTGCCTGCCCACCTATCTTCACATCATCGGCAAACTTTGCCAGAATGCCCCCAGTCCCTTCATCCAGATCATTAATATATAAGGTGAACAGCTGTGGCCCCAACACTGAACCCTGCGGGACACCACTCGTCACTGGTTGCCATTCCGAGAAAGAGCCTTTTATCCCAACTCTCTGCCTTCTGTCAGACAGCCAATCCTCAATCCAAGCCAGTAGCTCACCTCGAACACCATGGGCCCTCATCTTGCTCAGCAGCCTCCCATGAGGGACTGTATCAAAGGCCTTTTGGAAGTCTAGATAGATAACATCTGCTGGGTTTCCCTGGTCTAACATACTTGTTATCGCTTCAAAGAATTCTAACAGGTTTGCCAGGCATGACCTCCCCTTACTAAAACCATGCTGACTTGTTTTAATCTGACCCTGCACTTCCAAGAATTTAGAAATCTCATCCTTGACAATGGATTCTAGAATTTTACCAACTACCGAGGTTAGGCTAATCGGCCTATAATTTTCCGTCTTTTGCTTTGATCCTTTCTTAAACAAGGGAGTTACAACAGCAATTTTCAAATCATCTGGTACTTTCCCTGACTCCAGTGACTTTTGAAAGATCACGACCAAAGCTTCCGCTATTTCCTCAGCCACCTCCCTCAGAACTCTAGGATGTAGCCCATCGGGGCCAGGAGATATATCAACTTTTAGACCCTTTAGCTTTTCTAGCACTTTCTCTTTTGTAATGCCTACCATACTCAACTCTGCCCCCTGGCTCTCCCTAATTGTTGGCATACTATTCATGTCTTCCACTGTGAAGGCTGACATGAAGTACTTATTAAGTTCTTCAGCTATTTCCTTATCTCCCATCACTCGCCTTTCAGCATCAATTTGGAGCGGCCCAATATCTACTTTTGCCTCTCGTTTGTTTCTTATGTATTGAAAGAAGCTTTTACTATCATTTCTAATATTACTAGCTAGCCTACCTTCATATTTGATCTTCCTTATTGCTCTCTTTGTTATCCTCTGTCTGTTTTTGTAGCCTTCCCAATCTTCTGATATCCCAGCGGTCTTGGCCACTTTATAGGCTGTCTCTTTTTCTTTGATATATTTCCTGACTTACTTTGTCAGCCATGGCTGTCTAATCCCACCCCGGATAATCTTTCTTTTCTTTGGGATAAACCTCTGTACTGTGTCCTCAATTACACCCAGAAACTCCTGCCGTTGTTGGTCTACTGTCTTCCTTGCTAGGCTCTGCTTCCAGTCGATTTTTGTCAATTCCTCTCTCATGCCCCTGTAATTACCTTTATTTAACTGTAACACCATTACGTCCGCTTTTGCCTTCTCTCTTTCAAACTGCAGACTGAACTCTACCATATTATGATCGCCGCCTCCTAGGTGTTCCCTTTCTTTAAGGTCTTTTATAAAGTCTGGCTCATTACATAGCACTAAGTCCAGAATAGCCTGCTCCCTAAATTACATATTTCCTGTATTGTCACTCCTGCATACTTTTCACAATCAGTCTGAGTACTCCCAAAGGGTGAGTAAAGTCCCCCAAGCCTCAGCCTCTCTTTATCTGCTGCCCTGGTAGTGGTCCTCTCACAAGTATGGTTGCCGCTGCTCTCAGAAATTAAGTTCAGTTGACCTCACTAGTACAACTGATGATGCTAATACCTGGTGGAATCCAGTGATGGCAGCTAAATATTCCTGCAAGGCCACATCTATCAGGAATTGAAAGCACTTTTTAGCTATTGTAAAGATAGCATCAGTGACCCATAGGATGTGCAGGTAGGCAGATTAACCGTGGGAAATGCGGGATCACGAGGATAGGGGAGGGGGCTGGGTCTGGGTGGGATGCTTGTCTAGTGGTCAGTACAAAACACTCTAAGGTCTACAGCATATCTTGGAAAAAAACCAGAAGCAAAGATGTTATAAACTATAATAACTTTGATGACCACTGGCAGTGTACCGCAACCAGTGCAGTGAGGGGCAAGGCCTTAAGGATGAAATGTCTGTGACCACCTGCTGGAGAAATGCAGTTTCATATGGAATTAGGTCTCACTCATCTCTAGGTAGCTCCATCTTTAGTGTGTGTTGAGAGTTTGGTCTTTCTTTCCTTCCTGACCCTCTCCTTTCCTCTCCTGTGCCTTTCTACTGCTCGACACTCAGCCAGTGGTGAACACCCTGATTAGCAGTGGATCGCAGTATCATTGCCTTAGTCAGTAATGCTCCCATGGCCAGCTCTTTCTTCTGGGCCGAACTGTCTTTAGCAATCTTCACCACCTTACTTTTCATTTTAAGGGCACTAGGCGATGCTGATCATATTTGATGCTAGGGTGTTGTGTGCCCACTCCTTCTATTGCCTCTCCATGGCCAACAGTATCTCTTTAATAAGGAGTGAGTATGACATTAATGGGACAGGATGATGCCCTGCGAAAGCCATATGGGTTCCCACTCTGTAGCCACCAACCCTCAGCTAATTTGTATAAGTATATGTTACCCATACGCCCATATAAAAATGAGAACTTCCAACAATTCCAAGTTCTTAACAAGATTTTTAACATGGTTAAATTAACCAGAATGGGGAGCAGGATTTCTGCTCCTTCCTCCTCCTAGTCTGTCCTTACTACCAGTGTTAGGATCAATGAGTTGAAATTGACAGGTCATCCCTAGCTCCTCCTACTCCTATTCCCAAAATTTCAGCCAGGGTTTTGAACTCACATCCTCTGAATTGTTAATCAAATTCCATGCAATTACACTACCATACCCTTAAATAATGTAGAAGAGGCACAATACAGAAATCTAAGATAATAAAATGTGAAGCTGGATGAACACGGCAGGCCCAGCAGCATCTCAGGAGAACAAAAGCTGATGTTTCGGGCCTAGACCCTACAGAAATCTACTTTGTTTGTTCAAAACATTGCACAAACCACTGCTATAAACATGTTATTGTAATTAATTTTGTTGTTGTGTGTTATATTTATATTCCAATTATTTTTTCCTGTCCATATGAATCTCCTTACAAACACTCAATGCCAACGAAATCCTGGTTTTAGAACATGGAATCTGAATCACAGAACTTTTTTCAACCAAGGTCCTTTCCACTCATTGCAGCTTTGCCAGATTTCTGTAAGAGTTATTTGCTTAGTTTCATTTCCCATACACTTAGAAATCTTTCCTTTCCAAATATTTATCCATTTCACTGGTCTTGGCGTGTGTTTTGAAATTCCACAATTTTTTGATTCAGAGGTAAGACTGCTGAAGCTAACCCCATCTGATACTTACCATGTCCTGAACACAACATAAAAACCTTTCTGTCTGTTTTGACATGATTATCACTTTGCCCTATTTTATTTTTGGATGTTTAAATTGCCGTATTGTTCCTGCAGTTTTCTGAGTTGCCTATGTGTCTCTTTCTCCTTTCCACAGTTTGGTGGTCTGAGATTTAATTCCAATGGTCTTAACATCAAACTTCTTAACATAGCTTTCCTCCTCACTCTATGGGGTTACTCGACAATACTGATTTTTTTTTAAAGTAACCCCCCACCAGTGCTCTCCCATTACATACAGGCAGAATCAGTGCAAGGGCAGACAGCAGTGGCTGGGATATTTTGTACCCAACAAATCCTGGAGTAGGACTTGATCTTGAAGCTTTGTAGCACAGCAGTGGGAGAAGCACCCACTGAAACCACTTTTCCAAACAGCTTTCTGATGGTCAATAACTGAGTGCAATTTGGGCTGGCCAGCGACTAAGTTTTCACTTGTGGCTTGAGATAAAGCTACTCCATATGAATTTTATTATGCAGTCTGGTGTAATCACAGTTTTTAAAGAAAATTCACGAAGCTATTTTGGTGAATGATAATTTAGAAACCCTCACTTCAACAGTTTACTAAAGAATCACTTAAAAAAAGTAAATTTTATGGCACTTATCATACAATCTGAAGATATAGAAACAGAAGTAGGCCATTCAGCCCATTAGATTTGCTCTGCCAATCAATAAGATAATGGTTGATCTGATAATCCTCAACTCTATTTTTCTGCACTAATCCTTGAGTCTCTCACAAATTAAAAATCTGTCTATCTCAGCCTTGAATGTACTTAAGGCAAGTTTACCTACTAAGTTTACAATCTCCCCTTTTTTCTCTGGTTGTCTTTGTTAATTTTTAATGCTTTCCCAGTCCTTTGATTTATCATTAATCTTTGCCATACTGTTTTTTCTTTAATATTCCTGGTTAATCATGGTTGGCTGCTTCTCACTGGGATACATCTGTGATATGGGTCATAAACCATTTTCTTAAATATCTGCCACTCAAACCAGCTGTGCCCTCAATCCTTTGTAATTACTCTTACTTAAGCTTAGCAAAGTTGATTCTGACCCAAGTGTCTCACTTTCAAACTGAATACTAAATTATACCATATTGTGGTTATTATTTCCTGGAGGATCATTTTACTCCAAGATCATGCATGAAGTCTGCCTCATTGTACATCACCAGGTCCAAAGTAGCCTGATCCCTTGTTGGATCCACAACATATTGTTCTCAGAAACTGTCCTGAATACACTGTGAATGTTTTTACATGGCTACCTGTAATGTAACTTTCCTAATCTATATGAAGATTAAAGTTACCCATAATTAATGTGCTGCCTTTTTACATGCCCTCATTATCACCTGATTTATTCTCTATCCCACAGTGTAGCAACTGTTCGGGGACATATGGACTACTCCAACCAGTGTCTTCTTTCCCTTCATAATTCTTACTTGCAACCATATGAATTTTACACCTTCCAATCCAAGATCATATCTTGCTATTGTACTTAATCCACCTCATATCAACAATGCTACCCCACCACCCTCTCCTTCCTGCCTTTATTTTCAAAAAATCATGTACCCCTAAACGTTTAATTCCTGGTTTTGCTCTGATGACTTGTCTTCATCATGGCTATAAGATCATATGCATTAACCTCTACTTTTGCTGCTAATTCATTTAATTTTACTCTGAATACTACATGAAATTCATTAATTAATTATGCCTTTACACCACAGTTTACGTCCTTTCACACCATTTGCCATTATTCTCTTTGTACCCTCTGCCCTTTCAAGTCCAACTCTAGATATCATTATCCAAATACCTGCCCTGCGATGCTTGCTTTGTGAGCCTATATTTTCACTCTTCCAGACACTTCCATTCTTTAATTAAAGCTCTCTCTACAGCACTAGTTATTGGATTCACCAGGGCACTGGTCGCAGCACAGTTGAAGTGAAGTCTGTCTCTTTCTACCCCACCAGTGCTACTGCTTCACAAAGGGAAACCCATTCCACTTTCACCATGTATTTACTCTATGCCAGGTTGCTCGTGGCTCAAGTAGTAAACCTGAGGTTATTACCTTGAAGGATCTGCTTTCTAATTTAGCTCCGAGCTGTCCAAATTCATTCAGAAACACTTTCTTCTCGCACTATCAACATTGTTTTTATCAGCATGGATGATGACAACTATATTCCTACTTACCAACTCCAAGTCCTCCTCCAGCCCTGAGGAGATGTCTTTAACACTGGCACCTGGCAGGCAGCACGGCCATCTGGACTCCCATTCATGACTGCAATGAGCAGTCTTTGTCATAACCTCTCACTGTCCCAAAGTATCCTACAACAGGAAAATCCTCTCAGGATCTGCCCTGTCTGGTCCACTCAAGAACTTATATGTATCAATAAGATTATCTCTCATTTCCAATGGGTAAAGGCCTTAACTATCCAACTTCTCATCATAAGATAAGCTGTTCAACCCAGGAATGAGTCACGTGGACAATGTCGGAATGCTTCAATGCAAATGTATCATTTTCAAATAAGTATGCCAAATGTGGCTTCACCTGTATAGTGCCAAAAAAATTTGTATTTTCCATTCCCCTTGCAAAACCTCAACATTCCATTTTTTTCTAGTAACTTGCTACAACTGCACACTAAAGTTTTGTAATTCATGTGCTGAGATGTCTGTAAATGCTCTCCATTTTAAACGGTACACTCAGTTTCTTAACTTCCTGCCAAAATGGATGTTTGCATTTTTGCATATTATATCCCATTTGCCAAGTATTTTCCCACATGCTTAACCTCTCTATATTCTTCCGCAGACTCTCTACTTCCTGTAGACAACTTACTTTCTTACCTATCTTAATATCATTGGCAATATTAGCTATCATACAGTTAGTCTTATCTCTATCCATTTGGTCCTTATTGGTACCCAATTGATGTAAACATTTGCGGAGACAGCACCGACCCCTGTACATTCTTGTAGTACTTCATTCGTTACAGTTACCAACCCAAATAAGACCTATTTATCTCTGCTCTCTATTCACTGATAGCTAACCAATTATGCTAAAATGTTACCTGCACTCAACGGAGATCTTGCTTTACATAGTAATTTCTAATGCACCTTCTTATCAAATGTCTTTCGTAAATGTGCCATATCCACCTTGTGAGTTATTTCTTCAAAAACTCTAATAAATAATTGAAATTTAATTTGCCTATCACAAAACCATATTGACTCTGCCCAATTAAATAGTGATTTTTTTTTAAGGATATCATCATAAGCTGCTTAGTAGTGGATTTTGGCAATTTCCCCATCGCAGACGTGAAGTTAACTGGCATTAAGTTTTCTGCTTTCTGCTCCTTCTTTATCGAATAAAGGTATTTAGAATAGCATTTTTTCAAGCTGCTCATAAACTTCCAGTATCTAAAGAATTTTGGAAGATTATTACCAGTACCTCTATCATCTGTTCAGCAATTTCTTAGAAGAATGTGTGAAACATTCTAACTGGTCCTCGGGGCTTGTCAGGCTTTTTGTTGAATAGGCTTCTCACTGTCTTTTTCACAGAGATGCTGATTGTTTTAAGTTTCTCTTTACATTTCAACTCTTGATTTTCAAGTGTCTGTGCTTTTTTTTGTAAGTCTTATTTGGTGAAGATGGACGCAAAGTACTTGTTCAATGCCTCCGTAATTTCTCAGTTTTCCATTATCAATTCCTCAGACTCACTCTCTAGAGAACTGATAGTAGGTACTGAAGAATGTAAAGCAAACATAACGAAGACTCTTGCACAATCTGCTTGCTAGTTTACTGTAATTGTGCAAAAAAAATTAAAATACAAACATATGCAATGAATTTACATCTCCTGCTTAACAATGGTATCCCTTAGATTTTACTAACCAATCAAAATTCAATAAATTCACTTTTAAATTCCCAATTAGCTAAATGTATGTAGTGATTAGTACATTAAACAACATTGGTGTAAATACGTTTCTACTAAGTCCTGCTCTAAATATCTTACATGTACCTGATCCGCTTTGATCAGAAGCACTCAACTACCAATTGTAAGATAATAAAATGTGAGGCTGGACGAACACAGCAGGCCAAGCAGCATCTCAGCCTGCTGTGTTCGTCCAGCCTCACATTTTATTATCTTGGAATCTCCAGCATCTGCAGTTCCCATTATCTCCCAACTACCAATTGTAGTCTGCTTTCATCTTCCCTATCTATTCCAACCTCTCGTAATTTAAACACTTAGATGCAGCTTCACTTGTTCCTCCACTTGCATTCTCGGAATGTAAGTGTCAATGGCAATATCAGCATTATTTGCTTGTGTTTAACCATCCCTCAGACAATTTGTGATAGTGAGTCATTTTATCAGACCACTGTAGCCCGTATGGAATAAAAACAGGAAGTGCTGTCATCTGTGGAGAGAGAAACAGAGTTAATGTTTTGAATCCAATATGACTCCTTCAAAGTGCACCTGATTTCTCCAAAAGGACACCTTTCCTATGCCAAAGAGCACCTTACCTACATCAAAGATACCCCAGAACCATATCCAAAGGTGTATCTTATGTCTCCAAAGGGGTAGCCTGGTTGTTGAAACAAATCCACAGAGTCCTACCAGGTCTACATCCATTAGGTTTCACACTCCGACCCTAGCAAATTCTCACTTTGGTGGAAGCAGCTGATGCTTTAAATGGCCAACTGCCACTGTAAAGTGCATATACACAAGACATGCCCCTTCTCCATTCCCTCACCCACAAACTGGGATGTTTATTATGAGTAAACTATATTTTTTGGAAATATATGTGTGACAAGTAACTGGTAATCAGATAAGGTATATCCTGTCCAAAAGTTTTAAAATAATACAGGAGCAGTGGTAGGTTTAGTAAAGTACATAAAAAGAAAAAAAAGAATTATTTCAACAGTTAATTTAAAGAAAAACTCAGAATAAATGGTGGTTCAGATGATGTGGACCACACGTGGAAATTCTTGGATGCCAGTGTGATCCAGGACAAGCAGTAAGTGTTTACAGTTCAAACAACACTAGTTCAGAGTTTATGAACTGGAGGCTAAATTGCTAATACGGTAACATATCAAGGAGGGGAAATGTTAGCTGAATATTTTATACCACCCTTTAGAAGAGGGTTTTCTGCTTTTGTCTGTGGTCAGGAAATGAAGGGTGTAACTGCAAGTGAGACAGGTAAGGTAACCCACAGGACAGGAATGTAAGAGCCCCAGAGGTCAATTTTCAATTGTCCACCAGGTTTGAAATCCTTTCTACTCATTTGGATGAGAGTCAGGGCTGCAGAGTGGATCACCCAAATAACTTTGGGACCAAAGTACACAAAACTATTCAAATTGGTGGAACAAAATGGAATTTATTGGTAATTGGAATTGGTATTAGGTGGGGGATAGACACTGTTCTATGCAACCGACAGCCGAAGGCCTGAAGGGTATCTTGCCTTTCTGGCACCACGGTTTGGGACATCTGCTCAGGGCTGGATAGCAACTTGTAGTGGGAGAGGAAAGATCCAGTTGTTGTGCTCCAAAGAGTTAACAATGACATAGGAAGAACAAGGAGAAAGGTTCTGCTCAGATGGTATGAGGAGCTAGGTACCGAGCAGAATGTCAAAGGCAGTAGTCTCTGGATTATTACCTGAGCCACATTTGAATTGTGTGAGAGGGATGTATACTGATTTGGAGGTCTCTGGCAGCAGTATTGGGGAAAGTGTGTCTGTATCATAAAGATGGCTTTGGTTCTGAACTAAACAAGGGGAAGGGGTGCAAAGAGTCAAACCAGAGTAGATATACCAAATCAAAGCATATACTTGTTTGATACATGAAATAAGGGTGTTCTCTAAGGAGGAGTTTCCACTGGAGTTTAGAAGAGCGAGGGATGACTTGATTAAAGTATGTAAAGTCTGAAACATCTTGACAAGGTGAATGAGAAAAGAATGTTTCTCTTGAGGGCGAGTCCAGAACTAAGGAGGCATAGTTTACAAATTTGGAGTAGCCCTTTTGTTACAAAGATATGGAGAAATTGTTTTCTCTCAGAGGGTTCTATAACTTTGGAACTCATTGCATCAAAAAGTGGTGGAGGTGGGGTCATTAAGTATTTTTAAGGCACAAGTGGATAGATTCCCGTTAGGCGGTGGATAAGAGGTTATTGAGAGATAGATGGGAATGTGGAAATCGAAACACCAACATATCAGCCATGATCTTACTGAGTGGTAGGACATGCTGAAAGGTCCAAATGACCTACTTTTCCTAATGCGTACTTCACCTCAGTTCACCGTGACAGAGAGGCTCTTCTTTATGGTGAAAGTATGGCCCAATGTGTTAGGGCCATCTAGTGTTCAGTTAATAACATGCAAGTGCCATATAATTGACATTGCCCTTCAAAATAGTGAGAAAATAATTTTCTCTAAATGAAGGCCAGATGAACAACTGAAAAACATTTGGAATATCAGTCATAATATCTTATAATTACACACTATACAGGAAAGATGGGAAGGAGTTGATTTCTTTGTCCTTTGTTAATTTGACAAAACAAGAGAAATGGAGGGCATTTTTTCAGGTTCCATTTCAACAGTCAGAGTGTACAACTTCTTCCAGAGATTAGCTGGAGCACTCATGCCAGAATCATGGCTGCAATTGAGATTAACTAGAATAGGCAAATTAACTGAAGTCTTGTGAGGCGATGCAATGACTACATTTTTAGATAGATTTGCTATTGAGGTAAGTAGCACATAATGTTATCATTTGTACACTAAATATCAAATAATGCTGTTATTGTAATTATTCCTTATGGCACTTCCTCCTTAGGCAAACCACCTACCAAATGGCAGAGGAGTTAAACAGATATTTCACATCTGTCTTTGTGGTGGAAGATATTTTGAACATTCTGTTAATACGAAGGAATACTAAGGAGGAATTAAGCACCATCACCATCAATAGAGAAATAGTATTAGATAAACAATGGGGTTAAAGGCAGATAAGACTCCTGGCCCTGATGGCTTGGATCATAGGATCCTAAAAGTGGCAGCTACAGAGATAGTAGGTGCATTGGTTGTAATTTTCCAAAACTCATTGAATTCTGGAGAAGTACCAGAGTTTGATCATTTTGGAAGGGAGAATGAAAGATCAGAAAATTATGTATATGGAGAAATATTGCAGAAATCTGCAATACAATGGAGACTTGGGGATACTTTTGCATAAAACACAGAAAGCTAGCATTAGGGGGCGCAGCATAATCAGGAAGACTTCATGGAATGTTGCCTGTTATTTCAAAGGGGTTGAAGTATAGGAGTAGGGAAGTCTTACTGCAACTGTACAAGGTGTTGGTGAAACTGCATCTAGAGAACTGTGATAGTAGGAACTGCAGATGCTGGAGAGTCTGAGATAACAAAGTGTAGAGCTGGATGAACACAGCAGGCCAAGCAACATCAGAGGAGCAGGAAGGCTGATGCTTTGGGCCTAGACCCTTCTTCAAGGGTCTAGGCCCGAAATGTCAGCCTTTCTGCTCCTCTGATGCTGCTTGGCCTGCTGTGTTCATTCAGCTCTACATCTTGTTATCTGGAGCACTGTGTGCAGTTTTGGTTCCCTTATTTAAGGAAAGTATCATTTTGGTGCATGCTGTTCAGAAAATGTTCACTAGAATGTTATCTGGTATGCAGGGATTGTCTTATGAACAAAGGCTAGACAAGTTGGGACTGTACTCACTAAAGTTTAAAAGAATGAGAGGTGATCTCATTCAAACAGTCTAGGTCCAGAAGATACAGTTCTGGGTGTGAGTTTGCTCGCTGAGCTGGAAGGTTCGTTTTCAGACGTTTCGTCACCTTTTGTTTTTATTTGAAAAAATATACTTTATTCATAGAATATACAAAAAATAAAACATTTATACACCTACCCAGTCATGCAAGCCACTCCGGGTTACCCGGGGGTACGTACACCAACTAAAGGAAAAAAAAACAAAACAGAGAAAAAAAAACAAAGCAAAGAAACCGCCCCGGCAGTCGTCACCCCGCACAGTCCCAGTTGGCCCCCTGACCAGTTGGGGAAGGCGCCAGCTGGGCCCAGTTACCAGATAGGATTCTTTTCCCTTTTCTGGACGAGGGGGTTCATACGGTGGTCTTTCCCCACCGCGCCTTGGCGGCGGCTGCCCCAAGCTTTAGCGCGTCCCTCAGCACGTAGCCCTGGACCTTGGAGTGCACCAGTCTGCAACACTCGGTCGGGGTCAGTTCTTTCCGCTGGCAGACCAGCAAGTTGCGGGCAGACCAAAGAGCGTCTTTCACCGCATTGATGGTCCTCCAGGCGCAGTTGATGTTGGTCTCGGTGTGCGTCCCCGGAAACAGCCCGTAGAGCACGGAGTCCCACATCACGGAGCTGCTCGGGACGAACCTCGACAAATACCACTGCATCCCCCTCCAGACCTCCTGCGCATAGGCACACTCCAGAAGGAGGTGATCAACAGTCTCGTCCCCCCCGCAGCCACCTCGAGGGCAGCATGCGGTGGTGCAGAGATTCCGGGCATGCATAAAGGATCTCACTGGCAGAGCCCCTCTCACCGCCAGCCAAGCAATGTCCTTGTGCTTGTTTGAAAGTTCTGGCGATGAGGCATTCTGCCAAACGACTTTGGCAGTCTGCGTGGGGAACCACACGACGGGATCCACCCTCTCCTTTTCCCGAAGGGTCCTGAGGATACTACATGCTGACCACTGCCTGACGGCCTTGTGGTCAAAGGTGTTTCCTTTCAAAAATTTCTCCACGAAGGACAGGTGGTACGGAACGGTCCAACTACTCGGAGCGTTCCGCGGCAACGAGGCCAGGCCCATCCTTCGCAACACCGGGGACAGGTAGAACCTCAGTAAGTAGTGACACTTGGTGTTTGCGTACTGAGGATCTACGCACAGCTTGATGCAGCCACACACAAAGGTAGCCGTCAGGGCGAGGGTGGCATTCGGTATGCCCTTTCCCCCATTTCCCAGGTCTTTGTACATGGTGTCTCTGCGGACCCGGTCCATCCTCGACCCCCAAATGAAGTGGAAGATGGCCCGGGTGACCGCAGCGGCGCAGGTCCAGGTAATAGGCCAGGCCTGCGCCACATACAACAGTACCGAAAGCCCCTCGCACCTGACAACCAGGTTCTTACCCGCGATGGAGAGGGACCGGAGCGTCCACCTGCCCAGCTTCTGCTTAAATTTGGCGATACGCTCCTCCCAAGTCTTAGTGCATGCCCCAGCTCCACCAAACCAAACATCCAGCACCTTCAGGTAGTCTGTCCTGACGGTGAAGGGGATGAAGGAGCGGTCGTCCCAGTTCCCGAAGAACATGACCTCGCTCTTACCCCTATTGACTTTGGCACCCGGGGCCAGTTCAAACTGGCCGCAGATGTCCAACAGCCTACTCACCGACCGACGATCGGTGCAGAAGACGGCGACATCATCCATGTACAGGGAGGTCTTGACCTGAAGGCCTCCGCTGCCTGGGATAGTCACGCCCTTCAGGCTCAAGTCCTTCCTGATGGAGGCGGCGAAGGGCTCCACACAGCACACGAACAAGGCAGGAGAGAGCGGGCAGCCCTGCCTGACTCCAGATCTAACAGGAAAACTGTCTGATTCCCACCCGTTGATCGAGACTGCACTAACGATGTTGGCGTAGAGCAGCCGGATCCAATTGCGGATGCCCTCCCCGAACCCCAATTTGGAGAGGATGTCCCTCATGTAAGCATGAGAGACCCTGTCGAAGGCCTTCTCCTGGTCCAGGCTGACGAGGCAGGTGTCCACCCGCCTGTCCTGTACCTAGGCGATCGTATCCCTGATGAGCGCGAGGCTCTCAGCGATCTTCCTGCCCGGCACAGCACAGGTCTGGTCAGGGTGAATCACTGACTCCAGGACAGACCTGACCCGGTTGGCAATGACCTTGGCCAGGATTTTGTAGTCCACGTTCAAAAGTCAAATGGGACGCCAATTCTTAATTTCTTCCCTCTCCCCCTTCCTCTTGTAAATGAGGGTGATGATGCCCTTCCTCATGGACTTGCACATTTCCCCTGCCCGAAGCGCACTATCGTACACCTCCAGCAGGTCCTGGCCGACCAGGCCCCACAGAGCAGAATACAGCTCGACCGGTAAGCCGTCGCTTCCGGGAGTCCTATTCCTCTGCAAGGACTTGAGGGCTCTGGCCAGCTCGTCCAGGGATATCGGCCGGTCCAGCCACTCCCTCGTGCCGTCGTCTAAGACCTCCGTGATAGACGACAGGAACGACTCGGAGGCCGTGCTGTCCGTGGGCTTCGTGTCGTACAGTCCGGCATAGAAGGATCTGCTGATCCGCAAAACGTCAGGCCGAGACGACGTCACCGAGCCGTCGTCCTCCTTCAGCCGGCTAAGCACAGAGCTCTCTTTGTGCACCTTCTGAAAGAAGAAACGCGAGCACGTCTCATCCTGCTCCACGGAGCGGACCCTGGACCGGAAGATTATCCTGGAGGCCTCCGCGGCGAAGAGCGAGACTTGCTGGCCCCTCACCTCGTGGAGGTCCTCCATGACATCGACCCCCATCAACTGCAGAAGGAGCAGGTTCTGCACCCTTTTCTGGAGTCGCGACAGCTTTACCCGCCTCTCTCTTGCCTTCTGAACACCCTTGAGGACAAAGAACCTCTTGATGTTCTCCTTCACCGTCTCCCACCAGTCGCCTGGAGACTCAAAGAGGGGTTTCACGGTTCTCCAACCGGCGTACTCCCTCTTAAGCTCCTCGACGTTCTCTGGGGTCAACAGAGTCGTGTTGAGCTTCCACGTCCCCTTGCCGGCCGGCTGGTCGTCCTGTAAGTGACAGTCGGCCAACAGGAGGCAGTGGTCAGAGAAGAACACCGGCTCGACACCGGTGGATCTGACCGAGAACGTCCGTGACACAAATAGGAAGTCTATCCTTGAGTGGATAGACCCGTCTGGCCGCGACCAGGTGTACCTCTGCTGCGCTCCGTCTGCAGGAGTGCTGAAGACGTCGAGCAGCTTGGCGTCCTTCACTGTGCCCATCAGGAATCTGGACGTGACGTCCACTTAAATCCCCCCACCCGCTGTCCCCACGCCGGATCTTCCATCTGCATCGATGATGCAGTTGAAGTCTCTGCCTAGGATGACCGGCCTGGACGTAGCCAGCAGGGGTGGAAGCCGCTGCAGGACGGCCAACCGCTCACTCCGTACCGCTGGGGCGTACACGTTGATCAGCCTCAGGGGAGCATTCCTGTAGGTGATGTCAGCCACTAGGAGGCGCCCCCCCCACCACCTCCTGAACTTGAGAGATGGTGAAGTTATGCCCCCGCAGCAGAATAGCCAGGCCCGAGGAGCGACAGTCGTTACCCCCCGACCAGATCGAAGGCCCACAGGTCCAGGCGCCGGACCATTTCCCGTACCTGCCGAGGTGCGGTATCCCACACTCCTGCAGAAACAGGAGGTCCGCCTCGATGGCGGTCAGGTAGGCCAACGTGGACACACATCTCGCGGTTGACTTGACGCTGCGCACATTAATGCTCGCAATTCGTACCCCCATTGTGGGCAGTGACCGCAGTACCCTCCCCAAGTCCAAGGTCCAGCCCCTCCATCTGTCCCTTCATGCCCATTGCCCGGGCTAACTGCTGGACGCTCTCCGGGCTGAGGAAACCGTCCGTGCTGCCTTCCGGGTGGCATCCCCCCGTCAGGGGTGTGGAGGCAGGAGGGTCCGGCTCCGGGTCAGGCTGGGGACGTGCTGTTTCCTCCTTCCCGCCTGGAAGTTCCGGGGGGCCCTCCAGTGCTCCAGCGGCACTTGACTGGGTGTCGGAGTGAGCCTCAGGACGCCTTCCGTCACCTGGAAGCGGGGTGCTGCTTTCCTTCCCCCTCGAGACCTTTAACTTCTGCTTTAGGTGGGCCCTCTCCGAATCCTCCTCGTCAGAGGAGCTCTTATAGCCCCCCTGTAGCTGCCTCTTCCCGCCTGATTGTTGCGGTTCCTGGGCCCATCGACGCACCTTCCTCCTCGCTTTCCGGACTGTTGTCCACTCCCCTGGGTCGCCTGTCGCTGCCTCCATTGGCTCCGGGTTGTCGGGGGGGATCGGAGCCTGCAGGGGTGCTTTGCTGGCCTCGGGCCCATCCTGCAGGGCTGGGCCCTCCTGCACATTAGTGGGGTCCTTGCTGGGCCCTGGTGCCTTCCTCTCCTCCGGGGGGGCTGGCCCCGCATTTCCCCTGCCGGCGACCTGGGCGTAGGTGGTACCCCGCCGCGGGCATGCCCTATAGAAGTGGCCCGCTTCCCCGCAAAGGTTGCAGCTTCTCTCTCGTGGGCAATCCTTTGCAAGGTGTCCCTCCTCCCTGCAGATGGTGGCTTTGCAGTCGGCCGCCATGTGACCTGACCTACCACAGGCCTGGCAGACCTTAGGTTGCCCTGCATAGGTCAGGTAGCCCCTGCTCCCGCCGATCGCGAAGCTGGACGGTGGGTGTGCGACATTCCCATCTGCGCCCATCCTCAGCATCACCTTGACCTGCCTCTTACTCGTCCAGATGCCAAAGGGGTCCACGATGTCAGTTAGGTCCCCTTCCACCTTCACATACCTTCCGAGGAAGGTCAGGACATCAACTGCTGGCACATGCGGGTTGTACATGTGTACAGTCACCATACGGCTCCTCTGCGCTGGCATCACAAACAGTGGGACAGCGGTCAATACAGAGAGGGGGCCCTCACCTCCTTTCTCCTTGAAAACCTCCAGGAAGCGCTCGCAAAGCTTGGCACTCCGGAAGGTCACATCGTAAAAACCTCCTCCGGGGAAATCCTGCAGGCAGTAAATGTCCGCAGCAGCAAACCCACAACAGTCCAACAGGACCCTCTTCACGAAGAAGGTGCGGTCCACAGGTGCACCTTCATCCACCTTCTTCACAGAAACACGGATGGTGTTCCGGACCCCCTGACCTGGGGCACGAGCACTTGCCGCAGCCATCGTTGCAGGTTGGCTGCTCCCCTGAACCAGCGTTAGGCCGAAGCCAGCATTAAGATCCACTGGTTGCAAGGGTGCACAGCCAACCCGACGTCCTCCTTTCACCTCCAAGACAGCACTCTCCTCCTCTCGGTCCACAAGAGAGTGGGTCTTTATTTTGTTCCGGATGTTAGCTGGTTCACTGAGCTTGAAGGTTTGTTCCCAGATGTTTCGTCACCATTCTAGGTAACATCAGCAGTGAGCCTCCGACGAAGCACTGGTGTTATGTCCTGCTTTCTATTTATCTGGTTAGGTTTCCTGGGGTTGGTGATGTCATTTCCTGCATTGGTGATGTCATTTCCTGTTCTTTTTCTCAGGGGGTGGTAGATTGGCTCCAAATCAATGTGTTTGTTGATGGAGTTCCGGTTGGAATGCCATGCTTCTAGGAATTCTCGTGCGTGTCTCTGTTTGGCTTGTCCTAGGATGGATGTGTTGTCCCAATCAAAGTGGTGTCCTTCCTCATCTGTATGTAAGGATACGAGTGATAGTGGGTCATGTCGTTTTGTGGCTAGTTGATGTTCATGTATCCTGGTGGCTAGCTTTCTGCCTGTTTGTCCAATGTAGTGTTTGTCACAGTTTGACATCACCAACGCAGGAAATGACATCACCAACCCAAGGAAACCTAACCAGATAAATAGAAAGCGGGACATAACACCAGCGCTTCGTCGGAGGCTCACTGATGATGTTACCTAGAGTGGTGACGAAACGTCTGAAAACGAACCTTCCGGTTCAGCGAGCAAACTAACACCCAGAACCTCAAACTGAGCTACAAATCTTCTCAAAACTCGCTAGAAGATACAGTCTCAGAATAAAGAGGTGCCAATTTAAGATTGAGATGAGGAGAATTTCTTCTGTCAGAGAGTCGTAAGCCTTTGGAACTCCTTACCACAAAGAGCTATGAGGGCAGAGACCTTGTGTATATTTCAGACTGAGATAGATAGAGTTTGATCAGGAGGGGAATGAAGGGTTACAAGTTAACATGAGGGATGTCAGATTAGCTGCAATCCTGTTGAATGGTAGAGCCAGCTTGCGGGGCCAAATGGCCGACTTCTGTTCCTATTCTTATCAACAACGCAAACACTGCACTTTTTAATATTTTCATGGAAATGTATTCAACTATAGTCAGCCATCAAAATAATGCTGCACCTAATATCAGTCATTTTCTTTGTATGTAAATGCTACAGTAAATACTGACAAGAACAATCATCCAAAACTAACTCTTTGAGATGTGCTGCTCTACTGAAAATGTAATTTCACGATCTGCCTCACCATTAAATGCATTAAATGATGTGAATGATTTTTGATTAAAAAAACTCAGCTTGCAAAATATTCAGTCTTGTCCATTTCAATCTAAGAATTCTCTGAGCAAAAAGTATTGTTACTTCCACTGTTAATTTCACAATCTTTCAATCTGACTGGTTAAGTAGCTGCATGTTACATTCTCCTTTCCTTTGTCTTAAATGTTTCAATCATACACAGGGTTTGGTGAAACAATAATGAGGATTCTTTATTTGGAAATAAGATTGTATACAGGTAATATTCAATTGTTGGCTAAGTATAGGACATCTAATCTCTCCCATGTTGCTTAAAGACAGACTTAAAGTCAAAGGGCTGATTCATAATATTCATAATAACTCATAATATTCTGTGATAATGGATTGTTACTTAAAATTTCTCTCTTCAGATATTCTGTCCTTTATGCAAATTTTACAACAATACATGGTGATATGCCCTGTTTGCTCAGATCCAAGATGCCCTATTTTTGTTGGTGTAATGTCATCAGCTTGCACATTCGGCAACTTACCAAAATTTGAAGAATCTAAACATGTAAGTTTAGCTAAGAGCAGACCGCACTGACATTGCATCTATGGCCCAGTGCCCTCATGTGATATTTTGTAAGAGTTGTAGATTCCCAGTATTGATATTTTTTCTTAACAAATATGTTTTGAAGTCAAGTTTAGAAATGTCAAAATAAGTGCATAACTTAACAAGCACTTACGTAGAGCAGCAAAGGGACCCCAGGGTTCAAGTGCATAATTCTGTGAAGGTGGCCAGGTCAGTTACAGAGTCAGAGTCATACAGCATGGAAACAGACCCTTCGGTCCAACCAGTCCAGACAGACCATTTTCCCAAACTAAACTAGTCCAATGCCTACACTTGGGCCATATCCCTCCAAATCTCTCCTATTCATGTACTTTTGTAATGTCTTTTCAATGCCGTAACTGTACCCATATCCACCACTTCCTCTGGAAGGTCATTCCACACATGAACCACGGTGTGAAAAAAAGGTTGCCCCTCATCAGCTTTGAAACAGTTGTTAAGAAGTCTTATAGCATCCTTGGGTTTATAAATGGAGAGGTTGAGTATCAAAGCAAGAAAATGATACCACACCTCTACAAATCATTGGTCGGATCATCCATGTCACTAGTTAGAAAAAACAAGTTCCAAGCCCTGCCCGAGATAAGAAAGTGTGGAGCTAGATAAACACAGCAGGCCAAGCAGCATCTTAGGAGCACAAAAGCTGACGTTTCGGGCCTAGACCCTTCATCAGAAAGGGGGGATGGGGAGAGGATTCTGAAATAAATAGGGAGAGAGGGGGAGGCGGATTGAAGATGGATAGAGGAGAAGATAGGTGAGGAGGAGAGTATGGGTGTGGAGGTAGGGAGGGGATAGGTCAGTCTAGGGAGGACGGACAGGTCAAGGGGCCGGGATGAGGCTAGGAGGTAGGAAATGGAGGTGCAGCCTGAGGTGGGAGGAGGGGATAGCTGAGAGGAAGAACAGGTTAGGCAGGCGGGGATGAGCTGGGCTGGTTTTGGGATGCAGTGGGGGGGAGGGGAAATTTTGAAGCTGGTGAAATCCTAGAAACCGACGTCCATTTCAAGCCCACCAAACTTGAGAAAAGATTTATAAAAATGTTGCTGGGACTGGAGGGTTTGAGCTATATGGAGAGGCTGAATAGGCAGGGACTATTTTCCCTGGAGTGTCGGAAGCTAAAAAATCATGAGCAGCATGGATAGGGTACATAGACAATCCTTTTCCCCAGAGTAGCGGAGTCCAAAGCTCAATGGCATTGGTTTAAGGTGAGAGGGGAAAGATTTAAAAAGGACCTGAGGGATAACTTTTTCACAGCGAGGGTGGTATGTGTATGGAACGAGCTGTTAGAGGAAGTGGTGGAGGCAGGTACAGTTACAACATTTAAAAGGATTTGGATGGGTATATGAATAAGCAGGGTAGGAGGGATGTGGGCCAAATGCTGACAAATGGGATTCGGTCAGCTAGGAATATCTGGTTGGCATGGGTGAGTTGGACTGGACGGTCTGTTTCTATGTTGTATGGCTCTATGAGTAGGGCATTCAGCCTCTCAAGCCTGTTCCGCCATTGAATAGGATCATGGCTGATCTGACACTATGCAGGTCCACTTTTCTGCCCTTTCTCCATAACCCTCGATTCCCCAACTGATCAATCTATCTATCTCAGCCCTAAATATACACATGGACTGTGCCCTCACAGATCTCTGTGGCAAGGAATTCCAAAGACCCACAACACTGAGAGAAGAAATTCATTATCTCAGTCTTAAATTGCCCCTTTATTCTGAGACTATGCCTTCTGGTCCTCGACTCTCCCTTGAGGAGAAACATTCTCTCAGCATTTACTCTGTCAAACCCCTTAAAGAATTCAGTATGTCTCAATGAGATCACCTCTCTTTCTTCTAAATTCTAATGTGTAAAGTTCCTCCTTGATATAAAAATACTTTAACATAATGGGCCAAGCAGACAAATGATCATGACCAAGCCCGGGACTGTGTGCAGAGTGTGTCTGTGACTACATCAGGACCCTCATACTAATTATGACCCCTCTCTGACTGGAACATTCAATATGAACATAAGAAATAAGACCAGGAGAAGGGCACTTGCCCCCTCAAGCCATCCTCACCATTCTATAAGATCATGGCTAATCTGCTATAGGTTTCAAGTCCTCTTTTGTGCCAGCTCCTTGAGTGCTTTATATTTCAAAAAATCTTCAATTAATTCAATTAATTCATTCACTTTAGTTTCATTTTTGAAATTCAAATATATTACATCCACTTGTTCTACTTTATCCAAATGATTTCTTACATCTTGAAAGAACACTCAATTTTGTGATTTTCCTTTCACAAAACCACATTGACTGTTTTTGATTGTGTTACAATATTCCAAATGTCCTACTCCTTTTGTGTTATGACTTTCCAAATGTCCTACTCCTTCCTTAATAATGGAACGTAACATTCTCCCAATTATCAACTTTGATTCTGGTTATGCAGAATTAAACATTTCCTAATATGATTGGGATAATCATGTGTAACTCCCAAATTAAGTGAATTTAGTTGTGATTTCACCATAAATACTTATCAGAATAAATATCTTCTGCATTGTCAATCATGCATTTCCTTAGGCCAGAAGAATTTTGGACACATCTGGAATAAAATAGATTCAACCCAACATTTCTGAATAAGTATGTGCATTTTTAATACCTAAAAGTTTATCTTACTATTTCACTTTGGAGTATGTTTTGTGTCAAGGAGAATAAATTGTGTCCATGAAAATGCAAAACTTCCTCTGAGACTAAGACAGACCTTGTATTCAAAGGAAAACTTGTAAAAGTAAATTTCATGAGAAGCTATGATAATCAGATCAGTTGTGAGGATAGCTTTGGCTGATACATAATGATTTTCAAGAAAAAGTCTCAATAACTATTTAACAATTAACTTCCTGGAATTCGAACATTTTTGACCCTAAACAAAAATGTCAATATTTTCCTGAGGACAGCAGTGTTTGAAAGATTTATGAACCAATTTTATGTTTTAACACCCCTGGTGCAAAGTTTTGCATGATAGATGTGCAAATTGGGAATTCAGAAATGAAGGTCAGCATTCCTGAACCATGAGCCCATAGAATTTTCTGGCCATTAAAATGATGGAGCAGAAAATCATGCAGGTTGTGAATTAGATATGCTAACATTCAGCTTCAAATTCCTGATGTTTACTCTGGTGGCACAAAACACTGCCTAGAGAGTGCTGAATCATTCATGTTCTCAGATTGATTGTACTAACTTGGTATTAAATACATTTCTCCTCAAAATTCTTTGATTAGAAATTTTATTACAATTCATCATGATGCCAAAAGACATGCAAATAAAAATAGTAGACAACATGCTGCATGAAGGGTAAATGATGGTTTCCACAGCTATAAGAATGTTGTTGCTCCCTTGGTATCTCAGCTATTTAAGGCAGGAAGTAACTGAAATGTACAGCCCTGGAGACTCCAGTTTAAATCCATTCTTTATTAAATTTGTCAATTTCAGATGAAGAGACATTGGAGGCAATTTAATCAGTCTGAGTGCCCTTAAGCAAGAATTAATGAGAGAAAAATGAAATTAGCCAGAGTTCCAATTGACATCACAATGGAATAAACCCTGCTGGAGCCCTGTGTTTGTGGAATCAGTTAAGAATGGCGTCAGACTTGGCTTTCCTGCAGATGAACAGCCTGCCAATATTTAATCTCCAAGTAAGTTTGTGAAGAATAGCTATTTGGTTATATGGTGTAGAAGCCAAATGCCATCAAGGAGTCAGCCCCTTGAATTTTCCATTTCAAAAGACGTATAAAATTGGTGATTTCCAAATGGTCACTCATTATACACTCTGCCCTTTACAGAGCATACAAACATTTAAAATGAGAGCAAAAGTAGACCATTCAACCCATTGAACCTAACCTCCTTTTGTAACCTGTTTGTGTTTCCAGTTCCACATTCTTATGCCAAGGTGTAGAGTTTACGAGCAAGGAGGTGATACTGGAACTGCATAAAATGTTGGTTAGGCCACACCGAGCATATTGTGTGCAGTTCTGGAATGCACATTACTGGAGGGATGTTATTGCACTGGAGAGGGTGGAGAGGAGATTTATTAGCATTTTTTGAGGGAGAGTTTCAGTTATAAAGGGAGATTGACAGACTAGGGCTGTTTTCCTTAGCACATGGAAGAATAGACAAGGTTGACAGGAAGAGATTTTTTTCCCCTTGATAGAGGGATCAATAGCTGGGGCAAAGATTTAAGATTTAAGGCAGAAGGATTTGAGCAGAAATGAGGAAAAACTTTGTCACCCACGTGGCGGTGGAAATCTGGAACTCACTGCTTATGAGTGGCTTGCTTTGATTTATTTATTGCCATGTGTATTTTGTTACAAAATATAGAGAAAAGTGTTGCCTAGTGTTGCCACTCACTGGCACCATGTTCAAACACAGAAAAAAAACCAAAACATGAATATAAAAGGCAGAAAAAAATAAAGACAGAAAACATATTCAACTTTACAGTCCTTCTTGTTAAGTGATTTGCCATGGGTCATGGGCCTGGTGGCCAGACACGAGACACCTTTGCTGCTGGAATGGAAATTGCCGCTCTTCAGTGCCATCTCACCTCCACCAATGCCCTCGCCTACTATGAGTCCTCAATGGACCTCATCAATGCAGATGCCACTGGGAGCCCAAACCCAGCTCTGGCGTCACCACCACCAGTATGCGATGCTGCGATAGGGTTTGGGTTAGGGTTAGAGTTACCCTATCACTTGCCGATGCCGTTGCTGCAACTGAGCTGTTCAGCAAGAGGCAAGTAAAATAAAAGTTTTAAAAAGCAATAAAGAGAGAGGGAAAAAAAGAAAAGCAGGCAAGCCCTGGCCTTGTGGTAGAGGCAAAAACCCTCAAACATTCTTTTTTAAGAAGTATTTATATGCGCAATTGCAATGCCGACGTATGCAAGGCTATGGGCCAAGTGCTGGAAAATGGGATTAGAACATTTAGGTGGTTGTTTTTTGATTAGTTCAGACGCAATGGGTTGAAGAGTCTTTTCCTTTGCTGTTAATCTCTACAACTCTATGATTCCTGCCCTGATAACTTTTGATTTCCTTGCCTAAGAAAAATCTATCCACATCCATCTTGAAAATATTCAATGACTCCACCTCCAATGCCTTCTAAGGCAGAGTTCCAAACCTCTGAGAGAAAAAAATTCTCATGTCAGAAAAGGTGACTGCTTATTTTAAAACAGTGTGTGAAGATTCATATCAAACTCAAACATTAACTCTATTTCTCCCTCTGCAGATGCTGCCAGGCTTGTTGGCTGTAGAATCCTATACACTTTGGTCAAGACACCTACCTCCCTTCTAAACGCTATAAAAACAAGCCCAGCCTGTCCAACCTATCCTCATGTGATAACCAAGCATCAATTTAGAAAATGTCCATTGAGCTACCTCCAATGCATTTATGTCCTATCAATAAGGAGACTAAAACCACACACTGGATTCAATGTGTGCTGTCACCAATGCACTGTATAACTGAAGCACAACATCCTTACAAATATGTCCAATTTCTCTCATAAAAGATTGCATCCCATTACCAATCTTGATTACATGTTGTACCTGCATACTAATTTTTGTGCTTATCCCCAGAATACCGAAACCTTTCACATGTCAGAATTTTGAAGTTATTCTCTGTTGAAACAATACTGTGGCTTTTTTATTCTTCCTGACAAAGTGATCAAATTTACATTTTCCTATGTTATTATTCATCTACCAGATTTTATCCCACTTGTTCAATCTATCATAATCCATCTGAAACTTTATATCTTCTTCCATATATAGTTTCCTACCTTTGTATTACCGTATCTGCGAATTTAACAATCGTGCCTTTGCTCCCCTCATTTAAGTCATTGGTGTTGAATGTAAAAATTGAGGCCCCATCAATACTTCTGCAGGACTCCTTTCATCAAATCTGCTAATCAAAGAAATACTTATTCATGCTTACACAATTTTCTATCATTTTTCTATCCCTACTAATATATTACCACTTATACCAGGAGCATTTATTTCTGCAATTACCTTCGATATGGCACTTTATTAAATGCCTTCTGGAAATCCAAGTGCAGTATGTCTAAAGGCTGTTCTTTATGCACAGGGCATGTTACTCTTTCAAAAGAATACCAATAAAATGGTTCAAATTGATCTTCCTGAATACGTTGAGCTTTTCTAATTGCACATTCTTTAATGATCAATTGGAACATCTTCCCTACAAACAAGACATGTCAACCCTATCGCAGGCCTAATTTTCCTGTTAACTGGCTGTAGCCTTTTTAAAATGGAGGGGTTAAATTTCCTACTTTCCAGTTTGATAGACCTTCCCTAAATCAAAGGAAGTTTTGAAAATCAATACAAATGCATCTACTACCTCATTAGCAACTTCTTAAAAATCCATATGAAGAAGTCCATCTGGACTCTGATATTTGTCACCTTCACCTCCATCAGTTTGCTTAGTATCACTTCATGAACAATTATAATTTTGCGAAATTATCACTTCACTTCCACCACCCTGTTTACAGCTGTGACTGAAACGTTTTGTGTTCTGCCAGAGTCATACACCATGGAAACAGTGGTCCGTCAAAACAGAAGCAAAATATTTATTCATTTCATCTAACATTTCCTTATTACCTACTATTAACATTCTCAAACTCCAGAGGACCAACACTTTATAAATAGCTGTAGAAACTTCTGCTGTGTTTTTAGATTCCTAGCCAGCTTCCTCTCATTTTCTTAATTTCTTCCTCCTGATTAACCATTTTACATCATTCTTTATATTGTGACAAATCATCTGATTTGTCATTTTTTTTCTTTCAGTCATGGGATGAGGGCATCACTGGCTGTGCCAGCCTTTATTGTCCATCCCAGAAGGCAGTTAAGAGTTAACTACATTGGTGTGCATCTGAAGTCACATGTTGGTCAGACCAGGTAAGAATGGCAGACTCCTTACGCAAAGGACATTAGTGAACCAGATGGGCTTTTCCAACAGTTGACAATAGATTTACGGTCATCATTACACTATTAATTCCAGTTTTTTTATTGATTTAAACTCACCAACCCCCCCCCCCCGCCCAAACATTACGTAGCTCTCTGGATTAACAGTCCAGCAATAATACCACTAGGCCATCACCTGCCCTATAAATCTTTAAATAGTTATATTTTTCCTTATGCTTAGTTATTTTCCCAACATTTTTAATTAACTAATGATGAAAGATCCTTCCTTTACAATTTTTCTACACAGTAGGAACATACTTATTTGGAGTACTGAAATATCTCCTTGAATGTCTTCCATTGTGATCCATCCCACAACCTAGTTCACTTCAGCTCGCTCAGCTTTCATGCCCTCATAGTTGTCCTCACTTTGGTTTAACATATAAATCTTAATCCCAATCTTCTCTTTCAAACTAAACATTATGTTCAAACATATTGTGGTTGCAAGAAAACTTGTGTAATTAATCCTGTCACATCAGACAAAATCAAGTTGAATATAACCATCCTCAGGTCAGTTCCAGAATATGCTATTCTAAGCATGTATCTCAAAAAGAACTCAATGAACTCCCTATTCAGGCAGCTATTGCCAATCTGATTTCTTTTTTCAGTTTGTATATAGATTCAAATCACCCACGATTATTGTCATTCCATTGTCACAATAATTTCTTCTTGCCTACTTCGCTTCACATTGTGATTACTGGACCTGTGGACCACTCTTATTCATCACTTTTTTCTCTGCTATTCATCTCCTCCCAGCTAATTCCTGATTGCCTGAAGCAAGGTCATCTCTAACTATTACACAGATGCCTCTAACCATGGGGATCGCTTTGCAGAACACCGACGCTCGGTTCGCAATAAACAACTGCACCTCCCAGTCGCGAACCATTTCTACTCCCCCTCCCATTCTTTAGATGACATGTCCATCATGGGCCTCCTGCAGTGCCACAATGATGCCACCCGAAGGTTGCAGGAACAGCAACTCATATTCCGCTTGGGAACCGCAGCCCAATGGTATCAACGTGGACTTCACCAGCTTCAAAATCTCCCCTTCCCCTACTGCATCCCAAAACCAGCCCAGTTCGTCCCCTCCCCCCACGGCACCACACAACCAGCCCAGCTCTTCCCCTCCACCCACTGCATCCCAAAACCAGTCCAGCCTGTCTCTGCCTCCCTAACCTGTTCTTCCTCTCACCCATCCCTTCCTCCCACCCCAAGCCGCACCTCCATCTCCTACCTACTAACCTCATCCCACCTCCTTGACCTGTCCGTCTTCCCTGGATTGACCTATCCCCTCCCTACCTCCCCACCTATACTCTCCTCTCCACCTATCTTCTTTTCTCTCCATCTTCGGTCCGCCTCCCCCTCTCTCCCTATTTATTCCAGAAACCTCACCCCATCCCCCTCTCTGATGAAGGGTCTAGGCCTGAAACGTCAGTTTTTGTGCTCCTGAGATGCTGCTGGGCCTGCTGTGTTCATCCAGCTTCACATTTTGTTACCTCTCCCCTTTTACTTGATTGTTCATACACCGCTGGATATTCAGGACTCAAACTGTATTACCCTGAAGTCATGTGGCTATAATGATGATCAGATTGTATTTATTTACTTCAATGGGTGCTATAAATTTGATTACCTTGTTCTGAATACAACTTGCATTTGGATCGGGAATTTAGTTATCTTACGAACATCTAGTCTTGATCATAAGGGTATTCCTTGGTTTTTTTCCCCTCTACCTTTCTGCCATTCTGACCCTCTTTTCCCATTTTGCTAATTTTCCACATCTTTCCACATTAAATCCCCATTCTCTCACTATTTTGTTGAATACCCTTAATAATTCCCCTGTTGTGCAGTTTACAACAACACTGGCCCCAGCAAGATTCTGGTATAGACCATCCCAATAGTACAACACTGACTTTGGTCAGTGGGCCACTCTCCCCACCAGTATTTGAGCCACATATTCATCTTTCTGATGTTATGTTCCTCACATTAGTTTGCACACAACTGCAGTAATAATCTAGAGATTGTAACCTTTGAAGTTGCTTTTGAATATAGTGCTTACTCATCATACCTTCAATGCAGAATCTCTTCACTGGTTTTACCCATTTCATTAGCACCTATGTACAGCAATATTCATTTTCCTCCTACTGCAAGTTCCTTTCCATCCCTGAGAAGGGATATCAAATTTTGGCACTGTGCAGGTAACATAACTGCTCATAATACATCCAGCCCCATTTACACCCACCCTGTAGTCCATTATTCACCCACCATTATAGACCCCACCCACTATATTAAGCTCATAATAGACCACACACATTATATACCAAAGGCAAGTGCCAGGAGACACAGGTTCAAGTCTCACATACTCCAGGGGTGTGATACCACCTCTAAATGGATTAATTACAACATATCTACACCAAGTATGCCATTATTTACACCATATTACACACCTGACCCATTATACTCCCAATCCATTGTATACCAAACCCATTATACACAGTATCCATAGTTCATTCTACACATTATACCCCACACATTATACATCCAACACTTTAAGCACCCCAATCATTACACACCTGAACTATTTTACAACCAGCCAATTCAAAGCCCTCCTCATTACACACCTCACTTATACATTCTACAGTCTACTCGTTATATACCTAGCCCATTAACACTCCCATCCTTTAAAAATCCAGCCCGTTATACACCCAACCTCTTATTCATCCACCCAATATACACCCAGCCAATTGTATACCCTACCAATTAGCCAAATAATTATACACCCAGTTCTATATATATCCCACTCATTAGACATCCAGCCATATCACACCCATATGTTATACACTAACCCTATTATACAGCTCAAGAACTATAAATACCACCCATTACACTCCCACACATACACTTCACTCATTATATGCCAATCTCATTACACACTGCCACCCATTATACACCAAAACTTTTATATATTCAACTATTACAGACCCTCTCCATTGAACATCTGTCCTATTATATACCTCGCTCATAACATATCCTGCCCATTTTACACCCAGCCCATAATATATTCTGTCCTGTTATGCACCCCACCCAGTTGAGTAGCAAAGGTCTTTTCCCTAAGTTGGGGGAATTTAAAACTCGGTTATATATTATTAAGGTGAGTGGAGTAGGAAAAGGGACCTGAGGGACAACTTTTTCACACTGGGTGGTTCATGTGTGGAATGAAATACCAGAGGAAGTAGCAGATGCAAGTGCTGTTATAACATTTAAAAGACATTTGGATAGGTACATGAATAGGAAAGGTTTAGAATGATATGGACCAAATACAGGCAAGTGGGACTTGTTTAGTTTGGGAAATTTGGTCAGCATGGATGATTTGGGCTGAAAGGTCTGTTTCTGTGCTACACGACTTGATGGCTCTAAAACACTTGGCCCATAATCCATCCTGTTCCATTATACACTGAGTTCATTATACATTTGTCCCGCTGTTACACACCATTACACACACCAGTTGTGGGCAGGTGATGGTCCATTATTGCTGGACTATTAAACAAGAAACGCAGATAACAGTCTGGGGACCTGGGTTTGAATCCCGCCATGGCAGATGGTGGAATTTGAATTCAATAAATATCTGGAATTGAGAATCTAATGATGACCATGAATCCATTGTCGATTGTCAGGAAAAAAAAACCCCATCTAGTTCACTAATGTCCTTTAGGGTAGGAAACTACCATTCTTAACTGGTCTGGCCTACATATGACTCCAGACCCACAGCAATGTGGTTGTTTTTTTAACTGCCCTCTGGTCAATTAGGATCAGGCAATAAATGCTGCCTAGCCAGCAACACCCTCATCCTGTGAATGAACAATGAAAAAAAATCCAAACAGTTTATCTAATGACTTATACATACCATTATAAAGTCCAACAATTATAAACTCTACAAATTATACACACGGTCATTTTTACACCCTGCTTATTATCCATCCTTTCTGTTGTAGAACATTCCCAGTTCTGCGTCCTGTCCACTATACATCCAACCATTATGTACCATACCTGTTTTACACTATCCATTACATACCCCACTTCATATTTCATACTCGTCAATATGCAACATATTTCAGAGTATCTATAAATAAGTTGTTAATAGAGTTGAGCAGCTGTGTCGATATTACTATTGTAATGTTGCAGCAAGCCTCTAATATAGCCATGTGAAACCATGCACCAACCAAATTGTTGGGAAAATCTGAATCCATCTTCACTAGTTACAATTGTTCACCATTCCTCTTTCAGCTAATATACCAATCGATAGCCTTTATTCATTCCGCAAAAGGTGAAGAAAATAATTACAATTACTAGACAATGGAGACCTGTCTTGAGAACGCAGACTGTTGGAAAGCTTGAGTGGGGAATGATAAGGTCAGGAAACAGTTTGAGGTCAAAATATTGCATTGAGTGGTGGGTATTCTAGAACAGGGATAGCAAAACTGTAGATGCTGAAGTCAGAGACAACACAGTATGGAATGGAGGAACACAGCAGGCCAGGCAGCATCAGAGGAGCAGGAAATTTGATGTTTCTGGTTGGCAGCCCTCTTTAGAAATGGGGAGGGGGAAGGGAGCTCAGTAAAGAGAGGAGGGATGGGGCTAGTGAAGGTAGGCGGGATGATAATATGTGAATGCAGGTAGAGAGTGGTGGGGATTAGTCAGTGGGATAGGTGAAGCAAATATGTAGGAGAGAAGATGGACAGGTTGTGTCAGTCAAGGAGCCGGGGAAGAGAGGGAGGCTTGCACATGGGATAAAGCTAGGGAAGGGGAGATTTTAAAACTCTTGAATTCTATGTTTAGGCCATCGGGCTACAGGCTCCCAAAGCGGAATATGAGATGTTGCCCTCCAGTTTCCGGGTGGCATCGTTGTGACACTGGAGGAGGCCAGGACGGACATGTCACCCAGGGAATGGGAGAGGGAGTTGAAGTGACTCGCGACTGGAAGGTGTTGTCATTTGTCATGAACAAAACGCAGATGCTCTACAAAATGGTCTCCTAGTCTATGCTTGGTCTCATCGATGTAGAGGAGCCCACATCAGCAGCAGCAGATACAGAAGACCAAGTCGACAAATGTACAGGTGAACCTCTGTCTGATATGGGAGGTTTGTTTAGTGCCTTGATTGGAGGTGAGGGGTGGGAGGTGTAGAGGCAGGTGTAGAACTTCCTTCGGTTACAGGGAAAGGTGTCAGGGGTGGTGAGGTTATTCGGGAGTATGGAATGGACAAGGGAGTTAAACAGGACTTAGTTGACCTTGGGTTCCAATGATCATTCATTGACTATAAATGTCTTTATGCTTGACAAGTAAACGGTCCCTATTTGTTCCTAGAAGCAAATGCAGCATTTTTTTGTTTGGTTTTTTTTGTGATTCTCAATAAAGATTAACATTTTCAGCATGTGATGGTCCCCACAATGAACAATGACAAGTTGAGTATTAGGAAAAGAGTAGTACCCTCTGATTGAGGATTCTAACATAGTAATGCACTAAAGATGGGCAGCCTGTGTAGCTATAGTTATGACGACGGTCAATCAATAAATTGCAATACATTTACGATCATGAACTTGTATTTGGAATGGAGAGTGTCACTTATGCAACCTCAGAACATTTTCTTTATCACTTACCTCCCACTATGTGCATTGTCTAGGATAGTTCATAGCTGATAGTATTTGTCCTAGTACACAAATGAGCTTTAAAGATGTCAACTTCCAGAAAGGCATCAAAATCCCAGCAGTGACAAGTATATCTGCCACTGACTGGCAACCACATAACAATGAAAGAGCAGAGCCATAAACTCATGCTGCACACATGAGGCGTGCCTCATAAAAATGAGTGAGAAAATTCACTAGAGCTCATGGAAAGAAACCCTCCATAAATCTCCTCAAATTGATGTTGAGCCAATTTTTGGTGAAATTCAGCCGAACAAGATTCTTAAAACCTCTCACGTGTAATGATTAAAACTTGCTGTGTTCAGATTTGATATGGGAAATAGATTTTAGAGTTATAGATAACTGGAAACAATATTGTCCTTACTCCAGTAAATATAAGCAATTTCTTCAGACCTGAAACTCTTCGAACACATACTCAAGCAAACCAGGTACTACAGCCACATCGCCTTTCTCAGTACAATTCTGCTGCTCTGATGCTGTCTGGCCTGCTGCGTTCCTCCAGCTCCACACTGTGTTATCTCTGACTCCAGCATCAGCAGTTCTTACTATCTCTGATTGAGTTATAACTACACTGTGAAGCCTCTTCTAAAGATGCCCACCTTGAGGAAGTTATCTTCCTCCCTCTGGAAAGGCAACAGTGAATCTCTCTCCCACTACAACCCATGGTAATCTCTTCATCCCTGAAACTCTTCAAACACATACTCAAGCAAACCAGGTGCTACAGCCACATCGCCTTTCTCAGTATAAACTCCCACTTCCTATAGACTAAGTGGGTGGCCATGGGAACTTGCACGGGCCCATGTTATGCTTGCCTCTTCACAGGATATGTGGAACAGTCTCTCTTCCGCTGCTATGCTGGCACCACCTCTTCATCCACCACCTCTTCCTTTGCTACGTCGATGACTGTATCAATGCTGCCTCATGCTCCCACGAGGAGCGTGAACAGTTTGTCAACTTTACTAACACCTTTTACCTCAACCTCAAGTTCACCTGGATCATCTCTGATACCTCCCTCTCCTTCCTGGACCTCTCTGTCTCGATCTCCAAAACCGACATCTATTTCAAGCCCACGACTCCCACAGCTATCTAGACTACATGTCCTTTCACACACCTTCCTGCAAGAGTGCAATCCCCTACTCTGAATTCCTCTGCTTCCGCCACGTCTGCTGCAAAGATGGGGCGCTCCACTCCCAAATTTCTCAGATGTCCTCTTATTTCAAGGACCGCAACTTCCCCCCTTCGGTGTTCAAAAATGCTCTCGACTGCATCTCTTGCGTTTCCGGCACCGCTGCCCTCACATCCCCACCCCCAACAAAAACAAAGACTGAATCACCCCCAATCCTCACATATCACCCCACTAACCTCAGTATCCAACATATCATTCTCCGCCACCTATAATTGACTCCACACCAAAGATATATTTCCCTCCCCACCCTTATCTGTCTTTCCTAGGGACTGCTCTCTCCGTGACTCCCTCGTCCACTCCACACTCCCCACTCGGCCCACCACACCCAGCACCTTTCCCTGCAACCGCAGGAAGTGCTACACTTGCCCCTACACCTCCCCATCTCACTTCCATCCAAGGCACCAAACAAACCTTCCACGTCAGACAGAGGTTCACCTGCACATCTGTCAATGTGTTCTATTGCATCCGCTGCTCCCGCTGTGGCCTCCTCTACATCAATGAGAACAAGCAGAGGCTCAGAGACTGCTTTGTAGAGCACCTGCACTCTGTTTGCGACAAATGACAACACCTTCTTGTCACGAACAGTTTCAACTCCCTCTCCCACTCCCTGGGTGACATGCCCATCCTGGGCCTCTTTCAATGTCACAATGACACCACCTGGAAACTGGAGGAGCAGCACCTCATATTTTGCCTTGGGACCCGACAGCCCAATGGCCTAAATGTGGATTTTACCAATTTTAAAATCTCCCCACCCCCATCTTCATTCCATGACCAACCCTCCCTCTCATCCCCACCTCCTTGACCTAACACAACCTGTCCATCTTCTCTCCCACCTAACCACTCCTCCCACTTCACTGACCAATCCCCACCACCCCTACCTGAACTCACCTATAACCATAACACCTACCTTCCCCAGCCTCATCCCTCCTCTCTATTTATTTCTGAGCTCCCTTCCCCTCCCCCATTTCTGAAGAAGGGTCCTGACCCGAAACGTCAACTTTCCTGCTCTTCCGATGCTACTGGGCCTGTTGTGTTCCTCCAGTTCCACACCGTATTATCGCTGACTTCAATGTCTGCACTTGTTAGTTTCTGAGCAATTTCTTCAAATTCTACTTTTACTCCATTAGATGGCAGCCTCTGCCATAAAACTTAATTTGTAAAAAGGTAACAGCCCAAATCTTCTAATTTGTGCCAGATTTTCTGTTTCTGACACAAATCAGACGCATGGTGCTGGATCTCATGCTTTTTTTTGATAATATCTGTTTAGTTTAGTGGAGGGTTAAAACATAGACATAGAAAAGTACAGCACAGTACAGGCCCTTCAGCCCACGATGTTGTGCCGTGGAATAATCCTAGTCCAAAAATAAAATAACCTAACCTACATTCCCCTCAATTCACTGCTGTCCATGTGCACGTCCAGCAGTCGCTTAAATGTCACTAATGACTCTGCTTCCACAACTACCACTGGCAAACTATTCCATGCGCTCACAACTCTGGGTGAAGAACCTCCCTCTGACGTCTCCTCTGTACCTTCCTCCTAAAAACCTTAAAACTATGACCCCTTGTGGCAGTCAATCCTGCCCTGGGGAATAGTCTCTGGCTATCGACTCTATCCATGCCTCTCATTACCTTGTACACCTCGATCAGGTCACCTCTCTTCCTCCTTGTCTCCAGAGAGAAAAGTCCAAGCTCAGTCAACCTCTCCTCGTAAGACAAGCCCTCCAGTCCAGGCAGCATCCTGGTAAACCTCCTTGGCACCCTCTCCAAAGCCTGCACATCTTTCCTATAACAGGGCGACCAGAACTGGACACAATATTCCAAGTGTGGTCTCACCAGGGTTTTGTAGAGCTGCAGCATAACCTCGCGGCTCTTAAACTCGACCCCCATTAATGAAAGCCAAAACACCATATGCTTTCCTCAACAACCTTATCCACTTGGGTGGCAACTTTGAGGGAGCTATGCACTTGAACACTAAGATCCTGATGTTCCTCCACACTGCCAAGAATCCTGCCTTTAATCCTATATTCAGCATTTAAGTTCGACCTTCCAAAATGCATCACTTCGCATTTATCCAGGGTGAACTCCATCTGCCATTTCTCAGCCCAGCTCTGCATTCTGTCAATGTCTCGCTGAAGCCTGCAATAGCCCTCGATACTATCAACGGCACCTTCAACCTTTGTGTCATCAGCAAACATACTAACCCACCCCTCAACCTCCTCATCCAAGTCATTTATAAAAACTACAAAGAGCAGAGGCCCAAGAACAGACCCCTGCGGGACACCACTCAGCACTGACCTCCAGGCAGAATACTTACCATCTACAACCACTCTCTGCCTCCTGTCAGCCAACCAATTCTGAATCCAGACAGCCAAATCACCCTGTATCCCATACCTCCTGACTTTATGAATGTGCCTGCCGTGGGGAACCTTATCAAATGCCTTGCTGAAGTCCACGTACACCACATCCACTGCTCGACCCTCGTCAACCTGTCTCGTGACCTCCTCAAAGAACTCAATAAGGTTTGGAGGCATGACCTGCCCCTCACAAAGCCATGCTGACTCCCTTTGATCATGCTATGCTTTTCCAAATAGTCATAAATCCTATCCGTCAGAATTCTTTCCAAAACCTTGCTGACCACAAACTTAAGACTGACTGGTCTGTAATTTCCAGGGATTTCCCTATTCCCATTCTTGAAAAGAGGAACAACATTTGCCTCCCTCCGATCTTCCGGTACGGAAGGGTTAAACAAGTTAGGAGGACTAGCCCAACAAAAAGAAGAGTGAAGCACATTTTTCAAACAGATATTAGAAAACATTTGCTTCAATTGAACATCAATATCCAGAATAATCTTCCAGACGTATTTGTAAAGTTATCACACGTTGCGGTGACTTCTTGCCAACTGCAATATAAATGCTGGATCGGCTAGAACCATCAACCCCGATACCCATCTCCCCCATTGCCAGAACAACCCCATCCATTCCTTTGAGTCATGGTGTCCTTTAAAATATATCTTTATATCTTCCAGACATGACAATGGAAGCTGAATATTATGAGCTTTTCAAAATGCAATTGGTATCAATATCATTGGTTTCTTAAAATGTCAAGAATTTCATTTTAAGCAAGGGGGAGATGATTGCTCCCTAAACATTTTCCGTCCACCAGATAATCTGGATAAGACTAGTAGAGATGGGATCTGAAATCTGATGTATTAATTTATTGTTCAACTCTCCAGCGCCAGTGTGAGCCCTTTGATGCTTTTATACAAGTGGATGCATTTATCATAATTACAAATAAAAAGCAACAATCGCAAATATTTTGGCAGCGAAGGAGGTAAAACAGAAATATTTTCATAATTAAGTAGATAAGACTGTGTGAATGTCATATTGTTTTCACTTACCTGCTTATTAACACTAGCCTTAGATAGATGAATGATAAAATGAGAGAAAGACCGGTACTCATCCAGATTGAAGTTTACTATCTTGTACGTTCTTCTTACGATGCCTAGTGGATTTTTGTACTAGACCTTATCAAACCTATCTCATTAACTTCCTACCCAGTGACCTCACGATGCCTTGCTTGTCCAATTCTAGTCCATTGTACCACTCACTCTACCTTGTACGTCTCGCGACTGCTGGAATATTCCAGATTAGACCAGCATCCCTGGTGTCCATGACATCTTTGAAAGGCCAACGTATATCTGGATAAACATTGTCAGTCTGGGGCTGCCCTGCACGGTCCCTAACATTTGCCCCACATATGGCAGGCAGGGGGACGTTGGGTAACACTTTGTGGGCAGGATCTGAAGGTCCTGGTGAACAAGGTGGTGCAGAAACAGGATATCCTCTTTCTACAGATACCAGAACATGCCACCTTGGGCTGAGCTGGGCATTTGGGTCAGTCGGTCTCAGCTGTTTGGAGGAATGCCTTGCAGTGCAGGAAGCAGCTCTGCCAGCCTAAGTCTGATACTTTACACTCATTTTTGTTACTGTACTTATTTCCCTCAAAGGCTCATGCCCTACCACTCTCACTAACCGCCTGCACCATTTCCTCATTTGTTGTTACCAACTCTAAACCCTGACACCATGCCCTCTACACTGCCTAATCACTCACACAGGATGCTTCCCCACCTCCACCAACAGTAACAGCTGTGCCACCCACTTTCATCTCCTTAACATTTGCCTTTTTCATTCCAGGAGGAAAACAGCCCCAAATAGGGCAGAAAGAGTCAAGACGGTTGGTGGGTTACCTGACATTCAGTATCTTTGCACTCAAAGAGACAATCCTTACTCTAACTGCCCTGAATAGCTGATTTACCATGTCCAAGGCCCTGGACTGACAGTGCCCACGCCCTCTGATAAAAGGCGATCAAGACTTCTGACCAACTGTCTTGACTCTTTCCAATGGTATGAAAAAAGTCTGAAATGAAGAGATTTAAGTGTCTGGGAGAAGTTTATAAGGCTGTCAGAACTTGCAGGCTTGGACAATAGTAGCTGTAACAGGGGAGGTATTCCCAGTGCTAAATGGCAGCTGGACATATACAGATGGCCCCTGTAACATCAGTCAGTCTCAATGCAATTCATGTTGGTTATCAATATCCATCTGTGCAAATGTCAGCAGCCTAGTATGCGTGATGACATCAGCCCACAATGTTGAGATGGATCTGCAGATAGTGGAGTTAATAGCAGTATCACACAATACAGAGGGATGATCTAAGTTCAGGAAACTAGGCTGTGGAAGCACTTTGGGAGATACGACAAATGAAAAATGCAAGAATTCACTTGTGAGAGTTGTGTTCAGGCCCCCAACAGTAACCACATGATAGGGTGGAAAATGGGCACTTGAAAGAAAGGTCTGGTGATAATTTTGGGAGATTTTAACTCCTCGTATAGACTGTAAAAGTTACATGCCGCACAGCAGTAACCTAGATGAGGAGGAGTTCATTGAATGTTTTCAGAGCACATTTTTAGACTAAACCTGGTCTTTTATAAGAACACAAGATTAATAAATGAAATCTTAACTGTTTTTGTCTCCACAGATGCTTTCAGAGCTGCTGAATTTCTCCAGCACTTCCTTTTTATATCTCAGAATTCCAGTATCTGCAGTTATTTGTTTTATTTTAATTAATAATCTCATAGAGAAGGCACTTCTGGGTAGCAACAACCACCATTTTATATTCAGTTGGAAGTAATAAAAAGGAGTGAGTGAGATTTAAAAAAAAAACTTAATAACAGTGGTGATGAGGCCATGAAAACAGAGCTAACTGTAGGGATTGGCAGACTAGGTTCAAGGATAGGTCAATTGATATGCGTTGGCAGACATGTAAGGGTATATTTAAGAATAAATAGATACATTCCAATGAGTAAGAAAAATTCCAAGGAACAGACCCATCATCCGTGGTTAACTAGAAAGGCTAAGGATAATAGCAAACTTAAAAGAAGTGTCTATGTCCAGCAGAGGGCTGTGAAAATGCTGAATGGCAGCCAGGGTGAAGATTTGCATTGGTGCAATCCCCACTAACAGAAGGAGGACCACAGCAAGACACTCTCCGAGTTCAATTGGGGCCAAACATCCAGCAGACGGCCATGAAGCTGTTGATTGGAGGTTGGGAAGAAGATTTCATTCCTGCAGTCACCACTACCAGAAGAAGGTCCTAAAAGCAGAATACAGGGAGCTAGGAAGAAAGTTAAGAAATTGGATCTCAGAAGCTCATGGTGTCAGGATTACTAAGGGTGCCATGAGTCTTAGCTTATCAGCTCAGAATAAGTGTCGCTTTTGGCGTTTTGGCTGAGGCTATTTGGCTGTGATTATGTGCTGGGGCTTTTGCCTCAGTGACAGGACCATTTGTGTGGCAACAACAACAAATTAAATACCCCCCAAGATTTCTGGGGGAGGTGGGAGCTGTACAAATTGGCTAGGTTACACCTGGGCAGGATTGGGACGATGTCCTATGGAGAGTGGGGCAGTGGAGAAACTTATGTAAGGATCCAGAGAAGGAGGGAGCATGGACAAAAACAAAGTAGGAAAGGGAATAAGAAAAGTGATAGGCAGAGAAGAAAGGACAAGACTCATACTATTAAGAAAAATAAGATTGAGACAAACAATGTTAAAAAGACAAGCTTAAATGTCTCAGAGATAATGGGAACTGCAGATGCTGGAAAATCCAAGATAACAAAGTATGAAGCTGGATGAACACAGCAGGCCAAGCAGCATCTCAGGAGCACAAAAGCTGATGTTTCAGGCCTAGACCCTTCATCAGAGAGGGTGATGAAGGGTCTAGGCCCGAAACGTCAGCTTTTGTGCTCCTGAGATGCTGCTTGGCCTGCTGTGTTCATCCAGCTTCACACTTTGTTAGCTTACATGTCTTGTGCCTTAATGCACGGATCATTTGCAATAAAGTGGATGAACTAATTGCACAGATAGATGTAAATGGGTATGATATAAATGGGTTAATGAAGATATGGCTGCAGGATGACCAGGAATGGGAACTGAATGTCCCAGGGTATTCAATATTTAGGAAGGACAGGTAAAAAGGAGATGATGGTGGAGTGACATTGCTGGTTAAAAGGGAAATTAACGCAACAGTGAGAAAGGATATTAGCTCTGACAATGTGGAGTCTGTATGGGTAGAGCTGAGAAATACCAAGGGGCAAAAAAACATTTGTGGGTGTCATATATAGGCCCCCAAACTACAGTGGTGATGTTGGGAATGGCATTAAACAGGGAATTAGAGATGCACGTGATAAGGGAATATCTGGGATTGTGGTGAGCAGATTTTAATCTGCACATAGATTGGGCAAATCAAATTAACCACAGTGCTGTAGAGGATGAATTCCTGGATTATTATAGGATGGTTTTCTTGACCGATATGTGGAGGAACCAATTAGACTGCAGGCCATCTTAGACTGGGTACTGTGTAATGAGAAGGAAATCATTGCCAATCTAGCTGTGCAAAACCCTTTAGGGATGAGTGAATATAACATGGTAGAATTTTTTTATCAAGATGGAGAGTGAGGTAATTGATTTGGAGACTGGGGTGCTGAATCTTAATAAAGGAAACTGTCAAGAAATGGGACGTGAGTTAACGTTGATAGACTGGCAAGAGTTACTTAAAGGGATGACAGTGATAGGCAGTGGCAGACATTCAAGAAATACATGGGGGAACTGCAACAACTGTTTATTCCTGTCGGGCACAAAAGCAAAATGGTTAGGAGCATCAATCCATGGCTGACAAAGAAAAGTAGAGATAATATCTGATCCAAGGAAGAAGCATACAGATTGACCGAGAACAATATGTCTGAGGATTGGGAGCAGTTTAGAACTCAGCAAAGAAGGACCAAGGGATTGATTAAGAAGGGGGAAATACAGTACTAAAGTAAGCTTGCAGGGAACATAAAGACTGACACTGAGCTTCTATACAGATGTGAAGAGAACAAAACTGGTGAAGACAAGTGTAGGTCCCCGACAGATAGAAACAGAAGAATGTATAATAGGGGACTCAGAAATAGCTGAACAACTGAATACACACTTTGAGATAACAAAGTGTGGAGCTAGATGAGCACAGCAGGCCAAGCAGCAACTTAGAAGCACAAAAGCTGCTTGGCCTGCTGTGTTCATCCAGCTCTACACTCTGTTATCTCGGATTCTTCAGCATCTGCAGTTCCCATTATCTCTGAACACACACTTTGGTTCTGTCTTCACAAAAGAGGACACAAATCAGATACCAGAAATGTTGGAGAATGCAAAATTTAGTGAGAGGGAAGAATTGAAGGAGATCAATATTAGTAGAGAACTGATGCTGGGAAAATTGATGGGATTGAAGGTGGATAAATCCCTAGGGCCTGATAATCTACATCCCAGGGTACTTAAGGAAGTGGCTTGAGAAATAGTGGATGCATTGGTGTTCATCTTCCAGGATTCTAGCCACTATGGAACAGTCCCTGCAGATTGGAGGATAGTTAATGTTTCTCCAATATTCAACAAGGGAAATAGAGAGAAAACAGTAAATTATAAACTAGTAAGCTTAACATCAGTAGTGGGGAAAATTCTTGAATCCGTTATCAGGGACTTTGTTGTGGAGCATTTAGAAAGCAGTGGCAGGATCAGACACAGTCAGCATGGATTTATGAAGGGGAAATCATGGTTGACAAATCTGTTGGAATTCTGTGAAGATGTAACTAGTAGCGTTGACAAGGAGGAGTCAGTTGATGTGGTATATTTGGATTTTCAGCAAGTGTTTGGCAAAGACCCACATAAGAGATTATTGTGCAAGATTAAAACACAATGGATTGGGGGAAGTATATTCAGATGGATAGAAAACTGGTTGGCAAAAGAAGAAACAAAGAGTAGGAATTAATAGGTTTCAAATTGGCAGGTAATAACTAGTGGGGTCCTACAGGAAATCATGCTGGGACTCCAGCTATTCACAATATATATTGATGATTTGGATGAGGGCAGTTTGCAGATGCTACCAAGTTGATGGGAGGGTGAACTGTGATGAAGATGCAGAGATCCTTCAGCGTGATCCGGACCGGTTGGGTGAATTGGCAAATCAATGGCAGATGCAGTATAATTTGGATAAATGTGAGGTTATTCGCTTTGGAAACAAAAACAAGAAGGCAGATTACTACCTGAACGGCTGTAAATTGGGAGAGGGGAGTGTGCAGTGGGACCTGGGTGTCCTTGTGCACAAGTTGCTGAAGGTAAGCATTCAGACGCAGCAGGTGGTAAAGAAGGCAAATGGTATGTTGGCCTTCATCGCCAGAAGTTTCGACCACAGGAACAGGGATGTGTTGTTGCAGTTATACGAGGCCTTGGTGAGGCCTCAGCTTTGTTTTATCCCTTTACACCTCCAACTTAATTCATTCCAGTCAAAATATGATCTTTAGCTCTTCTTCTGTCATTTTCAACCTCTGCGCCTACTTCTTTGGACAGAAGTCCTGTCCCTAATACACATACTCTTCCCCAGTGCTCTATCTTCCATCTGGATTCCTCATTCTGTTCCCTCACCCACTCTAACCTGTCTCCCTCTGAACTTGCTGCACTCCAATTTCAGGTCTAATGCTGAATTTATCAAAGCTCCTGATGAAGAGTGGTACTGTTGTATTTCAGCATGCTGACCTCTACCAAAACTGTCAGGCACGTTCTCCTGGTATCACGCCTGGACCATTACCCCACCAATGAACATCAAATTGATCCAAATTATACTGCATCTGCCATTGATTTGCCAATTCACCCAACCTGTCCGGATCACGCTGAAGGATCTCTGCATCCTCAACACAGTTCACCCTCCCATCAACTTGGTAGCATCTGCAAACTGCCCTCATCCAAGTCATCAATATATATTGTGAACAGCTGGAGTCCCAGCACTGTCACTTATCTGGCTTGTCTGAAGATCTCCTCTTCACAGATTCCTCAAAACCTGCACAGCATACTTCTCACTTCTTCCCAAAATCCACAAGCAGGATTGCTCTGGTAGACCCATTGTTTCAGCCTGTTCCTGCCCCAGTGAACTAAGTTCATTCTATTTTAACATTTTTTTTTTCTCCTAGATCAAACTCTTTCCACTTACTGTACATTTGTGATTGTTTTGATGTTTTACATCAGTTCCACAGTTTCTAGTTTTCTGGCCCTAGCCACCTCTCTTCACTACGAATGGCCTGAAGGCTCTTGCCTTCTTCCTTGAAAGAGGCCTGAGTAATCCCTCTCTGTGATTAGCCTCCTTCACCTGGTTGATCTTGTTCCCACTTTGAACAACTTTCATTTAATATATCTCACTTTCATCAAGTCAAAGTTATATGGGTATGTGCATGGTCTGTCATGTGGGGTATGTGGAACACTTCTTGTTCCAATGCTACCTGGGCCCCAACCGACAACTCTTTCTCCAATATATCAACAAGGTCATTGGTGATAGAGCTTCCCACTCTTGTCTGGAATTAGAAAAATTCAATCAATTAATTTTGCTTCCAATTTCCATTCTTTACATGGTTCCTCTCTGACTGTTCATTTAGCTTCCTTGACCTCAGTCTTCATTTCTGGGAATAGACTGTCCACCAGTATCCTTTATGAATTCTTATAGTTGCCTCAATTATACGTCCTCACACTCTGCTTCCGGTAAGGATTCCATTACATCAACCCAGTTTCTCTCTCTCTGTAATACTGTTTTGATTATGGCATCTTCCATTTGGGTTGCTTTGATGTGATCTGGCTTTTCTTCAACTACAGATTCCTCGCCCTCAACTTGTCAGACATTTCCTCCATTTCTGCCCTCGTCCCTTCCCCTCTCTCAGAAGACGATATGGTTCTCTCATTTTCACACCACCAGTCTCTGTAGTCAAAGGATCATCCTATACCATTTTTGCCACATCCAGAAGTACATTACTACCAAACAATCTCCCTTCTATCTACATTCTCCAGGGACTGTTCCCCCTTAGCTGCGTAGCCATTCTAAGGTCCTGCGCAAGAAAATTGGTGGCAACCCACTGATTGCAACATTGATGTCCAATTTCAGAAGTTATTGCCACACGTGGGCCTTGGAGGCTCACGCAGCATGAAGGAAAATTAGAGGCGACACCGGTTCCTTTTAGGTTTCCTGGTCCATCACTTCCTCCACCCACCAGTATATGGCATCTTCCCATGCAATTGCTTGTGAAACACTTTATAATTGAGTGAAGGGACAAAAGGCATGGTTGCCAAATTTGCTGATGACACAAAGGTAGGTAGAAGATGTGAAGCGGACACATAGAACATTACAGCGCAGTACAGGCCCTTCGGCCCTCGATGTTGCGCCAACCTACGAAACCAATCTGAAGCCCATTTAACCTAAACTATTCTATTATCATCCAAATGTTTATCCAATGACCATTTAAATGCCCTTAAAGTTGGCGAGTTGCAGTTACTGTTGCAGGCAGGGCATTCCGCGCTCTTACTACTGTCTGAGTAAAGAACCTACCTCTGACTTCTGTACTATATCTATCACTCCTCAATTTAAGGCTATGTCCCCTTCGTGCTAGCCATCACCAAAAAGGCTGGAAGAATATACAGTTAGTTGAAGTGATTAAGTGAAGATCTGGCAAATGGAGTTCAATGGGGGAAATTTGAAATTGTTCATTTTGACAGGAGGAAGAAAAGAAATTTTAGCGTTCTAAGATGTAGAGGGATATGGGCGTCCTAATGTGTGAATTGCAAACAGGTAGCATGTATGAACAGCAAATAATTAACAAAGTGAATAGGACGTTATCATCTGATTGTATCAGAGACGTTATCATTTATTGTGAGGAAAACTAAATATGAAAGTGGAGAAGTTGTACTGATCACTTGGTGTGGAGTATTGTGTACAGTAGGAATGTAAATACTTGGAAGCTGCTCAGAGAAGATTTACTAGACTAGTACTTGGAATGGGTGAATTGTCTTATGATGAAGAACTGTAAAGCATTTTGACAAATGAAAGATCTTGTTAAAAATAATATACCGAGAATGGGTCTTGGAGCATAGAGCACGCGCTTCACATCCGTGGGAAAGCCGGCGGCCGATTGGATGAGACGTCACACAGGCCAGTAAGCAATGGGGAGAGAGGGCGCGCGCGGGCCGAGGTTCCCGCGAGCGGCTTTGTGAATGAATAAGTGAGTGAAGAAAAGAGGCGGTTGGGCGCGGGAATAGTGATGGAGCGAGGACAGAGTGAGGAATACCAGTACCTGCAGCACATCCGGAACATTCTGGAAACAGGCTCCCAGAAGAATGATCGCACTGGGACTGGCACCTTGTCCGTGTTCGGGCTACAGTCTCGGTACAGTCTGAGGGGTGAGTGAACAGCTGGGGGATACTGGCCTGGGCACCGCGGTCTTTACTTCATGAAAACGGTGTTTACGGAGAGCGAGTTCTGATCCAAAGTAGGAACGTGGCGCCAATCAAGAAAACAATTTGAGACAACTCCAGTATTTCCGTCGCGGCGATTAATCTCGCCGTCTCCGATATCTCTTTAGGCAGAAAGTTCTAAAGTGCATTTCGTTAACGCAACATTTCGGGAAATGCAACTGCGAAATGTTCCACAACAGTGTAAACCGCTGCTGAAGTATTGATATGTTTCCCGCCTTTCGAACAACACTGGAATTAATATCAAGGGCCCTTTAGAGTTCGTGAATTTTTTACCCGAATGTCTCAACTGCCAGTTTATTTGAATTAGCGCAACTTGTCCCACTTGTAATTCGTGTAAACCCTTGGCTGAATTCGAACCAAACGGTTCAGCCTTAGACAATCACCGAATGGCTACAACCCAGAAGGAGACTCTTCGGCCCGTCCTGTCTGTGTCAGCGCTCCGCCAAAGCATTTGACTCAGTACCAGTGCCTTGCCATTTGATTACTTTTCAGACAATGATCCAACTCCCGTTTGGATACCAGGTTTGAATTTACCTCCTTCATTCCCATCGGCAATGAACACACAGGGTCAGCTGGCTGACAGATTCGCTGCTCTTTCGCAGGGCGGAGCAATGCGGTTTGCGCCAAAACAATTCTGTAACCATCGAAATGTTTACGGGGGTGGTGGGGGAGGAGAGAGAGGAAAAAATGGGGTGACTAAAGGAAGAGGTGGTTTGCATGTTAGCCAGAATGGCAGTTCTTATATCGTGAGCTTCACATATATGTCCTGTCAAGGGTTTCCTTAATATTCATGGGCTGGGTGTGGACATAGCTGGCCAGGCCAATATATATTGCTCAGAGCAGTTGAGAATCAATCACATTGCTTTGGGCCTGAAGTCACATCTAGGCCATACCAGGTAAGGATGGCAGATTTCCTTCCTTAAAGGACATTAACAAACACCATGTGTTTTTCTGACAACTACCAACAGTTTCATGGTCATCGTTAGACTCTGTTGATGCACAAAATGTCCTCTTTCTCAACTTGGCAAACAGGATTGGCAAATCTGTCTCATTCAATGAGACTGGTGTCAATACAAGTCTAAGCATGGCTAAATATGTGTTTGTTTGTGGATGTAAATGCAGTCCTTTGACCCTTTATCCTTGATTTTGGTTCAGAAAATGTTACCCCATTTTAAATCCACCTGAGAACAAAAGTGGGATCTCTTCTTTATCTCATCTGAAAGATTGCATTTTGAGATGCAGTTGCTTTACGTTTGTAAATTGGATTGTCGGTCAAGTTAAGTCAAGTCTCTGGAGTGGAGCTTGAATACATGAACCTTTGCTAAATGGGACAAGTAGTGAGCCGTATGAAAATTCTGTCCTAAGCTCATACTTTTACTTATTTATGTGAAGTTGAATATTGCTCAGTACATATAATTTTTAAGTTAATATAGAGTTTCCTGTTGAACTGGAACTTGGGGAAAGTGGGGCAATAAAGTGAGGGGGCTAGAAAAACACAATCCGGTCAGTCATGAATCGTTTTAGGAGACAGAGAATGCAAAACAAAAAAAAGAAACTTAGAGCAGCATGGAAAAGCGTAGACATGAATAATTTCTGCCAATTCTCCATTTGTGGATGTGAGTTTGCTCGCTGAGCAAACATCCAGAACCTCAACCTGAGCTACAAATCTTCTCAAAACTCTCCATTTGTCATGATGGTGCAAAGTATAAGAGATAATCTGTCCAGAGAAACCTTTCTAGGCCTTCCAGACAAACTCTCAGGAGTGATGTGGGACCACGGTGCAGATAACTGTGGTAATCAATGCCAGAAGTGCAGCAATGAGGATCTGAATGTAGTGCGGTGGAAAGTTCAAAGATCTTAGGAGCAATCAAGGTCAGTATGTTTATAAATCCCTCAAACCTAGAAAGCCTAACATTCTACTTTTAACAGGTGCGTGGCCTCTTTTATGACGTGCAGTTTCTGTATAGAGTGGTCATGCCCTCGGGTGATCTTCCATGAATTATCTGTTTGGATGCAGTCACCTTATCACCTTAGAGAGAGGGAGAAAGGGCTCCAGTGTGAGGGAGTGGTGATTGTCGTAACTGTGATACTGCTCTGAAACAGGTTCCTCCACCAGTGAGGTATCTGCTGGCAGAGGAGTTGTCAGAATACTGCGCTGATCAGACTGGGACATGTTGGATGGCAGGGGTGTGGGCTGGATGAAGCTGGTGTAGTTAGCCAAGTCAGGCAAAGTACAGTGCTCAAAAGTCCAAGACCGCAAGTTGCAGCTCTGGTGTATGGTGGGCCTCTGATCAACTTGACCCAATCTGTCTGTAACTCAACATTGGTCTTGTTCACCCAATCCCCAAGATGCAGCAACCCACAGTCTGAGCCATCTGTAGAAAATGTGAAACACCATACAGTTATGGCCTTGTTTAATAAAATGTAAAAATCAAACATTAGCTAAAAACCTAATTATGATCCTATAAATAGTGTATTTGCAGTTCCTGCTGCTGAACGCATGGCCGCTTGTATGAGGTTTAGAAGAAGGGTGTTAACCAATGTGTTCAGGTTGAAAATGGTGCCACTGGTATTGAATTGATATATAATAATTGAAATTATGGTTTGTCTACTTCTAGTGCACAGTCCTAGAGTTGACATTCCTTCCTAACAACACTAGGTGTGCTTGTGTCAGATGAACTGCATTTAAAAATATGCTGCTAATTAAACGTTTGCATTTTTGTTGGGCGTAATGCCTAGAAAACAAAGGTATGCCCCTATCCCAAGTGCACTTAGTTTTCCTTCTCACTTTTTTAATTGTGGAAAGTTGCAGTAATTAAACCAGTAAATTGGCCTAGAAGCCATTTGGTGATCAGCAAGTAGTACAGGAAGCACCTTTGCTGCTTCAATTCAACACAGGAATTTACCAAGTACAAAGTTAAATTATTCTGCATGCCATTAACAAAATTATTAACTTTTGTGTTTTAGATTCTTTTCCCCTCCTCACTACAAAACGAGTGTTCTGGAAAGGAATTGTTGAAGAGCTGTTGTGGTTTATCAAGGTACACAAAACTCGAATGTGAATACAGTTCACTGTAGTTCCTAAAATGCTGCAGCAATAACCAGATGAGTACAAAGTCATCATGTGACAGTTTGCTTAGATATCAAAATTATGATCATGCATGTTTTGCATCACAGTGCTTTTGATGCCCTAACTATTTTTATTGTTGTATAGCTGTATCTGAAAATTCTTTACAAAACTGTTATATGCGAGCAATGGATAGAACAAAACAATATTTCTTGTAAGAACCATTTTAAAGTAATTAGACATTTCAAGGCTGCTTTTACAAAGAAAATGTGTCCCAAAACCATAAGGTTTGAAGACGAAAATTCCAAAGCCTAGTGGAAGAAAGTGTGCATCTTAAAGGAGAGGAGACAGAGACTTCAACATTCCAATGGTGAATGAATTTTAAACTTTAGGATGTGCAGGAGACAGAATTGGAATAATACATATACCTCAAAAGTTCAATGGAAGGGAAAACTAGACAATTGGCAGGACTTTGCTATAGAAACATTTTAAGCTTTTAAATTGATGTGTTGCAAACTGGAAAGGTACTTAATACAGCCTGCGTGGTGCTTTCAAGCATGCATACATTGGTGATCTGGAGCTCAGTGGGAACGTTGGATGAGATTTAGAGCTAAGGAGCGAAATGGCAGAAGTAACTCCAGTGGTAGGTCTCCCTGTTGTTGACAAGTCCGTGCACTCTTCGTAAATTTTTGGAGATGATCATAAGACAGGGAGAATAGTTATAAGAAGCCAGTTTGCAGTAAGGAAAATAAACTAGAGGCTATATTTTCCTTTTAAAGTTGATCTTGCAATTTAAGAGCTTTAACAGATGCGGACACGGTCTCAATAGTATTCAAAATGATCCAGCCAGTCAGGCAACAAATTTTTTGCCATAAATGTTCAAGTGTTCCTCTTTTGGACTCAAGGGAGCGGAGATGTGTGTCAAAAGGTGTAGTGGTTTTATTGGTGTCTAAGACATTGGGTGTTAAAATGATTTTTGTCAACTAATCAATGGCTGCAGAAGTATCTAGATGTGAAGAGCCAAATGCAGATGTTTGGGAATTTTAATATAGTTATAACTATATTTTTGTTCTCTCCAGTAGCAGTGAAAAGAAGTGGAGTGGGGGAGAGCTGTGGATTAAGGCAAAAATCCACAAGCATGTGGTTATAAAATTATATATTTTTAAACAAGTGAAATTTGTTTTAAAAATGGAAACAAGGGTGTTTTAAAACATGGCTTTAAAAGTCTCCTGACTTTGTGGATTCAATTACGATAATCCAGGTGGAGAAATGTGACTACTCATCTCCAAAAGGATCACAAGAAACCATTGATTATCAATGATCACTTCCACAAGTGTAAATAGAAACTCATTTAACAACCTTCCCTGGAGGTGTGACAAATGTGACGATACTGTGGCTTTAAGAAATGTATTTTGGCCTTTTTGTCTTCAAGTGAATAAAGATTGAGACAGATGGTGAGCAGTCTGCTGCAAAACCAATAAGCAGCTTGTGAGGCCTTCTTATTTTAAAATGTTGAGGTCAAGTCTCCACAGAATTATGGTATTGTTTTTGAGTTTCAGTTTTCCAGTAGCAATTGCTGCTGGGGTCTTGAAGCTGCATGTGAAAACTGTATTTCCTCTCTGTTAGAGTTAAGAACTAGGGGTTCAGTTCTTGCTGCTCGAATTGCAGGTGAAACATCCTATTTTTCTGATTTTTATCTATGCCAGGGGTGTGTTTGTGATGTTACGATATTGGCACAGTTAATTAGTAGTAGTTAATATTTTGTAAAGCATTTTGATAGAGTTACAATTAAGCCAATTCTTGGATTTTTATTTTGTCTGTATTTTAACTGTAGTATAAAAATGTTTTACTTAATGTCAATAATTTCACCAATTGAATTGCATTTGGAATGTAAAGTCTTACCTTTTTTTTAAAATAAAAAAATGGTCAGGATCTTGACTATCTTCTTAATATATTTTGAAGCGATTTGGTCTGGTCCATAACAAATTGGGGGCTTTTGTCAGGATTGAAATGTCTAACTCCAGTTTGAGTTTAGGAGTATTGGACTGAAAGGCAGTGAGTGGTGTGAGTGTTGACTTGTTTTTTTTTATTTTGGGTGTTGCATTTTGTTGTTTTAAGTAGGTTGTCTCTTATGTAAAAATGGCTCTCCATTGCTAAGAGTTTACTTGGGGTGGAAGAAGACACTTCAGGTGTTTTGTAGAAAGTGAGAAAGGTAAAGCTTTTGGAATTGACAAACAGGTTGGAGTTGCCTATGTCTGTGAGGAAAGGGGATATAATTGCAGCAATACTTCTGTGTTCCTGGGAATTGTAACTGCAATCAGAATCATTGAATTTTAGTAATGGTAAATGAAACTTCTTGAATTGGAGGCAAGGGACAAAAAGAAAGTAAGAATAGTCCTGGCAGAACAAAGAAAGAAGAGAAAAGGGAAATGAAACATGAATTATGATTAAAAGCAGAGGGAAGGAAAGGAAAGGATGTCCCTAGCAGAAGAGAGGGAGAAAGATTTTTTGAACTTGAAGTTGGAACTGAAAACTGAATTGACTTAAATGGTGGTGGCAGAAGTGAAAGATAGGAATAGTGACAAGGATGGTGAATGAGTAATCCCATCGTAGCCAAAGGCCTGTTTAGATCTGTTTAAACATCTCCAAACATTGCCTAAGCTCAAGAGAGATGAGGAAGCCTTTTTCATTTAATTTGAGAAAGTGACAAAATGATTGAAATGGCCGTTGACCATTGGGTATTGTCGACCCACGCAAAGTTGATAGGTAGAACTGGTGAGGTATTTGCATCACTATCAGAGAACTTACCTGGGGAGCATGATGAAGTGAAAATAGCCATCTTAAGTGCATATGAGCTAGTACCAGAAGCCGACAGCTTAAAGAATTCAAGAAGGGAAATAGTCAAACAAACATAGTTTAAAAGGATCAAACAATGTAATTTTGATAGGTGGATAAAGGCATTGAAAATAGATCAAACATATGACACTGTTAAAGAGACAATTATTTTGGAGGAGTTCAAACATTTACTTCCTGAAGTAGTGAGAGCTCTTGCAAGAGCAGAGGGTTAAGATTGCAAGATTAGCAGCGGAAATGGTAGATGACTGAGTTGGTTCATAAATCGAATTTTGGCTTCCTCCATCAATTTCAATATGAGGGATAGAAATTAAGGAGAAAGAGAAATCCTCAAGTGGTAAGGGGAAAAGAAGCTGTCATTGAAGATAGTAAGGAGTTTACCATAGGCTATAAAGGAGACCCATGAGAGGGAAAATTAAGTAAAAAAAGCTCTGACTTACTTTAACAATGTGGTTGCTCCACTGACTTGTTGAAGTAGTGCAGAAAATTTCAACGGACAGATGAATGCCAGAAGACATTTAACAGCCTGAAAGCTGTGTTAACCACTGCCCCAGTGTAAGCCGTACCTAATTATGCAAAGCCATTCAAGGGGACTATCTATGTGACTGATGCAGGTGTTGGTGCTGGACTCTTGCAAGAAGATGACTAGAAGATAGAAGAACCTATTGGATACTTTTCCAGAAAGTTGAATAATCATCAACAGAAATATTCCATGATTGAGAAGGAGGCCTTGAGTTTGGTGTTACAAAATTTCAACAATGATATTAGGTGGCACGGTAGCACAGTAGTTAACACTGCTGCCTCCCAGCAGCAGGAACCAGTGTCCAATTCCACCCTCGGGCAATTATCTGTGTGAAGTTTGTACTTTCTCCCTCTTTTCTGCCAGGTGCTCCAGTTTCCTCCCACAGTGCAAAGATGTGCAAGTTGGGTGGATTAGCAATGCTAAATTGCCCATAGTGTTCAGGGATATGTAGGTTAATTGTGTTACCCATGGGGAAATATAGAGTTACAGGGAAAAAGTAGAGTGATGGGTCTGGGGGTAGGATGACGTTTGGAGGGTCAGAGTGGGCTTGTTGGGCCAAATGGCCTGTTTCCACACTTTAGGGATTCTGTGCACTCCTATATTGCCAGTAATATGTCGGAGACAATTGTATATACTGGTCATAACCCCTTAAAAGTTTTTGGAAAAATTAATTGTAAAAATTCTAGATTGTTTAGCTGGGGTTTAATATTGTAACCATTCAGTTTGAAAATTATGCACATGGCAGGATGAGAGAACATAATTGCCAACACATTGTTATGACTTTGAAAGGAGACCAAGCATTTGGCAGTGGGGAGAAAAATGGACTGTATTAGTGAATTTTTGCATGATCAGAGTCAATGTATTGTATATTTATTGTCACGCACTAATAGCGTAAGACTAAAGGTTTTTAAAAATGGTATATTGGAGGGTTTTTTTAAGGGATGAGCTGTGATGACACTATTGTCTTTCAGAGGTTATGTTGTCCTTGTTTGTGAAGAAAGTTTGAGACAGGTGACAAAGCAGTTTGCTCCAAAGCCAAAAAAGTAAACAGCTCGTGAGGCATTGGGTTTTGTTTTTATAGTTGGAACGATAGAAGCAGCCTGAATGGGTAGGGCCAAGCTCCATAGAACCAGGAATTTTTTTTTAGTTTGTGTCTTCAGCAGTAGTTGCTGGGGTCCTGAAGCTGGACTTGGAAGCTCTCATTTCTCTTTGTTACAGCTAAAAGCTGGGATTTTCTTCCTGCTGCTAGAATTTATGTGAGACAGTCTATTTTACTGAACTTGCCTTTGCCAAAGGTGTGTTTATGGGATGCTGTTACATTGGAACAGTTTTAGTAGTTAATGTTATCTTGTTGTGCATTTCTGTTGAGTTAGTTAAGACAATACTTTTCCTTTTATCTTGTATTTTAACTAGTGTAAAAATTGTGGTTTGCTCAACATTGAGTGGTTTGACCAATTGAATTGCATCTGGAGCACACACCTTACATTTACCTTTTTAAAGTAAGAAAATGGTAATGTTTTGAGGGGGTTCGGTGTAGTCCATAACACACATTTGAAAGAATAAGAGTAATAATGGCCAAGACATTTTAAAAGGTTAATGGCCTTTGCTTAAGAAATTATAGATTAGAACATTTTGTACACCTGAGTTAACCTGATGCAGAAACATAATTAACTGTTTGGGATAGCAGCCATTTTGAACTATAAAAATGTCTAGCAGGAAGAGTTATTTTGTGCAGAAACCACAAGAACTAGTTCTCAGCCATGGTTCTCTGTTGAACTAGGTGTTTGAGAGTTGGTTTTTGGTTTCTCTGACACAAGAGAATAGAGGAAGGTGTCCAGAAATCCTGTGATCTCGTTAAAAAGGTCTCCAGGCAGTTTTGATATCCTGCTTTCAGAACCACCAAGAGAAAGAGACCTTCATCTGCTTCCTGATTCTACTAATAAAAGTAACATTTGTCTACGGATGCCAACGCAGGTATTGCCCAACATTTCAACCACAAGCTCCAAGCTGGCAATGATATCCGAACGAACTGACTTTTCATCAATCTTTCATGGGTGTAATCCTTGAATATATTTAGTTAATAACTTTTTGCTACTCTAGTTACTCATAACTCTATCGTGATCATGGTTACCTTTTATACAGGTAGTTTACCATTTGTTAGCAATTTTCAGAAAACCTAAGTTTAAGTAGTAGCAGTTTTCATACAAAACACTACTTAATTAGATAAAGAAAGGAAATCTATGACCGTTAACAGAGAATGCATTATTAATTCTGAAGCTGACCTGTGGAATTGAGAGTGGAGGCACGTTTGTCTGTGATGTTTTGCTATTTTTGGCCATCTTCAATAGTAACAATCTTTGTGCTTCCCTCCCTCCACTTAATTGGCTTTAACTTTGTGAAGAAGCAATCTTATAGTTGGATACATGCGGTATAATTAAGAGAAACCAGAAAAGTTAGATCGCATTGGCACATGCTAGAGAGGGAGCTAGGAGGTTTGACAGTAAAGACTGGGGTAACAAGAGCAAAAGAACAAGACCACAAGAGTGCTAAAAGGAATGTGGCAGGGATTAAGAGTCTATTTTTTGATCAAATATCTAAGGAAGTCCAGAGTTAAAATTAAGTTATAAACATTCTAGCATAAGCTCATCTATAGTGTATGTACACAGACATGAATATAAATTTGAGCATTCTTGTGAAGGAGAAACTTCAAGAAAAACTGGGGACAGTGAATTCAGAGAAGAAAGGATGAGCTGTAATAAAAGTTGAAATCAGTGAGAACCAGAAATAATTTGCTATAAAATGCAAGGGGAAATAATATCAATGAACTTACCTGGTAAGAAACTTGCATGTGACTTAGTTGAAATGATAGATTTAGAATTTTACATGATGCCAAGATTGCTTTGGAATAAGGCCAGATCCTGAAAGGGGGTTAAATGTTGCCAGAGGAATAAAGTACAAAAAGGTGTTAACTATGTAACAATTTGGACAGGGTGAATGGTGGAAGATTTTGACAAAAGGGAAGGTGCCATCACCCCTTGGTCAGATTTGTCAAGATTATGATATCAGTGTAATCATTCACAATTAACTCGTGGACGTTAAGGATGCAGAAAATGACAACATAATCTGGTCCATTGCTGACTTTGTCATCTTCTGTCAATGAGTGGGACAGGAAGGAAGTTGATGAGATTTCAAAACAGGTGGTATGCTCAGTGGGAATTTAAAAGAAGTAGGACGGAGTAGTTAGCATTGCTGCTCCCAAGAAGGCGGAGCCTCCATGGACCCTGGAGTATTAAGAGCCACAGAGAAAAGCTGTAGGCTTCTCCTGAGAATGAGTCAAATCTGGGACAGTGGCAGAAGAATGGAAAGGTTGGGAAGGTGAAATGAGCAATGGCCAAAAGGACAAGAAGTGCCAGTTGTGGTAATATGCAATGTAGAATTAGACATGCCCTGATTTAAAAACCAGGGAATAGAGAGGCAGTAGGAGAAAACCTATAGTCTAGCAGTTGAGTCAGCAAACTGATGCCCGAGTGTGGGGATGAGAAGGTCAAGATGCTTTCTTAACCTTGGATTTATCATTCAGTAAAAGGGGAGGGGGGGGGGGTGGATTTCAACGCAGGTAGTTTTTTGTGTTATGTTGTGGGTCATCCTGCATCTGTCAGCTGTTGATGATGCTGATCAGGTTCCAATGAAAACTTGAAGTCAGTTTTTATTTGGAAAAAGTGGATGACACAGTGGGAGGGAAGGTGTCTGAATCTGTACTACTCAGGCTATTTTTAAACATTAGCCAGAATCTCACAGCAAGTGGTGAAAATGAGCCTTCTTACACAAACCAAGGAAGACTGTTAGCCCCGCAATTAAATTGGACTATTTTTAAATGTCTTGATGCTGGAAAATGTGAAGTGGACATAGGAGATGGCTGAAACAGTCAAATGATAATGGGAATAGTAGTATCATTACTAAAATCAGAGTTCACAATGTTTTGTGTTGGCAGAGTTAGCTGTGCCAAAAAGCAGCATAATTAAACACCTGCAAAGTCTAGCTGCCTTTTTAAATTGGTCTTCCAAAATAAAACACAATCCTATAGGAATATTTACAGAATGAGCCGGGGGAGCATTCTTTGGAGGCTTTAATGGGTGTTCCTATCGGCACAGCTTCAAAATGTCTGAAGTTTGGCATGGCCTAAACATCAAGTACATTGACAATGTTAAAGGGAGTAAAAAAACAAAAGAACCGCAGATGTTGGAAAATCAGCAACAGGAACAGAAATTGCTGGAAACACTCAGCAAGACTGGCAGCATCTGTGGAGAGAAAGCAGAGTTAATCTTTTGTGTCCAGTGACCCTTTCCTCAGAAGTTCCAGATGCTGCCAGACCTGCTGAGTCTTTACAGCAATTTCTGCTTTTGAATCACACAGCAATATTGTCAATGCGTAGTACAAAGTCTCATTGTTGTACCTAGTCATTGTATGGTGGAAGTTGTTGTGACTCTTGTGCCTGACCTAACTGTCACTGGTAAAGAAGGATCTTGTGAAGCTACCTGAACTGTAGTGGTTCAAGGAGACAGCTCACCACTGCCGCCCCTGGTCATTTGGGGATGGATAATAAATGCTGGCCAATGTGATATATCCAGTGAAGAAATTTTTCAAAGAATCCGTGCCAAGGGTATCCAACTTCTTTAGTCCTGCAGCTTCTCAAAATTACAACTAATGTGTTTACTTCCTCCAATGTAAATTCGTTTTAAGACTCTAGAATAAGTCCGTCAGGTTTTGGGATCTTGTCAGCCTTCAGTTTAAGTTCTTGGTACCTGTTCCAGGGCGATTATAATTACTTTAGCTTCTACCCTCCATTTGACCGCTTGTTTTAAATGTATTTCTCAGATGCTATTTTAGAGTGAAGTCAAACAGTCTGTTCGATGCTTCTGATGTTTACTTTGCTTTATTATTTTCTAGGGTAATGTTTGACAATCCTTATCTTCAATTTTATTTCAGGGCTCGACAAATTCTAAGGAGTTGTCAGAAAAGGGGGTTAGAATTTGGGATGCCAATGGATCGCGAGACTTTCTGGACAAGCACGGATTTTCAAACCGAGAGGAGGGCGATTTGGGGCCTGTTTATGGCTTCCAGTGGAGGCATTTTGGGGCTGAATACAAGGACATGCATACAGGTTAGGAAAGATTACCAGTATGTACCAATTCTCTGGTTATTTTAGGTTACTAGGATGTTGGTATTTCCATTGGAAGAAATAGGCAAATCAATGGTTAGCACTGCTGCCTCACAGCGCCAGGGATCCGGGTTCAATTTCACCCTCTGGCTACTGTCTATGAGGAGTTTGCACATTCTCCCTGAGTCTGTGTGGGTTTTCTCTGGGTGCTCCAGTTTTCTCCCACAGTCCACAAGTGTGCAGCCTAGGTGGATTGGACATGTTAAAATCCTCATAGTGCTCAGGGATGTGTAGATTAGGTGGGCTCTCGAGGGATGGGTCTGGGTGGGATGCTCGAAGGCTGTGTGTGGACTTGTTGGGATGAAGGGCTTGTTTCCACACTGTAGGGTTTCTATGATTATGTGATGATTGAAAACTAATTTAAATGGTGGACTAAATATTTTCGGACACATTTTTTTTTGTCCTCATTATTTGCTAACTTTATGATTGCAGATTACTCTGGTCAAGGAGTCGATCAACTCCAGAATCTAATTGACACCATTAGAAACAACCCAGAGGATCGCAGAATCATTATGTGTGCTTGGAACCCTAAAGGTAAGAAACAAAGACACAAGCTGAGAAGTCACAAGGGTGGTGCTGGTGGCACAGTAGTAATGTCACTGGATTATTATTCCGGAGACCCAAGCTAATATTCTGAATGTATGGTGTCGAATACCAAGTCAAATTTCACAATGTCTGTGAAATGGATTTGATCTAATAAGGGGTCTCCAGCATGTTGTTACATTCATTTTGTTCAAAATCTTGTGGTGCATTTCTCTTAAGTGTGGCCAAACAATGTTGTATGGGCTAAAGTACTAAATGATTACATTGGTTGCAATTGGTCAAAATAATTAATATAATATGTAATGAATATATTTTGGTTATAAGTAAGCAGAATTAATAAAGAATTATTGATTTCCTTACCGGTCCTGCAAATAATATTGAACTCTGTGTCCTGTCATTTAGGGCAGGGAAGTTGATTAGGGCTCTCACTCTTGATTGCAATGTAGTGAGGTACTTACATTTGGCTATCTGGTAGGGATAGATGAGCTTTGATTGCAATGTTTCTCGTTCATGCCCCACCTCATTCAAATCCCTGTCAAATGTATAGCTTCCAGTCCAAAACAGTTGAATTTGGGAACTAGTACACAGATGCTGGCTAGCTGACTGAAGCAAAGCCAGTTGCAGCCTACAGAGTCAGTTGTTCAGCATGGAAACAGAACCATTGGTCCAACTCGCCCAGGCTAACCCAGATATTCTAAATTAATCTACTCCCATTTGGCCCATATCCCTCTCGATCCTTCCTATTCATTTACCATCCAGATACCTATTGAATGTTGTGATTGTATCAGCCTCCACCATTTCCTCTGGCAGCTCACTCCGTACACACATCACACTTTGTGTGGAAAACAATTGAGAGGGGAAAGATTTAAAACTTCCAGTTTTGGACTCTCCTACCCTTTGGAAAAGACCTTGGCTATTCACCCTATCCACACCTCTCATGATTTTATAAACTTCTGTAGGATCACCCCTTAGCCTTTGATACTTCGTGGAAAACAACTGCAGCCTATTCAGCCTCTCCCTATAGCTCAACCCTGGCAATATGCTTGTAAATCAGTTGAAATTGGCTTAATGATGTAAGAAAATTCTAAAGTGTGGGAGATACGTCTCCTGTTAGAAATAATAGATTACTATGGCCCATATTTACTGGGTCCCCTTAGGTGATTTTTTAAAAAATGTTTTTCTTACTGTGTACAATTATTATAATGGTAAACTGAAGTTTATCCTTCGAATTTGACTCGGCTAGTGAACCTGACATGTAATTTAGTCAAGCCAGCTGGGAACTGAACAGCAGAGCTTGATGGAATTTATTAGAAGACTTCAAACTAGTATCTGGTGCTCAAAATTAATTTCTGTGAATATATGTTCTACTTTATTATCAGTGTTATGAAGCAAATCCCAGTGTTGTTTTTCTTTAACTAACTTGGATTATTTTTTGATTAATCCTGTAGATGTTCCTCATATGGCTCTGCCTCCCTGTCATGCTTTATGTCAGTTTTATGTATGTAATGGAGAGTTATCCTGTCAGCTGTATCAACGATCAGGAGATATGGGCCTTGGTGTCCCATTCAATATAGCCAGCTACTCATTGCTGACATACATGATTGCACACATTACAGATCTGAAGGTACTTTGAACTTGAAGCATTTGCATCTTTTGAAATGTAATCATTATTATGTAAGCAAATATATATCATTCATGCCAAGCAAATAGCAGACTAAATAAGTGACTAGTTAATCGGTTTGCGTGGTGGTGTTGATTGAAGAAATTATGGAACTCATTGTACTAGCAGAACTCTGCTCTATTCAAAGAAAAAAACACTTGAAACTTTGTCACCTGGGCCACTGCACGCTTAACATCTCATCCAAAAGACTGTCTGGGACTGTGCAATACTCTTTAATGATAACAATCTCAAGTCTTTTTTTCTAAACCCTTCCTTCTGACTTTCAAGGGTGTCCTGTCAGCCAAGTCAGGTGGTAACTTGAACTAAAGCATGGATGGAATTAATGGAGTGGAAATTTTTTGGCGTGGTTTACTCTTGGAAACAGGGTAGATGTTGATGCAGTCTGGATTTTGTGTTTCGTGGCATGGCAGCCCGTTGACATTTCAGAGTTTTTTGTTGGAGATTTCCTCAAATCTAGTGTCTTATCCAATGCAGTGCTTATGACAGATGTGTGATGGCTGAGAGCTGGGCAAGATTGAAGAAATCTGTGAGACAGAGTCTAAAGCAATATAAATGAGAGTTTAAAGTGAAATAAGGTTTGGGAAATAACAGAATTAGGAAGAGAGAAAAGAAAAAAGGGCAAACATATGTGGGAAAAATATTTAGAAAATGCCTATCACTTCATTCTGAAAGGAAAACACATTTCTGCTCATTAATTATCGTGTATGTTATTTAACAGCCCTTTATTCATGGGTTTTAAATGGGGAGCTAAGGCTGAAGTACAGCAACTTCAAATCTTAACAGTCATCTCAATGCCACATGTATCAGCAAGCACTGCATCTCTGCACCATTTAGAAAAGAAGGATATGGCTCTTTGAAACCTCTGGATTTCCATGTTTAATTTTATGCCCATGTGCTACGTTAGCTGCTATTATTTGTTTTCTAATGGTATACTCATAAGGCTTTATCATTGATTCATAATGCAATTTCCTGATCAATTTTAAAAAAAGTGGTCATTTTTTGACCACTGATTCCTTTTATTCTATAACCAATTTAAATACACTTTTTGTATGGTTTGGCAAATGTAACAGTATTCCTTAGAATAGATAAACTGTAGTGATGCATGCCAGTCAGTTTCCTAATGACTATTTGCTCTCTTTTCAGCCTGGTGATTTTATACATACATTGGGTGACGCTCATGTTTACAACAACCATATTGAGGCATTGAAGATTCAGGTAAATGTACTTCAATGAACTGGAGTTAACATAAATATGTTCTCATTTGCAAGGTCCTACAAGCACCCATTCACAAATTTAGATTAAATCTACTACAGACTAAAAAGCAGATAAGTTGTTTCGGCAGTTTTACTTTCTTTTGTCCATTATACAATAAGTTGATTTTTAAAGGTAATTGAATCTTGCCTCTAATTTGTTAATTTAACTGTAGAGTACAGAAGGCCAGAATTATGCTAATAATATTTCAAGGGAGTGTCAATGGTCATCCCCCTGCTAAAAGTAGTTTTTCTAAATACGATACCAACTATTTGTACATTGGATGAAATCAACAATTTATGCCCGTAATATGCTTGAAATAATGCTACAGATTTCTGCAGGAAAAACAATAGTCTCAAATTTAATTTACTGCAAAATGGTACAACGTGGCTGCATAGGCAGCAAAGAGAAATTTCCACCATTTCATGGATTTCTGACTTTTGGCTCAAGGAGCTTGGCCCGCAGTATTTTTCTGACTCTGCTCGGCTGGTGCTGCTTCAAACACAACAGAAGCCAGAAGGAGATGATCTTGTTAAAAAAGAAATACCTAGAAAGCCTTCATCTTCAGTGACATGTATAGGTGGTCTAAAGGAACCGCTAATCAGCCTTAACCCCAGACCTAGTTGCCACTGATGTGAGCAGTCTGAGCTAGTACTTTTAGGTGCCACAGCTTATTAGACTCCTATAAAGAAAGTTCTGTTTATTACTTGAATCTTCTAAGTTTCCAAGAAATGTTTCAGATAACCATACCAGAGTGCCTTCTGTGTGGATGATCTTCTCAGCCTTCATTGGCTCAGCTTGTCTGGCCATACTCTGTGTGAATACAGAATCAAGTAAAATGCCTGATCCTTTTTTCCATTGTTAAGTCTACCTGGAATCAACAGGCTTCTTAGAGAAGAATTTGGTTTTGCTACTACTTTAGATCCTGCTGGGTCATTGTCAAACAAATGTTGTCCCCATTCACGTGATCTAGAACCCAGATGCTGGCATTCATCCCATTAGAATGGCTGCTGTATGAATAGGTGGAAGAGGTTGGTTGGGAAGAAGAATTGCCGAGTGAGTTGGGGATATTGGCTTCTGAGTTTAAGAATGTGAAGAATGGCTGGTTATGATTGTGTGGTGGCATGAGGAGTAAGGGTTTCACTGAGTCTTCTGTCACTGGGGACAGTGGAAAGTTTGGCTGAAATCTACACGAGCACATAAGATATTTTTATGAGGTACCGTGAAACTTCATTTTTCATAGGTATTATAATAAAAAGATGTGATATTTAATATTACTGTGATATGAGACCTTTTGAAAAATACATCTTATAATTGCTGGCAAGGTCGACATTTGTTGCCAACCCGCACTGCAGTTGAGAAGGTGATGCTGAGTTAAAATGGACTCTTACTAGAAAATAGTTCACCAAACACTGGCATGGCTTCTTCCGTGACTTGATCTATGTGTAGTCCAGCAGGATCACGGTCTGTTACTAGTAAGAGCTTCATTCTGTAATTTTAAGAATGGGCTAAGAGGGGTGGTCAGAGACTGAATAGTAATTTGGGTATTTCCTCCTTGCACAGACAGTAGGACCTCTCAGGAATGCAGGTTAACTTTGTATTTATTCAAAAAACAGATGGAAAAATGACATTAGATTAATTCCTCTTCACAGAACTAGGCAGAGACATGAGGGAATGAATAGGCTTCCCCTGTCCTGTCCTGTAACAATTCTGTTCGGGTGTTTGTGTCATAATATCTTCACACCCAAATTGTGGAGGCTTCTTTATAAAAGTATATTGAGAAAGTAACAATTTAATACATACTATGTAAAGAAACAAAATGCTTGACAAACGTGAGTCTGGCGGCACCTGTGGAGCAAGAAACAGCACTTAGAATCCAATCTGACTTCTTCAGAAATTTAACTGTTTCTCTCTCCATAAGCGCCCTCGGTTTTTTCACTGATTTTATTTTCTAACCCCAGCATCTGCAGTACTTTGCATTTATTTTTAAAAGATAGTAGGAATTGCAGATCCTGGAGAATCAGAGATAACAAGGTGTAGAGCTGGATAAACACAGCAGGCCAAGCAGCGTCAGAGGTGCAGGAAAGCTGACGTTTCTTCAGAAATGGGGAAGAAAGTTCTGAAATAAATAGGGAGAGAGGGGGTGACAGATAGAAGATAGAGGAGAAGATGGGTGGAGAGAAGACAGACAGGTCAAAGAGGTGGGGATGGAGCACGGTTCATCCACTTCATCAATATCTTCCACCCCAATCTTAAGTTCACCTGGTACCTCTCTCTCCTTCCTGGACCTCTCTGTTTCCATCTCAAGCCCCACCCCCATCTCCTACCTACTGGCCTCAACACGCCCCATTGACCTGTCTCCTCCCTGGTCTGACCTATCCCCTCCCTAAGTCTCCACCTATACTCCCCTTTACTGAGATAGTAGGAACTGCAGATGCTGGAGAATCTGAGATTGTTTGAGGTGGGGTGAAGGGCAGGTTAGGGAGGCGGGGACAAGCTGGGTATTTTGGAATGTAGTAGGGGGAGGGGAGATTTTGAGGCTTGTGAAGTCCACATTGATACCGTTGGGCTGCAGGTTTCCCAAGCGGAATATGAGGTGCTGTTCCTGCAACCTTTGGATGACATAGTTGTGGCACTGCAGGAGCCTCAGGATGGACATGTCGTCTGAGGAATGGGAGGTGGAGTTGTTTACTACGAACCAAGTGTAAGCGTTCCCAAGCTTCCGCTTGGTTTTCCCTGATGTAGACGAGGCTATGATGGGAACAGTGGTTACAGTATACCACATTAGTAGATGCGCAGGTGAACATCTGCTTGATGTGGAAAGTCGTCTTGAGGCCTGGGATGGGGGCAGGTGTAGCACTTTGTGCGGTTGCAGGAAAAAGTGCTGGGTGTGGTGGGGCTGGAGGGGAGTGTGGAGCGGACAAGGGAGCCATGGAGAGAGTGGTCCCTCTGGAAAGTAGATAAGGGTGGGGAGGGATAAATGTCTTTGGTGGTGGGGTTGGATTGCAGATTGCAGAAGTGTCGGAGGATGATATGTTGGATCTGGAGATTGGTGGGGTGGTACGTGAGGATGAGGTAGATTCTAGTTTAGTTGTTATTGCGGGGAGGGGTGTGAGGGATGAGTTACAGGAGACATGGGTGAGGGTGTTCTTGACCACTGAGGGGTTTGGGGGGATGTTGCGGTCCTTGAAAAACGAGGACATCTGAGATGTTCGGGAATGGAATGCCTCATCATGGGCGCAGATGTGACGGAGGCGAAGGAATTGGGAATAGGGGATGGCATTTTTGCAGGAAGGTGGGTGGGAGGAGGTGTATTCTAGGTAGCAGTGGGAGTTGGTGGGCTTGAAATGGATATCGGTTTCCAGGTGGTTGCCAGAGATGGAGACAGAGAGGTACCAGAGATGATCCAGGTGAACTCAAGGTTGGGGTTTTGGATGAGATTTTTGCAGGATGGTGGGTGGGATTTTTTGTTTTGGCTTCCATTTACACAATTGTGCTGTTAGATACTTAAATTTGTATCAATCTTTTATATTTTAAAACAATACTGGTTTTGCCAAAATCTCAACATACCTGTACTACTTTGACATAGCTCCAGCGTGAGCCTAGACCTTTTCCAAAATTGAAGATTTTGCGCAATGTGGAAAATATCGAAGACTTCAAAGCAGAAGACTTCAAGTTGGAAGGTTATAATCCGCACCCTACAATCAAGATGGAAATGGCTGTATAATGTACTTATTTGTGTACCTAAGCTGATAAATAAAAGGTGAAAACTGCGAAAAGAGCATGACATTCTATCGTGGTTTTGTAGGAGCTGCAATCTTCTTGGAATGACTTTGATAAAAGATATGACATTTGTCTCTCCAAACAAAGCTATATGTCAATCTAAATTCTTATGAAATATACAGTATTATATGCATTCTAAAAAATTGTCAGTAAAAGCTTGTTTTCCTTCTTTTGACAATGTCACAATGCTAAGCTTGCAGCAGTCGCTTTGCATCCTTTTCAGGCTACTGATTTGTGACTTGCGTCGCAAAATGTATATAGCATTGCAGAGGACAATATTGTGAAAGGTATGCAACCCTGTGTAATCTAGTTATTCAGTCAATATAAAGCAATATTGCAATCTATAATTATAAGATTCTTTACATTGATCCTGATTTGAAAGTGCTTAGTTTTTCTTTTACTAACCTAATTACTCAGACATTGTTATTGTACTTTCTAATGTTACATTTGGGTGAGGAGAAGAATGGCTCCAGTTTTTTGTTATTGTGCATACTTGCTTTCATTTTATTTAAAGATGCACAAAGATTACTTTTTACACTTAGATAGGGAACTGTATTTGTTGTACTTACGTGGGTCTAATAAAATAATTAAAAACTCTTGACTTTCATTGTGTTCAGGTTCTCCCGCTCACTAATTCTGACATTCTCGCATAAGTTTTAGAGTGGGCTGGTAGATAAAGCAATCTTTATAGAGCTGGAAAAAAAGTTAACGATTTAGGGGTTTTATTGTTTGGCAACTGAACTTCAGGCTGAGCTTACTTGTTGTACCTGGTATGGTGAAGATGGTAGCTGCTGAGTTAATTTAAGTCACAACCGATGGATAGTCAATCAGCAGATGGGGCTGAAATATGCAGGTGGAATGGAGAGAGAAAGTAGCCCACTTGAGACTCGTGTATCTGTGGTATTGCTGGCATCAGAACAAAGATAACTGCTTAAAAGGTAAAGGAGAGTTTGACTTTCACACGATCACCAGTTTACCAGTTGTACAAAAATGATCATTGTTACTAGATTCCAGATGCGTAGGCTAAATATGTAAATTATGGCTGAGTGAATTCCATTTTCAACCAGAGTTTGTTGTTTTGTGATTACAATTAATACGGAGTCTGCACACAGGAAATTGCAGCACCTGTTTGGGTGTTTATTGAATGTGTTGGGAAATGATCCCATTTCCATTCCTTTGAGGTGACTTTTCTCTGGAGATTTGACTCAATTTCAGTGTCTTTGGAATGTGTAATGTACAGTTATGCAAATATTCAACCATCTTAGAAACAGCTGTTTCAAGGCACTAGAATACTTCTTCAGCTTTTTAAAAGTTGGACAGTGGTTTTCAACCTGTAAATCATAATCATTTTGATGGTACAACTTTAACAAGTGTAAAACTTCTAATTCCAGAACTTTTGGCACCAATATTAATGGATTGATTTTTGTCTCACAATAACCATTGGCAGTTCTCACTGATCTCTGAGAAAGCAACTCAAAAATCTAGTGATCTCTGTGGCATTTTTGTTTTATTTCCCCTTACCTGATATAATTTTAAGCCTGCTGCCAAGTCTATGGATTCTGCAGGTATCAGTTAGCTGATAGCTTTAAAAAAAGATAAGCATCCAATTGCGTTAATGTATCCTCACAGACAGCAAACGTGATTTTAACCTCCTGTTTTAAATTTTAGATTCTGAACTATATGATGAACAAGTTTTGAATATTTTCTTGATTTGGTATAACTATGGAGCAGTGTACTCTCGTTTTCTAAACCCACCACTCCAGTGGTTGCAACATGAATTAAATATGGCCAATTAAAATCTTTTTAATAGTTGGTCTAAACTAAAATGATCCATCAATTAGATTTTTCAAATAACTATGAAACAGACTAAAATGATGATGCAAAATTGATCAACACAATTTGAAGTATGAAAATCTAAATAACCTCTATACACACTAGATCATTGGAGAAAATACTATATTTTCTTTGCAAAAATTAACCTTGGTTTTAAAAAGAATCTAGCCAATAAATGTTGGTTCTTGAAGGGGAAAAATAAAGTTGGATTTCAGTTGGCATTGCACATGCGAAATGGTGTCACTAAATTCAGGTAATTGTCATTTTCAGAAACAGTTTGTTTAAGAAATATTAAGAACTCTTTTAGATGAACTACTGGATTGCTGTTTGTTATCATTCTGAACATTCTGAACTCTTAAAAGAGTTTACTCAGAGCAACAAAGGATGAGCCGAGTAGCTTCTTCCAGCAGGTAGCACACCATGTTATCTCCACACAATATCCAGGAAAAAAAACTAACTTCTGACAGACACAAACCAAACCAAATTATTTTCAATAAATAATTTTAAGCAATTAGCTTAAACCAAGTGCCTTTCCTAAGCTTTTTCTTAAAGAATTCCAATTGGTCCTTTGTCATCCCTTTTAAGAATCGAGTCCAGGGATTTCCATTTCCACAGTCTTTTCAAATGAATGACAGTTCACAATCCTATAAGCACAAATTGGTGAGGGATAAAAAAAGCACCTTCATCACAGTACAGAAGTCTAGCATCTCACAAATATGAAATGAGCTTTCTAGAGCAGTGAAAGTGTTTAGCAGTCAATACAAATGAGTATAACTTCAAGGTTTTTTTATTTGCAGCAAGTAAATGTAAAAAGGCAAGTTTTGGTTATTGCACTTTACAGGTAGGCCTCAAAAGTATACCCTTAGAAAGTGCACAGCATTAGTGACAGCAACTTCTGGATTTTTGTGCATGGACAGACCCCTAACACTGGTACCAGTTTATGTCAAATTCAAGTCTGCCATACCAATGAGTTTTGACTTCAATTTCATGTCTTCAAATTATATCGAAGCTGTGATGCATGCAAGGAAAATGATGCAATCTAAATTTTAATGGTCTGTGAACATGTGGGAATTGGAGAATTTCATTGTAGGAACTGCCAAATGTTCCCAATGTTGTCAAGGAAAGTGAGCTGATGATTTTTCAATTGATTCCCTTCTCTTCCCTTGCCTCAACTGATGTTGCTAAAAGCTCTTCAGCATATCATTCCACACGTCCATGTAACTTTGTCATTGAATGACTGAACAGGATCAAAATGACATTCCTGTGCCTGTATTCCTACATGGCATGTTCACTATAAGAAATGGAGCAGCATGACCAAGCATAGGCATAGTGGACAAAAAATGAGTTGTGTTGAGAATTGGAGTGGTAAGTATTGGGTACAATTTTGCCCTGTGTGTGTGTGTGTGTAGTAATTAACAAGCTTGCATAAGAAGCATAATATTAACATATTTACATAGAACACTTGGATTGCAAATTCAGGACTTCCTACAATGGCAGACCGACAGTGACATGGCAATATTGTTTGGTTTTATACTTTTATGCACAGTGTACATGAGCATAGTAGTACTGATGAGTTTGTGTAAGACACTGGATAGGCTGTGGAACACGTTAAAATGGAAGTGGGGTGGTTCTGGTGTTATTGGGTTTGGGGATAATTGAAAAAGCAATCCAGAGCCCAAGGCTAACAGGCTAATCCTCTTGACCTCATCCCACTTGACCCTATCTATATCAATCTACTTGTCACGTACACATCTATCTTGGTGAGTGTGATTATGCTTAGTCCTTGTGCAGACCAATCTTGAATCAGTGTAATGACTGTTGATGACACCCACCCCATGATGGTCATTCCTGTAAGATCCAGGCTAAACATCCAAGAGTAAAATTCTGACCAAACTAACTGTCATTTCCTACAAATCTGTGAACAAGTTACGACCACATCAATTTGAATTGTAAAGACTCCCTCCTCTCCATGTCCTTTCATGTAAGGAACTTGCCCTTCTTGCTAACTCCCATGGGACAAGGATATAGAAACCTTCATACTGCAGTTTGCATGAGTGTCATTGAACCATAGGAAGTGCTGGAACAGCTCTCCATGCTTTCTTCTACAGCGTTGCCCAGGCCATCAACTTTCACTAAGATAAAAATGTTAATGTCTTACAAAAACCTAAGGCTCACACATTCACCTATGATCTAATTAAATGAGAAACAGGGACTGAAGTCTCAAAACGCTTTCTAAGGTTCCTATGCTCTTAACTCTATATTCTTTGACTATTGCTAAATTAAATTCTATTTTTGGCCTAAACACCATTTTGGGAGCAATATCATTCAATGGCTACAGCACTTTAAGAAAAACCCATTAATACTTAGGGTCTGTAGGGATGGAAATCCATCTTGCTGGTGGATCACATATTCTGAGATCAAATAGTGAAAAAAAAAGACTGCCTGACTTTAAAATATTTGTTGAATTGAGTGCACACAGACTAGCTGAATTATTCAATGTTCTTTGTACCCATTTCAATGTGTACACTATGCTGTTTTGACTGCCCAACTGCAATGCTAAGGGAGAATGCCATAGCAGTACATGGTATAATACATATACTGTTATTATAAATTATGGGCAAGCATTTTTTTTCTCTAAACAACTTCTTTGTTGGGAGATGTAATAATTGTTGCAGGGATGGATGGTGTAGATGTGTTGGTGAAAGTGCATTTTACCATGACTGGAATAAAAACAATCGATGGTCCAAGTGATGTTTCTTTAATATGCTCACACTCTATGAATGAAGTTGCGTAGATAACATACTCTCCAACAGTGACATCTCCTCACCAGCTCATAGGAATTAATCCACCAGGTTGCTAAGGTACACAGGCTGTCAATATGTCAAGCTTGATCAACTTGTAGACTAGGTTAGCTAGAATGGGTTACAGGGGAGAATTTGTTGCTGCTGACTTATGACTACTATTTTACATATTGGAATGTGCGTGACTGAGGATGTCACCTATGGAGAGGGTCACATTCATTTATCTGGTTCGATTCTCCTACCCCATCAGTAATGCTTAATGGTCACTCCAGTAAAATTGGTGAATGCAAAATTATACATCAGCAAAAAATTAGTGTATTGAGCAAAAGAATGGAAGAATAGAAGTTGAGATTTTTAAAAAAGGGAAATATTAACTTCTTACATATTAAACATTGCTGATGAATTCAGCTAACGGTACCAATTCTTCTCATAAACTAATTCCCATTATAGTTGATATTGGTTGTATAGTATGCCTCATCGGGCCCAGTTATTCAGCCCAGAATTGTCAAATGGGGAGAAGCTTTAATTGAATGGAAGCAAGATATTAATGGTTGGTTAGCTGGTTACAGAGTAAATTTCCACAAAGTATGCCAAATAAGGATTATTCCAATATTGCATTAAAGTGCATTACATGATATTGAAAATCTCATGGTACAACTCCAGATGTTGTTTCATGAAATCAGCCATAATCCTTTGCCTTATATCTCAGAGCTTTATCTTCCTTTCGAAACAGTATTAGAAACTGCTGCAATAATAATTCCAAGAATAAGCAGCCTTGGTTATAAAACTGAAAGAGAAAAACTGCAATGCTATTCTCTGGAACAGAGAATGTTATGAGGAGATCTACTAGAGGTATTCAAAATTACGAACAGCCTTTCACAAAGTAATTATGGAGAAACTGTCCTTACTAATGTATGTTTCAGGAATGGTGGTGCCAGCAATAATTTTTTTGTGTTTGTCCAGAGACATGAACAGAATGAATCTAGTGTGGTCCATTTGTCCAGAACGCTTGAAATCAATGGGCCAGGCAATGAACATGGCTGGGTCCCATTGTAAAAGTTCATGGCAGGAAATGAGGCTTTGGCTCACCGCATCTAGCCACTGGAATTCAGGTAAAGAGTGAAAACCAGAAGACTGCAAGACACTAAAAAAAGGTTTTGTCCTGCAGTAAGAATCCGGATATTTGCACCATACGCTTCACCTTCCAATTGGTGCTGAATAGCTTGAAAATTTGGTTGACAATAGAAGCCATTTCTATTGGAAACTGGAAAGAACCCAAAATGGATGCAGACATCATTTCAGAAGATTATCCCATAATCCTGCTTCTAATACAAGTAGCACACAAATTTGGTGCAACAGGTGGAGGAAACAAGGGATATCATTTATCTCTGAGACTTTCCAAATGAACTCACAAAAGCAGTTGGACCAAATAGGCCTGCTGTTCATTACCAGAAGTTTCAACCTGGGGATATGGAGGTAGTGCCGCGGAAAATACAGTGACCTTCAAGTAAGGAGTGTTGCAGATTGGTGAATGTATCTTTATATGGCATACTGTGTCATCCATACATCTCTCACATTTTTCAAGACCCCACATCTCCATTATTTGCCTACCAAAATCTCTATCTATCGCAACTCATACTCAATCTTCATAATTCATGTTCTTAGCACTGCTGCAACCATCACTCAGATCTCACATATTGAATACACTACCACTGTTCCACATGACAATGGCAGCACTCAAACAGATTGCAGTACACACTGACCCACCTCCCACTGAAGCTGCTGACCCATCTCAGGATGGAAGTATTTCTCCTCCTAGTCTTGCCATTCTGATTGTGTCCCCTGACCATCCATTCTAGAATCATAGAATTACATAGAATCCCTACAGTATGGAGACAGGCCCTTCGGCCCACAGGTCCACACCGAACCTCAGAGCATCTCACCCAGACCCATCTCCCAATAACATACCTAATCTTCACATCCTTGAACACTACAGGCAATTCTGACATGGTGCAGTCTGAAGTCACACTTTTTCAGTACTACTCCAGGCAATCCGGCAAAACCATCTGCTATCTCTGTCAGATGAAGGTCAGCAGCCATTGATCAGATACACTGCAGCCACTAGACAGGCAGGGGCATATAAAATTAAAAGGCTTAAGGAAAACAATAAAGATGATTAGTTGACAGAATTAAACATTGCAAAGTTTAGTAAATATATTTGGTCTTAACCCTTTTTAATAGCAGCCTGTACTTTAACATTATGGTGAAGCAGACTCTGTGATGGTCAGGATCAGACCGCCAGGAAGTGTGGGATTGTTGATAAATTGGATATTGGGCTTTAAAGTTACCGGTATAACAGCTAGATAAATCAACTCTGACCAACCTGGTCAGAAAGGCGCTGTGTTGTTTTGCCTCAATGCTGTCTTTTTTATGCTGTGTTTTATAGCGCAGGCAGTTTCTGAAAAGATTAACTGACATCATGAGATAAACTCTCCCTACGGAATATAAAGGACTGTTCCTAGGAGGAGATAGTCAATATCCTAGTTCAGTCCAGTTAAGTAAAAAGTCTGTGTAGCTAACAGTAGTGTGTATTTATTCTTGCGTATAGCCTGAGGTCTTTCAAAGAACCCTCACATAACTCAGATGTAGTGTAATTAGCTATTAAGTCCTCAGTAATAAAACCATTTTGTTTGTATGAACTGAGTCTCACTACTGCCAAAGAATTTGTTTAATAGGGGGAGCAGGCAGGGCCAGGTTAATGAACTGGCAGTTTTAAATGTATTTATTTTAATACAAGGTGTATCTTAGTTAAAACAAATGAGGTTAGATTATTATGAACTTAGATTATGAGCCTGGATTAATACATGGAACTGCAATGTGTAGCCATTGCACGCAGCTGCCGTACAGAGGACTTCCTGCAGGGCTCATCAGGTGAGACCATATGGCTCCTCACAGCACCAGGGACCTCAAATCGATTCTATGCTCGGGCAATTGTCTGCGTGGAGTTTGCATATTCTCCTCATGTCAGTATGGGTTTCCTCCAAGTGTTCTGGTTCCTCTCATAGACCAAAAATGTGCAGGTTAGTTGAATTGGCCACGCTAAATTGCCCCATAAAGTGCAGGATAGGTGTATTAGCCATGGGCAATGCAGGATTACAGGAATAGGGTAGGGGGTGGGTCTGGGAGGAATGCGCTTTGGAGGGTCAATATGGACCTGATGGGCCGAATGGCCTGCTTCCACATTGTGGGGATTCTAATTCATATATCTGGTTTGTATCTTAGGGTGCAAATCTTCACAGACTCAGCACTGGATAGTAAGCTGGGCAATGTTATAAATATTGCCAGCTTGAGCCTGAATGGAGCCAGAATCAAAAGTTCATAGCCATGATTGTCTTCACAACCACTAGCAGTATCAAAAATAAAGGGGTGGCAAAATGTGGAACTATGGGTAAATGGAGAATTGGGGCTGCATTTTCCAGAATCGAAATTGGTGGGTTTGACCACAGACATTCCAGTGTTTTCCCTGTTCTGAGGTTGCAATTCTGACTTAAGCAGATGACATTAGTGTGAGCAAACACATGCAGTAAGTGTCAGCAGCTTGAAGGACTGCAGATCCAGTTTAAAGAGATACAAGAATGAATGATAATAATACTTTCCAGGAGGAGCATCACCCATCAGCTCAAAAGTGCGGTCCAAAATCAAAATGTTTACTTAGATTTCAGATTTTAATTGATTTGCTTTATGCTTCTGGCATTTTCTGTTTTGGTTTTGGGTTTCCATTGTGTACAGATTTCTTTCTTTTTCAGCTGGGGTTTCCAAAAAGGCTGTCCTGGTCATCAGTCAAAACTCTAGTGAGAGATAGTGAGCACCCGCAGGAAAATCCACCTCTTTATCTTGATTGCTCTGGACTTGGCCACATTTTTGTGAGGTAATTACAGTATCAACATTACTAGCATACCTTAGATACTTTTAGAATTTTTATCTTGTATATACATAACAGCAGTCTTTATTGCATTTACAATTCCTTAGTCCACTCTGTAAGCTGTAATACTCTACTGTAAACAGTACTGGAATGATCTGTGATAGTTTTTTTACACTTACAGCCCTAATGCTATAATATAGCCTAGCGTTAACAGTTTGTTGTACTGAATACTCACCTTTAAAGAATCAAAACACACTCAAATATTGTGAGAGCCCATAACTGAGGAAGGCTTAACAAATATTATGGTTCATCTTGTTCCAGTTACTTTGAGTGTTTTTAACGAGAAACAAATTGTATTAATGGGACTTAACAGCTATTGTTTTAAGAGATATAGAATGTTTTTACTAATAATCCAGACATTATTTTTACTTCTTATGTACTCTACATTTGAAAATATGTTTAAGTTGCAACAACACTACATTTTACCAGAGGTCCTCACAAACCATGAGACCATGGTGAAAAATAGATTGTTGCACATTGTGCAAGGCAAAGTCAGAAGTCACATGACACCAGATTACAATCCAACATGTTTAATTGAAGTCACAAGCTTTCAGGAAGGGAACTAGTTTTTAAAAAATAGTAGTATTTGGAAATGAATATACTGGTCATACTGGAGCACTGTTCTGATTATACAAGACAGGTTGGACCAAATTCGCATTTGTTACTGGGTTTTCCTTCTGGGATTATTGACTGAATATTCACCCATCTCTCAGTTGCAGATGCACCTGTCTTGACCGGATTTGAGCAACAGTCTATTTTCACACTGAGGATACAGTTCATTGTACAGTGTGGCAGTGGCACTAGCCTGAATGGAATAGATTCAGAACAGATTAGAAACTCTAACCTGGCTAACCACGAGGTGCTGAAAACTATCAGGGGCAGCAAAATTTTATTCTTCCACAATCTGTAATCTCATAGCTTGGCATATCTCCAACTCTACCATGACCATCAAGCCAAGGGATCAATCCTGGTTCAATAGAAAGTGCAGGAAGGCATGCCAAGAGCAGCACCAAACATACCTAACTATAATGTGCCAAATTAGTATAACTAGAAAACAGGACTACAGGGTGGAAGGAGCATAAAATATTCAGAGCTAAGCTATCCCACATCTAAAGCCCACTGCTGAATTCTGCCTGAAACTATGGGTGGCACTGTCTTGTCCTCTTTAAGTAGACCTAGCAGAGGTTTGTTCTCTATTATTGTTGTAAATTTATATCCAAAAAGGTACTAGTGGAACTTTCCAATCCTTCCTCCTCCATCTGGTGTATTTATGCTAGTTTAAGCCAAAGTCCTGGATGCGTACGCTCTTGGGTGTTCCAATCCATTAGGCCACCTATGAACTAATGCTACCCTGATGTCATGTGGGGAGGCTTTGCATGTCAATACCAGATCTTGCACGGGATCATAGTGTGCCAATACCTTACATATTAGCTATTTCTTCACTTTCCTGAAAGCTGTGGCTTGGCTACAGGTCAATTTTCAAGGCTGACCCATTTTTAAGAGTTGATGCAGAAGTACCAGGCTGGAGGCCATTTTATGTATATGCTTTCTGTAATAATTCACCAGGCCAAGGAAATACCTAAGCTCCAGTACAGACATGGAAGCCAGGACAGCTTTGATCACCTTCATTTTGTCTTCCAACGGGTGAAAAGCAGTCCTGTTGACTCTATAGCCCAAGTATGCCAGCTTGGGAGAATGTTTAAGGACTATGTTCAAGTTCTCTTACTCAAATTAGGTCTAGTAGGATTTTTGCTGTCTTGAGTCCACAAACCAACAGCAACTACAAAGGCTTGTTAGCCTGAATCCTGAAGAAAATCCCACATTCAATGACTGTGCAGTCCCACAAACTCCAGGCCAGGATGGTAGCTAACTGGAGGAGGGCACTTCACAAATATTGCCACTCTGAATGACAGGGGAGCCCAATATATCTGTGCAAAAGATAAGTTTGAGTTGGGTTGCAACCACCTTCAGCCAGAATTGCTATTAGAGAATCCAACTCAGCCTCCTGCTGAGGTCCTCAGCAACAAAGACACTAGTCAATTCACTCCACTGTCACCCACAAGCAGCTGAAGGCACTGGATACTGTAAAAGTTTTGGGCTGTGATAACATTCTGGCAATAGTACAGAAGATTTGTACTCCTGAGTTAGCCATACTGTTAACTAAGCTACTCCAGTCCAGCACCTGCGCTGGCATATACATGATCATGTGGCAAATTACTCAGGTGTGCTTGTGCACAAAAAGCATGAGAATTCTACCAGACTAATTCCTCCAAATCTACCTATTATTAATCATTATTAAATTGATGAAACAGGTCATCAAGCACGCTATCAAGCAGTACTTTCGAACTAAGACCCGTTTACTGTCATCAAGGTTGGGTTCTGCCAGGGCTGCTCAGCTCTTGACCTCATTACAACCTCATTCTAACATGGAAAAAAGATCAGAATTCCAGAAGTACGGTGAGAGTGAAAGCCCTTTATACTGAAGCCACATTTGACTGGTGTGCCATCAAGAAGCCCCAGCAAAACTGGAGACAATAGAAACTGGGAGTAAATTGCTGGTTGTAGTCCAGACATAAAGGAAGATAGTTGAGACTATTGAAGATTAACAAACTCTTTCCCATGACAGCCCTACCAGGGTTCCTCAGGGTAGTTCATTAGAGCCAAGTATTGTCAGCTGCTTCATTAATGACCTTACCCCATCATTAGGTTGGAATTGGGGATGTTTGCTGATAATTGCACAGTATTTAGCAATGTTTGTGACTCTGCAGAAACTGATAGACCTCTCCAAAGGAAAGAAAAAGCATATAGAACAGATAATGAGATCCAACAGTCAGAAATTCAGGAGCTAGGAAAAAAGTTAAAAGGACACTGAAGATTATAATCTCTGTATTGCTCTCAACACATACCATATGTCAATGAGTGTAAAAATAAGAAGATACTTTGGTGTGTGGTTTGGTTTTAAGTTCCTTAGAACAAGTTTGTAGTCAGAGGACACCTTTTCACAATGGATCGGTTGCTTCTCCACAGAACTGGGCCAAATGGGGAGGCACAATATTCATAAAGTCAGAGATGTACAGTGCAGAGGGCTTAAAATAAATTGGCAAGGGATGAATACCAGTTTATAGACATAGAAAAGAGGCAGAAGGTTCATAAGGGAGTGAGAGTGGTGGATGGTACTTAGGAAGAAAGATGCAGCATATTAAATAGCAGCATTGCTAGATCTGATATTGGTGAAGTAGACCATGTATCTGTGGGTGACGTGCTTAAGAATGCTAATTCTATTAAACAGTTTTGATTAGTAATGGAGAAGAGGAAGGAACAATCATTCCTAAATTGGATGAGGGCTAACCTCAATGAGATGACTGGACTGGCTCCTGGGATGGCAGGACTGACATATGAGGGCAAGTTGAATTGGTTAGGATTATGTTTGCTAAAGTTCAGAAGGATAAAGTGAGTGGAATAACTCAACAGAGACCGGTATCACGTCACTGAGTCACCCTTTATTTACACTCGTAGATTTCTTGTCACTGATCCAGCTCCATCAGAGCCAGCTCTCAGAGTGAGCAGGATGTCTGACACTCCTATTTTTATCTGTCAGCCAGGGCTCCCTGATTGGAGCAGATTAACAGCCCCAATCGGGGAACTTGTATTCTATGAGGTCCAATTGGCTGACCTCATTACAATTACTACGCCTTCCTCACTTTGAGTCCGAGGGCTTAGGTTGCTTTTTTTTCTTTTTTGCAGCTCCTCCTGGGGCATTCTGACTGCTCAGACACAGATGGTCTGTAATAAATAGTAGCTTGCCTCTTGTGCCTGGAGCATCTTGCACGAAATTCGCTCTCTTCTTCGGGCAGCAAAGGCGTTGAGCAGTGACATGCTCCGTGACCATCTAAGATTCCAAGTTCTCTTCAACATTTGACAGAGAGGGAGAACCCACATGTTCCGACAGCTTTTCCGACTGTTTTGAGGAGCAGGGCATGTTTTGCTCCCACCCTGTTTCCGAATTTGCAGCATTCATGTGGTCCACATGATTATTCAGGATCTTTTCACCGATCTGAACTTTATACGTCACTGAGCTGACCACGTGTCAACCATGCCTCTCACCTAGGTAGGGCCATTCCTGTGGTTCCTACACCAAACTTCGTCCCTGAAGTAAACTGTTTCTCTCACTTAGTGGAGTCTTGCATCCGGCATTGGTGTTCCTAATGCCATTTCACCACCCTGACCCAAATGCAGGAAGATCAGATTTAACCTGGTGCTGACTCTTTCCCCCTTTAGCAATTCCGCTGGAGCTATCCTTGTAGTTGTGTGAGGGGTGGTCCTATCATCAAATAGGAACCAGGACAGTTTGGGTCAAGTGAAGCCGTATGCTTTAAGCCTACCTTCAAGCTTTGGACTGCTCTTTCTGTCAGACCATTGGATGATGGATGATATGGAGCTGTCCTTACATGTTGAATGCCATTTGATTTTAGAAAATACTGCTGTTACTTGCTGGTAACCAACAGTTCATTATCTGAGACCAACACATCCAGTAGTCTGGGTATTGCAAAAGATGAACGCAGTTTTTCTATTGTCGGCCCTGTGTTTGACGAATGAACTCTATTCCAACCATGCATCTACTATGACTAAGAACATTGAGCCCATGAAAGGACCAGCATAGTTGACATGTTACCAAGTCCAGGCTTCACCCAGCCATTCCTACGAATGTGAGGGAACTGCTGGCAGGAAATTCTGTCCTTGTTGGCATTCTGGGTACTACCGCACCAAAGCAACCATATCTGCATCCAATCCTGGCCATCTTCATTTTGGAAACTCCTGGATGACTTTGGTGGAGTTCAGCCAGTATCTGGCAGTGACCTCTGCTTGGCGTTCTTAATCGTTACCTCAGTGGGGGAGGTCCAGGACAGATTGTTGGTTATCGTCACTTCTCAGAACTTTACACTCTTGAAATTCTCCATCTCAGCTCCATTGATGCAGATAAGGGCATTTCCTCCTCCTTTCTTCCTGAAGTCAATGATCAGTTCTTTTGTTTTGCTGACATTGAGAGTGATTGTTATCATTGCACCATGACACCAAGCACTGCATCTCCTTCATGTATTCTGACTCATCATTTGATATTTGGCCTCCAATGGTGGGTTGTCAGTAAACTTGTCAATGGTATTCGTATGGAATTTGGCTACACAGTCGTGAGTGTACAGGGAGTACAGTAGGGGGCTGAGTGTGCTTCCTTGTGGGATGCCAGTGTTGAAGGTTATTGTGGAGGAGGTGCTGTTGTCTATCTTCACTGATTGCGGTTTGTGGGTCAGGAAGATGACGACCCATTTGCAGAGGGTGGAGCCAAGACCTAGGTCTCAGAGTTTTGAGATTAATTTAGTTAGGATTATAGTGTTGAAGGCGGAGCTGTAGTCAATAATTAGGAGCCTGACACAAGGATCTTTATAATCCAGATGTTGCGGGGATGAGTGTAGAGCTAGGGAAATGGCGTCCACTGTGGATCAGTTTTGCCGGTAGGCAAATTGCAGGGGATTAAGGCAGGCTTGGGGGCTAGAGTTGATGTGGGCCATGACTAACTTCTCAAACCATTTCATGATTATAGAAGCCAGAGCCACGGGATGGTAGTTATTGAGGCATGTCGCATGTGTTTTCTTTGGTATTGGGATGATGGTGGTCTTCTTGAAGCAGGTGGGGACTTCAGATTATAGCAAGGAGAGGTTAAAGATGACGGCGAATACTCCTGCCAGCTGGTTCTCACAGGATCTGCGTGCATGGCCGGGGACTCCATCTGGGCCAGCCACTTTCCTTGATTTTACTCATCAAGGGATGGATGTGTTTTTGTCTGCTATTTTGTTCTGCTTCATTTTGTATCCTGTTATGTCATGTAGGCCTCGCCACAGCTGGCTGATGCGCAAGTGGTTAGTTGGGCCTCTAACTTGGTCCAGTACTGCCTCTCGGCATCTCTAACGGCCTTGCAGATGTCATATCTGGATTTCCCATAAAGGTCTGAGTATTCTGACTTGAATGGCACATGCCTGGTTTCAGTAGGCAGTAGATTTCCCAGTTCATTCAAGGTTTCCAGTTGGGGAACATACGGATTGACATCTTTGGCACACAATCCTCCTCTCACTTGCTAATGAAATTTGTGACTGTGGTGGCATTATTGCCTAGATTGTCCACTAGGTTGTTCACATTCCAGGGAGTGAAGACCAGAACTGCACACATTATTCTAACTGTGGCCTAACTGTCATTATGTACAGCTCCACCATTACTTCCTTGCTGTTGTATTCAAAGCTTCAACTAATAATGGCAAGTATTCCAAATGCCTTCCTAGCCACCTTATCTACCTACATCTGTGGATGTGCACACCAAGTTCCCTCTGAAACTCTGTACTTCCTAGCGTCCTAGTATTCAACTTGTTTTCCTTGCTTTGTTAATCACCACAAAGTGCTCCACCTCACACCTTTCAGGAATAAATTCCATTTGCCACTGTTCAGCCCATCTGACTAGTCCATCTGTATCATCTTGTCATCTAAGGTTTACCACCTTTTACTTAAAATGCCAATTTTTATCTGCGAACTAAGTGATAAAACTGCCTTTATTCCTATCTAGATCCTACCATACACACTACAAACAGCAAGGGACCCTGCACTGGGACCCGATGGTACACTTCAGGACAAAAGCATCAGCTCATTAAAAACCACCTTCAACTATCATCATCTGTCTTCTGCTACTTAAGCTGACATCGCCTCCCAAATGTACCAGAAATGTGCAAGAGATGTAAGAAACAATAGTTGATGTAATAGGTGGTTTGTTGGTTGGTATTCTACAAACAAATTCAAATAGAAAAAAAGGAACTGTTTCACCTTGGTTTATTTTGTAATGAGTGTACAGCACTCTCAGTTACGTAGTGTGTCAATCACTCATTGTGGTTGCAGTTCAAAATTCTAGCTTTGCTGGTGAGAATTGGTGAGGATTTATTAAAGGTGTACCAAGAAATTTTGTTAATTCCAATGAAGGAATAGATTGCTGTCAATTAGAAATGCTGACCCTCATTTACTTCTAGATCTGACAGTTTGGAAGTGCTAATGAAACACATATTAAAAAAATCAAGACTGTTACAAATTATTATAGCATATTATATTCAAAGCATTAATTGAAGCAGTTCCAAGGAATGAGAGCAGAAGGAAATTAGTCACAGCTCCCTCACCTAAATAAATTATTCAAATGAAAAACCATTAAGGTTCTTGAGTAGTTTCTGTAGCTTGGGTTGTGGATGATATGATTGACTCAATTGCCGAGCTGGTTTGTTAGTTCACAGATGTTTCATTTCCATGCTGGGTAACATCATTGGAGGAGTCTCTGATGAAGTGTTGTTGTGTTTTCTCACCCGGTATTTACACTCTGGGTCCATTGGAATTGATTACCTCATTTCCGGTTTGACTTTGCAGTGGTGTATATATGTGGTCTAATTCTACATTTTTATTGATGGCCTTCTTTGTGGAAAACCAGGCCTCTTGAAATTCCCATGCTAGTCTCTGTTTGGTTTGTCTTAGAATCCTGATGTTATCCCAATCAACCTGGTGGTCCTCCTTGTCTGTATGAAAGGGAAATTGCATGTAGTGACTCGAGATAATTTTCAGTGTAGCTCCCACTCTGTCACCACTATTTGGGCAAAAACGCTTTGCACTCCTAAACAGCTACAAAAGCTTAGTAGGCCAACTCTGAATAAATTACATATCAATAAAACTTGTGGACAGGGAGAACTAAATAGATATTGTTCAACACCAAGATCCCGCTGTTCCTGCACACTGCTGAGAATCCTGCCTTTAATCCTTTAATCAGCATTTAAGTTCAACCTTCCAAAACACATCACTTCGCATTTATCCAGGTTGAACTCCATCTGCCATTTCTCAGCCCAGCTCTGCATTCTGTCAATTTCTTGCTGAAGCCTGCAATAGCTCTCGATACTATCAACGGCACCTCCAATCTTTGTGTCATTAGCAAACATACTAAACTACCCCTCAACCTCCTCATCCAAGTCATTTATAAAAACTCCAAAGAGCAGAGGCCCAAGAACAGAGCCCTGCAGGACACCTCCAGGCACTGACCTCCAGGCAGAATACTTACCATCTACAACCACTCTCTGCCTCCTGTCAGCCAACCAATTCTGAATCCAGACAGCCAAATCACCCTGTATCCCATACCTCCTGACTTTATGAATGTGCCTGCCGTGGGGAACCTTATCAAATGCCTTGCTGAAGTCCACGTACACCATATCCACTGCTCGACCCTCGTCAACCTGTCTCGTGACCTCCTCAAAGAAGTCAATAAGATTTGTGAGACATGACCTGCCCCTCACAAAGCCATGCTGACTCCCTTTAATCACGCTATGCTTTTCCAAATAGTCATAAATCCTATCCCTCAGAATTCTTTCCAAAACCTTGCTGACCACAGACTGACTGGTCTGTAATTTCCAGGGATTTCCCTATTCCCTTTCTTGAAAAGAGGAACAACATTTGCCTCCCTCCAATCTTCTGTTACGACTCCCATGGAGAGTGAGGAAGCAAAGATCTTCGCCAGCAGCTTAACAACCTCCTTTCTCGCTTCCCGGAGCAACCTAGGATAAATCCGTTCTGGCCCTGGGGACTTATCAATCTTAATGTTCGCTAAAATTTCCATCACATCAACTTCCTCAATCACGATCTGTTCAAGCCTGTTTTTCTGCTCCTCAAAGTTCTCATTCACAACAAGGTCCCTTTCCTAAGTGAAAACCGAAGTAAAAAAATCATTTGGGGCTTCCCCTATCTGCTGAGACTCTACGCACAAGTTCCCTACGCTATCCCTGATCGGCCCTACCTTTTCCCTGATCATTCTCTTATTCCTCACGTATGAGTAAAATGCCTTCGGGTTCTCCCTAATCCTTCCTGCCAAGCCTTTTCGTGCCCCCCGCCTGCCCCTCCTCAGCCCACTCTTGAGCTCCTTCTGAGCAAGCCTGTCATTCTCTAAAGCTGTGCTAGACCCTTGCTTCCTCCACCTTACGTAAGCTGCCTGTTTCTTTTTGATGAGAAGCACCTCTGTTCCTGTCATCCAAGGCTCCTTAATATTACCCCTTCTTACCTGTCAGGAAGGAACAAATTTATGCATCACTCGCAACAACTGCTCCTTAAACAGTCTCCACATGTCTGTTGTGCCCCTTCTGTGGAGCAATTGTTCCCAATCTGTACTTCCCAACTCCTGCCTGATGGCATCATAGTTTCCTTTACCCCAGTTAATTATCTTCCCCTGGCAACTGCTCCTTTCCCTTTCCATGGCTATGATAAATGTGAGGCTGTTGTGGTCACTGTCGCTAAAGTGTTCTCCCACCACGACATCTGACACCTGTCCTGGCTCATTGCTGAGCACCAAATCCAAAATGGCCTCACCCCTCCTCGGCCTGTCCACATACTGAGTAAGGAAACCCTCCTGAACACACCTAACAAAAACAACTCCATCCAAACCATCTGCACTAGGGAGGTTCCAATCAATATTGGGAAAGTTGAAGTTACCCATAACAACAACCCTGCTATGTTTGCACTTTTCAACAATCTAACGGCCTATGAGTTCTTCGATCTCCCTACTGCTATTTGGCGGTCTGTAGAAAACCCCCAATGAGGTGATTGCTCCCTTGTTGTTCCTAACTTCCACCCATACTGACCCAGTCGACAAACCTTCCTCGGCAACCTTAGTAGACGAGTCCTCATCAAAAGTTCTTTCAGCCACCGTTATATTGTCCTTGACTAACAAAGCCACACCTCCCTCTCTTTTACCACCTTCCCTGACCTTAATGAAAGATCTAAACCCTGGAACCTGCAACATCCATTCCTGACCCCGCTCTATCCATGTCTCCGAAATGGCCACAACATTGAAGTCCCAGGTACCTATCCAAGCTGCAAGCTCACCTACCTTATTCCAAATACTCCTTGCGTCAAAGTAGACACACTTCAACCCAGCTTGCTGTCTGCTGGCACACATTCCTGTGACAGTGAGGTCCCGTCCATGTCTTCCCTACTCTCATCCTCCTGTGTACTAGGACGACACCTCAATTTCCCATCCCCCTTCTGAGCTAGTTTAAATCCACCTGAATAGCATTAGCAAATTTCCCAACCAGGGTATTAGTGCCCCTCTGGTTCAAGTGGAGATCGTCCTGTTTGTAGAGGTCCCACCTTCCCCAGAATGAGCCCCACTTGTCCATGTACCTGCACCATCCCTGCAGCCACGTGTTCAGCTGAAATCTCTCCCTGTTCTTTGCCTCGCTATTACGTGGCATGGGTAACAAACCAGAGATAACCACTCTGTTTGTTCTAGCTCACAGCTTCCACCCTAGCTCCCTGAAATCCTGCCTGACATCCCTATCCCTCTTTCTACCCATGTCGTTGGTGCCGAAGTGGACCACGACTTGGGGCTAGTCACCGTCTCCCTTCAGGATCCCAAAGACACGATCCGAGACATCACGGACCCTGGCACCTGGGAGGCAACACACCAACCGTGAGTCTCTTTCGTTCCCGGCAAACCTTCTATCAGTCCCTGTAACTATTGAGTCCCCAATGACTATCACTCTCCTATCCTCCCTTCCCTTTTGTGCAAGAGGGACAGACTCTGTGCCAGAGACCTGCACCCTACTGCATGCCCATGGTAAGTCATCCCTCCCAACAGTATCCAAAACGGTATATTTGTTTTTCAGGGGAACGACCACAGGGGATCCCTGCACTGACTGCTTTTTCCCGCTTCTAACAGTTACCGAGCTTTCTTCACGCTTAGGAGTAACTACTCCCCTGTAAATCTTGTCTATCACTGACTCTGCCTCCCGAATGATCTGAAGTTCATCCAGCTCCCGCTCCAGTTCCCTAACGTGGTCTTGGAGGAGCAAGAGTTGGGTGCACTTCCTGCAGACATGTTTGGAGGGACACTAATGGCATCCCTCACCTCATACATCATGCAGGAGGAACATTCCTCTACCTGCACTGCCATCCCTGCTAATCCCCTAAACAGAAAGTAAAAAAAAAGAGAAGCTTACCTTGATTTGTCCCTGGTGTATAAGGTTAGACTAGGTGGATGGGTGGGAGGCCCTACAAGGGTAGGGTTTTGGGTTTACACAACGATCACTTATATAGCTGAGGGATGAAAAAAAAGTCCCTCCCTTCCCAGAAACCTCAGCTCCTGCTTGCACTGCTGCTTCACAAAGAAATGGAAGGCTCCAACGCTCAAGGTAAGCTTTTTAAAGATTTAAAATCTCTGACTCGCCGGCTTCCCGACAGGCCCCTGATCCGGCCTCAGAGTGAAACGACGACTCTTTAAAACTGAGATGAAGAGGAATTTCTTCAGCCAGAGGCTGGTAAATCTCTGGAATCCATTGCCACAGAAGGCTGCAGAGGCCAAGTCATTGAATTGATTTAAGACAGAGATATCTTGGTTCTTGATTAGCGATGTGATCAACGGGTATAAGAAGAAGGTAGGAGAATGGAGCTGAGAAACATATCACCTGTGATTGAATGACAGGGCAGACTGGATGGGCTGAATGGCCTAACTCTGCTCCTATATTTAATGGGCTTACGGAGACCCCATGTGAGCAGCAAATCCAGTATGTTAACCTGAAAAAGGTGCAAATAAATTGGAGTTCCTCAAGGAAGGAACGTTTGAGCCCAGGAGGTGGAAAAAAGTTAAAGGGGATTCGACTGTGGTATGATAGAGAGAATAGTTCTTTCAAAATGCTAAAAGAGGAGAAGGCGGGCAGATGTGTTTCGTCGTGAAAATGGTAGAGGATAATCTGTTACATTTGGAGGCCGGCATGATGGAATGAAAGAGTGCAAAGGAAATCCTGTCTTTATTTCAGACTTCCAACGTCCATAGCATAATGTTATGTTTTACTGAAATTGAGGCATTTGACATTGAAAACAATAAGTAATAGATTACAAGTGACCATATAAAAATTATGATGATGTCTTTAATCCACTGCTTTGGACTAGAACATCCTCCGAAGTTTGAAGTTTACCACTTGTATTGAGACCCTTCACAAAATTAATCTCCATGCTGGATTTTAAGTTACACCTGTTTGATACGCTATTATTTATTGCTCTAGAAAGCATGAAATTTTATTGTAAAACATTGCAAAAACTCAATTGCTGTATATTTATGTGGCCTTTGTGTGAGTTTTATTATATGCCGTGCAGGGCGGGAGTAGTAATCAGCCATGAATTATGTGAGCTTCAGTGTTAGAGAAATATTAAACATTCATGACAGGGTTCTCACTCTCTTGTCCCTTTGATCCATGTTGATAGCAGAGCAATTTACAAGATCCTTTTGCCTCAAACTGCCGAAACACCTCAAAGTTTAGTTTTACATCTTTTAGAAATATGCAAAGAACTGCGTGAGAAAAGCCATCTCACTAAGTACCTCAAACATTTGAAGTGTATTTCCATTTCTCACAGTACCAGGGCAGCGTCACAAACATTCAGGTTAATATTAGAATGTAGCACCAAAAGTACCACCAGAACAACTTCTCAGTAATACTCAAGGCTGTTCAAGAAAACTGTCTCCATGTCCTCTTTGGAGATTATGTTCTATTTCGCCAACTTTGGGGACATTTAAGTCGTCATTGGATAAGCATACGCACGTACATGGAATAGTGTACGTTAAATGGGCTTGAGATCGGTATGACAGGTCGGCACAACACCGAGGGCCGAAGGGCCTGTACTGTGCTGTAATGTTCTATTTTCTATTTTCTATTTAGGTAATAATATAAAACTTCTGAGACAGTGTCACATAGGAAATTGGCTCATTAGGTTGGAAAGTATTGATTGTGAATTTACACAGAGTACTGACTTGGCCCCAGATGGAATATTTTGTGAAATGCTGGTCTCCAGCTTTGAGAGGACACAGCAAAAAAGAACTGTACCTGACAGCTGCAATTAGGCACCTGAGGTAGAATCAGAAAATTGAAAAGATATTTTTAAAAGATACCCATAACAATGTTCTTTCAGGGTTTCTATGGCATTTCTGTTGAAATTATACTAAATATCAGGAAAACAATAATGGGCATATATTATCTTAGAGTACACTAGTAATAAATTAGTCTCTGCTAAAGAAATTAGTCTCTGCAGAGACTAAAGAAGGCCTTAATTAAATGAAAGTAAATAGACAAATTGGATGAAATACTTTTAGCTTTCATGTGATAATGACAAACACTAATGTGCCAGTTTATATTTTACACAGATACAACACTTATACATTAAAGTTTATACCGAGTAAAATTAGTGGCACTATTATAAGTATATAAGATGTTAGAGCGACTTAAGCTTAGTCAAATTAACAGACATTTACAGCATTCAGTCCATTATGCGTATGCCTGCCTTTTTAATCCAAAATCAATCCTAATGCACGCTCTCTCAGTAGCCTACATCTTTTTCTAATGTTTCATCACTGGTCCACTGGCAAGTGTAATAGTGTTTTTTTTCACTTGCTATTCACTCAATCTCATGATATGGAGCCTGCTGCCAAGGCTGTCATTTAAACCAAACAACTTCAAGGCACGCTTTAGCCCAGCTATGCATATCATGTAATACAAGATTTCATTCCCTGACAATTATTGACCCTTCCAGGCCCTCCTTACTTAATTTTTTTTTGTTGTCAAGTAGCTTTGTGGGCCTTGTATTCCCTTTACCATCTTGTTTAAGTTGCCATTATCCACATGTGAGCTTTGATAGTAAGTGAGTCTTTCACTTGACCACAGAAGCATTATCACCAGGCAAGATCCTGGAAAATAGAGGTAGTCTTTCATATCTTGGGAGGAGATGAGGATGACAAAGTTCATCATGGTCTCCAATGCACCAGCTCAGCCTTCCAGCTACTGAGTAAAATAGTGTTTGAGGACCAGAATGTTTAATTTGAAACAAAAGTTATAGTTTAGATGGCAGCAATGACTCCACACAGCCATATTCTTTGGAGAATTGAACAACCACAGCAGGGACCTCAAAGCATTGTGTAGAAGTATCACCTGTAATACCTTCTGAATATCCCACAAAACGTGTGGTCGGAAAGGCAGAATCCTTATTATATCCTTAATGAGGTCAAACATACCCACAAACATGAGTGACTTTAACTTGTGACGGACTAAAACAGAAAAGGCTCATTCAACAAAATACCAAACACGTCAAGAGACTTCCTTTTGTAGGGACCATGTAAAGACAAAATTGAGGCAGAGCACAAACTTTCAAACAAGCAACGTGACCAATCCTGTAAGCAGCGTCTGCTCCCTGTCTCCCTCACACCCCATCCCTTCCAATAATGTGGCAGTGGCTGCAAATCGTGCATTAAACTTATCAACCATTTCGGAATGCACCAAGTCAAAGTGAATATAAATTATTGTTGGCCGAGGGACATTGTTGTCACTGAATACAACACATATGCATTTCCAGTCCAGGCATTGGATTGTGATGAGTATGAACCCTGACTTGATTTTCACTTGCTCAGGTTCTATGTGCTGAGGGAAGTTCTAGCAATTCTATTACTGCTTCACTGGAGATGATCTAACCTTGGCAGAGAACAGCACAGTCAGCTCGAGCTGATGTCTCTGATAAAGAGAAACAGGAGACAGCAACACCAACACAGACAATTGGAAAAAACCAACACCAATCTAAGTTGCTTTCTGCTCCACCGCATGCTACTCCACAGCGCAGAGATTAGACAGAGAGACACAGATTGGAGGACGCAAAGAGATCAGAGAACAGAGGGTTTCAGTAACTAACTGCCAAAGTTGGGAATTTGGTGCCAGGTAGAAATTTACTGGTACACATTTCTCAGGTTGGAATTTAGATTATCAGCTAATTAATTTAAAATTTTAAATTTAAAGAAGGTTGCACATTATTTAAGGCATCCAGTTAACAGAACCTGCCTGGGATTGGCAGTTAACTGTCAATTAATTGAAAGTGGCAGTTATAACATGGGTCTGAATCACTTAGCTCTAGCTGAGAAAGCGGTAGGAGGGGAGCGCAGACCGATGACATGATTGAGTGTTTCATTCACACAAGTGTTTCAAATTCAGTGCAAGCTGAAATTCATTCAGCGGAGGGTGGAGTTACTACCATTTATTCCACGGTTTTACTTCCAGTAGCTGGTGAGAGATATCTACCGTTGATAAACTAAGAAACTGAAATTCTGTGTAACTTGACTAAATTGGTGACTTAGATGAAATAAATCAATTAATTCATCGAAGAATTGATTCAATTTCAAAAAGCAAGAAATTAACTAATCAAGTAAATTAATAAGATTGTATAAACATTTGGTGGAGAGTCAGAGATGAGGAGGTGTAAGTGATATGTCCTAACTTCACTAAGTGGGAGCTTGTGACAATTAAGCATTGTGATTCCAGAGAATGCTCTACAGTTTAAAGAAAGTTGGCTTTTCATTGTTGAGCTGGAGACTGATCTGCATAAATTGTGGGGCAATTCATAGTGAGAGATTTACTTGGGTACTTTGCTTCAAGAGACAGCCATACCTCACACTAAGTTGAACATCAGAGTTAGTCAATGGTCAGAGACTTGACAGGCTATGGTTATGATTGTGTAAAGGGACTCAGAATGCAGTGTTAGAGGAATCTCTGCCCTTGACTGTGACCAACAGATACAAAGTATTTGCTGCTTGTATGGATGAGAATAAGGACTGCAGAGTGGATGGAAAAGCTGACCACAGGATCAAAATGCAGGACACTATTCATGTGGAAAGGAATGTGGTGGTGATAGTGGACATTACAATCAAGGGATATGATACTGCTGTGATCAGGCGCTTCAAAGGTTGTGTTCCCTGAAGCAGGATGAGAAGCACCCTATGTTATGGTCTACACAGTAAGCAGCAGCATATGTAAAATTAGGAATGATGCTGTGCTAATATGGTTTGAGGGCTTCAGGTCCAATTAGAAATGCAGAGCATCAAAGTAATAATCTTTGCATTTGAGATTGCTAACTTGTGTGAAGTGCCACTTGACATAGTGATGTAATAATGATTGAAAATCTAAGTGCACGGCTGAAAGAATGGTGTGGCAGATGGGCTTTTGCTCATTGATTACCAGAACCAGCACTGAGGAAAGAAGAAGCTGCTTCTTTGAACTTGTTTCCATTTAAACTGCAGCCAATGTCTGGCCAAATCAAGTAACTAGGTCAGGAGTCAGGTCAGTGGGGAGCTGGTGTGATTGGGTGAGAAGATTCAGGAAAAAAAAACGATGAAAGCAAGATTTGCATTCTAGAATATTTATTTCCCACCCTTGGTCAATACTCTGGATTAGGTATATGACTGAATCTATGGATTTCTATCTGTGACAATAATTAAATTAATTTCTTATGACTGGTTTACACATTTGACATATAGTTTTTAATGGCTGTTTTGTCCTGAATGGTGTTAAGTTTCTTCAGTCTTATTAGAACTGCACTCATCCAGGCATCAGGAGTGTGAAGGCAAAATGCTGTCATACTTAAAAGTTATTGATCTCCAAAGATATAGTAACATTAATCAAAATTAGAATTTATGGATTGTGGATAATATATTCACATAGATTGAAGATTGATTAATGGATAGAAATCAGAGTGGATGACAGGCGATGAAACCAAAAGATGTAGGTCAATCAGACTATTGATTCTTCACTGCCATTCATTGAGAATACAGCTGATCTATACATCTCAACTTTCCTGTCTTATCCCCAGAACCACTGATTCTCTCATGGATTGAAAGTCTGTCTCATCTTAACTATCAGTATATTCGCAAGAATTGGTACTTGAGCTTCAGCTACTTACTGTGTGTACTAGTGATTTAGATTAAGTGTAACATATTTAAGTTTGCTGATGATATAAAGCTAAATGGTGAACCTAGCAGAGAAAAGCACACAACAAAGCTGCAGAGGGATACAAACAGGTTTGGTGAGTTTTCCAGTATGTGATTGATGGAATACAATACCGCAAGTGTAAAGTTACCAATTTTGGTAAGAAAATAAAAAGAACAGATTTTTTGTTATGAATAGACACTTAAATTGTTTACATTGAGGAACTTGAGAATCCTTGTACATAAATCAAAGCAGTTAAGCCAGCAATGAATTAAGAAAGCAAATACTATGTTTGCATTGCTACAAAAGGATTGGATTATGAGACTGAAGAAATTTATTAATTTGTATAGGGCATTGGTGGGACGCTTGTGGTGCAATCATACTGTCCACAGCTCTAGACCAGGTTCAAGTTCTACTTGTTCCAGATGTAGGTGCTAATACTTCTGAACAGGTGAATTAGAAAATATATAAAGGGTGTTTGGTGAGGTCATGTCTGGAGTACCATTTGCTGCTTTATTCTCCTTAGCTAGAGACAAGCATACTTGCCATACAGACAGTTGAGCCAAGGTTCTGGTGGGAGGGGATTATCCCACAAGAAAATATTAAGTCAATATTTCATGGGATTTACCAGAATGAAGTGATATAATTGAAAAGAAAAACAAATTTAGGAACCTGGGTAGTGTGGATCCTGAGAAAAAGATTTCCTCAGGCTGTGGATTATCTGGGGAGATGTTTCGCTGTAGGAGCTGGTTAGAAGTTGTTAGTCTTCCCAGTGTTCAGTGAAAGGCCCTTCTTCTTATCTGCTACAGTAATGATACAGCTCAGTTTCTGAGTGAATGCACACATGGTCAATGTTTGCAGACTGACACTCTGTGACTGACTGATTTTGGTTTTAGAGTGAGGCTGGTGTAGGTTGAAGAGTTTCCATAATCTTAATCCTGTGGCAAGCATTAGGATAAAACACGCAACAAGAAATACCAGTTCTCAAACCTCCTTGAGGTCATGAGCAGGAAAGCTAACGTTTCGAGCCTAGACCCCCCATCTCTGATGAAGGGTCTAGGCCCAAAACATCAGCTTTCCTGCTCCTAAGATGCTGCTTGGCCTGCTGTGTTCATCCAGCTCTACGCCTTGTTATCTCGGATTCTCCAGCATCTGCAGTTCCTGTTATCTCTTATCCTTGAGGTCATATACTGGTTATCTGTTACTAGATATTTCTCTCTCATCCTTTTCAACTGATTTTCATACAAATGAATAAGCCATTATTAAAACAAGAGATAAACTAGCATTCTTTTCTAATTTTGTTCAAGAGCTTGTTTTCTAGCTCTTTCTATTGTTGCATTAAATAAAGTCTCACATAGGATCAAATATCAGCTCACAAGAGGAAACAGCAGATACAACTAAGATGATGCAAAAAAAAACACACAAACTCTGGTCTCAGTGCCATTAGAAGGGATTCTTATATGAGAATTCATAGTGGATTCAAATGAACTGATCCAAATCTGCAGCATTCCGTTTATGACAAACTGACAGTCTTGATGCTATTTATAAGTTCATAAAATTCTTTTGATTGTTGAATTTCAAAACTCACCTTCATTGTCCACAAATTTATAGCCATGGACTTTGTAACCCAAAAAATAGCAACAATGCTACCATATGCACATTTAGCACGTCTTCCTCAATAATGACATGATTGTTTGAGGTTTTTCCATAAGTATCTCAAGATCAATCTCAAATGTAATATTTTGATATTCACAAATTACTTTTCATAGTAATTTTGATATACAAAAATATTCCAAGGTCTGTTCTGTGAGGAAACTGCTTGTCAGTTGAGTTTGGGGAGTTGACACACATTTCATGGAATCCCTACAGTGCAGAAAGAGGCCATTTATCTCCCAAGTTGGCGTCAATCCTCCCCAGAGCATTCCAATCAGATTCAGCTCCCAACCTATCCTCATAAACCTGTATTTATCATTGGCTAACCCACCTAGCCTGCAAATCCCTGGATACTACAGAACAATTTAGCATTGCCAATCCAACTAACCTGCACATGGCTGGATTGTGAGAAAACCAGAGCACTTGGAGGAAACCCACACAGACACAGGGAGAATGTTGCAAACTCTCTATAGTCGCCCAAGGCTGGAATTGAACCCAGGTCCCTGGTGCCATGACCCACCATGCCACTCAGTTGTTCCGTCCTGTGGGTCAAAAGTGGGTGAAGGAAAAGAATGAGTAGGTTTGCTCATATCATAATAAATTTCAGTTGAGGGCAGATTTTGGATGAAGATACAAAAATGAGAAGAAATGTGAGCATGGCAAGATCCAAAGACAAATGAAAATTTTGTATTTGAATTGTAAGGGAATAAGTTAACATTGGTCCATGAGGCTGATGAACCAAACTGAAAGCAAGATCTTGAGACTTATTGACACTGAAGAAGATGGAGAATGGAAAGTTGGCAAGAAGAACACAGGAGGAAGAATCTAAAGATATCAATAAATACGATGGTTTCAGCAGCAAAAAGGCTGAGGTGGCTGCCATTATGCTGGTGAAAATAAATGTTGGAAAAGAAGTTAGAAACACTGTTCAGGTTTGAAAAGAATACAGTATTGTAACAGTATGGCTCGTCCTTGGAAAGGAAATGGGTAGAGGAATATTGGATCACATCTGTGGCAGTGACTTATCAGTCTTTAACTGCAAGAAAATGAGACACATCTAAGGCACAGTTGGGTAATCAGTTTGACAGCACAGTGGAAGAGAAATTCAAACTCATTAACTTGTACTTTCCAGAGAAACGAGTATTATCATTGCAAAAATCCAAATATTAAAATCCCCAAAGGAAATTGGTAATAAGCGATCTCTTTCAGCTCACCTCATCTGTTTTTGAGAAAGGGACTGTTGAAAGTGCACGATCAGTAAGTTTCACACACACAGGTGGGAGAAGGCCACGCTGAATGAGGCAGAGCCAGAATGTGTGTTTCTGGGAAATTCGGCACATGGGGGAAGCGGTGCTTTTGGCTTACACTTTGCAAGTTTTTTGGTGGTTTATAGTTTAGAAGACTATATTCTTCAGTTTCAACTGATTGGGGAAAGGGAATCAGCAACAGGATAAACTGAGGCCAAGGATCAGGAGCCCAGCATTTAAGCTTCAACTGAGCAGACAGTATGGAGTGCTAGTTTCACAGCAGCTTCTTCGGGGTCTGCTTGCTGAGAAAACAATTCAAACAGTTACATCACAGACAAGTGACACATTGATTGGTTCATGATGTCAAGAAGTGTTTCTTTTTGGAAACAACAGGAATGCGTGAAAGTCAGGAGCAATATAATAAAGTAATAAATAACCAAAGCAAGGTAAGGAAAGTACAACTTGCATAACGGAAGAAAGTCTTTTTATATAAGCCTTTTTGTTTTTGCAAAAAAAAGGGCATAGCTAAGGGACTTAAAGGAGGCCACGAAAGGCACGATTTGCTCCTCCTATGCTACATGGCAAATCGTGGAAGTTTTAGTTCTTTCTGGTGACCATGTTTGCAGGAAGTGTGTCCAGCTGCAGCTACTAGGAACTGTACTTCAGAGCTAGTGCTTCAGGTGAATTCACTGTGGAGCATCTGCAAATCTGAGCGTACATGAATAGCATGTTCAATAAAGCAGTCACACTGTAGGTGAAGATTAGACAGACAGGAAGGGAATGTGACCATAAAGCAGAGTGGAAGAAAGCAGAGGGTATAGGAATCCTCTGGCTATCTAACAGAGATCCTATTTTGAATGCTGCTGTGGGAGAATTCTGTGCACGCAAAAGTAGTGGCAGCCAACTTCATGACACCGTGGATAGGTATGCTGGACAAGATGAGAGGAAGAACAATGCCAGGGCTATGGTGGTGTGGGATTCATTTGTAAGGAGAAGGAAAAGGCATTTCTGTGGCCGCAGGAGTCTCTTAGTATGCTGACTGAGGTCAGGGATGTTACTGAGTGGCTGCAGTGTTCTAAAACGGGAAGGGCAAACAGAGGTCATGGTACAAATTAGTACCAACAAAATGGGCAGAAAAGGGGATGAGGTCCTGCAAGGAGAATTTAAGAAGCTAAGATTAAGGTTACAGAACAGGATTCAAAAGATTACTTTCAGTGTCATGCTAACTATAGAAACAGCAGATTGGTCCAAATGAATGCATGGCTGGGGAGATGGTGCAGGAGGGAGCACTTTAGATTTCTGTGTCATCGGAACCACGTTCGAGAAGTTAGGACCTGCACTTGGGGGATAGATTCCACCTGATCCAAAATGAGACCAAATTCCTTATAGGGACATTTGCTCATGCTGCTGAGGAGGGTTTAAATTAACTTGGCATGGAGAGTAGCAATCACAGAATGTTCAGCAGGGGGAGATGAACAGCCAAAACTAGAACAGATAACAAGCGAGTTAAGACGACATAGAAATTACAGGACACAATGGAGTTTGAAAAGAATGGATTATTTTTATTTTAAGGAGTTGGACAAATAAGGCAGATGAGTTGAAGACACTAACTAAAACACGTGGGTATGATGTCATTGCTGTGAGAGAGAGACAGTTGAGAAAGAGGCAGAATTGGCAGCTTAATATTCCAGTATACGGTCTTTAGGCGAGATAAGGAGCTAAGTTGGTGGGGGGTGGGGGGGGTTATAATATTGATCAGAGAATCAAATACATCAGTTATGGGGGATAACTTCTTACAAGGCTCCTCAAACAAGGCCATATGGGTAGAATCTAAAAACCACAAAGGAGCAATCACATTGCTGTGATCCCTAACTGCCCTGGAAATTAGTGCTTTGCTGGGTCATTTCAAAGGACAATTAAGAGTCAATTGAATTGCTGTGGATTTGGAGTGAGTTAGATCAGACTGGGGACGATGGCAGATTTCCTTCCTTAAAAAGAACTTGTGAACCAGATGAGTTTTTAATAGCAATTTAAGACAGTTTCAGGTGGATAGAACTTACACTAGCTTCATATTCCAGATTTATTAATTTAGTGTTTCTGTATTATTAGTTTAATGTTTCAGTGGTTAGCCCTGTTGCCTCACAGCATGAGGGAGCCAGGTTCAATTCCAATCTTGGGCAACCGTGTTGGTGGTTCTCTCCTTGTCTGCGCGAGTTTCCTCTGGGTGCTCTGGTTCCCTCCCACAGTCCAAACATATGCGGACTAAGTGGATAAGCCATGCCAAAATGAAGAGTTAAAGGAATAGGGTAGGGTGGGAGACATGGATAACATACTCTTCAGAGAGAGGTGTGGACTTGATAGACCTAATGGCCTCTATCTGCACTTCTATCACCTTCAAACAATCGACAAAAATTGAAAAGCAATGAATTTCATTGGTATGGAGCATGTTACAGACTTGGCTGTTCAGAATTCCTTTCTGTATAGTTCAGCATTTGTCTCGGATATTAATGATTTTGATTTAAGGTGTAAATAAAGAACAATTTGACGAGAACATTACAAAGAGTGCAAAACAAACTTTCACTGTTGTTAGTCATTTTGCTCAGGTATGGGGTGAAAGAGAGACATGGGTTGATATCGTGAAATACCTAAAACAAAACAACTTTCCTCCAAGTGAAGCAGTAATTAAGAAGGTGACACAAATTAGTGTTTATTTACTGTACAAATGCAATTACAGGAATGATTCAGTTTACCAATGAAACAAAATGATATCACCAGAAAGCATTTCTGGCAGTGAATTTCTGATATTTGTACAGAAGTGACAACCAAGCTTGCTTATTTTTCAATAAAAGTTACAAAATCATAGAATCTGTGATTTCATAGAGACTTTTAAAACTGCTATCCCAAAATAAATTGGAGAAAAATGTACAAATGATGGCACTGATTAGGATCTGTAGAACAATACCCACAGTTAGAGCAAGTCCTGTAAACATTAGGAAGTTAGAATTTATTATCTGGAAATGCTGTGCTCACTTTTAGGGATTGTGCTTCAGCAATGATAAGACCATGATTAATTTTCAGCATATCTCCCCGCAGTAGACAAAAAAACCTTACAACTGTAGTCACACGATAAGCACATCTACCTTGGTCACTATCACAAATGTAGCTGTACCATTCCATTAATTATTGCTCGATATGTCTGGATCTGCAAGGTATGATTATTTCGTTCATGATTTTTGATTTTCAGCATGTGGTTCTCTAACAGAAATAAGCAATAATTTTTAAATACCAAACCTTTTACAGACACTAATGGACACTTGTTCATTCTGAAATCAACTATTACTAAAAAAATTGTAAAGCACCCCATACCTGCCTTCACAAAGCTAAATTGTACATAATTTCAAGTTTAAAAGAATTGTAATTTAGTTTATAAACAATGTTACAAAACATTATGTAGTTCATTATTTTCCTGTTTTTCAATGAAATCCAAGCAAACTATGTATAAAAAATCTCATGCTGCATTTCCAGTTACATCAGTAGAAATATTGAAAACAGTGCAATAGTTACACATACAGTCATTTGATTATTGAGGTCTCCAATAAATCAAGATTGACTCTTGCACTCATTCTACATATTAACAGACCCAGGCAAAATTTAGTCTAAGTCAGACTGTTTCATCAATACTCTAAAAAGTTAGACATTTTCCTCTCCAAAAATACAGGACTTTAGTTAATACCAGGTTAGAATTTTATAAGATTGATTTAAGTCTTCACATTTAGAAACATGGACCTTGTTGTTCCTACACCATATTTAAGCTAAAAATGATTAGTGTTCACAAAATTTCCTTTAGTACCCTGAAGTGAAATGGTAAAAGGATGACAAGTGTTCAGTTCAAGAAAAGTGGTCTGTGCAACCGCGCAGTAGCATTCTAGACTGTGTGTATTAATGTTGGTTCAGCATTAAGGAACAATACACTGTTTGAGAGTCCTTCAATTTTGATGGACCAACAGCCTACTGTAGTTGACTCGATTTATAGATTATCTCCAGGTTGATACTGAGGCTCTGTAGCAGTAAAGTAGTCTTCTAGGAAGGACTGTATATATTCAAATGTTGGTCTTTCATCTGGATCCTTTTTCCAGCACAGTTTCATGAGCTCATGGAGAGACTCTGGACATCCCTGAGGGCAAGGCATCCTGTAGCCACGTTCCACTTGCTCCAGAACTTCCCGGTTCACCATACCTAGGGAGTAATTAAGAAATTACACACTTCTTCAATGAAAAAACTTTCTCCATATTTTATCAATACTAAAAGCAGGTCAGATTTTTAAGTACCTACTGCATTGATGCCAAATTCAAATACTGTGAATCAGTTAAATAGGAACTAATTTCAGCAATAAAAACAGAAGATGGCTCACTAGACCTGAAATGTTAACTGCTCTCTCTCCCCACTGCCAATACTGCTGAGCTTTTAAAGCAATTTCCGTTTTGGTTTCTGATTTTCAGCATCCAGAGATTTCTGTTTTTACTTATTTCAGAGATGCATTTTATTGACAATTACAATACTACAGCAGGCCATTTTGTGCTTCTAATTTGGACTTAAATTCCCAAAACTATTTGGAAGTTCTGAACTACTTATATGCAAGACAACTGTGAAGTTCCATCTCTTTGACATTCAACTGAATAGATTATTCAAATTTTCTGTATACTTCATATTTTGCGATTAATACAAAATGCTGATGCTGGTAAATTGCCCTAATTTCCTTCTGAAGACTACTCTCACATTAGTGAGCCCCACAATCCCCTCACAGAGCTTGTGGTCTTCAGTTATCTCTCACAACAAACTATGGCAATGGTTGATGAATTTTCTAACAAATTTCACTTTATTCTCCAGTCCATTGTCTGGGCATATTAAGAAGAGTTCTAGAATTTGACTCAATCATAGTGGAAAAAAAGCTGTTACAATTCTAAGGCAGGATGGGATGTGGCTTGGAAGGGCACTTGCAGGTGAATGTATTCCTAAGCATCAGCTGACATTGTTTTTCTACATGTTATAAGTCACAGGTTTGGAAGGTGCTGTCAAAAGATTTCAAGGTGGGAGGGGGGGTCTTATAGAAACCTGTAAAATTATGAAGGGAATAGACAAGATACAAGTAGAGAGGATGTTCCCACTGGCAGGTGAAGCTAGGACAAGAGGGCATAGCCTCAAGATTAGAGGGAGCAGATTTAGGACTGAATTGAGAAGGAACTTCTTCACCCACAGGGTTGTAATCTATGGAATTCCTTGCCCAGTGAAGTAATTGATGCTACTTCAGTAAACGTTTTTAAAGCTAAGGTAGTTTTTTAACAATAAAGGAAATAAGGTGAGAACACAGGCAAGTGGATCTGAGTCCACAAAAAGATCAGCCATGATCTTATAGAATGGCAGAGCAGACTTGAAGGGCTGGACAGCCTACTCCTGATCCTAGTTCTTATATTCTTAAAAAGGCCTTAGCGAACAGCTATGATCGTGTAGCTGGTTTATAAAGTGTCAGTGTACACCTCTGGCAGAGGGAATGAATATTTAAAGGTAGTAAATGGTATATCGATGAAGCAGATTTACTTTGTTCCAGACGATGCCTGACTTGAGCACTTAGATTGTTGCCAGGCCTTGGGAGTGGAGTGAAAACAGTGAATTCTCAGCGACTGACCTGCTCTTGGAGCCACAATGATAGTGTGGCTTGACCAGTCTGTTTCTGCTATTCGGGTCGTTACCATGAGTCCTGAGAGGAGGACTTGGACACCCCCACTGAAATGCTGGTAGTTGTTTCATTTTGGAAATTAGTATTTTAAAATATTCATTCACTCTCACCTGAGATAAAAGATTTCAGGTTGTAGGAAAATAAGTGATTGGACAGAAATGGTAATAGGGAGGATTAAAATAAGTTGGCAGAAAATGATGCAGCAGGACTGACACTGATACTGTTGTTTAATGCTTGATGTCGACAAGTATTAGCATGAGGAGAAGTCTGTTGAGAACTCCAGGGCAATACCCTTGGAGGACATATCCATGAAGATGCTGGTTAGAACACTTGTCAGAATTGGGACGAGGGTCAGATGCTCTGATATGTACCTGGTGTATTTATTTTTTGGCAGCACATTAGTTCCTTTGTAATACTATCCATGAATGATTTATGAGCAACAATTGAGAGCAGTGCTAATCTTTCACACTGGTTGCAAACATTTCTGCCGAAAATGGCGAAATTCTGTTTTCCCGACCCGGAGCGAATTGTAGCACCTGTTTGTCACGGTATCAAGGTCTAAACAACTTATTTTGGGACAAATTCTAAAGAACATTAGATGTTAATTTTGCAAGTTCTGCATCAATTTATGCAGCCTTAGAAAGCCTAAGGCATGAAGTGCACAAGCACTTCATCTCACTAAATGTAGAACCCAGAAAGAAATTAGTGTGGAGTCCACTCTCTCAATTCTGTCTTACTTACGTTGGTCACACAGCTGTTCTTCTAGGACACACAACAGACATATAAATTACATCACCGACATAAAAATTACATCTACAAGATCAGTAGAATTTTCCCTTGTTTACCTGGATATGGCACTCTGCCCTTAGTAACCAACTCTATCAGCAGAATTCCAAAAGACCACACATCAGATTTGATTGTAAACCGCCCATATAAAGCTGCCTCTGGAGCTGTCCATTTGATTGGAAATTTGGCTCCTAAATGAGAAGAACATGGTAGTCATGGAATGGACTAGTGTTCCTATACAGAATTATCCACACCTCTAACAAAAATTAAATGACTAAACATTACCTTGTCTTGCTGTATATTCATTATCTTCAATCAATCGTGCCAAACCGAAGTCTGCTATTTTACATACAAGATTGTCACCCACAAGGATGTTGGCTGCTCTCAGGTCTCTATGAATGTAGTTCATTCGTTCAATATATGCCATTCCATCGGCAATCTTATAAAACACAAAAGTTCAACACATCTGAGCAAGTAGCTACAGAAATTTTTTTATTCAACTACACCAAATGACAGGATTAAATTGAAACGAGTATTTAGGTTAACAAAGTTGCCATATGTAGCAGAATATTTACTACCTGTACATAGTACTCTTTTTACTACCATTGAGTTATGGGGACATAAGATCAATTGGGACAATTTATTTTGAAATTTATGATTCATTGAATACAAAACATTTGCATACAAAAACACATTAACGGAAAAGCTAATTAGCAAAAAACTCAAACTGGGACAAAATACATTTAGATAGTGTGATACTTCTAAGTCAAAAGGTAGAGATATCCATGTTAGAATCATAGTTTCTGTTGATATTCAAATGATGTGTTTTATTGTGTGATAGATTTGTCTTTTTTTTCTAAATCTTAAACTAAACAGATGGAATTAGGGCAGAAGATGGTCAAGTGCAGGATTTGGATGCCAGAAACCCCAACTGATATCACTGCAATGGGATGAATCATCATAAAATAACCACCTTATTTTGTCAAAAGGTACATACAGGTTTTTGAGGGGGTCAGTTAGCAATGCAGAGTGGTGCCAAAAGCGTGGTTTAATTTTCTTCTCAGGCTGAGGCTACCTCAAAAGGACTCATGTTCTCAACTTCTCCCCTTGCTCAAGGGTGCAAGCTAAACCATCTCTCTCTCTCTCTCTCTCTCTCTCTCATGAGAGATCAGGCCTACAGTCCAATAAAACTATGGCGACTTTACCTTTTATGTACGATTTATCCTAACCATGAACTGCTATTTACAGACAAATTATTTTCACCAGTACTTAGAGCATATGAATTTGTTAGGCTATTCTATTTCAAAAAGTGGCCTCTCAGTAAAAGTTTGGAAGTTTGTGGGTCAATTAGCCTGAAGAGGCAAAAGGTTTTAAAATCAATCGCTCAACACTTTGTCTCAATTGTGTGCATGCTTTTATACTTAAAAGAACTAATTTTTTTCAATAAAAGTAGCACTTCAATAATAAACAATGCAGTCACCTGTGCAGCCATATCAACAAGCTGAGGAAGTTTCAAAACTTTGCCATCACCTTCCTTTACAAAATCCAATAAGCTCCCTGCAATACAAAATATAGTTAATTCTCAGTTCATTTGCACCGATTTCATCCATTATTTCATTCATAATTTTGACAGGACTATACATTTAGTCTATTGGAACTGTTTTCTAATGGCCACTTGATACACTTTCAGGAGGGCTGGATATCATTGGATGAAACAAAAGCAGCATATTAAAACAGGGATTAGCAGTCAGTATTATTGACAGCATTGCTGGAATCCCATTTCTGTAAAACACTCTTGGCAAGTATACTGGCATAGTCACTCAGTCATAATAATACTAAGCTGCAGTAAGGACTTAATTTTAAGAGATGGATCAAAATTAAGAGTTAAGGTCCTTGGAAGGGCTTGACGGCCTCTCAAAAGTCTCAAACATTGCATGGACAGCATAATGCATACATAGATGTGACTAGAAGTGGCTACATGTGAGATTCACAAGGAGTCCTGCATTTTATAATGTCAAAAAGTTAGAAACAACTTCTTCCGAGTGCTCAGAGATGTTGGTGAAGTAGTGCTGTTTGCGAGAGGCCAAATAATTCTGGACATGAGTTTGCTCGCTGAGCTGGAAGGTTAGTTTTCAGACGTTTCGTCACCATTCCAGGTAACATCAGTAGTGAGCCTCCGGTGAAGCGCTGGTGTTATGTCCCGCTTTCTATTTATAAATAACACCAGCGCTTCACCGGAGGCTCACTGATGACGTTAAATAGAATGGTGACGAAACATCTGAAAACTAACCTTCCAGCTCAGCGAGCAAACTCACATCCAGAAACTCAACCTGAGCTACAAATCTTCTCAAAACTCGCCAAGCCAAACAATGCAAATTGGCCTGCATATAGCATGGATTAGCCATGGGAAATGCAAGGGTTAGCCAGATGGGGTAGGTCTGGAAAGGATGCTCTTCAGAGGGTCAGTATAGATTTGATGGGCCAAATGGCCTGCTTTCATATTGTAGGGATTCTACGAATTCTATTAACTCAGCTTACCAGTGGGAAATTTCTGAAAAGCTGCACACTGGACTTGAGAACAATATTAACTACCAAAGCCTACAATGAATTTCTAACACATTCAGAATGTAGCTTATCTAAGTCATGAATAGATGACTTAATAAAGCTTCAAAATGAATGTGATGTTAGCAATCCTGTTCACAATGAATCACAGCCATGCACTAATCATAAATTGCAAATTTTACACAATTTAACAAAATAATGGAAAATGAAAACATTAACGCTCATTCAGTTTTTAGCACATCTTTATCCTGTAGGCAACGGAAGGATTTTGCAACTTCTCCCTCCTGTTTTAAAATCTATTTGCAGTTACTACATCTATAATTTGACCTCGATGTTCCTACAAACATTCTTCCGTCAACCAAAACCAGCTCTCGACATGAAGTCTTGTATAAATGTATATCTGCTTTCTCTCGATTTTTGTGTTACAAGATCTACTAAATTCCTTACATGGAAGCCAACAGAATAAAGACCTTATTGCTGGCCATTTCAGATTCTGTTAATCTAAATCTTATTGCAAACCTATTTTTTCCCTCATCAGCAGGGAGAGAACACTCAATGTTTAAAAATATATTAAAAATACAAAGTAAAAACAAAAACATGTATTACACACGGATCCTTAGTGTCAAGTTGCTCATTATGCACAACTGTGTATTTATAAATATTGTATCAGGTTTAAAGACAGTCATTTGCAAATAATCTAACCTTTTGCCATGTATTCCGTTACAATGTAAATTGGTTCTTCAGAAACAACAGCATACAATGGTACAAGTTTATCATGACGCAATTTCTTCATAATTTGAGCCTCTTGCAAAAAAGCTTCTGGAGACATTGTACCAGGTTTTAGTGTTTTAATTGCAACTTTTGTGGTTCCATTCCAAGTGCCTGGGAAGTGAAAAAGGGGACAACATATTGGAAGCATTTCCATAATTCAGATGTAGTAACTTAAAACAGGCATGTTATGTTGCGCTTAGAACAATTCTCTTTGCATAAATTTTCAACTAGTATCAACTTATCCATAAAAATTGAGATTCGGAAATGTAGTACTAAAGAATGTGATTGTATTACAACTAGGTTTAGCTATTTTTCTGCAACATATGTTTGATTTGATTAAAATTTAATTATCAGTTTTGGTTGTCTCTGTACATAGATTATAAAGTGAAACTTACACAAGCAGAAATGCCTAAAAACAAACACCAAAAAAAGGAGGGAATCAACTTCTATGGTGAAATATACGTGAGACTTTCTGAAACTATGGGTGCTGGCAAATTGGAAGCCCAGACAGCCTTAATGAATCAAGTCATTTTACAATTAAAAAGGGTCACAGCTTTCTCCAAAACTGCTGTATTGCAAACCTTCAGTAAGTTAGGATCACTGGTGCTAACACTTGCAGTTTGCTTCTCTTTTGGACCCAAATTCTCTTGGATCTGTCACTTCTGTGAGGTCTGTGTATGCAAGTCGGCTGAGGTGGCAGTGAGTTTTGTGAAAACCTGCTTTTGTGGAATGAGGAGCTCTTCAGTCAGCACCCAGGGCAGCAGAGAATCCACGAGTCCTGGGAAAGAATGCTTGCAGAGCTTTAATGGAAGAATAGATCTGTTCCTACAGAAGGTGCATTAGGAAGTCCCTATTCGGCAAAAGCCACAAAGGCTACTGGCACTTCGCGCTTAATTGCATACACTAACCTCAGCAGTCTCCTGAATCATGAAAAGCTTATGTGAGAAAGGTACTTTTTACTGTCCCACGTTTTTTTCTGAGCAAGTTTGCTTTCTCCTGTCATCAAGTTTCCTTCCCATGACTTCAGTTGGGAATCTGCTACACTGAAGAGCATTTGGGAAGTGAAACTGGACATTAGTACTTTACAAGATGACAAACATGTCTGAGTGTCTCAGCTATCAAGTCAGTACTAGAACATAAAACATTACAGCACAGTACAGGCCCTTCGGCCCTCAATGTTCTGCCGACTTGACATACGAATCTGAAGCCCATCTAACCTACACTATTCCATGTACGTCCATGTGCTTGTCCAATGACGACTTAAATGTACTTAAAGTTGGCGAATCTACTACCATTGCAGGCAAAGCGTTCCATTCCCTTACTACTCTGAGCAAAGAAACTACCTCTGACATCTGTCCTATATCTTTCACCCTCAATTTAAAGCGATGCCCCCTCGTGCTCGCTGTCACCATCCTAGGAAAAAGGCTCTCCCTATCCACCCTATCTAACCCTTGGATTATTTTATATGTCTCAATTAAGTCACCTCTCAACCTTCTTCTCTCTAATGAAAACAGCCTCAAGTCCCTCAGCCTTTCCTCGTAAGACCTTCCCTCCATACTAGGCAATATCCTAGTAAATCTCCTCTGCACCCTTTCCAAAGCTTCCACATCCTTCTTATAATGCGGTGACCAGAACTGTACGCAATATTCCAAGTGTGGCCGCACCAGAGTTTTGTACAGCTGTAGCATAACCTCATGGTTCCGGAACTCGATCCCTCTATTAATAAAAGAGAAAACACTGTATACCTTCTTAACAGCCCTGTCAACCTGGGTGGCAACTTTCAAGGATCCGTGTACATGGACACTGAGATCTCTCTGCTCATCTACACTACCAAGAATATTACCATTAGCCTAGTACTTTGCATTCCGGTTACTCCTACCAAAGTGCATCACCTCACACTTGTCCGCATTAAACTCCATTTGCCACTTCTCAGCCCAGCTCTGCAGCTTATCTATGTCTCTCTGTAACCTACAACATCCTTCGTCACTACCCACAACTCCACCGACCTTAGTGTCGTCTGCAAATTTACTAACCCATCCTTCTACGCCCTCATCCAGGTCATTTATAAAAATGACAAACAGCAGTGGACCCAACACCGACCCTTGCGGTACACCACTAGTAACTGGTCTCCAGGATGAACATTTCCCATCAACTACCACCTTCTTTCAGCAAGTTAATTTATGATCCAAACTGCTATATCTCCCACAATCCCATTCCTCTGCATTTTGTACAATAGCCTACTGTGGGGAACCTTATCAAATGCCTTGCTGAAATCCATATACACCACATCAACCGGTTTACTCTCATTTGCCCGTTTGGTCACTTTCTCAAAGAACTCAATAAGGTTTGTGAAGCATGACCTACCCTTCACAAAACCATGCTGACTATCCCTAATCAATTTATTCTTTTCTAGATGATTATAAATCCTATCTCTTATAACCTTTTCCAACACTTTACCAACAACTGAAGTAAGGCTCACTGGTCTATAATTACCAGTGTTGTCTCTACTCCCCTTCTTGAACAGGGGGACCACATTTGCTATCCTCCAGTCATCTGGCACTATTCCTGTAGACAATGACGAGTTAAAGATCAATGCCAAAAGGCTCGGCAATCTCCTCCCTGGCTTCCCAGAGGATCCTAGGATAAATCCCATCCGGCCCAGGGGACTTATCTATCTTCACCCCCTGAAGGATTTCTAATACCTCTTCCTTGTGAACCTCAATCCCACCTAGTGTAGTAGCCTGTATCTCAGTATTCTCCTCGACAACATTGTCGTTTTCTAGAGTGAATACTGTCGAAAAATATTCATTTAGTGCTTTCCCTATCTCCTCTGACTCCACACACAACTTCCCACTACTATCCTTGATTGGCCCTAATCTTACTCTCGTCATTCTTTTATTCCTTAAATACCTATAGAAAGCCTTAGGGTTTACCCCGATCCTATCCGCCAACAACTTCTCATGTCTCCTCCTGGCTCTTCTAAGCTCTCTTTAGGTCTTTCGTGGCTACCTTGTAACCCTCAAGCGCCCTAACTGAGCCTTCACATCTCATCCTAACATAAGCCTTCTTCTTCCTCTTGACCAGAGATTCCACTTCCTTCATAAACCACAGCTCCCGCGCTCTACAGCTTCCTCCCTGCCTGACAGGTACATTCTTATCTAGGACACACAGGAGCTTTTCCTTGAAAAAGCGCAACATTTCTAATGTGCCCATCCCCTGCAGTTTCCTTCCCCATCCTATGCTCCCTAAATCTTACCTAATCTCATCGCAATTGCTTTTCCCCCAGCTATAACTCTTGCCCAGTGGTATACACCTATCCCTTTCCATCACTAAAGTAAACATAACAGAATTGTGATCGCTATCACCAAAGTGCTCACCTACTTCCAAATCTAACACCTGGCCGGGCTCATTACCTAGTACCAAATTTAATGTGGCTTCGCCCCTTGTTGGCTTGTCTACATATTGTGACAGGAAGCCCTCCTGCACACACTGGACAAAAACTGACCCATCTATAGTACTTGAACTATAGTGTTCCCAGTCAATATTTGGAAAGTTTAAGACCCCATGTCAACTATCCTGTCTCTCTCACTCCTATCGAGAATCATCTTTGCTATCCTTTCCTCTACATCTCTGGAACTATTCGGAGGCCTATAGAAAACTCTCAACAGGGTGACCTCTCCTTTCCTGTTTCTAACCTCAGCCCATACTACCTCAGTTGACGAGTCCCCAGACATCCTTTCTGCAACTGTAATACTGTCCTTGACCAACAATGCCACACCTCCCCCTCTTTTACCATCTTCTCTGTTCTTACTGAAACATCTAAATCCTGGAACCTGCCACAACCATTCCTGTCCCTGCTCTATCCACGTCTCCGAAATGGCCACAACATCGAAGTCCCAGGTTCCAACCCATGCTGCAAGTTCACCCACCTTGTTCCGGATGCTCCTGGCGTTAAAGGAGACACACTTCAAACCAGCTTCCTGCTTGCCGGTGCCATCTTGCGTCCCTGAAACTTTATTTCGGACCACCCTACTCTCAACCTTCTCTATACTCGAACTACAATTTTGGTTCCCATCCCCTGCTGAATTAGTTTAAACCCACCCGAATAGCCTTAGCGAATTTCCCCCCCCAGGATATCGGTACCCCTCTGGTTCAGATGAAGACCATCCTACTTGTAGAGGACCCACCTACCCCAGAAAGAGCCCCAATTATCCAAGAATCCAAAACCTTCTCTCCTGCACCATCCCCGTAGCCACGTGTTCAACTCCTCTCTCTCCCTATTCCTTGTCTCACTAGCACGTGGCACGGGCAACAAACCAGAGACAACATCTCTGTTCGTCCTAGCTCTAATCTTCCATCCTAGCTCCCTGAATTTCTGCTTTAAATCCCCATCTCTCTTCCTACCTATGTTGTTGGTGCCTATGTGGACCACAACTTGGGGCTGCTCCTCCTTCCCCCTTAAGGATCCAAAAACACAAATCAGAGACATCACGCACCCTGGCACCTGGGAGGCAACACCAACCGTGAGTCTCTCTCATCCCCACAGAACCTCCTATCTGTCCCCCTAACTATGGAGTCCCCAATGACTGTCAGACATTCAGCCTCTCACGAGGACCCACGTCTCAACCAAAAACTGTAGGTTATTCAGCAGAGTGTGATTGGTTTGGTTCCTTTCCAGATGCCCTCAATCCAAGGCTTGCATTTGGAAACTTCAATATATAGCAAAACACTGCAGTGATATCTGCCTCATTCTTTTATCCTGTAACCATCCTAATACAGACCATAAAATACACACCCACTGCATCCCAAAACCAGTCAACCAGCCCAGTTCGTCCCCTCCCCCCACTGCACCACACAACCAGCCCAGCTCTTCCCCCCCACCCACTGCATCCCAAAACCAGTCAACAGCTACCTACTAACCTCATCCCACCTCCTTGACCTGTCCGTCTTCCCTGGACTGACCTATCCCCTCCCTACCTCCCCACCTACACTCTCTCCACCTATCTTCTTTACTCTCCATCTTCGGTCCGCCTCCCCCTCTCTCCCTATTTATTCCAGTTCCCTCTCCCCATCCCCCTCTCTGATGAAGGGTCTAGGCCCGAAACGTCAGCTTTTGTGCTCCTGAGATGCTGCTTGGCCTGCTGTGTTCATCCAGCCTCACATTTTATTATCTTGGAATTCTCCAGCATCTGCAGTTCCCATTATCTCTAATACAGACCATACCTGGAGTGTTGTTTGCAGTTTTGGATTCCTTACCTATGGAAATACATACCTACCACAGAATAACAAAAGTTATTCAAACTAATTCCTGGAAGACATTATCTTGAGGAATTTTTTTAAAAAACTCGGCTTTTACACTCTGTAGAAAAATGTAAGGCGATCTAATTTAATTCTACAAAAGGTAGATTCAGGAAGGAGACTTCCCTGATGGGCCTAGTTTAAGAGAGAAGAGTTTCAAAATAAGAGTAGGCCGATTAGGACTGGAGTTGAGGAGGAATACCTTCACTTAGCAGACGGTGACACTCCAAATACTCTGCTGCAGAGAATTGTGGGAGGCTTAGTCATTGAATATGTTTAAGATTGTGGGAGATACATGTTTACATGTTAAAAACATTAAGAGATACAAGGATAGTGCAAGAAAATGGTACTTTAGTAGACCAGCTATCAGTAGATCTTGCTGGATCGTGGAGCAGGCTTGAAGTGCCTATTCCTGCTCTTATTTTTCTAAGTTCTTATGTTAATACTGGTCAGTAGACCTGAAAAATAGTTAGTCAATGAAATTGTACTCTGCTTTGCAAACGCAGTTTGAAATGAATCAGGGATTTATATTTAAAAACTGTTGAGTGAATAATCTGTTGTGGGAGGGGGCTCTCGCATCGTTGTAGCTGAGAATGACCTTTCTGATTATGGAGCTTTTTAAAAAAAAAGTACATCTACTGACCATTTTGGAACCAGGACATTGCTGTCAGTCAAGTAGGTTTTTGTAATTCACAAGTTTACTGTAATTTAAGGGACTAAACTTCCTTTTCCCCACAAAAATACTGACCCATCCAGACTTCTCCAAAACATCCTTGTCCAAGCTTAACTTCCAGACGCAAAGAGTCCCGAGGTATTTCCCATGCATCTTTAGCCAGTCCTTGGGTTTGTGGTTTTACAGTAGGGCACACAGTAGTTAATCTATGACACAATCCATCTGCATGATCTAAAGAAATTAGTTAAACATAATTTCAGTCAAAAGTTTGGATTCCGAAAGGTAAAAGACAAAAAAAATTGCCATGTAGGGAACAAAGAAACATTTTATAATACATCAGATCCATCCAGAAGTTATGTTAACCTTCAGGACGTAATACCACCTGGCTGTAGTAGGCAGATTTACTGAAATGATTTTAAATCCTATTATGAATGAAGTTAAAATTTTAAATTTCCAAATTATCTCTCCCAACTGGCTGGCTAATGGATAACGCCACTCTTAGGTACAGTATTAAACGTGCATGCAAACGACAAATTTGCAGACCTTTTAGTTAAAACTCAGGAGGAAGTATCTGAAATAATCCATCTTAACGACTGTGTTTTATTTCATAAGGAAGCAGTCTGAAAACTTTCCAATGACAATGAACTCATTCTGGTAGTGGAAGAATTGGCTGACTTGTTACTGCAAGTTATGCAGCAAAGAATACGGATGGAAATATTTTCTAAACACCTCAGTTTGACAGATTTATTTGCATTCCTTTACTTTGCTAAATGAAACTTGCAGATCTTTGAAAGTTGTTGCAAATACCCGTATAACATCAGATGCAAGTGCGCCTACAACTAAGCAGCTGGATAAGCAAACTAAAATTGCAGGGGGATGGGAACCCATACAAGAAGTTAAAGGGAAATCAAAGAACAAAAAATAGACAGAAAGGGGAAGAAGAAAACTGATAGGCTAGAAGTCAAAGGCCAGAATCCAACAGGGTCGCAGTGAAAAATAATGGGAACGTAACATGTTAAAAAGAATAGCCTCAGGGTTCTGTGCCTGAATGAGCACAGCAGTCACACCAGCATGAATGAAGTAATCATGCAACTAGATGAAAACAGGTGTGATATATTCAGGATTACAGACATGGCTATCAGACCAAGGATAGGAACAGAACATCCTAACTAACGAATATCCCTGGAAGGACAAACAAAAAGGAAAGGTAGTGGAGTTGCATATCCGGTTAAAGAAGACATTAACACAATAGTGAGGAAGGACATTAGCTCTGATGATGTTGAATCTGTATGGGTAGAACTGAGAAACAGCAAGGGCGAATAGTACTAGTGCAATTATATCGATCCCAAAATTGTAGGGTATTGTTGAGAATAGACAGGAAATGAGACACACCTACAATAAATGAACATCTGCAACTATGGGTGACTTTATTCTGCATATAGATTGGACAAATCAAAATAGTAAGAATGCCAGAGAGGAGGAATTCTGGAGTATATACAGGATGGTTTTCTGGACAAATGAACTGGAACTAACTACAGGATAGGTCATTTTAGATTGCACATTATGTCATGAAAAATTAATAACTGGCAATCTAGCTACAGGATTCTAGTTCAGGAACATGCAAGTCTTGTTGCAGTTATAAAGGGCCTTGGTGAGAATCCATCTAAAGTATTGTGTTTGGAAGGATGATATAGGAGTGCAGTGAATGTTTACCAGGCTTATTCCTAAGAATATCATAGAGGACATGTTGAATTAGTTAGGATTATATTTGCTGGATTTGAGAAGAATATTTGGTGGGGAGGGGGGTGGTCTCAAGAAACTTACAAAATGCTAAGGGTCAACAAGGTAGATATGGGATAGATGCTCCCAAGAGTCGGGGGGGGGGGGGGGGGGGGGAGAAAGAGACCCAAAATTAGGGATCACTGTCTAAGAATAAGGGGTAAACCATTTAGATCTAAGAGAAGGAGAATTTCAAAAGTAGATTGTATTTCAAAAACTCAATTATCTAAACCATTGAGATGGAAGTACCTGTGTAGTGCTTCACCAGCTTCTGTAGTGACTCAAACTGTGCTCTTGTTGTAATATAATAACCGCCACTGTCAAGTTTTCTGATTTTGTAGTGTTTGACATTATCACCTTTTACTTCATCCCAATCTCTTATTGAAAGGGAGTATGCTCCTGAAAAATAAATGTACAAAATTTTAAAAGTCATGTTTCCACTTTTGATAGATTTAGTGTAAAACAGTGTCTCTGTTTTCTGGGTAGCTCAGGTTTTACCAATGACAACAAACTAGTGAGAATAAATAATGATTAGCTTCCCTTTGATCAACATTACTTTGTGAAGCTCCAAAGTATGGGATTTCTTGGGGTTCTTCCATTAGAATGTGGCCACTCCAATGCTTTCCTTTAATACAACTGTGGACTCTACAGCTCAACGGGGACTTCATTGTTTTTTTTTGATCCGAAATTCTAAGTCAGAAAACAATGTCAGTTTCCAACAGCCCCCCTCAACTTGGTTCCAGATGCCTTAATACTCCTGGGAGGTGCACTCCTTGCCATTATCAAAGCTGTTCCCAAGCTAATTTCAACTATTTTAATCTGTGATCCTTCTAATTCAGATTGTTCTTTGAATTTCATTGATCCTGTGAATATTTCACCAGTTTCTCAAACTGATGTTCTTAAAATTAAAAAGAATTCAGTTCCGCAAAACATCCCTCTTGAAATATCAGAATCTAAAATTTAGATATTTGTAAAAACGAATGTAATACATACACACACAAGTTGGAATCCTATAAAATTAATTTGATTTTTTTATGCCTCAGTACTTCTCGTCATTTGCCAAGGTCTCTATTTGGATAAGGTCTATCAAATAGTATGCCAAAAATGCTTAGTTGATATCTTTGTAGAGCCAGTATAAAAGTATCTGTCTTCCTTGTACAAATCAGTATGATCTCTGCAATCCTTTATATAAATAGAAACAAAAACTTTATTCCAGTCAGAAACATCTCATAAGTGAATCTGAGATTGTAGTGATGCTTCAACTGAAACAATTAAGTTTAAGTTTCAGGTCTGACAGCATTTGTTGTGCATAAACAGAGTTTAAGTTTCAGGTCCAGTGGCCCCTCTTCAAAACAGTTCTGAAGGGTTGCTGCACCTGAAACATTAACTCTGCTTTCTCTCCACAGATACTACCAGTCTTGGTGAGTTTTTCCAGCATTTGCAGTTCTTTAATTTCTTTATTTAAGATTCTGACGTTGTTTGACAAGCTAGATACCGTGGAGATGTTGCTTCTTCAATGGGGATAGCTAAAACAAGGGGCATAGCTTAAATTTAAAAGGAGTGGCTCATTCAAAACAGATGCTTTTCCCCCCACCCCCCCCGAGAAAGTAATTAATCTTTGGAATTCTCTTCCATAGTGAGCAGAAGAGGCTGATTCATTGAATATATTCAAAACTTTCAGATTTTTGATCAGTAAGTGTTGAGCATTATGGAAGAGAGGCAGGAAAATTGAGTTAAGGCCACAAGTAAATCATGACAGAAAATATTTGTACAATTTCCCCTTATAATTCCTCCCATCTGTGCCTGTAGGTAACACATTTATTTTTCTTAATCCCTTCCTTTTCACGTCCTCTTAAAAATGCCAACTTTTTATAAGCCATAACAGTTTACTCTTGGTGCTCAAACTGTTAAAGTGCAGAAAAAGCTTTTTAACAAAGACAAAAATACTGCACACTTATCAACTGCTTTTTCAACCTGTCCTACCACCCTTACATATGCACATAAACAATCAGGTCCCTCTGTACTTGTATCCTCTAAGAGTCAGAGCCTTTAGTTTATGTTCTGTCTCCAAATCCTTCTTATCAAATGAATCATGCCACATTTCTCAGCACTGAACTTCAAATCTACCTCATTTCCCACCATTCCTTCAAATGGTCGATTAAGGTGTGTGTCATTTCCTCTCAGTGCACATGCATACCCATTTCATACCCTCAAATTTGAAATTGTGCCCTGTACACCAGTTATATATCAGGTAAAGCAAGGATCCTAATACTGATCCCTGAGGAGCTCCATTACAAACTTACCTCCAGCTGAAAACTTTCCATTCGACTACTCTGTTCCCGGTCACCCAGTCAATGATCCATTAATACCCTCAAGAATTATCAACATTCCACTGAATTTAAAAGCCACAATATAAAGGAAAAATATTCATTACCTAGACAACAGATACAAGTTAAGCTTTACCTTAAACACAACTTCTTCAAAATGGTGAGGTCACAGCTAATGTTTCGATCAAAATGCACAAAGCTGGAACACTTTAACCAGGCAGTTCTAACTCTGTTTCCTGCATCTCCAATCTTAATCCCAGGCATAAAATTACCAATTGCTAGCATCAACCTCCAAAAAACGAAAAGTGCAGTAACTCCTGAAATTACACAGCCTTAACAAGAGAAACATTTGTCAGCAATTAGCTTTCTGGAATCTTATTTTTATTATACGTTTATCTTTAGCTTAATAAAGGTTTCATTTGTTTAAAGCTGTTCTCTTTCCTTTGCAGCCTCTCTGTACTTTCTTACAGCCTCCATCCTTTGCTGCAGCCTTGTCCTCCCTCCCACAACCCCACCATCATAACGCCAAGTCAACCGAACCCCCTTCCCCCAAAAATTCCACACACACACACACACACGCGTCACACACGCGCCTCACGCACACACACGCGCCTCACACACACACACACGCGCCTCACGCACACACACACGCCTCACGCACACACACGCGCCTCACACACACACACACGCGCCTCACGCACACACACGCGCCTCACGCACACACACGCGCCTCACACACACACGCGCGCCTCACACACACACACACCCACGTGTCACAGTCACAGTCACACGCACACACCAGTCACACACACACACACCAGTCACAGACACACACACACACACACCAGTCACAGACACACACACACACACCAGTCACAGACACACGCGCACACACAGCAGTCACGCACACAGCAGTCACGCACAAACACACACCAGTCACAGACACACACGTGCACACCAGTCACAGACACACACGCACACACCAGTCACAGACACACACGCACACACCAGTCACAGACACACGCACACACACCAGTCACAGACACACGCACACACCAGTCACGCACACACACACACACACCAGTCACGCACACACACACACACACCAGTCACGCACACACACACACACACACACACCAGTCACGCACACACACACACACCAGTCACACACGCACACACATACACACACCAGTCACGCACACACACACACGCACACACCAGTCACGCACACACACACACGCACACACCAGTCACGCACACACACACACGCACACCAGTCACGCACACACACACACGCACACCAGTCTCACACACACGCACACCAGTCTCACACACACGCACACGCACACCAGTCTCACACACACACACACGCACACCAGTCACAGTCACAGACACACACGCACACCAGTCACAGTCACACACGCACACCAGTCACAGTCACACACGCACACCAGTCACAGACACACACGCGCACACCAGTCACAGACACACACGCGCACACCAGTCACAGACACACACGCGCACACCAGTCACAGACACACACGCGCACACCAGTCACAGACACACGCACACACCAGTCACGCACACACACACACACACCAGTCACGCACACACACACACACACCAGTCACGCACACACACACACACACACACCAGTCACGCACACATACACACACCAGTCACGCACACACACACACGCACACACCAGTCACGCACACACACACACGCACACCAGTCTCACACACACGCACACCAGTCTCACACACACGCACACCAGTCTCACACACACGCACACCAGTCACAGTCACAGACACACACGCACACCAGTCACAGTCACACACGCACACCAGTCACAGTCACACACGCACACCAGTCACAGACACACACGCGCACACCAGTCACAGACACACACGCGCACACCAGTCACAGACACACACGCGCACACCAGTCACAGACACACACGCGCACACCAGTCACAGACACACACGCGCACACCAGTCACAGACACACACGCGCACACCAGTCACAGACACACAGGCGCACACCAGTCACAGACACACAGGCGCACACCAGTCTCACACACACACACATGCACACCAGTCACAGTCACAGACACACACGCACACCAGTCACAGTCACACACGCACACCAGTCACAGTCACACACGCACACCAGTCACAGTCACACACGCACACCAGTCACAGTCACACACGCACACCAGTCACAGTCACACACGCACACCAGTCACAGTCACACACGCACACCAGTCACAGTCACACACGCACACCAGTCACAGTCACACACGCACACCAGTCACAGTCACACACACACCAGTCACACACACACACCAGTCACAGTCACAGACACACACGCACACACCAGTCACAGACACACACACACGCACACACACACCAGTCACAGTCACAGACACACACGCACACCAGTCACAGTCACACGCACACACACACCAGTCACAGTCACAGACACACACACACACACACACCAGTCACAGTCACACGCACACCAGTCACAGTCACAGACACATACACACACACACCAGTCACACGCACACCAGTCACAGTCACACGCACACCAGTCACAGTCACACGCACACCAGTCACACAGTCACACGCACACCAGTCACACACACACCAGTCACACAGTCACACGCACACACACACACCAGTCACAGTCACAGACACACACGCACACACCAGTCACAGTCACAGACACACACGCACACACCAGTCACAGACACACACGCACACACCAGTCACAGACACACACGCACACACCAGTCACAGACACACACGCACACACACACCAGTCACAGTCACAGACACACACGCACACCAGTCACAGTCACAGACACACACACCAGTCACAGTCACACGCACACCAGTCACAGTCACAGACACACACACACACACGCACACCAGTCACAGTCACACGCACACCAGTCACACAGTCACACGCACACCAGTCACACAGTCACACGCACACACACACACCAGTCACACGCACACACACACACCAGTCACACGCACACACACACACCAGTCACAGTCACACACACACACCAGTCTCACACACACACCAGTCACAGTCACAGACACACACGCACACACCAGTCACAGTCACACACACACACGCACACACCAGTCACACACACGCGCACACACACACCAGTCACAGTCACAGACGCACACACACACACCAGTCACAGACACACACGCACACCAGTCACAGTCACACACGCACACCAGTCACAGTCACAGACACACACGCACACCAGTCACAGTCACACGCACACCACACAGTCACACGCACACCAGTCACACAGTCACACGCACACACACACACACCAGTCACAGTCACAGACACACACGCACACACACGCACGTCACAGTCACAGACACACACACACGCACACCAGTCACAGTCACACGCACACCAGTCACAGTCACACGCACACCAGTCACAGTCACAGACACACACGCACACACCAGTCACAGACACACACGCACACACCAATCACAGACACACACGCACACCAGTCACACGCACACCAGTCACACACACACACGCACACCAGTCACACACACACACGCACACCAGTCTCACACACACACGCACACCAGTCTCACACACACACGCACACACCAGTCACGCACACACCAGTCACAGTCACAGACACACACACGCACACACCAGCCACAGTCACAGACACACACACGCACACACCAGCCACAGTCACAGACACACACACGCACACACCAGCCACAGTCACAGACACACACGCACACACCAGCCACAGTCACAGACACACACGCACACACCAGTCACAGTCACAGACACCAACACGCACACACCAGCCACAGTCACAGACACACACGCACACACCAGCCACAGTCACAGACACACACGCACACACCAGTCACAGTCACAGACACACACGCACACACCAGTCACAGACACACACGCACACGCCACTCACAGTCACAGACGCATACGCACACGCCAGTCACAGTCACAGACACACACGCACACGCCAGTCACAGTCACAGACACACACGCACACACCAGTCACACACGCACACGCACACACCAGTCACAGACGCATACGCACACACCAGTCACACACGCACACACCAGTCACACGCACACACCAGTCACACGCACACACCAGTCACACGCACACACCAGTCACACGCACACACCAGTCACACGCACACACCAGTCACACGCACACACCAGTCACACGCACACACCAGTCACACACACACACACACAGACACACACACGCACACACCAGCCACAGTCACAGACACACACTCGCACACACCTGCCACAGTCACAGACACACACGCACACACCAGCCACAGTCACAGACACACACGCACACACCAGTCACAGTCACAGACACACACGCACACGCCAGTCACAGACGCACACGCACACACCAGTCACAGTCACAGACACACACGCACACACCAGTCACACGCACACACCAGTCACACACGCACACACCAGTCACACGCACACGCACACACCAGTCACACGCACACGCACGTCACAGACACACACGCACACACCAGTCACAGACGCACACGCACACACCAGTCACAGACGCACACGCACACACCAGTCACAGACGCACACGCACACACCAGTCACAGACGCACACACCAGTCACAGACGCACACGCACACACCAGTCACAGACACAGACGCACACGCACACACCAGTCACAGACACAGACGCACACGCACACACCAGTCACAGACACAGACGCACACGCACACACCAGTCACAGACACAGACGCACACGCACACACCAGTCACAGACACAGACGCACACGCACACACCAGTCACAGACACAGACGCACACGCACACACCAGTCACAGACACAGACGCACACGCACACACCAGTCACAGTCGCACGCGCACACACCAGTCACAGTCGCACGCGCACACACCAGTCACAGTCACACGCGCACACACCAGTCACAGTCACACGCGCACACACCAGCCACAGTCACAGACACACACGCACACACCAGCCACAGTCACAGACACACACGCACACACCAGTCACAGTCACAGACACACACGCACACGCCAGTCACAGACGCACACGCACACACCAGTCACAGTCACAGACACACACGCACACACCAGTCACACGCACACACCAGTCACACACGCACACGCACACACCAGTCACACGCACACGCACGTCACAGACGCACACGCACACACCAGTCACAGACGCACACGCACACACCAGTCACAGACGCACACGCACACACCAGTCACAGACGCACACACCAGTCACAGACGCACACGCACACACCAGTCACAGACACAGACGCACACGCACACACCAGTCACAGACACAGACGCACACGCACACACCAGTCACAGACACAGACGCACACGCACACACCAGTCACAGACACAGACGCACACGCACACACCAGTCACAGACACAGACGCACACGCACACACCAGTCACAGTCGCACGCGCCCACACCAGTCACAGTCACACGCGCACACACCAGTCACAGTCACACGCGCACACACCAGTCACAGTCACACGCGCACACACCAGTCACAGTCAGACGCGCACACACCAGTCACAGTCAGACGCGCACACACCAGTCACAGTCAGACGCGCACACACCAGTCACAGTCAGACGCGCACACACCAGTCACAGACACACGCGCACACACCAGTCACAGACACACGCGCACACACCAGTCACAGACACACACACACACACGCACACCAGTCACAGACACACACACACACCAGTCACAGTCACACACACACACCAGTCACAGTCACAGTCACACGCACACCAGTCACAGACACACACGCACACCAGTCACAGTCACAGACACACACGCACACCAGTCACAGTCACACGCACACACCAGTCAGACACACACACGCACACACCAGTCAGACACACACACGCACACACCAGTCACAGACACACACGCACACACCAGTCACAGTCACAGACACACGCGCACACACCAGTCACAGTCACACGCACACACACACAAGTCACAGTCACACGCACACACAAGTCACAGTCACACGCACACACCAGTCACAGTCACACACACACACGCACACACCAGTCACACACACACGCACACACACACGCACACACCAGTCACACACACACGCACACACAGACACACACACACGCACACACCAGTCACACACACACGCACACACAGACAGACACACACGCACACACCAGTCACAGACACACACGCACACACCAGTCACAGACACGCACACACCAGTCACAGACATGCACACACCAGTCACAGACACACACACCAGTCACAGACATGCACACACCAGTCACAGTCAGACACACACACCAGTCACAGACATGTACACACCAGTCACAGACACACACACCAGTCACAGACACACACGCACACACCAGTCTCAGACACGCATGCACACCAGTCACAGTCACAGACACACACACACCAGTCACAGTCACAGACAGACACACACACACCAGTCACAGTCACACGCACACACGCACACCAGTCACAGTCACAGACACACACCAGTCACAGTCACAGACACACACCAGTCACAGTCAGACACACACACACGCACACACACACACACACACACACACACACACACACACCAGTCACAGTCACAGACACACACGCACACCAGTCACAGTCACAGACACACGCGCACACACCAGTCACAGTCACACGCACACACACACAAGTCACAGTCACACGCACACACAAGTCACAGTCACACGCACACACCAGTCACAGTCACACGCACACACGCGTCACACACACACGCACACACCAGTCACACACACACGCACACACAGACACACACACACGCACACACCAGTCACACACACACGCACACACAGACAGACACACACGCACACACCAGTCACAGACACACACGCACACACCAGTCACAGACACGCACACACCAGTCACAGACACGCACACACCAGTCACAGACATGCACACACCAGTCACAGACACACACACCAGTCACAGTCAGACACACACACCAGTCACAGACATGTACACACCAGTCACAGACACACACACCAGTCACAGACACACACGCACACACCAGTCTCAGACACGCACGCACACCAGTCACAGTCACAGACACACACACACCAGTCACAGTCACAGACACACACACACACACACCAGTCACAGTCACAGACACACACACACACACCAGTCACAGTCACACGCACACACGCACACCAGTCACACGCACACCAGTCACAGTCACAGACACACACCAGTCACAGTCACAGACACACACCAGTCACAGTCACAGACACACACACACACACACACACACACACACACACACACCAGTCACAGTCACAGACACACACACACACCAGTCACAGTCACAGACACACACGCACACCAGTCACAGTCACAGACACACACGCACACACCAGTCACAGACACACACGCACACACCAGTCACAGACACACACGCACACACCAGTCACAGACACACACGCACACACCAGTCACACGCACACGCACACACCAGTCACAGACACAGACGCACACGCACACACCAGTCACAGACACAGACGCACACGCACACACCAGTCACAGTCACAGACGCACACGCACACACCAGTCACAGTCACACGCGCACACACCAGTCACAGTCACACGCGCACACACCAGTCACAGTCAGACGCGCACACACCAGTCACAGTCAGACGCGCACACACCAGTCACAGTCACACGCGCACACACCAGTCACAGTCACACGCGCACACACCAGTCACAGACACACGCGCACACACCAGTCACAGACACACACACACACGCACACCAGTCACAGTCACAGACACACACACACACCAGTCACAGTCACAGACACACACGCACACCAGTCACAGTCACAGTCACACGCACACCAGTCACAGACACACACGCACACCAGTCACAGTCACAGACACACACGCACACCAGTCACAGTCACACGCACACCAGTCACAGTCACACGCATACCAGTCACAGTCACACGCACACACCAGTCAGACACACACACGCACACACCAGTCACAGTCACAGACACACACGCACACACCAGTCACACAGACACACACGCACACACCAGTCACAGTCACAGACACACGCGCACACACCAGTCACAGTCAGACACACGCGCACACACCAGTCACACGCACACACACACAAGTCACAGTCACAGTCACACGCACACACCAGTCACAGTCACACACACGCACACACCAGTCACACACACACGCGCACACACAGACACACACACACACCAGTCACACACACACGCGCACACAGACAGACACACACGCACACACCAGTCACACACACACGCACACACGCACACACCAGTCACAGACACACACGCACACACACACGCACACACCAGTCACACACACACGCGCACACAGACAGACACACACGCACACACCAGTCACACACACACGCACACACCAGTCACAGACACACACGCACACACCAGTCACAGACACACACGCACACACCAGTCACAGACACACACGCACACACCAGTCACAGACACACACGCACACACCAGTCACAGACACACACGCACACACCAGTCACAGACACACACGCACACACCAGTCACAGACATGCACACACCAGTCACAGTCAGACACACACACCAGTCACAGACATGTACACACCAGTCACAGTCACAGACACACACACCAATCACAGACACACACGCACACACCAGTCACAGACACGCACGCACACACCACTCACAGACACGCACACACCAGTCACAGACACACACGCACACCAGTCACGCACACACACACACGTCACGCACACACACACGCACACCAGTCACAGTCACAGACACACACCAGTCACAGACACACAGACACACACCAGTCACAGTCACAGTCACACGCACACCAGTCACAGACACACACGCACACCAGTCACGCACACACACAGACACACACAGACACACACCAGTCACAGACACACACCAGTCACAGACACACACACACACCAGTCACAGTCACAGACACACACACACTCCAGTCACGCACACACACAGACACACACCAGTCACAGACACACACCAGTCACAGACACACACACACACCAGTCACAGTCACAGACACACACACACTCCAGTCAGTCACAGTCACACAGGCACACCAGTCACAGTCACACGCACACCAGTCACAGTCACAGACACACACGCACACCAGTCACGCACACACACACACACCAGTCACAGTCACAGACACACACACCAGTCACAGTCACAGACACACACACACTCCAGTCAGTCACAGTCACACAGGCACACCAGTCACGCACACACACACACACGCACACCAGTCACAGTCACAGACACACACGCACACCAGTCACAGTCACAGTCACACACGCACACCAGTCACAGTCACAGTCACACGCACACCAGTCACGCACACACACACACACGCACACCAGTCACAGTCACAGACACACACGCACACCAGTCACAGTCACAGTCACACACGCACACCAGTCACAGTCACAGTCACACACGCACACCAGTCACAGTCACACGCACACCAGTCACAGTCACAGACACACACCAGTCACAGTCACAGACACACACCAGTCACAGTCACAGACACACACCAGTCAGTCACAGACACACACGCACACCAGTCACAGTCACAGACACACACACGCACACACCAGCCACAGTCACAGACACACACACGCACACACCAGCCACAGTCACAGACACACACACGCACACGCCAGCCACAGTCACAGACACACACACGCACACGCCAGTCACAGTCACAGACACACACGCACACGCCAGTCACAGTCACAGACACACACGCACACGCCAGTCACAGTCACAGACACACACGCACACACCAGTCACACACGCACACACCAGTCACACGCACACGCACACACCAGTCACAGACGCATACGCACACACCAGTCACACGCACACGCACACACCAGTCACACACACACGCACGTCACAGACACACACGCACACACCAGTCACAGACGCACACGCACACACCAGTCACAGACGCACACGCACACACCAGTCACAGACGCACACGCACACACCAGTCACAGACGCACACGCACACACCAGTCACACGCACACGCACACACCAGTCACAGGCACAGACGCACACACCAGTCACAGACACAGACGCACACACCAGTCACAGACACAGACTCACACGCACACACCAGTCACAGTCACAGTCGCACGCGCACACACCAGTCACAGTCACACGCGCGCACACCAGTCACAGACACACGCGCACACACCAGTCACAGACACACGCGCACACACCAGTCACAGACACACGCACACACACACGCACACCAGTCACAGTCACAGACACACACGCACACCAGTCACAGACACACACGCACACCAGTCACAGTCACACGCACACCAGTCACACGCACACACCAGTCAGACAGACACACGCACACACCAGTCACAGACACAGACACACACGCACACACCAGTCACAGTCACAGACACACGCGCACACACCAGTCACAGTCACAGACACACACGCACACACCAGTCACAGTCACACACACACACACAAGTCACAGTCACAGTCACACGCACACACCAGTCACAGTCACAGTCACACGCACACACCAGTCACAGTCACAGTCACACGCACACACCAGTCACAGTCACACACGCACACGCACACACAAGTCACACACACACGCACACACACACACGCGCACACACAGACACACACGCACACACCAGTCACAGACACACACGCACACACCAGTCACAGACACACACGCACACACCAGTCACAGACACACACGCACACACCAGTCACACACACACACGCACACACCAGTCACACACACACACGCACACACCAGTCACACACACACACGCACACACCAGTCACACACACACACGCACACACCAGTCACACACACACACGCACACACCAGTCACACACACGCACACACACACAGACAGACACACACGCACACACCAGTCACAGACACGCACACACCAGTCACAGACACGCACACACCAGTCACAGACACGCACACACCAGTCACAGACACGCACACACCAGTCACAGACACGCACACACCAGTCACAGTCAGACACACACACCAGTCACAGACATGCACACACCAGTCACAGTCAGACACACACACCAGTCACAGACATGCACACACCAGTCACAGTCAGACACACACACCAGTCACAGTCAGACACACACACCAGTCACAGACATGTACACCAGTCACAGTCACAGACACACACACCAATCACAGACACACACGCACACACCAATCACAGACACACACGCACACACCAGTCACAGACACGCACGCACACCCCAATCACAGACACACACGCACACACCAGTCACAGACACGCACGCACACCAGTCACGCACACACACGCACACCAGTCACAGTCACAGACACACACCAGTCACAGACACACACACACACACACACACCAGTCACAGTCACAGACACACACACACACACGTCACAGACACACACCAGTCACAGTCACAGACACACACACACACACGTCACAGACACACACCAGTCACAGTCACAGACACACACACACGCCAGTCACAGTCACACACACACACACCAGTCACAGTCACAGTCACAGTCACACACACACACCAGTCACAGTCACACGCACACCAGTCACAGTCACAGACACACACGCACACCAGTCACGCACACACACACACGCACACCAGTCACAGACACACACCAGTCACAGACACACACCAGTCACAGTCACAGACACACACACACACCAGTCACAGTCACAGACACACACACACTCCAGTCAGTCACAGTCACACAGGCACACCAGTCACAGTCACACGCACACCAGTCACAGTCACAGACACACACGCACACCAGTCACAGTCACAGACACACACGCACACCAATCACGCACACACACACACGCACACCAGTCACAGTCACAGTCACAGACACACACACACACCAGTCACACGCACACCACTCACAGTCACACGCACACCAGTCACACAGTCACACGCACACCAGTCACACAGTCACACGCACACACACACACCAGTCACAGTCACAGACACACACGCACACACCAGTCACAGACACACACGCACACACCAGTCACACACACGCGCACACACACACGTCACAGTCACAGACGCACACACACACACCAGTCACAGACACACACGCACACCAGTCACAGTCACAGACACACACGCACACCAGTCACAGTCACACGCACACCACACAGTCACACGCACACCAGTCACACAGTCACACGCACACAGACACACACACACGCACACCAGTCACAGTCACACGCACACCAGTCACAGTCACACGCACACCAGTCACAGTCACACACGCACACACCAATCACAGACACACACGCACACCAGTCACAGTCACACGCACACCAGTCACACACACACACGCACACCAGTCACACACACACACGCACACACCAGTCACACACACACACGCACACACCAGTCACACACACACACGCACACACCAGTCACACACACACACACACGCACACACCAGTCACACACACACACACACGCACACACCAGCCAGTCACAGACACACACACACCAGCCACAGTCACAGACACACACACGCACACACCAGCCACAGTCACAGACACCAACACGCACACACCAGCCACAGTCACAGACACCAACAAGCACACACCAGCCACAGTCACAGACACACACGCACACACCAGCCACAGTCACAGACACACACGCACACACCAGCCACAGTCACAGACACACACGCACACACCAGTCACAGTCACAGACACACACGCACACACCAGTCACAGACACACACGCACACACCAGTCACAGTCACAGACGCATACGCACACGCCAGTCACAGACACACACGCACACACCAGTCACAGTCACAGACACACACGCACACACCAGTCACACACGCACACGCGCACACACACACGCACACACCAGTCACACACACACGCACACACCAGCCACAGTCACAGACACACACACGCACACACCAGCCACAGTCACAGACACCAACACGCACACACCAGCCACAGTCACAGACACCAACAAGCACACACCAGCCACAGTCACAGACACACACGCACACACCAGCCACAGTCACAGACACACACGCACACACCAGCCACAGTCACAGACACACACGCACACACCAGTCACAGTCACAGACACACACGCACACACCAGTCACAGACACACACGCACACACCAGTCACAGTCACAGACGCATACGCACACGCCAGTCACAGACACACACGCACACACCAGTCACAGTCACAGACACACACGCACACACCAGTCACACACGCACACGCGCACACACACACGCACACACCAGTCACACACACACGCACACACCAGCCACAGTCACAGACACACACACGCACACACCAGCCACAGTCACAGACACCAACACGCACACACCAGCCACAGTCACAGACACACACGCACACACCAGTCACAGTCACAGACGCATACGCACACGCCAGTCACAGTCACAGACACACACGCACACACCAGTCACAGTCACAGACACACACGCACACACCAGTCACACACGCACACGCACACACCAGTCACACACACACACCAGCCACACACACGCACACACCAGCCACAGTCACAGACACCAACACGCACATACCAGCCACAGTCACAGACACACACGCACACACCAGCCACAGTCACAGACACACACGCACACACCAGCCACAGTCACAGACACACACGCACACACCAGTCACAGACACACACGCACACACCAGTCACAGACACACACGCACACACCAGTCACAGACACACACGCACACGCCAGTCACAGTCACAGACGCATACGCACACGCCAGTCACAGTCACAGACACACACGCACACACCAGTCACAGTCACAGACACACACGCACACACCAGTCACGCACACACGCACACACACAGATGCACACACCAGTCACACACACACGCACACACAGACACACACACACGCACACACACACGCACACACCAGTCACACACACACGCACACACAGACAGACACACACGCACACACCAGTCACAGACACACACGCACACACCAGTCACACACACACGCACACACACACGCACACAGCAGTCACACACACACGCACACACAGACAGACACACACGCACACACCAGTCACAGACACACGCGCACACACCAGTCACAGACACACGCGCACACACCAGTCACAGACACACACGCACACACCAGTCACAGACACACACGCACACACCAGTCACAGTCACAGACACACACGCACACCAGTCACGCACACACACACACGCACACCAGTCACAGTCACAGACACACACCAGTCACAGTCACAGACACACACACACACCAGTCAGTCACAGACACACACACACACACACACACACACACACACACACACACACGTCACAGTCACACGCACACCAGTCACAGTCACAGACACACACGCACACCAGTCACGCACACACACACACGCACACCAGTCACGCACACACACACACGCACACCAGTCACACACACACACACACGCACACCAGTCACAGTCACAGGCACACACACACACACACCAGTCACAGACACACACACACCAGTCACAGACACACACACACAAGTCACAGTCACACACGCACACCAGTCAGTCACACGCGCACACCAGTCCCAGTCACACGCACACCAGTCACACGCACACCAGTCACACGCACACCAGTCACACGCACACGCACACCAGTCACAGTCACAGACACACACACCAGTCACAGACACACACGCACACACCAGTCACAGACACGCACGCACACACCAGTCACAGACACGCACACACCAGTCACAGTCAGACACACACACCAGTCACAGACATGCACACACCAGTCACAGTCAGACACACACACCAGTCACAGACATGCACACACCAGTCACAGTCACAGACACACACACCAGTCACAGACACGCACGCACACACCAGTCACAGACACGCACGCACACACCACTCACAGACACGCACGCACACACCACTCACAGACACGCACACACCAGTCACAGACACGCACACACCAGTCACAGACACGCACGCACACACCAGTCACGCACACACACACGCACACCAGTCACAGTCACAGACACACACCCACACACACACCAGTCACAGACACACACCAGTCACAGTCACAGAAACACACACACACCAGTCACAGTCACACACGCACACCAGTCACAGTCACAGACACACACACCAGTCACAGACACACACGCACACACCAGTCACAGACACGCACACACCAGTCACAGTCAGACACACACACCAGTCACAGACATGCACACACCAGTCACAGACATGCACACACCAGTCACAGTCAGACACACACACCAGTCACAGACATGCACACACCAGTCACAGTCACAGACACACACACACCAGTCACAGACACGCACGCACACACCAGTCACAGACACGCACACACCAGTCACAGACACGCACACACCAGTCACAGACACACACGCACACACCAGTCACGCACACACACACGCACACCAGTCACAGTCACAGACACACACACACACACCAGTCAGTCACAGACACACACACACACACACCAGTCACAGTCACACGCACACCAGTCACAGTCACAGACACACACGCACACCAGTCACGCACACCAGTCACAGACACACACGCACACCAGTCACACACACACACACACGCACACCAGTCACAGTCACAGTCACAGGCACACACACACACACCAGTCACAGACACACACACACCAGTCACAGACACACACACGCCAGTCACAGACACACACACGCCAGTCACAGACACACACGCACACACCAGTCACAGTCACAGACACACACGCACACACCAGTCACACACGCACACGCGCACACACACACGCACACACCAGTCACACACACACGCACACACCAGCCACAGTCACAGACACACACACGCACACACCAGCCACAGTCACAGACACCAACACGCACACACCAGCCACAGTCACAGACACACACGCACACACCAGTCACAGTCACAGACACACACGCACACGCCAGTCACAGTCACAGACACACACGCACACACCAGTCACAGTCACAGACACACACGCACACACCAGTCACACACGCACACGCACACACACACACGCACACACCAGTCACACACACACGCACACACCAGCCACACACACGCACACACCAGCCACAGTCACAGACACCAACACGCACATACCAGCCACAGTCACAGACACACACGCACACACCAGCCACAGTCACAGACACACACGCACACACCAGCCACAGTCACAGACACACACGCACACACCAGTCACAGTCACAGACACACACGCACACACCAGTCACAGACACACACGCACACACCAGTCACAGACACACACGCACACGCCAGTCACAGTCACAGACGCATACGCACACGCCAGTCACAGTCACAGACACACACGCACACACCAGTCACAGTCACAGACACACACGCACACACCAGTCACGCACACACGCACACACACAGATGCACACACCAGTCACACACACACGCACACACAGACACACACACACGCACACACACACGCACACACCAGTCACACACACACGCACACACAGACAGACACACACGCACACACCAGTCACAGACACACACGCACACACCAGTCACACACACACGCACACACACACGCACACAGCAGTCACACACACACGCACACACAGACAGACACACACGCACACACCAGTCACAGACACACGCGCACACACCAGTCACAGACACACGCGCACACACCAGTCACAGACACACGCGCACACACCAGTCACAGACACACACGCACACACCAGTCACAGACACACACGCACACACCAGTCACAGTCACAGACACACACGCACACCAGTCACGCACACACACACACGCACACCAGTCACAGTCACAGACACACACCAGTCACAGTCACAGACACACACACACACCAGTCAGTCACAGACACACACACACACACACACACACACGTCACAGTCACACGCACACCAGTCACAGTCACAGACACACACGCACACCAGTCACGCACACACACACACGCACACCAGTCACAGACACACACGCACACCAGTCACGCACACACACACACGCACACCAGTCACGCACACACACACACGCACACCAGTCACACACACACACACACGCACACCAGTCACAGTCACAGGCACACACACACACACCAGTCACAGACACACACACACCAGTCACAGACACACACACACAAGTCACAGTCACACACGCACACCAGTCAGTCACACGCGCACACCAGTCCCAGTCACACGCACACCAGTCACACGCACACCAGTCACACGCACACGCACACCAGTCACAGTCACAGACACACACACCAGTCACAGACACACACGCACACACCAGTCACAGACACGCACACACCAGTCACAGTCAGACACACACACCAGTCACAGACATGCACACACCAGTCACAGTCAGACACACACACCAGTCACAGACATGCACACACCAGTCACAGTCACAGACACACACACCAGTCACAGACACGCACGCACACACCAGTCACAGACACGCACGCACACACCACTCACAGACACGCACGCACACACCACTCACAGACACGCACGCACACACCACTCACAGACACGCACACACCAGTCACAGACACGCACACACCAGTCACAGACACACACACACCAGTCACAGACACACACGCACACACCAGTCACGCACACACACACGCACACCAGTCACAGTCACAGACACACACCCACACACACACCAGTCACAGACACACACCAGTCACAGTCACAGAAACACACACACACCAGTCACAGTCACAGTCACACACGCACACCAGTCACAGTCACAGACACACACACCAGTCACAGACACACACGCACACACCAGTCACAGACACGCACACACCAGTCACAGTCAGACACACACACCAGTCACAGACATGCACACACCAGTCACAGACATGCACACACCAGTCACAGTCAGACACACACACCAGTCACAGACATGCACACACCAGTCACAGTCACACACACCAGTCACAGACACGCACGCACACACCAGTCACAGACACGCACGCACACACCACTCACAGACACGCACACACCAGTCACAGACACGCACACACCAGTCACAGACACACACGCACACACCAGTCACGCACACACACACGCACACCAGTCACAGTCACAGACACACACACACACACACCAGTCACAGTCACACGCACACCAGTCACAGTCACAGACACACACGCACACCAGTCACGCACACCAGTCACAGACACACACGCACACCAGTCACAGACACACGCACACACCAGTCACAGACACACGCACACACCAGTCACAGTCACAGACACTCACGCACACACCAGTCACAGTCACAGACACACACGCACACACCAGTCACAGACACACACGCACACACCAGTCACAGACACACACACCAGTCACAGTCACAGACACACACGCACACCAGTCACGCACACGCACACCAGTCACGCACACACACACCAGTCACAGTCACAGACACACACACACACCAGTCACGCGCACACACACACACACCAGTCACAGTCACACACGCACACCAGTCACAGTCACACGCACACCAGTCACAGTCACACGCACACCAGTCACAGTCACACGCACACACCAGTCACAGTCACAGACACACACGCACACACCAGTCACAGTCACAGACACACACGCACACACCAGTCACAGACACACACACCAGTCACAGTCACAGACACACACGCACACCAGTCACGCACGCACACACACGCGCACACCAGTCACAGTCACAGACACACACCAGTCACAGTCACAGACACACACACACCAGTCACAGTCACAGACACACACACACCAGTCACAGTCACAGACACACACACACACCAGTCACAGTCACAGACACACACACACACCAGTCACGCACACACACACACCAGTCACAGTCACACACCAGTCACAGTCACAGACACACGCGCACACCAGTCAGTCACACGCGCACACCAGTCACAGTCACACGCGCACACCAGTCACAGTCACACGCGCACACCAGTCACAGTCACACGCGCACACCAGTCACAGTCACACGCGCACACCAGTCACAGTCACACGCACACCAGTCACACACACACACCAGTCACAGTCACACACGCACACCAGTCACAGACACACACACCAGTCACAGACACACACGCACACACCAGTCACAGACACACACGCACACACCAGTCACAGACGCGCACGCACACACCAGTCACACACACACACCAGTCACACACACACACCAGTCACACACACACACCAGTCACAGTCACACACCAGTCACAGTCACACACGCACACCAGTCACAGACACACACGCACACACCAGTCACGCACACACCAGTCACAGTCACAGACGCGCACGCACACACCAGTCACAGACGCGCACGCACACACCAGTCACAGACGCGCACGCACACACACACCAGTCACACACACACACAGACGCGCACGCACACACCAGTCACAGACGCGCACGCACACACCAGTCACAGACGCGCACGCACACACCAGTCACAGACGCGCACGCACACACCAGTCACAGACGCGCACGCACACACCAGTCACAGACACACACGCACACACCAGTCACAGTCACAGACACACACGCACACACCAGTCACAGTCACAGACACACACGCACACCAGTCACGCACACACACACACGCACACCAGTCACAGTCACAGACACACACCAGTCACAGTCACAGACACACACCAGTCACAGTCACAGACACACACACACACACCAGTCACAGACACACACACACACCAGTCAGTCACAGACACACACACACACCAGTCAGTCACAGACACACACACACACCAGTCAGTCACAGACACACACACACACACACCAGTCACAGTCACACGCACACCAGTCACAGTCACAGACACACACGCACACCAGTCACGCACAAACACACACGCACACCAGTCACAGACACACACGCACACCAGTCACGCACGCACACCAGTCACACACACACACACACACGCACACCAGTCACAGTCACAGACACACACCAGTCACAGTCACAGACACAGACACACACACACACACAAGTCACAGTCACACACGCACACCAGTCACAGTCACACGCACACCAGTCACACGCACACCAGTCACACGCACACCAGTCACACGCACACACCAGTCACACACACACCAGTCACACACACACCAGTCACACACACACGCACACACCAGTCACAGACACGCACGCACACACCAGTCACAGACACGCACGCACACACCAGTCACAGACACGCACGCACACACCAGTCACAGACACGCACGCACACACCAGTCACAGACACGCACGCACACACCAGTCACAGACACGCACGCACACACCAGTCACAGACACGCACGCACACACCAGTCACAGACACGCACGCACACACCAGTCACAGACACGCACGCACACACCAGTCACAGACACGCACACACCAGTCACAGACACGCACGCACACACCAGTCACAGACACGCACGCACACACCAGTCACAGACACACACACACCAGTCACAGACACACACACACCAGTCACAGACACACACACACACCAGTCACGCACACACACACACCAGTCACACACGCACACCAGTCACACACGCACACCAGTCACAGTCACACGCACACCAGTCACAGTCACACGCACACCAGTCACAGTCACACGCGCACACACCAGTCACAGTCACAGACACACACGCACACACCAGTCACAGACACACACACCAGTCACAGTCACAGACACACACGCACACCAGTCACGCACACACACACACGCACACCAGTCACACACACACACACACGCACACCAGTCACAGTCACAGACACACACCAGTCACAGTCACAGACACACACCAGTCACAGTCACAGACACACCAGTCACAGTCACAGACACACACACACACCAGTCACGCACACACACACACCAGTCACAGTCACACACCAGTCACAGTCACAGACACACACGCACACCAGTCACAGTCACACGCACACACCAGTCACAGTCACACACGCACACACCAGTCACAGTCACAGACACACACGCACACCAGTCACGCACACACACACACGCACACCAGTCACACACACACACACGCACACCAGTCACAGTCACAGACACACACCAGTCACAGTCACAGACACACACCAGTCACAGTCACAGACACACACACACCAGTCACAGTCACAGACACACACACACACCAGTCACGCACACACACACACCAGTCACAGTCACACACCAGTCACAGTCGCACACCAGTCACAGTCACACGCGCACACCAGTCACAGTCACACGCGCACACCAGTCACAGTCACACGCGCACACCAGTCACAGTCACACGCGCACACCAGTCACAGTCACACGCGCACACCAGTCACAGTCACACGCGCACACCAGTCACAGTCACACACGCACACCAGTCACAGTCACACACGCACACCAGTCACAGTCACACACGCACACCAGTCACAGTCACACACGCACACCAGTCACAGACACACACGCACACACCAGTCACAGACACGCACGCACACACCAGTCACAGACGCGCACGCACACACCAGTCACACACACACACCAGTCACAGTCACACGCACACCAGTCACACACACACACACACACACCAGTCACAGTCACACACGCACACCAGTCACAGTCACAGACACACACACACACCAGTCAGTCACAGACACACACACACACCAGTCAGTCACAGACACACACACACACACACACACACACACACACACGTCACAGTCACACGCACACCAGTCACAGTCACAGACACACACGCACACCAGTCACGCACACACACACACGCACACCAGTCACAGACACACACGCACACCAGTCACGCACACACACACACGCACACCAGTCACACACACACACACGCACACCAGTCACAGTCACAGGCACACACACACACACCAGTCACAGACACACACACACCAGTCACAGACACACACACACAAGTCACAGTCACACACGCACACCAGTCAGTCACACGCGCACACCAGTCCCAGTCACACGCACACCAGTCACACGCACACCAGTCACACGCACACGCACACCAGTCACAGTCACAGACACACACACCAGTCACAGACACACACGCACACACCAGTCACAGACACGCACACACCAGTCACAGTCAGACACACACACCAGTCACAGACATGCACACACCAGTCACAGTCAGACACACACACCAGTCACAGACATGCACACACCAGTCACAGTCACAGACACACACACCAGTCACAGACACGCACGCACACACCAGTCACAGACACGCACGCACACACCACTCACAGACACGCACGCACACACCACTCACAGACACGCACACACCAGTCACAGACACGCACACACCAGTCACAGACACACACGCACACACCAGTCACGCACACACACACGCACACACCAGTCACAGTCACAGACACACACACACACACCAGTCAGTCACAGACACACACACACACACACCAGTCACAGTCACACGCACACACACACCAGTCACAGTCACACGCACACCAGTCACAGTCACAGACACACACGCACACCAGTCACAGACACACACGCACACCAGTCACAGACACGCACGCACACACCAGTCACAGACACGCACGCACACACCACTCACAGACACGCACACACCAGTCACAGTCACAGACACACACACCAGTCACAGACACGCACGCACACACCAGTCACAGACACGCACGCACACACCACTCACAGACACGCACACACCAGTCACAGACACGCACACACCAGTCACAGACACACACGCACACACCAGTCACGCACACACACACGCACACCAGTCACAGTCACAGACACACACACACACACCAGTCAGTCACAGACACACACACACACACACCAGTCACAGTCACACGCACACCAGTCACAGTCACAGACACACACGCACACCAGTCACGCACACCAGTCACAGACACACACGCACACCAGTCACAGACACACGCGCACACCAGTCACAGACACACGCACACACCAGTCACAGTCACAGACACTCACGCACACACCAGTCACAGTCACAGACATGCACACACCAGTCACAGTCACAGACACACACACCAGTCACAGACACGCACGCACACACCAGTCACAGACACGCACGCACACACCACTCACAGACACGCACACACCAGTCACAGACACGCACACACCAGTCACAGACACACACGCACACACCAGTCACGCACACACACACGCACACCAGTCACAGTCACAGACACACACACACACACCAGTCAGTCACAGACACACACACACACACACCAGTCACAGTCACACGCACACCAGTCACAGTCACAGACACACACGCACACCAGTCACGCACACCAGTCACAGACACACACGCACACCAGTCACAGACACACGCACACACCAGTCACAGACACACGCACACACCAGTCACAGTCACAGACACTCACGCACACACCAGTCACAGTCACAGACACACACGCACACACCAGTCACAGACACACACGCACACACCAGTCACAGACACACACGCACACACCAGTCACAGACACACACACCAGTCACAGTCACAGACACACACGCACACCAGTCACGCACACACACACCAGTCACAGTCACAGACACACACACACACCAGTCACGCGCACACACACACACACCAGTCACAGTCACACACGCACACCAGTCACAGTCACACGCACACCAGTCACAGTCACACGCACACCAGTCACAGTCACACGCACACACCAGTCACAGTCACAGACACACACGCACACACCAGTCACAGTCACAGACACACACGCACACACCAATCACAGACACACACGCACACACCAGTCACAGACACACACACCAGTCACAGTAACAGACACACACGCACAGCAGTCACGCACACACACACACGCGCACACCAGTCACAGTCACAGACACACACCAGTCACAGTCACAGACACACACACACCAGTCACAGTCACAGACACACACACACACCAGTCACGCACACACACACACCAGTCACAGTCACACACCAGTCACAGTCACAGACACACGCGCACACCAGTCACAGTCACACGCGCACACCAGTCACAGTCACACGCGCACACCAGTCACAGTCACACGCGCACACCAGTCACAGTCACACGCGCACACCAGTCACAGTCACACACGCACACCAGTCACAGTCACACGCACACCAGTCACACACACACACCAGTCACAGTCACACACGCACACCAGTCACAGACACACACACCAGTCACAGACACACACGCACACACCAGTCACAGACGCGCACGCACACACCAGTCACACACACACACCAGTCACACACACACACCAGTCACACACACACACCAGTCACAGTCACACACGCACACCAGTCACAGACACACACGCACACACCAGTCACGCACACACCAGTCACAGTCACAGACGCGCACGCACACACCAGTCACAGACGCGCACGCACACACCAGTCACAGACGCGCACACACACACACACCAGTCACACACACACACAGACGCGCACGCACACACCAGTCACAGACGCGCACGCACACACCAGTCACAGACGCGCACGCACACACCAGTCACAGACGCGCACGCACACACCAGTCACAGACGCGCACGCACACACCAGTCACAGACGCGCACGCACACACCAGTCACAGACGCGCACGCACACACCAGTCACAGACACACACGCACACACCAGTCACAGTCACAGACACACACGCACACACCAGTCACAGTCACAGACACACACGCACACCAGTCACGCACACACACACACGCACACCAGTCACAGTCACAGACACACACCAGTCACAGTCACAGACACACACCAGTCACAGTCACAGACACACACACACACACCAGTCACAGACACACACACACACCAGTCAGTCACAGACACACACACACACCAGTCAGTCACAGACACACACACACACCAGTCAGTCACAGACACACACACACACACCAGTCAGTCACAGACACACACACACACACACCAGTCACAGTCACACGCACACCAGTCACAGTCACAGACACACACGCACACCAGTCACGCACACACACACACGCACACCAGTCACAGACACACACGCACACCAGTCACGCACGCACACCAGTCACACACACACACACACACGCACACCAGTCACAGTCACAGACACACACCAGTCACAGTCACAGACACACACACACACACACACAAGTCACAGTCACACACGCACACCAGTCACAGTCACACGCACACCAGTCACACGCACACCAGTCACACACACACCAGTCACACACGCACGCACACACCAGTCACAGACACGCACGCACACACCAGTCACAGACACGCACGCACACACCAGTCACAGACACGCACGCACACACCAGTCACAGACACGCACGCACACACCAGTCACAGACACGCACACACCAGTCACAGACACGCACACACCAGTCACAGACACGCACGCACACACCAGTCACAGACACGCACGCACACACCAGTCACAGACACACACACACCAGTCACAGACACACACACACCAGTCACAGACACACACACACCAGTCACAGACACACACACACACCAGTCACGCACACACACACACCAGTCACAGTCACACGCACACCAGTCACAGTCACACGCACACCAGTCACAGTCACACGCACACACCAGTCACAGACACACACGCACACACCAGTCACAGTCACAGACACACACGCACACACCAGTCACAGACACACACACCAGTCACAGTCACAGACACACACGCACACCAGTCACGCACACACACACACGCACACCAGTCACACACACACACACACGCACACCAGTCACAGTCACAGACACACACCAGTCACAGTCACAGACACACACCAGTCACAGTCACAGACACACCAGTCACAGTCACAGACACACACACACACCAGTCACACACACCAGTCACAGTCACAGACACACACGCACACCAGTCACAGTCACACGCACACACCAGTCACAGTCACACACGCACACACCAGTCACAGTCACAGACACACACGCACACCAGTCACGCACACACACACACGCACACCAGTCACACACACACACACGCACACCAGTCACAGTCACAGACACACACCAGTCACAGTCACAGACACACACCAGTCACAGTCACAGACACACACACACCAGTCACAGTCACAGACACACACACACACCAGTCACGCACACACACACACCAGTCACAGTCACACACCAGTCACAGTCACACACCAGTCACAGTCACACACCAGTCACAGTCACACACCAGTCACAGTCACAGACACACACGCACACCAGTCACAGTCACACGCGCACACCAGTCACAGTCACACGCGCACACCAGTCACAGTCACACGCGCACACCAGTCACAGTCACACACGCACACCAGTCACAGACACACACGCACACACCAGTCACAGACACGCACGCACACACCAGTCACAGACGCGCACGCACACACCAGTCACACACACACACACCAGTCACAGTCACACGCACACCAGTCACACACACACACACACACACCAGTCACACACACACGCACACCAGTCACAGTCACAGACACACACACACACCAGTCAGTCACAGACACACACACACACACACACACACACACACACACGTCACAGTCACACGCACACCAGTCACAGTCACAGACACACACGCACACCAGTCACGCGCACACACACACACGCACACCAGTCACAGACACACACGCACACCAGTCACGCACACACACACACGCACACCAGTCACACACACACACACACGCACACCAGTCACAGTCACAGGCACACACACACACACCAGTCACAGACACACACACACCAGTCACAGACACACACACACAAGTCACAGTCACACACGCACACCAGTCAGTCACACGCGCACACCAGTCCCAGTCACACGCACACCAGTCACACGCACACCAGTCACACGCACACCAGTCACACGCACACGCACACCAGTCACAGTCACAGACACACACACCAGTCACAGACACACACGCACACACCAGTCACAGACACGCACGCACACACCAGTCACAGACACGCACACACCAGTCACAGTCAGACACACACACCAGTCACAGACATGCACACACCAGTCACAGTCAGACACACACACCAGTCACAGACATGCACACACCAGTCACAGTCACAGACACACACACCAGTCACAGACACGCACGCACACACCAGTCACAGACACGCACGCACACACCACTCACAGACACGCACGCACACACCACTCACAGACACGCACACACCAGTCACAGACACGCACACACCAGTCACAGACACGCACGCACACACCAGTCACAGACACGCACGCACACACCAGTCACGCACACACACACGCACACCAGTCACAGTCACAGACACACACCCACACACACACCAGTCACAGACACACACCAGTCACAGTCACAGAAACACACACACACCAGTCACAGACACGCACGCACACACCAGTCACAGACACGCACACACCAGTCACAGACACGCACACACCAGTCACAGACACACACGCACACACCAGTCACGCACACACACACGCACACCAGTCACAGTCACAGACACACACACACACACCAGTCAGTCACAGACACACACACACACCAGTCACAGTCACACGCACACCAGTCACAGTCACAGACACACACGCACACCAGTCACGCACACCAGTCACAGACACACACGCACACCAGTCACAGACACACGCACACACCAGTCACAGACACACGCACACACCAGTCACAGACACACGCACACACCAGTCACAGACACACGCACACACCAGTCACAGTCACAGACACTCACGCACACAACAGTCACAGTCACAGACACACACGCACACACCAGTCACAGACACACACGCACACACCAGTCACGCACACACACACCAGTCACAGTCACAGACACACACGCACACCAGTCACGCACACACACACCAGTCACAGTCACAGACACACACGCACACCAGTCACGCACACACACACCAGTCACAGTCACAGACACACACACACACCAGTCACGCGCACACACACGCACACCAGTCACAGTCACACACGCACACCAGTCACAGTCACACGCACACCAGTCACAGTCACACGCACACCAGTCACAGTCACACGCACACACCAGTCACAGTCACAGACACACACGCACACACCAGTCACAGTCACAGACACACACGCACACACCAGTCACAGACACACACGCACACACCAGTCACAGACACACACACCAGTCACAGTCACAGACACACACGCACACCAGTCACGCACACACACACACGCGCACACCAGTCACAGTCACAGACACACACCAGTCACAGTCACAGACACACACACACCAGTCACAGTCACAGACACACACACACACCAGTCACGCACACACACACACCAGTCACAGTCACACACCAGTCACAGTCACAGACACACGCGCACACCAGTCACAGTCACACGCGTACACCAGTCACAGTCACACGCGCACACCAGTCACAGTCACACGCGCACACCAGTCACAGTCACACGCGCACACCAGTCACAGTCACACACGCACACCAGTCACAGTCACACGCACACCAGTCACACACACACACCAGTCACAGTCACACACGCACACCAGTCACAGACACACACACACCAGTCACAGACACACACGCACACACCAGTCACAGACACACACGCACACACCAGTCACAGACGCGCACGCACACACCAGTCACACACACACACCAGTCACACACACACACCAGTCACAGTCACACACGCACACACCAGTCACAGACACACACGCACACACCAGTCACGCACACACCAGTCACAGTCACAGACGCGCACGCACACACCAGTCACAGACGCGCACGCACACACCAGTCACAGACGCGCACGCACACACCAGTCACAGACACGCACACACACACACCAGTCACACACACACACAGACGCGCACGCACACACCAGTCACAGACGCGCACGCACACACCAGTCACAGACGCGCACGCACACACCAGTCACAGACGCGCACGCACACACCAGTCACAGACGCGCACGCACACACCAGTCACAGACACACACGCACACACCAGTCACAGTCACAGACACACACGCACACACCAGTCACAGTCACAGACACACACGCACACCAGTCACGCACACACACACACGCACACCAGTCACAGTCACAGACACACACCAGTCACAGTCACAGACACACACCAGTCACAGTCACAGACACACACACACACACCAGTCACAGACACACACACACACCAGTCAGTCACAGACACACACACACACCAGTCAGTCACAGACACACACACACACACCAGTCACAGTCACACGCACACCAGTCACAGTCACAGACACACACGCACACCAGTCACAGACACACACGCACACCAGTCACGCACGCACACCAGTCACACACACACGCACACCAGTCACGCACACACACACACGCACACCAGTCACAGACACACACGCACACCAGTCACACACACACACACACACACGCACACCAGTCACAGTCACAGACACACACCAGTCACAGTCACAGACACACACACACACACAAAGTCACAGTCACACACGCACACCAGTCACAGTCACACGCACACCAGTCACACGCACACACCAGTCACACGCACACACCAGTCACACACACACCAGTCACACACACACGCACACACCAGTCACAGACACGCACGCACACACCAGTCACAGACACGCACGCACACACCAGTCACAGACACGCACGCACACACCAGTCACAGACACGCACGCACACACCAGTCACACACACACGCACACCAGTCACAGTCACAGACACACACACACACCAGTCAGTCACAGACACACACACACACACACACACACACACACACACGTCACAGTCACACGCACACCAGTCACAGTCACAGACACACACGCACACCAGTCACGCGCACACACACACACGCACACCAGTCACAGACACACACGCACACCAGTCACGCACACACACACACGCACACCAGTCACACACACACACACACGCACACCAGTCACAGTCACAGGCACACACACACACACCAGTCACAGACACACACACACCAGTCACAGACACACACACACAAGTCACAGTCACACACGCACACCAGTCAGTCACACGCGCACACCAGTCCCAGTCACACGCACACCAGTCACACGCACACCAGTCACACGCACACCAGTCACACGCACACGCACACCAGTCACAGTCACAGACACACACACCAGTCACAGACACGCACGCACACACCAGTCACAGACACGCACGCACACACCAGTCACAGACACGCACACACCAGTCACAGTCAGACACACACACCAGTCACAGACATGCACACACCAGTCACAGTCAGACACACACACCAGTCACAGACATGCACACACCAGTCACAGTCACAGACACACACACCAGTCACAGACACGCACGCACACACCAGTCACAGACACGCACGCACACACCACTCACAGACACGCACGCACACACCACTCACAGACACGCACACACCAGTCACAGACACGCACACACCAGTCACAGACACGCACGCACACACCAGTCACGCACACACACACGCACACCAGTCACAGTCACAGACACACACCCACACACACACCAGTCACAGACACACACCAGTCACAGTCACAGAAACACACACACACCAGTCACAGACACGCACGCACACACCAGTCACAGACACGCACGCACACACCACTCACAGACACGCACACACCAGTCACAGACACGCACACACCAGTCACAGACACACACGCACACACCAGTCACGCACACACACACGCACACCAGTCACAGTCACAGACACACACACACACACCAGTCAGTCACAGACACACACACACACACACCAGTCACAGTCACACGCACACCAGTCACAGTCACAGACACACACGCACACCAGTCACGCACACCAGTCACAGACACACACGCACACCAGTCACAGACACACGCACACACCAGTCACAGACACACGCACACACCAGTCACAGACACACGCACACACCAGTCACAGACACACGCACACACCAGTCACAGACACACGCACACACCAGTCACAGTCACAGACACTCACGCACACAACAGTCACAGTCACAGACACACACGCACACACCAGTCACAGACACACACGCACACACCAGTCACAGACACACACACCAGTCACAGTCACAGACACACACGCACACCAGTCACGCACACACACACCAGTCACAGTCACAGACACACACACACACCAGTCACGCGCACACACACACACACCAGTCACAGTCACACGCACACCAGTCACAGTCACACGCACACACCAGTCACAGTCACAGACACACACGCACACACCAGTCACAGTCACAGACACACACGCACACACCAGTCACAGACACACACGCACACACCAGTCACAGACACACACACCAGTCACAGTCACAGACACACACGCACACCAGTCACGCACACACACACACGCGCACACCAGTCACAGTCACAGACACACACACACCAGTCACAGTCACAGACACACACACACACCAGTCACGCACACACACACACCAGTCACAGTCACACACCAGTCACAGTCACAGACACACGCGCACACCAGTCACAGTCACACGCGTACACCAGTCACAGTCACACGCGCACACCAGTCACAGTCACACGCGCACACCAGTCACAGTCACACACGCACACCAGTCACACACACACACCAGTCACAGTCACACACGCACACCAGTCACAGACACACACACCAGTCACAGACACACACGCACACACCAGTCACAGACACACACGCACACACCAGTCACAGACGCGCACGCACACACCAGTCACACACACACACCAGTCACACACACACACCAGTCACAGTCACACACGCACACACCAGTCACAGACACACACGCACACACCAGTCACGCACACACCAGTCACAGTCACAGACGCGCACGCACACACCAGTCACAGACGCGCACGCACACACCAGTCACAGACGCGCACGCACACACCAGTCACAGACACGCACACACACACACACCAGTCACACACACACACAGACGCGCACGCACACACCAGTCACAGACGCGCACGCACACACCAGTCACAGACGCGCACGCACACACCAGTCACAGACGCGCACGCACACACCAGTCACAGACGCGCACGCACACACCAGTCACAGACGCGCACGCACACACCAGTCACAGACACACACGCACACACCAGTCACAGTCACAGACACACACGCACACACCAGTCACAGTCACAGACACACACGCACACCAGTCACGCACACACACACACGCACACCAGTCACAGTCACAGACACACACCAGTCACAGTCACAGACACACACCAGTCACAGTCACAGACACACACACACACACCAGTCACAGACACACACACACACCAGTCAGTCACAGACACACACACACACCAGTCAGTCACAGACACACACACACACACACACCAGTCACAGTCACACGCACACCAGTCACAGTCACAGACACACACGCACACCAGTCACGCACACACACACACGCACACCAGTCACAGACACACACGCACACCAGTCACGCACGCACACCAGTCACACACACACGCACACCAGTCACGCACACACACACACGCACACCAGTCACAGACACACACGCACACCAGTCACGCACGCACACCAGTCACACACACACACACACACACGCACACCAGTCACAGTCACAGACACACACCAGTCACAGTCACAGACACACACACACACACAAAGTCACAGTCACACACGCACACCAGTCACAGTCACACGCACACCAGTCACACGCACACCAGTCACACGCACACACCAGTCACACACACACCAGTCACACACACACGCACACACCAGTCACAGACACGCACGCACACACCAGTCACAGACACGCACGCACACACCAGTCACAGACACGCACGCACACACCAGTCACAGACACGCACGCACACACCAGTCACAGACACGCACGCACACACCAGTCACAGACACGCACGCACACACCAGTCACAGACACGCACACACCAGTCACAGACACGCACACACCAGTCACAGACACGCACGCACACACCAGTCACAGACACACACACACCAGTCACAGACACACACACACCAGTCACAGACACACACACACCAGTCACAGACACACACACACACCAGTCACGCACACACACACACCAGTCACACACGCACACCAGTCACAGTCACACGCACACCAGTCACAGTCACACGCACACCAGTCACAGTCACACGCACACACGCACACCAGTCACAGTCACACGCACACACCAGTCACAGTCACACACGCACACACCAGTCACAGTCACAGACACACACGCACACCAGTCACGCACACACACACACGCACACCAGTCACAGTCACAGACACACACCAGTCACAGTCACAGACACACACCAGTCACAGTCACAGACACACACACACCAGTCACAGTCACAGACACACACACACACCAGTCACGCACACACACACACCAGTCACACACACACACACACCAGTCACAGTCACACACCAGTCACAGTCACAGACACACACGCACACCAGTCACAGTCACACGCGCACACCAGTCACAGTCACACGCGCACACCAGTCACAGTCACACGCGCACACCAGTCACAGTCACACGCGCACACCAGTCACAGTCACACACGCACACCAGTCACAGACACACACGCACACACCAGTCACAGACACGCACGCACACACCAGTCACAGACGCGCACGCACACACCAGTCACACACACACACCAGTCACAGTCACACGCACACCAGTCACACACACACACACACACCAGTCACAGTCACACACGCACACCAGTCACAGACACACACGCACACACCAGTCACGCACACACCAGTCACAGTCACAGACGCGCACGCACACACCAGTCACAGACGCGCACGCACACACCAGTCACAGACACGCACACACACACACCAGTCACAGACACGCACACACCAGTCACACACACACACAGACGCGCACGCCCACACCAGTCACAGACGCGCACGCCCACACCAGTCACAGACGCGCACGCCCACACCAGTCACAGACGCGCACGCACACACCAGTCACAGACGCGCACGCACACACCAGTCACAGACGCGCACGCACACACCAGTCACAGACGCGCACACACCAGTCACAGACGCGCACGCACACACCAGTCACAGACGCGCACGCACACACCAGTCACAGACGCGCACGCACACACCAGTCACGCGCACGCACACACCAGTCACACACACGCACACACACCAGTCACAGTCACACGCGCACACACCAGTCACAGTCACACGCGCACACCAGTCACAGTCACACGCGCACACCAGTCACAGACACGCACACACACCAGTCACAGTCACAGACACGCACACACACACCAGTCACAGTCACAGACACGCACACACACACCAGTCACAGTCACAGACACACACACAGTCATAGTCAAGAAAAACACACACACACCAGTCACGCACACACACACACCAGTCACGCACACACACACACCAGTCACGCACACACACACACCAGTCACGCACACACACACACCAGTCACAGACACACACGCACACCAGTCACAGACACACACGCACACCAGTCACAGTCACACACGCACACCAGTCACAGTCACAGTCACACACGCACACCAGTCACAGTCACACGCACACCAGTCACAGTCCCAGTCACACGCACACACCAGTCACACGCACACACCAGTCACACGCACACACCAGTCACAGACGCGCACGCACACACCAGTCACAGACGCGCACGCACACACCAGTCACAGACGCGCACGCACACACCAGTCACAGACGCGCACGCACACACCAGTCACAGACGCGCACGCACACACCAGTCACAGACGCGCACGCACACACCAGTCACAGACGCGCACGCACACAGTCACAGACGCGCACGCACACACCAGTCACAGACGCGCACGCACACACCAGTCACAGACACGCACGCACACACACGCACGCACACACCAGTCACAGACACGCACGCACACACCAGTCACAGACACGCACGCACACACCAGTCACAGACACGCACGCACACACCAGTCACAGTCACAGACACACACGCACACACCAGTCACAGACACACACGCACACACCAGTCACAGACACACACACCAGTCACAGTCACAGACACACACGCACACCAGTCACAGTCACAGACACACACACACACACACCAGTCAGTCACAGACACACGCACACCAGTCACAGTCACAGACACACACGCACACCAGTCACGCACACCAGTCACAGACACACACGCACACCAGTCACAGACACACGCACACACCAGTCACAGTCACAGACACTCACGCACACACCAGTCACAGTCACAGACACACACGCACACACCAGTCACAGACACACACGCACACACCAGTCACAGACACACACGCACACACCAGTCACAGACACACACACCAGTCACAGTCACAGACACACACGCACACCAGTCACGCACACACACACCAGTCACAGTCACAGACACACACACACACCAGTCACGCGCACACACACACACACCAGTCACAGTCACACACGCACACCAGTCACAGTCACACGCACACCAGTCACAGTCACACGCACACCAGTCACAGTCACACGCACACACCAGTCACAGTCACAGACACACACGCACACACCAGTCACAGTCACAGACACACACGCACACACCAATCACAGACACACACGCACACACCAGTCACAGTCACAGACACACACACACACCAGTCACGCGCGCACACACACACACACCAGTCACAGTCACACACGCACACCAGTCACAGTCACACGCACACCAGTCACAGTCACACGCACACCAGTCACAGTCACACGCACACACCAGTCACAGTCACAGACACACACGCACACACCAGTCACAGTCACAGACACACACACCAATCACAGACACACACGCACACACCAGTCACAGACACACACACCAGTCACAGTCACAGACACACACGCACACCAGTCACGCACACACACACACGCGCACACCAGTCACAGTCACAGACACACACCAGTCACAGTCACAGACACACACACACCAGTCACAGTCACAGACACACACACACACCAGTCACGCACACACACACACCAGTCACAGTCACAGACACACGCGCACACCAGTCACAGTCACACGCGCACAACAGTCACAGTCACACGCGCACACCAGTCACAGTCACACGCGCACACCAGTCACAGTCACACGCGCACACCAGTCACAGTCACACACGCACACCAGTCACAGTCACACACACACACCAGTCACAGACACACACGCACACACCAGTCACAGACGCGCACGCACACACCAGTCACACACACACACCAGTCACACACACACACCAGTCACACACACACACCAGTCACGCACACACACCAGTCACGCACACACCAGTCACAGTCACAGACGCGCACGCACACACCAGTCACAGACGCGCACGCACACACCAGTCACAGACGCGCACACACACACACACCAGTCACACACACACACAGACGCGCACGCACACACCAGTCACAGACGCGCACGCACACACCAGTCACAGACGCGCACGCACACACCAGTCACAGACGCGCACGCACACACCAGTCACAGACGCGCACGCACACACCAGTCACAGACGCGCACGCACACACCAGTCACAGACACACACGCACACACCAGTCACAGTCACAGACACACACGCACACACCAGTCACAGACACACACGCACACCAGTCACGCACACACACACACGCACACCAGTCACAGTCACAGACACACACCAGTCACAGTCACAGACACACACCAGTCACAGTCACAGACACACACACACACACCAGTCACAGACACACACACACACCAGTCAGTCACAGACACACACACACACCAGTCAGTCACAGACACACACACACACCAGTCAGTCACAGTCACACGCACACCAGTCACAGTCACAGACACACACGCACACACACACACGCACACCAGTCACAGACACACACGCACACCAGTCACAGACACACACGCACACCAGTCACGCACGCACACCAGTCACACACACACACACACGCACACCAGTCACAGTCACAGACACACACCAGTCACAGTCACAGACACACACACACACACACACAAGTCACAGTCACACACGCACACCAGTCACAGTCACACGCACACCAGTCACACGCACACACCAGTCACACACGCACGCACACACCAGTCACAGACACGCACGCACACACCAGTCACAGACACGCACGCACACACCAGTCACAGACACGCACGCACACACCAGTCACAGACACGCACGCACACACCAGTCACAGACACGCACGCACACACCAGTCACAGACACGCACGCACACACCAGTCACAGACACGCACGCACACACCAGTCACAGACGCGCACGCACACACCAGTCACAGACGCGCACGCACACACCAGTCACAGACGCGCACGCACACACCAGTCACACACACACACCAGTCACAGTCACACGCACACCAGTCACACACACACACACACACCAGTCACAGTCACACACGCACACCAGTCACAGACACACACGCACACACCAGTCACGCACACACCAGTCACAGTCACAGACGCGCACGCACACACCAGTCACAGACGCGCACGCACACACCAGTCACAGACACGCACACACACACACCAGTCACAGACACGCACACACCAGTCACACACACACACAGACGCGCACGCCCACACCAGTCACAGACGCGCACGCCCACACCAGTCACAGACGCGCACGCCCACACCAGTCACAGACGCGCACGCCCACACCAGTCACAGACGCGCACGCACACACCAGTCACAGACGCGCACGCACACACCAGTCACAGACGCGCACGCACACACCAGTCACAGACGCGCACGCACACACCAGTCACAGACGCGCACGCACACACCAGTCACAGACGCGCACGCACACACCAGTCACGCGCACGCACACACCAGTCACACACACGCACACACACCAGTCACAGTCACACGCGCACACACCAGTCACAGTCACACGCGCACACCAGTCACAGACACGCACACACACCAGTCACAGTCACAGACACGCACACACACACCAGTCACAGTCACAGACACGCACACACACACCAGTCACAGTCACAGACACGCACACACACACCAGTCACAGTCACAGACACACACACAGTCATAGTCAAGAAAAACACACACACACCAGTCACGCACACACACACACCAGTCACGCACACACACACACCAGTCACGCACACACACACACCAGTCACAGACACACACGCACACCAGTCACAGACACACACGCACACCAGTCACAGTCACACACGCACACCAGTCACAGTCACAGTCACACACGCACACCAGTCACAGTCACACGCACACACGCACACCAGTCACAGTCACACGCACACCAGTCACAGTCCCAGTCACACGCACACACCAGTCACACGCACACACCAGTCACAGTCACACACGCACACAGTCACAGACGCGCACGCACACACCAGTCACAGACGCGCACGCACACACCAGTCACAGACGCGCACGCACACACCAGTCACAGACGCGCACGCACACACCAGTCACAGACGCGCACGCACACACCAGTCACAGACGCGCACGCACACACCAGTCACAGACGCGCACGCAGTCACAGACGCGCACGCACACACCAGTCACAGACGCGCACGCACACACCAGTCACAGACACGCACGCACACACACGCACGCACACACCAGTCACAGACACGCACGCACACACCAGTCACAGACACGCACGCACACACCAGTCACAGACACGCACGCACACACCAGTCACAGTCACAGACACACACGCACACACCAGTCACAGACACACACGCACACACCAGTCACAGACACACACACCAGTCACAGTCACAGACACACACGCACACCAGTCACAGTCACAGACACACACACACACACCAGTCAGTCACAGACACACACACACACACACCAGTCACAGTCACACACACACCAGTCACAGTCACAGACACACACGCACACCAGTCACGCACACCAGTCACAGACACACACGCACACCAGTCACAGACACACGCACACACCAGTCACAGACACACGCACACACCAGTCACAGTCACAGACACTCACGCACACACCAGTCACAGTCACAGACACACACGCACACACCAGTCACAGACACACACGCACACACCAGTCACAGACACACACACCAGTCACAGTCACAGACACACACGCACACCAGTCACGCACACACACACCAGTCACAGTCACAGACACACACACACACCAGTCACGCGCACACACACACACACCAGTCACAGTCACACACGCACACCAGTCACAGTCACACGCACACCAGTCACAGTCACACGCACACCAGTCACAGTCACACGCACACACCAGTCACAGTCACAGACACACACGCACACACCAGTCACAGTCACAGACACACACGCACACACCAATCACAGACACACACGCACACACCAGTCACAGTCACAGACACACACACACACCAGTCACGCGCACACACACACACACCAGTCACAGTCACACACGCACACCAGTCACAGTCACACGCACACCAGTCACAGTCACACGCACACCAGTCACAGTCACACGCACACACCAGTCACAGTCACAGACACACACGCACACACCAGTCACAGTCACAGACACACACGCACACACCAATCACAGACACACACGCACACACCAGTCACAGACACACACACCAGTCACAGTCACAGACACACACGCACACCAGTCACGCACACACACACACGCGCACACCAGTCACAGTCACAGACACACACCAGTCACAGTCACAGACACACACACACCAGTCACAGTCACAGACACACACACACACCAGTCACGCACACACACACACCAGTCACAGTCACACACCAGTCACAGTCACAGACACACGCGCACACCAGTCACAGTCACACGCGCACACCAGTCACATTCACACGCGCACACCAGTCACAGTCACACGCGCACACCAGTCACAGTCACACGCGCACACCAGTCACAGTCACACACGCACACCAGTCACAGTCACACGCACACCAGTCACACACACACACAAGTCACAGACACACACGCACACACCAGTCACAGACACACACGCACACACCAGTCACAGACGCGCACGCACACACCAGTCACACACACACACCAGTCACACACACACACCAGTCACAGTCACACACGCACACCAGTCACAGACACACACGCACACACCAGTCACAGTCACAGACGCGCACGCACACACCAGTCACAGACGCGCACACACACACACACCAGTCACACACACACACAGACGCGCACGCACACACCAGTCACAGACGCGCACGCACACACCAGTCACAGACGCGCACGCACACACCAGTCACAGACGCGCACGCACACACCAGTCACAGACGCGCACGCACACACCAGTCACAGACGCGCACGCACACACCAGTCACAGACACACACGCACACACCAGTCACAGTCACAGACACACACACCAGTCACAGTCACAGACACACACGCACACCAGTCACGCACACACACACACGAACACCAGTCACAGTCACAGACACACACCAGTCACAGTCACAGACACACACCAGTCACAGTCACAGACACACACACACACACCAGTCACAGACACACACACACACCAGTCAGTCACAGACACACACACACACACACCAGTCACAGTCACACGCACACCAGTCACAGTTACAGACACACACGCACACCAGTCACGCACACACACACACGCACACCAGTCACAGACACACACGCACACCAGTCACGCACGCACACCAGTCACACACACACACACACACGCACACCAGTCACAGTCACAGACACACACCAGTCACAGTCACAGACACACACACACACACACACAAGTCACAGTCACACAAGCACACCAGTCACAGTCACACGCACACCAGTCACACGCACACACCAGTCACACACACACCAGTCACACACGCACGCACACACCAGTCACAGACACGCACGCACACACCAGTCACAGACACGCACGCACACACCAGTCACAGACACGCACGCACACACCAGTCACAGACACGCACGCACACACCAGTCACAGACACGCACGCACACACCAGTCACAGACACGCACGCACCAGTCACAGACACACACACACCAGTCACAGACACACACACACCAGTCACAGACACACACACACACCAGTCACGCACACACACACACCAGTCACACACGCACACCAGTCACAGTCACACGCACACCAGTCACAGTCACACGCACACACCAGTCACAGACACACACGCACACACCAGTCACAGTCACAGACACACACGCACACACCAGTCACAGACACACACACCAGTCACAGTCACAGACACACACGCACACCAGTCACGCACACACACACACGCACACCAGTCACACACACACACACACGCACACCAGTCACAGTCACAGACACACACCAGTCACAGTCACAGATACACACCAGTCACAGTCACAGACACACCAGTCACAGTCACAGACACACACACACACCAGTCACGCACACACACACACCAGTCACAGTCACACACCAGTCACAGTCACAGACACACACGCACACCAGTCACAGTCACACGCACACACCAGTCACAGTCACACACGCACACACCAGTCACAGACACACACGCACACCAGTCACGCACACACACACACGCACACCAGTCACACACACACACACGCACACCAGTCACAGTCACAGACACACACCAGTCACAGTCACAGACACACACCAGTCACAGTCACAGACACACACACACCAGTCACAGTCACAGACACACACACACACCAGTCACGCACACACACACACCAGTCACAGTCACACACCAGTCACAGTCACACACCAGTCACAGTCACAGACACACACGCACACCAGTCACAGTCACACGCGCACACCAGTCACAGTCACACGCGCACACCAGTCAGTCACACACGCACACCAGTCACAGTCACACACGCACACCAGTCACAGACACACACGCACACACCAGTCACAGACACGCACGCACACACCAGTCACAGACGCGCACGCACACACCAGTCACACACACACACCAGTCAGTCACACGCACACCAGTCACACACACACACACACACACCAGTCACAGTCACACACGCACACCAGTCACAGTCACAGACACAGACACACACCAGTCACAGACACACACACACACACACACACGTCACAGTCACACGCACACCAGTCACAGTCACAGACACACACGCACACCAGTCACGCGCACACACACACGCACACCAGTCACAGACACACACGCACACCAGTCACGCACACACACACACGCACACCAGTCACACACACACACACACGCACACCAGTCACAGTCACAGGCACACACGCACACCAGTCACGCACACACACACACACACACCAGTCACAGACACACACACACCAGTCACAGACACACACACACAAGTCACAGTCACACACGCACACCAGTCAGTCACACGCGCACACCAGTCCCAGTCACACGCACACCAGTCACACGCACACCAGTCACACGCACACCAGTCACACGCACACGCACACCAGTCACAGTCACAGACACACACACCAGTCACAGACACACACGCACACACCAGTCACAGACACGCACACACCAGTCACAGTCAGACACACACACCAGTCACAGACATGCACACACCAGTCACAGTCAGACACACACACCAGTCACAGTCACAGACACACACACCAGTCACAGACACGCACGCACACACCAGTCACAGACACGCACGCACACACCACTCACAGACACGCACGCACACACCACTCACAGACACGCACGCACACACCACTCACAGACACGCACACACCAGTCACAGACACGCACACACCAGTCACAGACACGCACGCACACACCAGTCACGCACACACACACGCACACCAGTCACAGTCACAGACACACACCCACACACACACCAGTCACAGACACACACCAGTCACAGTCACAGAAACACACACACACCAGTCACAGTCACACACGCACACCAGTCACAGTCACAGACACACACACCAGTCACAGACACAGACACACACACCAGTCACAGACACACACGCACACACCAGTCACAGACACGCACACACCAGTCACAGTCAGACACACACACCAGTCACAGACATGCACACACCAGTCACAGACATGCACACACCAGTCACAGTCAGACACACACACCAGTCACAGACATGCACACACCAGTCACAGTCACAGACACACACACCAGTCACAGACACGCACGCACACACCAGTCACAGACACGCACGCACACACCACTCACAGACACGCACACACCAGTCACAGACACGCACACACCAGTCACAGACACGCACACACCAGTCACAGACACACACGCACACACCAGTCACGCACACACACACGCACACCAGTCACAGTCACAGACACACACACACACACCAGTCAGTCACAGACACACACACACACACACCAGTCACAGTCACACGCACACCAGTCACAGTCACAGACACACACGCACACCAGTCACGCACACCAGTCACAGACACACACGCACACCAGTCACAGACACACGCACACACCAGTCACAGACACACGCACACACCAGTCACAGTCACAGACACTCACGCACACACCAGTCACAGTCACAGACACACACGCACACACCAGTCACAGACACACACGCACACACCAGTCACGCACACACACACCAGTCACAGCCACAGACACACACGCACACCAGTCACGCACACACACACCAGTCACAGTCACAGACACACACACACACACCAGTCACGCGCACACACACACACACCAGTCACAGTCACACACGCACACCAGTCACAGTCACACGCACACCAGTCACAGTCACACGCACACACCAGTCACAGTCACAGACACACACGCACACACCAGTCACAGTCACAGACACACACGCACACACCAGTCACAGACACACACGCACACACCAGTCACAGACACACACACCAGTCACAGTCACAGACACACACGCACACCAGTCACGCACACACACACACGCGCACACCAGTCACAGTCACACGCGCACACCAGTCACAGTCACACGCGCACACCAGTCACAGTCACACGCGCACACCAGTCACAGTCACACGCGCACACCAGTCACAGTCACACGCGCACACCAGTCACAGTCACACGCGCACACCAGTCACAGTCACACACGCACACCAGTCACAGTCACACGCACACCAGTCACACACACACACCAGTCACAGTCACACACGCACACCAGTCACAGACACACACACCAGTCACAGACACACACGCACACACCAGTCACAGACACACACGCACACACCAGTCACAGACGCGCACGCACACACCAGTCACACACACACACCAGTCACACACACACACCAGTCACAGTCACACACGCACACCAGTCACAGACACACACGCACACACCAGTCACGCACACACCAGTCACAGTCACAGACGCGCACGCACACACCAGTCACAGACGCGCACGCACACACCAGTCACAGACGCGCACGCACACACCAGTCACAGACGCGCACACACACACACACCAGTCACACACACACACAGACGCGCACGCACACACCAGTCACAGACGCGCACGCACACACCAGTCACAGACGCGCACGCACACACCAGTCACAGACGCGCACGCACACACCAGTCACAGACGCGCACGCACACACCAGTCACAGACACACACGCACACACCAGTCACAGTCACAGACACACACGCACACACCAGTCACAGTCACAGACACACACGCACACCAGTCACGCACACACACACACGCACACCAGTCACAGTCACAGACACACACCAGTCACAGTCACAGACACACACACACACACACCAGTCACAGACACACACACACACCAGTCAGTCACAGACACACACACACACCAGTCAGTCACAGACACACACACACACACACCAGTCACAGTCACACGCACACCAGTCACAGTCACAGACACACACGCACACCAGTCACGCACACACACACACGCACACCAGTCACAGACACACACGCACACCAGTCACGCACGCACACCAGTCACACACACACACACACACACGCACACCAGTCACAGTCACAGACACACACCAGTCACAGTCACAGACACACACACACACACAAAGTCACAGTCACACACGCACACCAGTCACAGTCACACGCACACCAGTCACACGCACACCAGTCACACGCACACACCAGTCACACACACACGCACACACCAGTCACAGACACGCACGCACACACCAGTCACAGACACGCACGCACACACCAGTCACAGACACGCACGCACACACCAGTCACAGACACGCACGCACACACCAGTCACAGACACGCACGCACACACCAGTCACAGACACGCACGCACACACCAGTCACAGACACGCACGCACACACCAGTCACAGACACGCACACACCAGTCACAGACACGCACGCACACACCAGTCACAGACACGCACGCACACACCAGTCACAGACACACACACACCAGTCACAGACACACACACACCAGTCACAGACACACACACACACCAGTCACGCACACACACACACCAGTCACGCACACACACACACCAGTCACACACGCACACCAGTCACAGTCACACGCACACCAGTCACAGTCACACGCACACCAGTCACAGTCACACGCACACACCAGTCACAGACACACACGCACACACCAGTCACAGTCACAGACACACACGCACACACCAGTCACAGACACACACACCAGTCACAGTCACAGACACACACGCACACCAGTCACGCACACACACACACGCACACCAGTCACACACACACACACACGCACACCAGTCAGTCACAGTCACAGACACACACCAGTCACAGTCACAGACACACACCAGTCACAGTCACAGACACACCAGTCATAGTCACAGACACACACACACACCAGTCACGCACACACACACACCAGTCACAGTCACACACCAGTCACAGTCACAGACACACACGCACACCAATCACAGTCACACGCACACACCAGTCACAGTCACACACGCACACACCAGTCACAGTCACAGACACACACGCACACCAGTCACAGTCACAGACACACACGCACACCAGTCACGCACACACACACACGCACACCAGTCACAGTCACAGACACACACCAGTCACAGTCACAGACACACACCAGTCACAGTCACAGACACACACACACCAGTCACAGTCACAGACACACACACACACCAGTCACGCACACACACACACCAGTCACAGTCACACACCAGTCACAGTCACACACCAGTCACAGTCACAGACACACACGCACACCAGTCACAGTCACACGCGCACACCAGTCACAGTCACACGCGCACACCAGTCACAGTCACACGCGCACACCAGTCACAGTCACACACGCACACCAGTCACAGTCACACACGCACACCAGTCACAGTCACACACGCACACCAGTCACAGACACGCACGCACACACCAGTCACAGACACGCACGCACACACCAGTCACAGACGCGCACGCACACACCAGTCACACACACACACCAGTCACAGTCACACGCACACCAGTCACACACACACACACACACACCAGTCACAGTCACACACGCACACCAGTCACAGACACACACGCACACACCAGTCACGCACACACCAGTCACAGTCACAGACGCGCACGCACACACCAGTCACAGACGCGCACGCACACACCAGTCACAGACACGCACACACACACACCAGTCACAGACACGCACACACCAGTCACACACACACACAGACGCGCACGCCCACACCAGTCACAGACGCGCACGCCCACACCAGTCACAGACGCGCACGCCCACACCAGTCACAGACGCGCACGCACACACCAGTCACAGACGCGCACGCACACACCAGTCACAGACGCGCACGCACACACCAGTCACAGACGCGCACGCACACACCAGTCACAGACGCGCACGCACACACCAGTCACAGACGCGCACGCACACACCAGTCACAGACGCGCACGCACACCAGTCACAGTCACACGCGCACACCAGTCACAGACACGCACACACACCAGTCACAGTCACAGACACGCACACACACACCAGTCACAGTCACAGACACGCACACACACACCAGTCACAGTCACAGACACACACACAGTCATAGTCAAGAAAAACACACACACACCAGTCACGCACACACACACACCAGTCACGCACACACACACACCAGTCACGCACACACACACACCAGTCACAGACACACACGCACACCAGTCACAGACACACACGCACACCAGTCACAGTCACACACGCACACCAGTCACAGTCACAGTCACACACGCACACCAGTCACAGTCACACGCACACACGCACACCAGTCACAGTCACACGCACACCAGTCACAGTCCCAGTCACACGCACACACCAGTCACACGCACACACCAGTCACAGTCACACACGCACACAGTCACAGACGCGCACGCACACACCAGTCACAGACGCGCACGCACACACCAGTCACAGACGCGCACGCACACACCAGTCACAGACGCGCACGCACACACCAGTCACAGACGCGCACGCACACACCAGTCACAGATGCGCACGCACACAGTCACAGACGCGCACGCACACACCAGTCACAGACGCGCACGCACACACCAGTCACAGACACGCACGCACACACACGCACGCACACACCAGTCACAGACACGCACGCACACACCAGTCACAGACACGCACGCACACACCAGTCACAGACACGCACGCACACACCAGTCACAGACACGCACGCACACACCAGTCACAGACACGCACACACCAGTCACAGTCACAGACACACACGCACACATCAGTCAGTCACAGACACACACGCACACCAGTCACAGTCACAGACACACACGCACACGCACACCAGTCACAGTCACATGCACACCGGTCACAGTCACAGACACACAGGCACACCGGTCACGCACACAGACACACACGCACACCAGTCACAGTCACAGACACACACGCACACCAGTCACAGTCACAGACACACACACACACACACCAGTCACAGTCACAGACACACACACACACACCAGTCACAGTCACAGACACACACACACACACCAGTCACAGTCACAGACACACACACACAAACCAGTCACAGTCACAGACACACACACACACACACACCAGTCACAGTCACAGACACACACACGCACACCAGTCACAGTCACAGACACACACACGCACACACCAGTCACAGTCACAGACACACACGCACACCAGTCACAGTCACAGACACACACGCACACCAGTCACGCACACAGACACACACGCACACCAGTCACAGACACACACGCACACCAGTCACAGACACACACGCACACCAGTCACAGTCACAGACACACACGCACACCAGTCACAGACACACACACGCACACCAGTCACAGTCACAGACACACACGCACACCAGTCACAGACACACACGCACACCAGTCACAGTCACACACGCACACCAGTCACAGTCACACACACGCACACCAGTCACAGTCACACACGCACACCAGTCACAGTCACACACGCACACCAGTCACGCACACAGACACACACGCACACCAGTCACGCACACAGACACACACGCACACCAGTCACAGTCACAGACACACACACGCACACCAGTCACAGTCACACACACGCACAACAGTCACAGTCACACACGCACACCAGTCACAGTCACACGCACACCAGTCACAGTCACACACGCACACCAGTCACAGTCACACACGCACACCAGTCACAGTCACACACGCACACCAGTCACAGTCACACACGCACACCAGTCACGCACACACGCACACCAGTCACGCACACAGACACACACGCACACCAGTCACGCACACAGACACACACGCACACCAGTCACAGTCACAGACACACACACGCACACCAGTCACAGTCACAGACACACACACCAGTCACAGTCACACACGCACACCAGTCACAGACACACACGCACACCAGTCACAGACACACACGCACACCAGTCACAGTCACACATGCACACCAGTCACAGTCACACACGCACACCAGTCACAGTCACACACGCACACCAGTCACAGTCACACACGCACACCAGTCACAGACACACGCACACCAGTCACAGTCACACACGCACACCAGTCACAGACACACATGCACACCAGTCACGCACACAGACACACACACACACCAGTCACGCACACAGACACACACGCACACCAGTCAGTCACAGACACACACCAGTCACAGTCACAGTCACAGACACACACCAGTCACAGTCACACACGCACACCAGTCACAGTCACAGTCACAGTCACACACGCACACCAGTCACAGTCACACACGCACACCAGTCACAGACACACACGCACACCAGTCACAGACACACAAGCACACCAGTCACAGTCACACACGCACACCAGTCACACACGCACACCAGTCACAGTCACAGTCACAGTCACACACGCACACCAGTCACAGTCACACACGCACACCAGTCACAGACACACACGCACACCAGTCACAGACACACAAGCACACCAGTCACAGTCACACACGCACACCAGTCACACACGCACACCAGTCACAGTCACACACGCACACCAGTCACAGTCACACACGCACACCAGTCACGCACACAGACACACACGCACACCAGTCACGCACACAGACACACACGCACACCAGTCACAGTCACAGACACACACACGCACACCAGTCACAGTCACACACACGCACACCAGTCACAGTCACACACGCACACCAGTCACAGTCACACACGCACACCAGTCACAGTCACAGTCACAGTCACACACGCACACCAGTCACAGTCACACACGCACACCAGTCACAGACACACACGCACACCAGTCACAGACACACACGCACACCAGTCACAGTCACACACGCACACCAGTCACAGTCACACACGCACACCAGTCACAGTCACACACGCACACCAGTCACGCACACAGACACACACGCACACCAGTCACGCACACAGACACACACGCACACCAGTCACAGTCACAGACACACACACGCACACCAGTCACAGTCACACACACGCACACCAGTCACAGTCACACACGCACACCAGTCACAGACACACACGCACACCAGTCACAGTCACACACGCACACCAGTCACAGTCACACACGCACACCAGTCACAGTCACACACGCACACCAGTCACAGTCACACACGCACACCAGTCACAGACACACATGCACACCAGTCACGCACACAGACACACACGCACACCAGCCACAGTCACAGACACACACGCACACCAGTCACAGTCACAGTCACAGACACACACACACACACGCACACCAGTCACAGTCACACACACGCACACCAGTCACAGTCACACACACGCACACCAGTCACAGTCACACACGCACACCAGTCACAGTCACAGTCACAGACACACACGCACACCAGTCACGCACACACACACACGCACACCAGTCACGCACACACACACACGCACACCAGTCACGCACAGACACACACGCACACCAGTCACAGTCACAGTCTCACACGCACACCAGTCACAGTCACACGCACACCAGTCACAGTCACGCACACACACGCACACCAGTCACGCACACACACGCACACCAGTCACGCACACACACGCACACCAGTCACAGACACACACGCACACCAGTCACAGACACACACGCACACCAGTCACAGTCACAGACACACACACACACCAGTCACAGACACACACACGCACACCAGTCACAGTCACACACACGCACACCAGTCACAGTCACACACACGCACACCAGTCACAGTCACACACACGCACACCAGTCACAGTCACACACGCACACCAGTCACAGTCACACACGCACACCAGTCACAGTCACAGACACACACACGCACACCAGTCACAGTCACACACGCACACCAGTCACAGTCACACACGCACACCAGTCACAGACACACACACGCACACCAGTCACAGTCACAGACACACACACGCACACCAGTCACAGTCACACACGCACACCAGTCACAGTCACAGTCACACACGCACACCAGTCACACGCACACCAGTCACAGACACACATCAGTCACAGTCACAGTCACACGCACACACCAGTCACACGCACACACCAGTCACACGCACACACCAGTCACAGACGCGCACGCACACACCAGTCACAGACGCGCACGCACACACCAGTCACAGACGCGCACGCACACACCAGTCACAGACGCGCACGCACACACCAGTCACAGACGCGCACGCACACACCAGTCACAGACGCGCACGCACACACCAGTCACAGACGCGCACGCACACACCAGTCACAGACGCGCACGCACACACCAGTCACAGACACGCACGCACACACCAGTCACAGACGCGCACGCACACACCAGTCACAGACACGCACGCACACACCAGTCACAGACACGCACGCACACACCAGTCACAGTCACAGACACACACGCACACCGGTCACAGTCACAGACACACACGCACACCAGTCACAGTCACAGACACACACACACACACACACAACAGTCACAGTCAAAGACACACACCAGTCACAGTCACAGACACACACGCACACCAGTCACAGTCACAGACACACACACACACACCAGTCACAGTCACAGACACACACACACAAACCAGTCACAGTCACAGACACACACACACAAACCAGTCACAGTCACAGACACACACACACAAACCAGTCACAGTCACAGACACACACACACACACACACCAGTCACAGACACACACCAGTCACAGTCACAGACACACACACGCACACACCAGTCACAGTCACAGACACACACACGCACACACCAGTCACAGTCACAGACACACACACGCACACACCAGTCAGTCACAGACACACGCACACCAGTCACAGTCACAGACACACACGCACACCAGTCACAGTCACAGACACACACGCACACCAGTCACAGTCACAGACACACACACACACACACACCAGTCACAGTCAAAGACACACACCAGTCACAGTCACAGACACACACGCACACCAGTCACAGTCACAGACACACACACACACACCAGTCACAGTCACAGACACACACACACAAACCAGTCACAGTCACAGACACACACACACACATACACACCAGTCACAGACACACACCAGTCACAGTCACAGACACACACACGCACACCAGTCACAGTCACAGACACACACACGCACACACCAGTCACAGTCACAGACACACACACGCACACACCAGTCACAGTCACAGACACACACACGCGCACACCAGTCACAGTCACAGACACACACGCACACCATTCACAGTCACAGACACACACGCACACCAGTCACAGTCACAGACACACACGCACACCAGTCACAGTCACAGACACACACGCACACCAGTCACAGTCACAGACACACACGCACACCAGTCACAGTCACAGACACACATGCACACCAGTCACGCACACAGACACACACGCACACCAGTCACAGTCACAGACACACACACGCACACCAGTCACAGTCACAGACACACACACACACACACACCAGTCACAGACACACACACACACACACACACCAGTCACAGTCAAAGACACACACCAGTCACAGTCACAGACACACACGCACACAAGTCACAGTCACAGACACACACACACACACACACCAGTCACAGACACACACCAGTCACAGTCACAGACACACACACGCACCAGTCACAGTCACAGACACACACACACACACACCAGTCACAGTCAAAGACACACACCAGTCACAGTCACAGACACACACGCACACCAGTCACAGTCACAGACACACACACACACACCAGTCACAGTCACAGACACACACACACAAACCAGTCACAGTCACAGACACACACACACAAACCAGTCACAGTCACAGACACACACACACAAACCAGTCACAGTCACAGACACACACACACACACACCAGTCACAGTCAAAGACACACACCAGTCACAGTCACAGACACACACGCACACCAGTCACAGTCACAGACACACACACACACACCAGTCACAGTCACAGACACACACACACAAACCAGTCACAGTCACAGACACACACACACACATACACACCAGTCACAGACACACACCAGTCACAGTCACAGACACACACACGCACACACCAGTCACAGTCACAGACACACACACGCACACACCAGTCACAGTCACAGACACACACACGCACACACCAGTCACAGTCACAGACACACACACGCGCACACCAGTCACAGTCACAGACACACACGCACACCATTCACAGTCACAGACACACACGCACACCAGTCACAGTCACAGACACACACGCACACCAGTCACAGTCACAGACACACACGCACACCAGTCACAGTCACAGACACACACGCACACCAGTCACAGTCACAGACACACATGCACACCAGTCACGCACACAGACACACACGCACACCAGTCACAGACACACACACGCACACCAGTCACAGTCACAGACACACACACACACACACACCAGTCACAGACACACACACACACACACACACCAGTCACAGTCAAAGACACACACCAGTCACAGTCACAGACACACACGCACACAAGTCACAGTCACAGACACACACACACACACACACACCAGTCACAGACACACACCAGTCACAGTCACAGACACACACACGCACCAGTCACAGTCACAGACACACACACACACACACCAGTCACAGTCAAAGACACACACCAGTCACAGTCACAGACACACACGCACACCAGTCACAGTCACAGACACACACACACACACCAGTCACAGTCACAGACACACACACACAAACCAGTCACAGTCACAGACACACACACACAAACCAGTCACAGTCACAGACACACACACACAAACCAGTCACAGTCACAGACACACACACACACACACACCAGTCACAGACACACACCAGTCACAGTCACAGACACACACACGCACACACCAGTCACAGTCACAGACACACGCACACCAGTCACAGTCACAGACACACGCACACCAGTCACAGTCACAGACACACACGCACACCAGTCACAGTCACAGACACACACGCACACCAGTCACAGTCACAGACACACACACACACACACCAGTCACAGTCAAAGACACACACCAGTCACAGTCACAGACACACACACACAAACCAGTCACAGTCACAGACACACACACACAAACCAGTCACAGTCACAGACACACACACACACATACACACCAGTCACAGACACACACCAGTCACAGTCACAGACACACACACGCACACCAGTCACAGTCACAGACACACACACGCACACACCAGTCACAGTCACAGACACACACACGCACACACCAGTCACAGTCACAGACACACACACGCACACACCAGTCACAGTCACAGACACACACACGCACACACCAGTCACAGTCACAGACACACACACGCGCACACCAGTCACAGTCACAGACACACACGCACACCATTCACAGTCACAGACACACACGCACACCAGTCACAGTCACAGACACACACGCACACCAGTCACAGTCACAGACACACACGCACACCAGTCACAGTCACAGACACACACGCACACCAGTCACAGTCACAGACACACACGCACACCAGTCACAGTCACAGACACACACGCACACCAGTCACAGTCACAGACACACATGCACACCAGTCACGCACACAGACACACACGCACACCAGTCACAGACACACACACGCACACCAGTCACAGTCACAGACACACACACACACACACACCAGTCACAGACACACACACACACACACCAGTCACAGTCAAAGACACACACCAGTCACAGTCACAGACACACACGCACACAAGTCACAGTCACAGACACACACACACACACACACACACACCAGTCACAGACACACACCAGTCACAGTCACAGACACACACACGCACACCAGTCACAGTCACAGACACACACACGCACACACCAGTCACAGTCACAGACACACACACGCACACACCAGTCACAGTCACAGACACACACACGCACACACCAGTCACAGTCACACACCAGTCACAGTCACAGACACACACACGCACACCAGTCACAGTCACAGACACACACACGCACACACCAGTCACAGTCACAGACACACACACGCACACACCAGTCACAGTCACAGACACACACACGCGCACACCAGTCACAGTCACAGACACACACACGCGCACACCAGTCACAGTCACAGACACACACACGCGCACACCAGTCACAGTCACAGACACACACGCACACCAGTCACAGTCACAGACACACACACACACACACACACACCAGTCACAGTCAAAGACACACACCAGTCACAGTCACAGACACACACGCACACCAGTCACAGTCACAGACACACACACACACACGCACACCAGTCACAGTCACACACACGCACACCAGTCACAGTCACACACGCACACCAGTCACAGTCACACACGCACACCAGTCACAGTCACACACGCACACCAGTCACAGTCACACACGCACACCAGTCACAGTCACACACGCACACCAGTCACAGTCACACACGCACACCAGTCACGCACACAGACACACACGCACACCAGTCACGCACACAGACACACACGCACACCAGTCAGTCACAGACACACACACGCACACCAGTCACAGTCACACACGCACACCAGTCACAGACACACACGCACACCAGTCACAGTCACACACGCACACCAGTCACAGTCACACACGCACACCAGTCACAGTCACACACGCACACCAGTCACGCACACAGACACACACGCACACCAGTCACAGTCACAGACACACACACGCACACCAGTCACAGTCACACACACGCACACCAGTCACAGACACACACGCACACCAGTCACAGTCACACACGCACACCAGTCACAGTCACACACGCACACCAGTCACAGTCACACACGCACACCAGTCACAGTCACACACGCACACCAGTCACGCACAGACACACACGCACACCAGTCACAGTCACAGTCACACACGCACACCAGTCACACGCACACACACGCACGCCAGTCACGCACACACACGCACACCAGTCACGCACACACACGCACACCAGTCACGCACACACATGCACACCAGTCACGCACACACACGCACACACCAGTCACAGACACACACGCACACACCAGTCACAGACACACACGCACACCAGTCACAGACACACACGCACACCAGTCACAGACACACACGCACACCAGTCACAGACACACACGCACACCAGTCACAGACACACAAGCACACCAGTCACAGTCACACACGCACACCAGTCACACACGCACACCAGTCACGCACACAGACACACACGCACACCAGTCACGCACACAGACACACACGCACACCAGTCACGCACACAGACACACACGCACACCAGTCACAGTCACAGACACACACACGCACACCAGTCACAGTCACACACACGCACACCAGTCACAGTCACACACGCACACCAGTCACAGTCACACACGCACACCAGTCACAGTCACAGTCACACACGCACACCAGTCACAGTCACACACGCACACCAGTCACAGACACACACGCACACCAGTCACAGACACACACGCACACCAGTCACAGTCACACACGCACACCAGTCACAGTCACACACGCACACCAGTCACAGTCACACACGCACACCAGTCACGCACATAGACACACACGCACACCAGTCACGCACACAGACACACACGCACACCAGTCACAGTCACACACACGCACACCAGTCACAGTCACACACACGCACACCAGTCACAGTCACACACGCACACCAGTCACAGACACACACGCACACCAGTCACAGTCACACACGCACACCAGTCACAGTCACACACGCACACCAGTCACAGTCACACACGCACACCAGTCACAGACACACGCACACCAGTCACAGTCACACACGCACACCAGTCACGCACACACACACACGCACACCAGTCACGCACACACACACACGCACACCAGTCACGCACAGACACACACACACACCAGTCACGCACACAGACACACACGCACACCAGTCACAGTCACAGACACACACGCACACCAGTCACAGTCACAGTCACAGACACACACACACACACGCACACCAGTCACAGTCACACACACGCACACCAGTCACAGTCACACACGCACACCAGTCACAGTCACAGTCACAGACACACACGCACACCAGTCACGCACACACACACACGCACACCAGTCACGCACACACACACACGCACACCAGTCACGCACAGACACACACGCACACCAGTCACAGTCACAGTCACACACGCACACCAGTCACAGTCACAGTCACACACGCACACCAGTCACAGTCACAGTCACACACGCACACCAGTCACAGTCACACGCACACCAGTCACAGTCACGCACACACACGCACACCAGTCACGCACACACACGCACACCAGTCACGCACACCAGTCACGCACACCAGTCACGCACACACACGCACACCAGTCACAGACACACACGCACACCAGTCACAGACACACACGCACACCAGTCACAGTCACAGACACACACACACACCAGTCACAGACACACACACGCACACCAGTCACAGACACACACACGCACACCAGTCACAGTCACACACACGCACACCAGTCACAGTCACACACACGCACACCAGTCACAGTCACACACACGCACACCAGTCACAGTCACACACACGCACACCAGTCACAGTCACACACGCACACCAGTCACAGTCACACACGCACACCAGTCACAGTCACACACGCACACCAGTCACAGTCACAGACACACACACGCACACCAGTCACAGTCACACACGCACACCAGTCACAGACACACACGCACACCAGTCACAGACACACACACGCACACCAGTCACAGTCACAGACACACACACGCACACCAGTCACAGTCACACACGCACACCAGTCACAGTCACACACGCACACCAGTCACACGCACACCAGTCACAGACACACATCAGTCACAGTCACAGTCACACGCACACACCAGTCACACGCACACACCAGTCACACGCACACACCAGTCACAGACGCGCACGCACACACCAGTCACAGACGCGCACGCACACACCAGTCACAGACGCGCACGCACACACCAGTCACAGACGCGCACGCACACACCAGTCACAGACGCGCACGCACACACCAGTCACAGACGCGCACGCACACACCAGTCACAGACGCGCACGCACACACCAGTCACAGACACGCACGCACACACCAGTCACAGACACGCACGCACACACCAGTCACAGTCACAGACACACACGCACACATCAGTCAGTCACAGACACACATGCACACCAGTCACAGTCACAGACACACACGCACACCGGTCACAGTCACAGACACACACGCACACCAGTCACAGTCACAGACACACACACACACACACCAGTCACAGTCAAAGACACACACCAGTCACAGTCACAGACACACACGCACACCAGTCACAGTCACAGACACACACACACACACCAGTCACAGTCACAGACACACACACACAAACCAGTCACAGTCACAGACACACACACACAAACCAGTCACAGTCACAGACACACACACACACACACACACCAGTCACAGACACACACCAGTCACAGTCACAGACACACACACGCACACACCAGTCACAGTCACAGACACACACACGCACACACCAGTCACAGTCACAGACACACACACGCACACACCAGTCACAGTCACAGACACACACACGCACACACCAGTCACAGTCACAGACACACGCACACCAGTCACAGTCACAGACACACGCACACCAGTCACAGTCACAGACACACACGCACACCAGTCACAGTCACAGACACACACGCACACCAGTCACAGTCACAGACACACACGCACACCAGTCACAGTCACAGACACACACACACACACACCAGTCACAGTCAAAGACACACACCAGTCACAGTCACAGACACACACCAGTCACAGTCACAGACACACACGCACACCAGTCACAGTCACAGACACACACACACACACCAGTCACAGTCACAGACACACACACACAAACCAGTCACAGTCACAGACACACACACACAAACCAGTCACAGTCACAGACACACACACACACATACACACCAGTCACAGACACACACCAGTCACAGTCACAGACACACACACGCACACCAGTCACAGTCACAGACACACACACGCACACACCAGTCACAGTCACAGACACACACACGCACACACCAGTCACAGTCACAGACACACACACGCGCACACCAGTCACAGTCACAGACACACACGCACACCATTCACAGTCACAGACACACACGCACACCAGTCACAGTCACAGACACACACGCACACCAGTCACAGTCACAGACACACACGCACACCAGTCACAGTCACAGACACACACGCACACCAGTCACAGTCACAGACACACATGCACACCAGTCACGCACACAGACACACACGCACACCAGTCACAGACACACACACGCACACCAGTCACAGTCACAGACACACACACACACACACACCAGTCACAGACACACACACACACACACACACCAGTCACAGTCAAAGACACACACCAGTCACAGTCACAGACACACACGCACACAAGTCACAGTCACAGACACACACACACACACACACCAGTCACAGACACACACCAGTCACAGTCACAGACACACACACGCACCAGTCACAGTCACAGACACACACACACACACACCAGTCACAGTCAAAGACACACACCAGTCACAGTCACAGACACACACGCACACCAGTCACAGTCACAGACACACACACACACACCAGTCACAGTCACAGACACACACACACAAACCAGTCACAGTCACAGACACACACACACAAACCAGTCACAGTCACAGACACACACACACAAACCAGTCACAGACACACACACACACACACACCAGTCACAGACACACACCAGTCACAGTCACAGACACACACACGCACACACCAGTCACAGTCACAGACACACACACGCACACACCAGTCACAGTCACAGACACACACACGCACACACCAGTCACAGTCACAGACACACGCACACCAGTCACAGTCACAGACACACGCACACCAGTCACAGTCACAGACACACACGCACACCAGTCACAGTCACAGACACACACGCACACCAGTCACAGTCACAGACACACACACACACACACCAGTCACAGTCAAAGACACACACCAGTCACAGTCACAGACACACACGCACACCAGTCACAGTCACAGACACACACACACACACCAGTCACAGTCACAGACACACACACACAAACCAGTCACAGTCACAGACACACACACACACATACACACCAGTCACAGACACACACCAGTCACAGTCACAGACACACACACGCACACCAGTCACAGTCACAGACACACACACGCACACACCAGTCACAGTCACAGACACACACACGCACACACCAGTCACAGTCACAGACACACACACGCGCACACCAGTCACAGTCACAGACACACACGCACACCATTCACAGTCACAGACACACACGCACACCAGTCACAGTCACAGACACACACGCACACCAGTCACAGTCACAGACACACACGCACACCAGTCATAGTCACAGACACACACACGCGCACACCAGTCACAGTCACAGACACACACGCACACCAGTCACAGTCACAGACACACATGCACACCAGTCACGCACACAGACACACACGCACACCAGTCAGAGACACACACACGCACACCAGTCACAGTCACAGACACACACACACACACACACCAGTCACAGACACACACACACACACACACACCAGTCACAGTCAAAGACACACACCAGTCACAGTCACAGACACACACGCACACAAGTCACAGTCACAGACACACACACACACACACACACACACACCAGTCACAGACACACACCAGTCACAGTCACAGACACACACACGCACACCAGTCACAGTCACAGACACACACACGCACACACCAGTCACAGTCACAGACACACACACGCACACACCAGTCACAGTCACAGACACACACACGCACACACCAGTCACAGTCACAGACACACACCAGTCACAGTCACAGACACACACACGCACACCAGTCACAGTCACAGACACACACACGCACACACCAGTCACAGTCACAGACACACACACGCACACACCAGTCACAGTCACAGACACACACACGCGCACACCAGTCACAGTCACAGACACACACACGCGCACACCAGTCACAGTCACAGACACACACACGCGCACACCAGTCACAGTCACAGACACACACGCACACCAGTCACAGTCACAGACACACACACACACACACACACACCAGTCACAGTCACAGACACACACGCACACCAGTCACAGTCACAGACACACACACACACACACCAGTCACAGTCACAGTCACACACACGCACACCAGTCACAGTCACACACACGCACACCAGTCACAGTCACACACGCACACCAGTCACAGTCACACACGCACACCAGTCACAGTCACACACGCACACCAGTCACAGTCACACACGCACACCAGTCACGCACACAGACACACACGCACACCAGTCAGTCACAGACACACACACGCACACCAGTCACAGTCACACACGCACACCAGTCACAGACACACACGCACACCAGTCACAGTCACACACGCACACCAGTCACAGTCACACACGCACACCAGTCACAGTCACACACGCACACCAGTCACAGTCACACACGCACACTAGTCACAGTCACACACGCACACCAGTCACGCACACAGACACACACGCACACCAGTCACAGTCACAGACACACACACGCACACCAGTCACAGTCACACACACCAGTCACAGACACACACGCACACCAGTCACAGACACACACGCACACCAGTCACAGACACACACGCACACCAGTCACAGTCACACACGCACACCAGTCACAGTCACACACGCACACCAGTCACAGTCACACACGCACACCAGTCACAGTCACACACGCACACCAGTCACGCACAGACACACACGCACACCAGTCACAGTCACAGTCACACACGCACACCAGTCACACGCACACACACGCACGCCAGTCACGCACACACACGCACACCAGTCACGCACACACACGCACACCAGTCACGCACACACATGCACACCAGTCACGCACACACACGCACACACCAGTCACAGACACACACGCACACACCAGTCACAGACACACACGCACACCAGTCACAGACACACACGCACACCAGTCACAGACACACACGCACACCAGTCACAGACACACACCAGTCACAGACACACACACGCACACCAGTCACAGTCACAGACACGCACACCAGTCACAGTCACACACACGCCCAGTCACAGTCACACACGCACACCAGTCACAGTCACACACGCACACCAGTCACAGTCACACACACCAGTCACAGTCACAGACACACACGCACACCAGTCACGCACACACACACACGCACACCAGTCACGCACAGACACACACGCACACCAGTCACAGTCACAGTCACACACGCACACCAGTCACAGTCACACGCACACCAGTCACAGTCACGCACACACACGCACACCAGTCACGCACACACACGCACACCAGTCACGCACACACACGCACACCAGTCACAGACACACACGCACACCAGTCACAGACACACACGCACACCAGTCACAGTCACACACGCACACCAGTCACGCACACAGACACACACGCACACCAGTCACAGTCACAGACACACACACGCACACCAGTCACAGTCACACACACGCACACCAGTCACACACGCACACCAGTCACAGTCACACACGCACACCAGTCACAGTCACACACGCACACCAGTCACAGTCACACACGCACACCAGTCACGCACACAGACACACACGCACACCAGTCACGCACACAGACACACACGCACACCAGTCACAGTCACAGACACACACGCACACCAGTCACAGTCACAGTCACAGACACACACACACACACGCACACCAGTCAGAGTCACACACACGCACACCAGTCAGTCACAGTCACACACACCAGTCACAGACACACACGCACACCAGTCACGCACACACACACACGCACACCAGTCACGCACAGACACACACGCACACCAGTCACAGTCACACACGCACACCAGTCACAGTCACACGCACACCAGTCACAGTCACACGCACACCAGTCACAGTCACGCACACACACGCACACCAGTCACGCACACACACGCACACCAGTCACGCACACAGACGCACACCAGTCACAGACACAGACGCACACCAGTCACAGACACACACGCACACCAGTCACAGACACACACGCACACCAGTCACAGACACACACGCACACCAGTCACAGACACACACGCACACCAGTCACAGACACACACACACACCAGTCACAGACACACACACGCACACCAGTCACAGACACACACACCAGTCACAGTCACACACGCACACCAGTCACAGTCACAGACACACACGCACACCAGTCACAGTCACACACACGCACACCAGTCACAGTCACACACACGCACACCAGTCACAGTCACACACACGCACACCAGTCACAGTCACACACACGCACACACCAGTCACAGACACACACACGCACAACAGTCACAGTCACACACGCACACCAGTCACAGTCACACACGCACACCAGTCACAGTCACACACGCACACCAGTCACAGTCACACACGCACACCAGTCACAGTCACAGACACACACACGCACACCAGTCACAGTCACACACGCACACCAGTCACAGTCACAGTCACACACGCACACCAGTCACAGTCACACGCACACCAGTCACAGACACACATCAGTCACAGTCACACGCACACACCAGTCACAGTCGCGCACGCACACACCAGTCACAGACGCGCACGCACACACCAGTCACAGACGCGCACGCACACACCAGTCACAGACGCGCACGCACACACCAGTCACAGACGCGCACGCACACACCAGTCACAGACGCGCACGCACACACCAGTCACAGACGCGCACGCACACACCAGTCACAGACGCGCACGCACACACCAGTCACAGACGCGCACGCACACACCAGTCACAGACGCGCACGCACACACCAGTCACAGACGCGCACGCACACACCAGTCACAGACGCGCACGCACACACCAGTCACAGACGCGCACGCACACACCAGTCACAGACGCGCACGCACACACCAGTCACAGACACGCACGCACACACCAGTCACAGACACGCACGCACACACCAGTCACAGACACGCACGCACACACCAGTCACAGACACGCACGCACCAGTCACAGTCACAGACACACACGCACACATCAGTCAGTCACAGACACACATGCACACCAATCACAGTCACAGACACACACGCACACCGGTCACAGTCACAGACACACACGCACACCAGTCACAGTCACAGACACACACACACACACACCAGTCACAGTCAAAGACACACACCAGTCGCAGTCACAGACACACACGCACACCAGTCACAGTCACAGACACACACACACACACCACAGTCACAGACACGCACACACCAGTCACAGTCACAGACACACACGCACACATCAGTCAGTCACAGACACACATGCACACCAGTCACAGTCACAGACACACACGCACACCGGTCACAGTCACAGACACACACGCACACCAGTCACAGTCACAGACACACACGCACACCAGTCACAGTCACAGACACACACACACACACACACCAGTCACAGTCAAAGACACACACCAGTCACAGTCACAGACACACACGCACACCAGTCACAGTCACAGACACACACACACACACCAGTCACAGACACACACACACAAACCAGTCACAGTCACAGTCACACGCACACACCAGTCACACGCACACACCAGTCACACGCACACACCAGTCACAGACGCGCACGCACACACCAGTCACAGACGCGCACGCACACACCAGTCACAGACGCGCACGCACACACCAGTCACAGACGCGCACGCACACACCAGTCACAGACGCGCACGCACACACCAGTCACAGACGCGCACGCACACACCAGTCACAGACACGCACGCACACACCAGTCACAGACACGCACGCACACACCAGTCACAGTCACAGACACACACGCACACATCAGTCAGTCACAGACACACATGCACACCAGTCACAGTCACAGACACACACGCACACCGGTCACAGTCACAGACACACACGCACACCAGTCACAGTCACAGACACACACACACACACACCAGTCACAGTCACAGACACACACACACACACCAGTCACAGTCACAGACACACACACACAAACCAGTCACAGTCACAGACACACACACACAAACCAGTCACAGTCACAGACACACACACACACACACACCAGTCACAGACACACACCAGTCACAGTCACAGACACACACACGCACACACCAGTCACAGTCACAGACACACACACGCACACACCAGTCACAGTCACAGACACACACACGCACACACCAGTCACAGTCACAGACACACACACGCACACACCAGTCACAGTCACAGACACACGCACACCAGTCACAGTCACAGACACACGCACACCAGTCACAGTCACAGACACACACGCACACCAGTCACAGTCACAGACACACACGCACACCAGTCACAGTCACAGACACACACGCACACCAGTCACAGTCACAGACACACACACACACACACCAGTCACAGTCAAAGACACACACCAGTCACAGTCACAGACACACACCAGTCACAGTCACAGACACACACGCACACCAGTCACAGTCACAGACACACACACACACACCAGTCACAGTCACAGACACACAAACCAGTCACAGTCACAGACACACACACACACATACACACCAGTCACAGACACACACCAGTCACAGACACACACACGCACACCAGTCACAGTCACAGACACACACACGCACACACCAGTCACAGTCACAGACACACACACGCACACACCAGTCACAGTCACAGACACACACACGCGCACACCAGTCACAGTCACAGACACACACGCACACCATTCACAGTCACAGACACACACGCACACCAGTCACAGTCACAGACACACACGCACACCAGTCACAGTCACAGACACACACGCACACCAGTCACAGTCACAGACACACACGCACACCAGTCACAGTCACAGACACACATGCACACCAGTCACGCACACAGACACACACGCACACCAGTCACAGACACACACACGCACACCAGTCACAGTCACAGACACACACACACACACACACCAGTCACAGACACACACACACACACACACACCAGTCACAGTCAAAGACACACACCAGTCACAGTCACAGACACACACGCACACAAGTCACAGTCACAGACACACACACACACACACACCAGTCACAGACACACACCAGTCACAGTCACAGACACACACACGCACCAGTCACAGTCACAGACACACACACACACACACCAGTCACAGTCAAAGACACACACCAGTCACAGTCACAGACACACACGCACACCAGTCACAGTCACAGACACACACACACACACCAGTCACAGTCACAGACACACACACACAAACCAGTCACAGTCACAGACACACACACACAAACCAGTCACAGTCACAGACACACACACACAAACCAGTCACAGTCACAGACACACACACACAAACCAGTCACAGACACACACACACACACACACCAGTCACAGACACACACCAGTCACAGTCACAGACACACACACGCACACACCAGTCACAGTCACAGACACACACACGCACACACCAGTCACAGTCACAGACACACACACGCACACACCAGTCACAGTCACAGACACACGCACACCAGTCACAGTCACAGACACACGCACACCAGTCACAGTCACAGACACACACGCACACCAGTCACAGTCACAGACACACACGCACACCAGTCACAGTCACAGACACACACACACACACACCAGTCACAGTCAAAGACACACACCAGTCACAGTCACAGACACACACGCACACCAGTCACAGTCACAGACACACACACACACACCAGTCACAGTCACAGACACACACACACAAACCAGTCACAGTCACAGACACACACACACACATACACACCAGTCACAGACACACACCAGTCACAGTCACAGACACACACACGCACACCAGTCACAGTCACAGACACACACACGCACACACCAGTCACAGTCACAGACACACACACGCACACACCAGTCACAGTCACAGACACACACACGCGCACACCAGTCACAGTCACAGACACACACGCACACCATTCACAGTCACAGACACACACGCACACCAGTCACAGTCACAGACACACACGCACACCAGTCACAGTCACAGACACACACGCACACCAGTCACAGTCACAGACACACACACGCGCACACCAGTCACAGTCACAGACACACACGCACACCAGTCACAGTCACAGACACACATGCACACCAGTCACGCACACAGACACACACGCACACCAGTCACAGACACACACACGCACACCAGTCACAGTCACAGACACACACACACACACACACCAGTCACAGACACACACACACACACACACACCAGTCACAGTCAAAGACACACACCAGTCACAGTCACAGACACACACGCACACAAGTCACAGTCACAGACACACACACACACACACACACACACCAGTCACAGACACACACCAGTCACAGTCACAGACACACACACGCACACCAGTCACAGTCACAGACACACACACGCACACACCAGTCACAGTCACAGACACACACACGCACACACCAGTCACAGTCACAGACACACACACGCACACACCAGTCACAGTCACAGACACACACCAGTCACAGTCACACACACGCACACCAGTCACAGTCACAGACACACACACGCACACACCAGTCACAGTCACAGACACACACACGCACACACCAGTCACAGTCACAGACACACACACGCACACACCAGTCACAGTCACAGACACACACACGCGCACACCAGTCACAGTCACAGACACACACACGCGCACACCAGTCACAGTCACAGACACACACGCACACCAGTCACAGTCACAGACACACACACACACACACACACACCAGTCACAGTCACAGACACACACGCACACCAGTCACAGTCACAGACACACACACACACACCAGTCACAGTCACAGTCACACACACGCACACCAGTCACAGTCACACACACGCACACCAGTCACAGTCACACACGCACACCAGTCACAGTCACACACGCACACCAGTCACAGTCACACACGCACACCAGTCACAGTCACACACGCACACCAGTCACGCACACAGACACACACGCACACCAGTCAGTCACAGACACACACACGCACACCAGTCACAGTCACACACGCACACCAGTCACAGACACACACGCACACCAGTCACAGTCACACACGCACACCAGTCACAGTCACACACGCACACCAGTCACAGTCACACACGCACACCAGTCACAGTCACACACGCACACCAGTCACGCACACAGACACACACGCACACCAGTCACAGTCACAGACACACACACGCACACCAGTCACAGTCACACACACGCACACCAGTCACAGACACACACGCACACCAGTCACAGACACACACGCACACCAGTCACAGTCACACACGCACACCAGTCACAGTCACACACGCACACCAGTCACAGTCACACACGCACACCAGTCACAGTCACACACGCACACCAGTCACAGTCACACACGCACACCAGTCACGCACAGACACACACGCACACCAGTCACAGTCACAGTCACACACGCACACCAGTCACACGCACACACACGCACGCCAGTCACGCACACACACGCACACCAGTCACGCACACACACGCACACCAGTCACGCACACACATGCACACCAGTCACGCACACACACGCACACACCAGTCACAGACACACACGCACACACCAGTCACAGACACACACGCACACCAGTCACAGACACACACGCACACCAGTCACAGACACACACGCACACCAGTCACAGACACACACGCACACCAGTCACAGACACACACCAGTCACAGACACACACACGCACACCAGTCACAGTCACAGACACGCACACCAGTCACAGTCACACACACGCCCAGTCACAGTCACACACACGCCCAGTCACAGTCACACACGCACACCAGTCACAGTCACACACACCAGTCACAGTCACAGACACACACGCACACCAGTCACGCACACACACACACGCACACCAGTCACGCACAGACACACACGCACACCAGTCACAGTCACAGTCACACACGCACACCAGTCACAGTCACACGCACACCAGTCACAGTCACGCACACACACGCACACCAGTCACGCACACACACGCACACCAGTCACGCACACACACGCACACCAGTCACGCACACACACGCACACCAGTCACAGACACACACGCACACCAGTCACAGACACACACGCACACCAGTCACAGTCACACACGCACACCAGTCACGCACACAGACACACACGCACACCAGTCACAGTCACAGACACACACACGCACACCAGTCACAGTCACACACACGCACACCAGTCACACACGCACACCAGTCACAGTCACACACGCACACCAGTCACAGTCACACACGCACACCAGTCACAGTCACACACGCACACCAGTCACGCACACAGACACACACGCACACCAGTCACGCACACAGACACACACGCACACCAGTCACAGTCACAGACACACACGCACACCAGTCACAGTCACAGTCACAGACACACACACACACACGCACACCAGTCAGAGTCACACACACGCACACCAGTCAGTCACAGTCACACACACCAGTCACAGACACACACGCACACCAGTCACGCACACACACACACGCACACCAGTCACGCACAGACACACACGCACACCAGTCACAGTCACACACGCACACCAGTCACAGTCACACGCACACCAGTCACAGTCACACGCACACCAGTCACAGTCACGCGCACACACGCACACCAGTCACGCACACACACGCACACCAGTCACGCACACAGACGCACACCAGTCACAGACACAGACGCACACCAGTCACAGACACACACGCACACCAGTCACAGACACACACGCACACCAGTCACAGACACACACGCACACCAGTCACAGACACACACGCACACCAGTCACAGACACACACGCACACCAGTCACAGTCACAGACACACACACACACCAGTCACAGACACACACACGCACACCAGTCACAGTCACACACACCAGTCACAGTCACACACGCACACCAGTCACAGTCACAGACACACACGCACACCAGTCACAGTCACACACACGCACACCAGTCACAGTCACACACACGCACACCAGTCACAGTCACACACACGCACACCAGTCACAGTCACACACACGCACACACCAGTCACAGACACACACACGCACAACAGTCACAGTCACACACGCACACCAGTCACAGTCACACACGCACACCAGTCACAGTCACACACGCACACCAGTCACAGTCACAGACACACACACGCACACCAGTCACAGTCACACACGCACACCAGTCACAGTCACAGTCACACACGCACACCAGTCACAGTCACACGCACACCAGTCACAGACACACATCAGTCACAGTCACACGCACACACCAGTCACAGACGCGCACGCACACACCAGTCACAGACGCGCACGCACACACCAGTCACAGACGCGCACGCACACACCAGTCACAGACGCGCACGCACACACCAGTCACAGACGCGCACGCACACACCAGTCACAGACGCGCACGCACACACCAGTCACAGACGCGCACGCACACACCAGTCACAGACGCGCACGCACACACCAGTCACAGACGCGCACGCACACACCAGTCACAGACGCGCACGCACACACCAGTCACAGACACGCACGCACACACCAGTCACAGACACGCACGCACCAGTCACAGTCACAGACACACACGCACACATCAGTCAGTCACAGACACACATGCACACCGGTCACAGTCACAGACACACACGCACACCGGTCACAGTCACAGACACACACGCACACCAGTCACAGTCACAGACACACACACACACACACCAGTCACAGTCAAAGACACACACCAGTCGCAGTCACAGACACACACGCACACCAGTCACAGTCACAGACACACACACACACACCAGTCACAGTCACAGACACACACGCACACATCAGTCAGTCACAGACACACATGCACACCAGTCACAGTCACAGACACACACGCACACCGGTCACAGTCACAGACACACACGCACACCAGTCACAGTCACAGACACACACGCACACCAGTCACAGTCACAGACACACACACACACACACACCAGTCACAGTCAAAGACACACACCAGTCACAGTCACAGACACACACGCACACCAGTCACAGTCACAGACACACACACACACACCAGTCACAGACACACACACACAAACCAGTCACAGTCACAGACACACACACACAAACCAGTCACAGTCACAGACACACACACACACACACACACCAGTCACAGACACACACCAGTCACAGTCACAGACACACACACACACACGCACACACCAGTCACAGTCACAGACACACACACGCACACACCAGTCACAGTCACAGACACACACACGCACACACCAGTCACAGTCACAGACACACGCACACCAGTCACAGTCACAGACACACACGCACACCAGTCACAGTCACAGACACACACGCACACCAGTCACAGTCACAGACACACACACACACACACCAGTCACAGTCAAAGACACACACCAGTCACAGTCACAGACACACACGCACACCAGTCACAGTCACAGACACACACGCACACCAGTCACAGTCACAGACACACACACACACACCAGTCACAGACACACACACACAAACCAGTCACAGTCACAGACACACACACACACACACACCAGTCACAGACACACACCAGTCACAGTCACAGACACACACACGCACACCAGTCACAGTCACAGACACACACACGCACACACCAGTCACAGTCACAGACACACACACGCACACACCAGTCACAGTCACAGACACACACACGCGCACACCAGTCACAGTCACAGACACACACGCACACCATTCACAGTCACAGACACACACGCACACCAGTCACAGTCACAGACACACACGCACACCAGTCACAGTCACAGACACACACGCACACCAGTCACAGTCACAGACACACACGCACACCAGTCACAGTCACAGACACACATGCACACCAGTCACGCACACAGACACACACGCACACCAGTCACAGACACACACACGCACACCAGTCACAGTCACAGACACACACACACACACACACCAGTCACAGACACACACACACACACACACACCAGTCACAGTCAAAGACACACACCAGTCACAGTCACAGACACACACGCACACAAGTCACAGTCACAGACACACACACACACACACACACCAGTCACAGACACACACCAGTCACAGTCACAGACACACAAACGCACACCAGTCACAGTCACAGACACACACACGCACACACCAGTCACAGTCACAGACACACACACGCACACACCAGTCACAGACACACACACGCACACCAGTCACAGTCACAGACACACACACGCACACACCAGTCACAGTCACAGACACACACACGCACACACCAGTCACAGTCACAGACACACACACGCGCACACCAGTCACAGTCACAGACACACACGCGCGCACACCAGTCACAGTCACAGACACACACGCGCGCACACCAGTCACAGTCACAGACACACACGCACACCAGTCACAGTCACAGACACACACACACACACACACACACCAGTCACAGTCAAAGACACACACCAGTCACAGTCACAGACACACACGCACACACCAGTCACAGTCACAGACACACACACACACACCAGTCACAGTCACAGTCACACACACGCACACCAGTCACAGTCACACACACGCACACCAGTCACAGTCACACACGCACACCAGTCACAGTCACACACGCACACCAGTCACAGTCACACACGCACACCAGTCACGCACACAGACACACACGCACACCAGTCACGCACACAGACACACACGCACACCAGTCAGTCACAGACACACACACGCACACCAGTCACAGTCACACACGCACACCAGTCACAGACACACACGCACACCAGTCACAGACACACACGCACACCAGTCACAGACACACACGCACACCAGTCACAGACACACACGCACACCAGTCACAGTCACACACGCACACCAGTCACAGTCACACACGCACACCAGTCACAGTCACACACGCACACCAGTCACAGTCACACACGCACACCAGTCACGCACACAGACACACACGCACACCAGTCACAGACACACACACGCACACCAGTCACAGTCACACACACGCACACCAGTCACAGACACACACGCACACCAGTCACAGTCACACACGCACACCAGTCACAGTCACACACGCACACCAGTCACGCACAGACACACACGCACACCAGTCACAGTCACAGTCACACACGCACGCCAGTCACGCACACACACGCACACACCAGTCACGCACACACACGCACACACCAGTCACGCACACACACGCACACACCAGTCACAGACACACACGCACACCAGTCACAGACACACACGCACACCAGTCACAGACACACACGCACACCAGTCACAGACACACACCAGTCACAGTCACACACGCACACCAGTCACAGTCACAGACACACACACACACCAGTCACAGACACACACACGCACACCAGTCACAGTCACATACACGCACACCAGTCACAGTCACACACACGCCCAGTCACAGTCACACACGCACACCAGTCACAGTCACAGTCACACACACCAGTCACAGTCACAGACACACACGCACACCAGTCACGCACACACACACATGCACACCAGTCACGCACAGACACACACGCACACCAGTCACGCACACACACGCACACCAGTCACGCACACACACGCACACCAGTCACGCACACACACGCACACCAGTCACGCGCACACACGCACACCAGTCACGCGCACACACGCACACCAGTCACGCGCACACACGCACACCAGTCACGCGCACACACGCACACCAGTCACGCGCACACACGCACACCAGTCACGCGCACACACGCACACCAGTCACGCGCACACACGCACACCAGTCACAGTCACACACACGCACACCAGTCACAGTCACACACACGCACACCAGTCACAGTCACACACACGCACACACCAGTCACAGACACACACACGCACAACAGTCACAGTCACACACGCACACCAGTCACAGTCACACACGCACACCAGTCACAGTCACACACGCACACCAGTCACAGTCACAGACACACACACGCACACCAGTCACAGTCACACACGCACACCAGTCACAGTCACAGTCACACACGCACACCAGTCACAGTCACACGCACACCAGTCACAGACACACATCAGTCACAGTCACACGCACACACCAGTCACAGACGCGCACGCACACACCAGTCACAGACGCGCACGCACACACCAGTCACAGACGCGCACGCACACACCAGTCACAGACGCGCACGCACACACCAGTCACAGACGCGCACGCACACACCAGTCACAGACGCGCACGCACACACCAGTCACAGACGCGCACGCACACACCAGTCACAGACGCGCACGCACACACCAGTCACAGACGCGCACGCACACACCAGTCACAGACGCGCACGCACACACCAGTCACAGACGCGCACGCACACACCAGTCACAGACACGCACGCACACACCAGTCACAGACACGCACGCACCAGTCACAGTCACAGACACACACGCACACATCAGTCAGTCACAGACACACATGCACACCAGTCACAGTCACAGACACACACGCACACCGGTCACAGTCACAGACACACACGCACACCAGTCACAGTCACAGACACACACACACACACACCAGTCACAGTCAAAGACACACACCAGTCGCAGTCACAGACACACACGCACACCAGTCACAGTCACAGACACACACACACACACCAGTCACAGTCACAGACACGCACACACCAGTCACAGTCACAGACACACACGCACACATCAGTCAGTCACAGACACACATGCACACCAGTCACAGTCACAGACACACACGCACACCGGTCACAGTCACAGACACACACGCACACCAGTCACAGTCACAGACACACACGCACACCAGTCACAGTCACAGACACACACACACACACACACCAGTCACAGTCAAAGACACACACCAGTCACAGTCACAGACACACACGCACACCAGTCACAGTCACAGACACACACACACACACCAGTCACAGACACACACACACAAACCAGTCACAGTCACAGACACACACACACAAACCAGTCACAGTCACAGACACACACACACACACACACACCAGTCACAGACACACACCAGTCACAGTCACAGACACACACACACACACGCACACACCAGTCACAGTCACAGACACACACACGCACACACCAGTCACAGTCACAGACACACACACGCACACACCAGTCACAGTCACAGACACACGCACACCAGTCACAGTCACAGACACACACGCACACCAGTCACAGTCACAGACACACACGCACACCAGTCACAGTCACAGACACACACACACACACACCAGTCACAGTCAAAGACACACACCAGTCACAGTCACAGACACACACGCACACCAGTCACAGTCACAGACACACACGCACACCAGTCACAGTCACAGACACACACACACACACCAGTCACAGTCACAGACACACACACACAAACCAGTCACAGTCACAGACACACACACACACACACACCAGTCACAGACACACACCAGTCACAGTCACAGACACACACACGCACACCAGTCACAGTCACAGACACACACACGCACACACCAGTCACAGTCACAGACACACACACGCACACACCAGTCACAGTCACAGACACACACACGCGCACACCAGTCACAGTCACAGACACACACGCACACCATTCACAGTCACAGACACACACGCACACCAGTCACAGTCACAGACACACACGCACACCAGTCACAGTCACAGACACACACGCACACCAGTCACAGTCACAGACACACACGCACACCAGTCACAGTCACAGACACACATGCACACCAGTCACGCACACAGACACACACGCACACCAGTCACAGACACACACACGCACACCAGTCACAGTCACAGACACACACACACACACACACCAGTCACAGACACACACACACACACACACACCAGTCACAGTCAAAGACACACACCAGTCACAGTCACAGACACACACGCACACAAGTCACAGTCACAGACACACACACACACACACACACCAGTCACAGACACACACCAGTCACAGTCACAGACACACAAACGCACACCAGTCACAGTCACAGACACACACACGCACACACCAGTCACAGTCACAGACACACACACGCACACACCAGTCACAGACACACACACGCACACCAGTCACAGTCACAGACACACACACGCACACACCAGTCACAGTCACAGACACACACACGCACACACCAGTCACAGTCACAGACACACACACGCGCACACCAGTCACAGTCACAGACACACACGCGCGCACACCAGTCACAGTCACAGACACACACGCGCGCACACCAGTCACAGTCACAGACACACACGCACACCAGTCACAGTCACAGACACACACACACACACACACACACACCAGTCACAGTCAAAGACACACACCAGTCACAGTCACAGACACACACGCACACACCAGTCACAGTCACAGACACACACACACACACCAGTCACAGTCACAGTCACACACACGCACACCAGTCACAGTCACACACACGCACACCAGTCACAGTCACACACGCACACCAGTCACAGTCACACACGCACACCAGTCACAGTCACACACGCACACCAGTCACGCACACAGACACACACGCACACCAGTCACGCACACAGACACACACGCACACCAGTCAGTCACAGACACACACACGCACACCAGTCACAGTCACACACGCACACCAGTCACAGACACACACGCACACCAGTCACAGACACACACGCACACCAGTCACAGACACACACGCACACCAGTCACAGACACACACGCACACCAGTCACAGTCACACACGCACACCAGTCACAGTCACACACGCACACCAGTCACAGTCACACACGCACACCAGTCACAGTCACACACGCACACCAGTCACAGTCACACACGCACACCAGTCACGCACACAGACACACACGCACACCAGTCACAGACACACACACGCACACCAGTCACAGTCACACACACGCACACCAGTCACAGACACACACGCACACCAGTCACAGTCACACACGCACACCAGTCACAGTCACACACGCACACCAGTCACGCACAGACACACACGCACACCAGTCACAGTCACAGTCACACACGCACGCCAGTCACGCACACACACGCACACACCAGTCACGCACACACACGCACACACCAGTCACGCACACACACGCACACACCAGTCACAGACACACACGCACACCAGTCACAGACACACACGCACACCAGTCACAGACACACACGCACACCAGTCACAGACACACACCAGTCACAGTCACACACGCACACCAGTCACAGTCACAGACACACACACACACCAGTCACACGCACACACACGCACGCCAGTCACGCACACACACGCACGCCAGTCACGCACACACATGCACACCAGTCACGCACACACACGCACACACCAGTCACAGACACACACGCACACACCAGTCTCAGACACACACGCACACCAGTCACAGACACACACGCACACCAGTCACAGACACACACGCACACCAGTCACAGACACACACGCACACCAGTCACAGACACACACCAGTCACAGACACACACACGCACACCAGTCACAGTCACAGACACGCACACCAGTCACAGTCACAGACACGCACACCAGTCACAGTCACACACGCACACCAGTCACAGTCACAGTCACACACACCAGTCACAGTCACAGACACACACGCACACCAGTCACGCACACACACACACGCACACCAGTCACGCACAGACACACACGCACACCAGTCACAGTCACACGCACACCAGTCACAGTCACGCACACACACGCACACCAGTCACGCACACACACGCACACCAGTCACGCACACACACGCACACCAGTCACGCACACACACGCACACCAGTCACAGACACACACGCACACCAGTCACAGTCACACACGCACACCAGTCACAGTCACACACGCACACCAGTCACGCACACAGACACACACGCACACCAGTCACAGTCACAGACACACACACGCACACCAGTCACAGTCACACACACGCACACCAGTCACACACGCACACCAGTCACAGTCACACACGCACACCAGTCACAGTCATACACGCACACCAGTCACAGTCACACACGCACACCAGTCACGCACACAGACACACACGCACACCAGTCACGCACACAGACACACACGCACACCAGTCACAGTCACAGACACACACGCACACCAGTCACAGTCACAGTCACAGACACACACACACACACGCACACCAGTCACAGTCACACACACGCACACCAGTCAGTCACAGTCACACACACCAGTCACAGACACACACGCACACCAGTCACGCACACACACACACGCACACCAGTCACGCACAGACACACACGCACACCAGTCACAGTCACACACGCACACCAGTCACAGTCACACGCACACCAGTCACAGTCACACGCACACCAGTCACAGTCACGCACACACACGCACACCAGTCACGCACACACACGCACACCAGTCACGCACACAGACGCACACCAGTCACAGACACAGACGCACACCAGTCACAGACACACACGCACACCAGTCACAGACACACACGCACACCAGTCACAGACACACACGCACACCAGTCACAGACACACACGCACACCAGTCACAGTCACAGACACACACACACACCAGTCACAGACACACACACGCACACCAGTCACAGTCACACACACCAGTCACAGTCACACACGCACACCAGTCACAGTCACAGACACACACGCACACCAGTCACAGACACACACACGCACACCAGTCACAGTCACACACACGCACACCAGTCACAGTCACACACACGCACACCAGTCACAGTCACACACGCACACCAGTCACAGACACACACGCACACCAGTCACAGACACACACGCACACCAGTCACAGTCACACACGCACACCAGTCACAGACACACACACGCACACCAGTCACAGTCACACACACGCACACCAGTCACAGTCACACACACGCACACCAGTCACAGTCACACACACGCACACCAGTCACAGTCACACACACGCACACACCAGTCACAGACACACACACGCACACCAGTCACAGTCACACACGCACACCAGTCACAGTCACACACGCACACCAGTCACAGTCACACACGCACACCAGTCACAGTCACACACGCACACCAGTCACAGTCACAGACACACACACGCACACCAGTCACAGTCACACACGCACACCAGTCACAGTCACACACACGCACACCAGTCACAGTCACAGACACACACACGCACACCAGTCACAGTCACACACGCACACCAGTCACAGTCACAGTCACACACGCACACCAGTCACAGTCACACGCACACCAGTCACAGACACACATCAGTCACAGTCACACGCACACACCAGTCACAGTCACGCACGCACACACCAGTCACAGACGCGCACGCACACACCAGTCACAGACGCGCACGCACACACCAGTCACAGACGCGCACGCACACACCAGTCACAGACGCGCACGCACACACCAGTCACAGACGCGCACGCACACACCAGTCACAGACGCGCACGCACACACCAGTCACAGACGCGCACGCACACACCAGTCACAGACGCGCACGCACACACCAGTCACAGACGCGCACGCACACACCAGTCACAGACGCGCACGCACACACCAGTCACAGACGCGCACGCACACACCAGTCACAGACGCGCACGCACACACCAGTCACAGACGCGCACGCACACACCAGTCACAGACGCGCACGCACACACCAGTCACAGACGCGCACGCACACACCAGTCACAGACACGCACGCACACACCAGTCACAGACACGCACGCACACACCAGTCACAGACACGCACACACCAGTCACAGTCACAGACACACACGCACACATCAGTCAGTCACAGACACACATGCACACCAGTCACAGTCACAGACACACACGCACACCGGTCACAGTCACAGACACACACGCACACCAGTCACAGTCACAGACACACACACACACACACCAGTCACAGTCAAAGACACACACCAGTCACAGTCACAGACACACACGCACACCAGTCACAGTCACAGACACACACAAACACACACCAGTCACAGTCAAAGACACACACCAGTCACAGTCACAGACACACACGCACACCAGTCACAGTCACAGACACACACACGCACACCATTCACAGTCACAGACACACACGCACACCAGTCACAGTCACAGACACACACGCACACCAGTCACAGTCACAGACACACACGCACACCAGTCACAGTCACAGACACACACGCACACCAGTCACAGTCACAGACACACACGCACACCAGTCACAGTCACAGACACACATGCACACCAGTCACGCACACAGACACACACGCACACCAGTCACAGACACACACACGCACACCAGTCACAGTCACAGACACACACACACACCAGTCACAGACACACACACGCACACCAGTCACAGTCACATACACGCACACCAGTCACAGTCACACACACGCCCAGTCACAGTCACACACGCACACCAGTCACAGTCACAGTCACACACACCAGTCACAGTCACAGACACACACGCACACCAGTCACGCACACACACACATGCACACCAGTCACGCACAGACACACACGCACACCAGTCACGCACACACACGCACACCAGTCACGCGCACACACGCACACCAGTCACGCGCACACACGCACACCAGTCACGCGCACACACGCACACCAGTCACGCGCACACACGCACACCAGTCACGCGCACACACGCACACCAGTCACGCGCACACACGCACACCAGTCACGCGCACACACGCACACCAGTCACGCGCACACACGCACACCAGTCACAGACACACACGCACACCAGTCACGCACACAGACACACACGCACACCAGTCACGCACACAGACACACACGCACACCAGTCACAGTCACAGACACACACACGCACACCAGTCACAGTCACACACACGCACACCAGTCACACACGCACACCAGTCACAGTCACACACGCACACCAGTCACAGTCACACACGCACACCAGTCACAGTCACACACGCACACCAGTCACGCACACAGACACACACGCACACCAGTCACGCACACAGACACACACGCACACCAGTCACAGTCACAGACACACACGCACACCAGTCACAGTCACAGTCACAGACACACACACACACACGCACACCAGTCACAGTCACACACACGCACACCAGTCAGTCACAGTCACACACACCAGTCACAGACACACACGCACACCAGTCACGCACACACACACACGCACACCAGTCACGCACAGACACACACGCACACCAGTCACAGTCACACACGCACACCAGTCACAGTCACACGCACACCAGTCACAGTCACGCACACACACGCACACCAGTCACGCACACACACGCACACCAGTCACGCACACAGACGCACACCAGTCACAGACACACACGCACACCAGTCACAGACACACACGCACACCAGTCACAGACACACACGCACACCAGTCACAGACACACACGCACACCAGTCACAGTCACAGACACACACACACACCAGTCACAGACACACACACGCACACCAGTCACAGTCACACACACGCACACCAGTCACAGTCACACACGCACACCAGTCACAGTCACAGTCACACACACCAGTCACAGTCACAGACACACACGCACACCAGTCACGCACACACACACACGCACACCAGTCACAGTCACAGTCACACACGCACACCAGTCACAGTCACGCACACACACGCACACCAGTCACGCGCACACACGCACACCAGTCACGCGCACACACGCACACCAGTCACGCGCACACACGCACACCAGTCACGCGCACACACGCACACCAGTCACGCGCACACACGCACACCAGTCACGCGCACACACGCACACCAGTCACGCGCACACACGCACACCAGTCACAGACACACACGCACACCAGTCACAGACACACACGCACACCAGTCACAGACACACACGCACACCAGTCACAGTCACAGACACACACACACACCAGTCACAGACACACACACGCACACCAGTCACAGTCACACACACGCACACCAGTCACAGTCACAGACACACACACACACCAGTCACAGACACAGACACACACCAGTCACAGTCACAGACACACACACACACACACCAGTCACAGACACACACCAGTCACAGTCACAGACACACACATGCACACACCAGTCACAGTCACAGACACACACACACACACACACCAGTCACAGACACACACCAGTCACAGTCACAGACACACACACGCACACACCAGTCACAGTCACAGACACACACACGCACACACCAGTCACAGTCACAGACACACACACGCACACACCAGTCACAGTCACAGACACACGCACACCAGTCACAGTCACAGACACACGCACACCAGTCACAGTCACAGACACACACGCACACCAGTCACAGTCACAGACACACACGCACACCAGTCACAGTCACAGACACACACGCACACCAGTCACAGTCACAGACACACACGCACACCAGTCACAGTCACAGACACACACACACACACACCAGTCACAGTCAAAGACACACACCAGTCACAGTCACAGACACACACGCACACCAGTCACAGTCACAGACACACACACGCACACCATTCACAGTCACAGACACACACGCACACCAGTCACAGTCACAGACACACACGCACACCAGTCACAGTCACAGACACACACGCACACCAGTCACAGTCACAGACACACACGCACACCAGTCACAGTCACAGACACACACGCACACCAGTCACAGTCACAGACACACATGCACACCAGTCACGCACACAGACACACACGCACACCAGTCACAGACACACACACGCACACCAGTCACAGTCACAGACACACACACACACACACACCAGTCACAGACACACACACACACACACACACCAGTCACAGTCAAAGACACACACCAGTCACAGTCACAGACACACACGCACACAAGTCACAGTCACAGACACACACACACACACACACCAGTCACAGACACACACCAGTCACAGTCACAGACACACACACGCACACCAGTCACAGTCACAGACACACACACGCACACACCAGTCACAGTCACAGACACACACACGCACACACCAGTCACAGTCACAGACACACACACGCACACACCAGTCACAGTCACAGACACACACCAGTCACAGTCACAGACACACACACGCACACCAGTCACAGTCACAGACACACACACACGCACACACCAGTCACAGTCACAGACACACACACGCGCACACCAGTCACAGTCACAGACACACACACGCGCACACCAGTCACAGTCACAGACACACACGCACACCAGTCACAGTCACAGACACACACACACACACACACACACACCAGTCACAGTCAAAGACACACACCAGTCACAGTCACAGACACACACGCACACCAGTCACAGTCACAGACACACACACACACACCAGTCACAGTCACAGTCACACACACGCACACCAGTCACAGTCACACACGCACACCAGTCACAGTCACACACGCACACCAGTCACAGTCACACACGCACACCAGTCACAGTCACACACGCACACCAGTCACAGTCACACACGCACACCAGTCACGCACACAGACACACACGCACACCAGTCACGCACACAGACACACACGCACACCAGTCAGTCACAGACACACACACGCACACCAGTCACAGTCACACACGCACACCAGTCACAGACACACACGCACACCAGTCACAGTCACACACGCACACCAGTCACAGTCACACACGCACACCAGTCACAGTCACACACGCACACCAGTCACGCACACAGACACACACGCACACCAGTCACAGTCACAGACACACACACGCACACCAGTCACAGTCACACACACGCACACCAGTCACAGACACACACGCACACCAGTCACAGTCACACACGCACACCAGTCACAGTCACACACGCACACCAGTCACAGTCACACACGCACACCAGTCACAGTCACACACGCACACCAGTCACAGTCACACACGCACACCAGTCACAGTCACACACGCACACCAGTCACGCACAGACACACACGCACACCAGTCACAGTCACAGTCACACACGCACACCAGTCACACGCACACACACGCACGCCAGTCACGCACACACACGCACGCCAGTCACGCACACACATGCACACCAGTCACGCACACACACGCACACACCAGTCACAGACACACACGCACACACCAGTCTCAGACACACACGCACACCAGTCACAGACACACACGCACACCAGTCACAGACACACACGCACACCAGTCACAGACACACACGCACACCAGTCACAGACACACACCAGTCACAGACACACACACGCACACCAGTCACAGTCACAGACACGCACACCAGTCACAGTCACAGACACGCACACCAGTCACAGTCACACACGCACACCAGTCACAGTCACAGTCACACACACCAGTCACAGTCACAGACACACACGCACACCAGTCACGCACACACACACACGCACACCAGTCACGCACAGACACACACGCACACCAGTCACAGTCACACGCACACCAGTCACAGTCACGCACACACACGCACACCAGTCACGCACACACACGCACACCAGTCACGCACACACACGCACACCAGTCACGCACACACACGCACACCAGTCACAGACACACACGCACACCAGTCACAGTCACACACGCACACCAGTCACAGTCACACACGCACACCAGTCACGCACACAGACACACACGCACACCAGTCACAGTCACAGACACACACACGCACACCAGTCACAGTCACACACACGCACACCAGTCACACACGCACACCAGTCACAGTCACACACGCACACCAGTCACAGTCACACACGCACACCAGTCACAGTCACACACGCACACCAGTCACGCACACAGACACACACGCACACCAGTCACGCACACAGACACACACGCACACCAGTCACAGTCACAGACACACACGCACACCAGTCACAGTCACAGTCACAGACACACACACACACACGCACACCAGTCACAGTCACACACACGCACACCAGTCAGTCACAGTCACACACACCAGTCACAGACACACACGCACACCAGTCACGCACACACACACACGCACACCAGTCACGCACAGACACACACGCACACCAGTCACAGTCACACACGCACACCAGTCACAGTCACACGCACACCAGTCACAGTCACACGCACACCAGTCACAGTCACGCACACACACGCACACCAGTCACGCACACACACGCACACCAGTCACGCACACAGACGCACACCAGTCACAGACACAGACGCACACCAGTCACAGACACACACGCACACCAGTCACAGACACACACGCACACCAGTCACAGACACACACGCACACCAGTCACAGACACACACGCACACCAGTCACAGACACACACGCACACCAGTCACAGTCACAGACACACACACACACCAGTCACAGACACACACACGCACACCAGTCACAGTCACACACACCAGTCACAGTCACACACGCACACCAGTCACAGTCACAGACACACACGCACACCAGTCACAGACACACACACGCACACCAGTCACAGTCACACACACGCACACCAGTCACAGTCACACACACGCACACCAGTCACAGTCACACACGCACACCAGTCACAGACACACACGCACACCAGTCACAGACACACACGCACACCAGTCACAGTCACACACGCACACCAGTCACAGACACACACACGCACACCAGTCACAGTCACACACACGCACACCAGTCACAGTCACACACACGCACACCAGTCACAGTCACACACACGCACACCAGTCACAGTCACACACACGCACACACCAGTCACAGACACACACACGCACACCAGTCACAGTCACACACGCACACCAGTCACAGTCACACACGCACACCAGTCACAGTCACACACGCACACCAGTCACAGTCACACACGCACACCAGTCACAGTCACAGACACACACACGCACACCAGTCACAGTCACACACGCACACCAGTCACAGTCACACACACGCACACCAGTCACAGTCACAGACACACACACGCACACCAGTCACAGTCACACACGCACACCAGTCACAGTCACAGTCACACACGCACACCAGTCACAGTCACACGCACACCAGTCACAGACACACATCAGTCACAGTCACACGCACACACCAGTCACAGTCACGCACGCACACACCAGTCACAGACGCGCACGCACACACCAGTCACAGACGCGCACGCACACACCAGTCACAGACGCGCACGCACACACCAGTCACAGACGCGCACGCACACACCAGTCACAGACGCGCACGCACACACCAGTCACAGACGCGCACGCACACACCAGTCACAGACGCGCACGCACACACCAGTCACAGACGCGCACGCACACACCAGTCACAGACGCGCACGCACACACCAGTCACAGACGCGCACGCACACACCAGTCACAGACGCGCACGCACACACCAGTCACAGACGCGCACGCACACACCAGTCACAGACGCGCACGCACACACCAGTCACAGACGCGCACGCACACACCAGTCACAGACACGCACGCACACACCAGTCACAGACACGCACGCACACACCAGTCACAGACACGCACACACCAGTCACAGTCACAGACACACACGCACACATCAGTCAGTCACAGACACACATGCACACCAGTCACAGTCACAGACACACACGCACACCGGTCACAGTCACAGACACACACGCACACCAGTCACAGTCACAGACACACACACACACACACCAGTCACAGTCAAAGACACACACCAGTCACAGTCACAGACACACACGCACACCAGTCACAGTCACAGACACACACACACACACACCAGGCACAGTCAAAGACACACACCAGTCACAGTCACAGACACACACGCACACCAGTCACAGTCACAGACACACACACGCACACCATTCACAGTCACAGACACACACGCACACCAGTCACAGTCACAGACACACACGCACACCAGTCACAGTCACAGACACACACGCACACCAGTCACAGTCACAGACACACACGCACACCAGTCACAGTCACAGACACACACGCACACCAGTCACAGTCACAGACACACATGCACACCAGTCACGCACACAGACACACACGCACACCAGTCACAGACACACACACGCACACCAGTCACAGTCACAGACACACACACACACACACACCAGTCACAGACACACACACACACACACACACCAGTCACAGTCAAAGACACACACCAGTCACAGTCACAGACACACACGCACACAAGTCACAGTCACAGACACACACACACACACACACACACACCAGTCACAGACACACACCAGTCACAGTCACAGACACACACACGCACACCAGTCACAGTCACAGACACACACACGCACACACCAGTCACAGTCACAGACACACACACGCACACACCAGTCACAGTCACAGACACACACCAGTCACAGTCACAGACACACACCAGTCACAGTCACAGACACACACACGCACACCAGTCACAGTCACAGACACACACGCACACCAGTCACAGTCACAGACACACACGCACACCAGTCACAGTCACAGACACACATGCACACCAGTCACGCACACAGACACACACGCACACCAGTCACAGACACACACACGCACACCAGTCACAGTCACAGACACACACACACACACACACCAGTCACAGACACACACACACACACACACACCAGTCACAGTCAAAGACACACACCAGTCACAGTCACAGACACACACGCACACAAGTCACAGTCACAGACACACACACACACACACACACACACCAGTCACAGACACACACCAGTCACAGTCACAGACACACACACGCACACCAGTCACAGTCACAGACACACACACGCACACACCAGTCACAGTCACAGACACACACACGCACACACCAGTCACAGTCACAGACACACACCAGTCACAGTCACAGACACACACCAGTCACAGTCACAGACACACACACGCACACCAGTCACAGTCACAGACACACACACGCACACACCAGTCACAGTCACAGACACACACACGCGCACACCAGTCACAGTCACAGACACACACACGCGCACACCAGTCACAGTCACAGACACACACGCACACCAGTCACAGTCACAGACACACACACACACACACACACACCAGTCACAGTCAAAGACACACACCAGTCACAGTCACAGACACACACGCACACCAGTCACAGTCACAGACACACACACGCACACCAGTCACAGTCACAGTCACACACACGCACACCAGTCACAGTCACACACACGCACACCAGTCACAGTCACACACGCACACCAGTCACAGTCACACACGCACACCAGTCACAGTCACACACGCACACCAGTCACAGTCACACACGCACACCAGTCACGCACACAGACACACACGCACACCAGTCACGCACACAGACACACACGCACACCAGTCAGTCACAGACACACACACGCACACCAGTCACAGTCACACACGCACACCAGTCACAGACACACACGCACACCAGTCACACACGCACACCAGTCACAGTCACACACGCACACCAGTCACAGTCACACACGCACACCAGTCACGCACACAGACACACACGCACACCAGTCACAGTCACAGACACACACACGCACACCAGTCACAGTCACACACACGCACACCAGTCACAGTCACACACGCACACCAGTCACAGTCACACACGCACACCAGTCACAGTCACACACGCACACCAGTCACAGTCACACACGCACACCAGTCACAGTCACACACGCACACCAGTCACGCACAGACACACACGCACACCAGTCACAGTCACAGTCACACACGCACACCAGTCACACGCACACACACGCACGCCAGTCACGCACACACACGCACACCAGTCACGCACACACATGCACACCAGTCACGCACACACACGCACACACCAGTCACAGACACACACGCACACACCAGTCACAGACACACACGCACACCAGTCACAGACACACACGCACACCAGTCACAGACACACACGCACACCAGTCACAGACACACACGCACACCAGTCACAGACACACACGCACACCAGTCACAGACACACACCAGTCACAGACACACACACGCACACCAGTCACAGTCACAGACACGCACACCAGTCACAGTCACACACACGCCCAGTCACAGTCACACACGCACACCAGTCACAGTCACAGTCACACACACCAGTCACAGTCACAGACACACACGCACACCAGTCACGCACACACACACACGCACACCAGTCACGCACAGACACACACGCACACCAGTCACAGTCACAGTCACACACGCACACCAGTCACAGTCACACGCACACCAGTCACAGTCACGCACACACACGCACACCAGTCACGCACACACACGCACACCAGTCACGCACACACACGCACACCAGTCACGCACACACACGCACACCAGTCACAGACACACACGCACACCAGTCACAGTCACACACGCACACCAGTCACAGTCACACACGCACACCAGTCACGCACACAGACACACACGCACACCAGTCACAGTCACAGACACACACACGCACACCAGTCACAGTCACACACACGCACACCAGTCACACACGCACACCAGTCACAGTCACACACGCACACCAGTCACAGTCACACACGCACACCAGTCACAGTCACACACGCACACCAGTCACGCACACAGACACACACGCACACCAGTCACGCACACAGACACACACGCACACCAGTCACAGTCACAGACACACACGCACACCAGTCACAGTCACAGTCACAGACACACACACACACACGCACACCAGTCACAGTCACACACACGCACACCAGTCAGTCACAGTCACACACACCAGTCACAGACACACACGCACACCAGTCACGCACACACACACACGCACACCAGTCACGCACAGACACACACGCACACCAGTCACAGTCACACACGCACACCAGTCACAGTCACACGCACACCAGTCACAGTCACACGCACACCAGTCACAGTCACGCACACACACGCACACCAGTCACGCACACACACGCACACCAGTCACGCACACAGACGCACACCAGTCACAGACACACACGCACACCAGTCACAGACACACACGCACACCAGTCACAGACACACACGCACACCAGTCACAGACACACACGCACACCAGTCACAGACACACACGCACACCAGTCACACAGACACACACACACACCAGTCACAGACACACACACGCACACCAGTCACAGTCACACACACCAGTCACAGTCACAGACACACACGCACACCAGTCACAGACACACACACGCACACCAGTCACAGACACACACACGCACACCAGTCACAGTCACACACACGCACACCAGTCACAGTCACACACACGCACACCAGTCACAGTCACACACGCACACCAGTCACAGTCACACACGCACACCAGTCACAGACACACACGCACACCAGTCACAGACACACACACGCACACCAGTCACAGTCACACACACGCACACCAGTCACAGTCACACACACGCACACCAGTCACAGTCACACACACGCACACCAGTCACAGTCACACACACGCACACCAGTCACAGTCACAGACACGCACACGCACACCAGTCACAGTCACACACGCACACCAGTCACAGTCACACACGCACACCAGTCACAGTCACACACGCACACCAGTCACAGTCACACACGCACACCAGTCACAGTCACACACGCACACCAGTCACAGTCACACACGCACACCAGTCACAGTCACACACGCACACCAGTCACAGACACACACACGCACACCAGTCACAGTCACAGACACACACACGCACACCAGTCACAGTCACACACGCACACCAGTCACAGTCACAGTCACACACGCACACCAGTCACAGTCACACGCACACCAGTCACAGACACACATCAGTCACAGTCACGCACGCACACACCAGTCACAGACGCGCACGCACACACCAGTCACAGACGCGCACGCACACACCAGTCACAGACGCGCACGCACACACCAGTCACAGACGCGCACGCACACACCAGTCACAGACGCGCACGCACACACCAGTCACAGACGCGCACGCACACACCAGTCACAGACGCGCACGCACACACCAGTCACAGACGCGCACGCACACACCAGTCACAGACGCGCACGCACACACCAGTCACAGACGCGCACGCACACACCAGTCACAGACGCGCACGCACACACCAGTCACAGACGCGCACGCACACACCAGTCACAGACGCGCACGCACACACCAGTCACAGACGCGCACGCACACACCAGTCACAGACGCGCACGCACACACCAGTCACAGACGCGCACGCACACACCAGTCACAGACGCGCACGCACACACCAGTCACAGACACGCACGCACACACCAGTCACAGACACGCACGCACACACCAGTCACAGACACGCACACACCAGTCACAGTCACAGACACACACGCACACATCAGTCAGTCACAGACACACATGCACACCAGTCACAGTCACAGACACACACGCACACCGGTCACAGTCACAGACACACACGCACACCAGTCACAGTCACAGACACACACACACACACACACCAGTCACAGTCAAAGACACACACCAGTCACAGTCACAGACACACACGCACACCAGTCACAGTCACAGACACACACACACACACCAGTCACAGTCACAGACACGCACACACCAGTCACAGTCACAGACACACACGCACACATCAGTCAGTCACAGACACACATGCACACCAGTCACAGTCACAGACACACACGCACACCGGTCACAGTCACAGACACACACGCACACCAGTCACAGTCACAGACACACACGCACACACACCAGTCACAGTCAAAGACACACACCAGTCACAGTCACAGACACACACGCACACCAGTCACAGTCACAGACACACACACACACACCAGTCACAGACACACACACACAAACCAGTCACAGTCACAGACACACACACACAAACCAGTCACAGTCACAGACACACACACACACACACACCAGTCACAGACACACACCAGTCACAGTCACAGACACACACACACACACGCACACACCAGTCACAGTCACAGACACACACACGCACACACCAGTCACAGTCACAGACACACACACGCACACACCAGTCACAGTCACAGACACACGCACACCAGTCACAGACACACACGCACACCAGTCACAGTCACAGACACACACGCACACCAGTCACAGTCACAGACACACACACACACACACCAGTCACAGTCAAAGACACACACCAGTCACAGTCACAGACACACACGCACACCAGTCACAGTCACAGACACACACACACACACACCAGTCACAGTCACAGACACACACACACAAACCAGTCACAGTCACAGACACACACACACACACACACCAGTCACAGACACACACCAGTCACAGTCACAGACACACACACGCACACCAGTCACAGTCACAGACACACACACGCACACACCAGTCACAGTCACAGACTCACAGACACACACACGCACACACCAGTCACAGTCACAGACACACACACGCGCACACCAGTCACAGTCACAGACACACACGCACACCAGTCACAGTCACAGACACACACGCACACCAGTCACAGTCACAGACACACACGCACACCAGTCACAGTCACAGACACACATGCACACCAGTCACGCACACAGACACACACGCACACCAGTCACAGACACACACACGCACACCAGTCACAGTCACAGACACACACACACACCAGTCACAGACACACACACACACACACACCAGTCACAGTCAAAGACACACACCAGTCACAGTCACAGACACACACGCACACAAGTCACAGTCACAGACACACACACACCAGTCACAGACACACACCAGTCACAGTCACAGACACACACACGCACACCAGTCACAGTCACAGACACACACACGCACACACCAGTCACAGTCACAGACACACACACGCACACACCAGTCACAGACACACACACGCACACCAGTCACAGTCACAGACACACACACGCACACACCAGTCACAGTCACAGACACACACACGCACACACCAGTCACAGTCACAGACACACACACGCACACACCAGTCACAGTCACAGACACACACACGCGCACACCAGTCACAGTCACAGACACACACGCGCGCACACCAGTCACAGTCACAGACACACACGCGCGCACACCAGTCACAGTCACAGACACACACGCACACCAGTCACAGTCACAGACACACACACACACACACACACACACACCAGTCACAGTCAAAGACACACACCAGTCACAGTCACAGACACACACGCACACACCAGTCACAGTCACAGACACACACACACACACCAGTCACAGTCACAGTCACACACACGCACACCAGTCACAGTCACACACACGCACACCAGTCACAGTCACACACGCACACCAGTCACAGTCACACACGCACACCAGTCACAGTCACACACGCACACCAGTCACAGTCACACACGCACACCAGTCACGCACACAGACACACACGCACACCAGTCACGCACACAGACACACACGCACACCAGTCAGTCACAGACACACACGCACACCAGTCACAGACACACACGCACACCAGTCACAGACACACACGCACACCAGTCACAGACACACACCAGTCACAGTCACACACGCACACCAGTCACAGTCACAGACACACACACACACCAGTCACAGACACACACACGCACACCAGTCACAGTCACATACACGCACACCAGTCACAGTCACACACACGCCCAGTCACAGTCACACACGCACACCAGTCACAGTCACAGTCACACACACCAGTCACAGTCACAGACACACACGCACACCAGTCACGCACACACACACACGCACACCAGTCACGCACAGACACACACGCACACCAGTCCCAGTCACGCACACACACGCACACCAGTCACGCGCACACACGCACACCAGTCACGCGCACACACGCACACCAGTCACGCGCACACACGCACACCAGTCACGCGCACACACGCACACCAGTCACGCGCACACACGCACACCAGTCACGCGCACACACGCACACCAGTCACGCGCACACACGCACACCAGTCACGCGCACACACGCACACCAGTCACAGACACACACGCACACCAGTCACGCACACAGACACACACGCACACCAGTCACAGTCACAGACACACACACGCACACCAGTCACAGTCACACACACGCACACCAGTCACACACGCACACCAGTCACAGTCACACACGCACACCAGTCACAGTCACACACGCACACCAGTCACAGTCACACACGCACACCAGTCACAGTCACACACGCACACCAGTCACGCACACAGACACACACGCACACCAGTCACGCACACAGACACACACGCACACCAGTCACAGTCACAGACACACACGCACACCAGTCACAGTCACAGTCACAGACACACACACACACACGCACACCAGTCACAGTCACACACACGCACACCAGTCAGTCACAGTCACACACACCAGTCACAGACACACACGCACACCAGTCACGCACACACACACACGCACACCAGTCACGCACAGACACACACGCACACCAGTCACAGTCACACACGCACACCAGTCACAGTCACACGCACACCAGTCACAGTCACGCACACACACGCACACCAGTCACGCACACACACGCACACCAGTCACGCACACAGACGCACACCAGTCACAGACACACACGCACACCAGTCACAGACACACACGCACACCAGTCACAGACACACACGCACACCAGTCACAGACACACACGCACACCAGTCACAGTCACAGACACACACACACACCAGTCACAGACACACACACGCACACCAGTCACAGTCACACACACGCACACCAGTCACAGTCACACACGCACACCAGTCACAGTCACAGTCACACACACCAGTCACAGTCACAGACACACACGCACACCAGTCACGCACACACACACACGCACACCAGTCACAGTCACAGTCACACACGCACACCAGTCACAGTCACGCGCACACACGCACACCAGTCACGCGCACACACGCACACCAGTCACGCGCACACACGCACACCAGTCACGCGCACACACGCACACCAGTCACGCGCACACACGCACACCAGTCACGCGCACACACGCACACCAGTCACGCGCACACACGCACACCAGTCACGCGCACACACGCACACCAGTCACGCGCACACACGCACACCAGTCACAGACACACACGCACACCAGTCACAGACACACACGCACACCAGTCACAGACACACACGCACACCAGTCACAGTCACAGACACACACACACACCAGTCACAGACACACACACGCACACCAGTCACAGTCACACACACGCACACCAGTCACAGTCACAGACACACACACACACCAGTCACAGACACAGACACACACGCACACCAGTCACAGACACACACACGCACACCAGTCACAGTCACACACACGCACACCAGTCACAGTCACACACGCACACCAGTCACAGACACACACACGCACACCAGTCACAGTCACACACACGCACACCAGTCACAGTCACACACGCACACCAGTCACAGTCACACACGCACACCAGTCACAGTCACAGACACACACACACACCAGTCACAGACACACACACGCACACCAGTCACAGTCACAGACACACACACGCACACCAGTCACAGTCACAGACTCACACACGCACACCAGTCACAGTCACACACGCACACCAGTCACAGTCACACACGCACACCAGTCACAGTCACACACGCACACCAGTCACAGACACACACGCACACCAGTCACAGACACACACGCACACCAGTCACAGACACACACGCACACCAGTCACAGACACACACACGCACACCAGTCACAGACACACACACGCACACCAGTCACAGTCACAGACACACACACGCACACCAGTCACAGTCACAGACACACACACACCAGTCACAGTCACACACGCACACCAGTCACAGTCACACACGCACACCAGTCACAGACACACACGCACACCAGTCACAGTCACAGACACACACACGCACACCAGTCACAGTCACACACACGCACACCAGTCACAGTCACACACACGCACACCAGTCACAGTCACAGACACACACACGCACACACCAGTCACAGTCACACACGCACACCAGTCACAGACACACACGCACACCAGTCACAGTCACACACGCACACCAGTCACAGTCACACACGCACACCAGTCACAGTCACACACGCACACCAGTCACAGTCACACACGCACACCAGTCACAGTCACACACGCACACCAGTCACAGACACACACGCACACCAGTCACAGACACACACGCACACCAGTCACAGTCACACACGCACACCAGTCACAGACACACACACGCACACCAGTCACAGTCACACACACGCACACCAGTCACAGTCACACACACGCACACCAGTCACAGTCACACACACGCACACCAGTCACAGTCACACACACACACACACACCAGTCACAGTCACACACACACACACACACACCAGTCACAGACACACACACGCACACCAGTCACAGACACACACACGCACACCAGTCACAGTCACAGACACACACACACACCAGTCACAGTCACACACGCACACCAGTCACGCACACACACGCACACCAGTCACGCACACACACGCACACCAGTCACGCACACACACGCACACCAGTCACGCACACACACGCACACCAGTCACGCACACACACGCACACCAGTCACGCACACACACGCACACCAGTCACGCACACACACGCACACCAGTCACGCACACACACGCACACCAGTCACGCACACACACGCACACCAGTCACGCACACACACGCACACCAGTCACGCACACACACGCACACCAGTCACGCACACACACGCACACCAGTCACGCACACACACGCACACCAGTCACGCACACACACGCACACCAGTCACGCACACACACGCACACCAGTCACGCACACACACGCACACCAGTCACGCACACACACGCACACCAGTCACGCACACACACGCACACCAGTCACGCACACACACGCACACCAGTCACGCACACACACGCACACCAGTCACAGACACACACGCACACCAGTCACAGTCACACACACGCACACCAGTCACAGTCACACACACGCACACCAGTCACACACGCACACCAGTCACACACGCACACCAGTCACAGACACACACACGCACACCAGTCACAGTCACACACGCACACCAGTCACAGTCACACACGCACACCAGTCACAGTCACACACGCACACCAGTCACAGTCACACACGCACACCAGTCACAGTCACACACGCACACCAGTCACAGTCACACACGCACACCAGTCACAGTCACACACGCACACCAGTCACAGTCACACACGCACACCAGTCACAGTCACACACGCACACCAGTCACAGACACACACGCACACCAGTCACGCACACAGACACACATACACACCAGTCACGCACACAGACACACACGCACACCAGTCACAGTCACAGACACACACGCACACCAGTCACAGACACACACACACACACGCACACCAGTCACAGTCACAGTCACACACACCAGTCACGCACAGACACACACGCACACCAGTCACAGTCACACGCACACCAGTCCCAGTCACGCACACACACGCACACCAGTCACGCACACACACGCACACCAGTCACGCACACACACGCACACCAGTCACGCACACCAGTCAGGCACACAGACGCACACCAGTCACAGACACACACGCACACCAGTCACAGACACACACGCACACCAGTCACAGACACACACGCACACCAGTCACAGACACACACGCACACCAGTCACAGACACACACGCACACCAGTCACAGACACACACGCACACCAGTCACAGTCACACACGCACACCAGTCACAGTCACAGACACACACACGCACACCAGTCACAGTCACAGACACACACACGCACACCAGTCACAGACACACACACGCACACCAGTCACAGTCACACACACGCACACCAGTCACAGTCACACACGCACACCAGTCACAGTCACAGTCACACACACCAGTCACAGTCACAGACACACACGCACACCAGTCACGCACACACACACACGCACACCAGTCACGCACAGACACACACGCACACCAGTCACGCACACACACACACACGCACACCAGTCACGCACACACACACACGCACACCAGTCACAGACACAGTCACACACGCACACCAGTCACAGTCACACGCACACCAGTCACAGTCACGCACACACACGCACACCAGTCACGCACAGACACGCACACCAGTCACGCACACACACGCACACCAGTCACGCACACACACGCACACCAGTCACGCACACACACGCACACCAGTCACGCACACACACGCACACCAGTCACGCACACACACGCACACCAGTCACGCACACACACGCACACCAGTCACAGACACACACGCACACCAGTCACAGACACACACGCACACCAGTCACAGTCACACACGCACACCAGTCACAGTCACAGACACACACACACACCAGTCACAGACACACACACGCACACCAGTCACAGTCACACACACACCAGTCCCAGTCACGCACACACACGCACACCAGTCACGCACACACACACACGCACACCAGTCACGCACAGACACACACGCACACCAGTCACAGTCACAGTCACACACGCACACCAGTCACAGTCACACGCACACCAGTCACAGTCACGCACACACACGCACACCAGTCACGCACACACACGCACAGTCACGCACACACACGCACACACACGCACACCAGTCACAGTCACAGACACACACACACACCAGTCACAGACACACACACGCACACCAGTCACAGTCACACACGCACACCAGTCACAGTCACACACGCACACCAGTCACAGACACACACGCACACCAGTCACAGTCACAGACACACACACACACCAGTCACAGACACACACACGCACACCAGTCACAGTCACACACACACCAGTCCCAGTCACGCACACACACGCACACCAGTCACAGACACACACGCACACCAGTCACGCACACACACACACGCACACCAGTCACGCACAGACACACACGCACACCAGTCACAGTCACAGTCACACACGCACACCAGTCACAGTCACACGCACACCAGTCACAGTCACGCACACACACGCACACCAGTCACGCACACACACGCACACCAGTCACGCACACACACGCACACCAGTCACGCACACACACGCACACCAGTCACAGACACACACGCACACCAGTCACAGTCACACACGCACACCAGTCACAGTCACACACGCACACCAGTCACGCACACAGACACACACGCACACCAGTCACAGTCACAGACACACACACGCACACCAGTCACAGTCACACACACGCACACCAGTCACACACGCACACCAGTCACAGTCACACACGCACACCAGTCACAGTCACACACGCACACCAGTCACAGTCACACACGCACACCAGTCACGCACACAGACACACACGCACACCAGTCACGCACACAGACACACACGCACACCAGTCACAGTCACAGACACACACGCACACCAGTCACAGTCACAGTCACAGACACACACACACACACGCACACCAGTCACAGTCACACACACGCACACCAGTCAGTCACAGTCACACACACCAGTCACAGACACACACGCACACCAGTCACGCACACACACACACGCACACCAGTCACGCACAGACACACACGCACACCAGTCACAGTCACACACGCACACCAGTCACAGTCACACGCACACCAGTCACAGTCACACGCACACCAGTCACAGTCACGCACACACACGCACACCAGTCACGCACACAGACGCACACCAGTCACAGACAGACACACGCACACCAGTCACAGACACACACGCACACCAGTCACAGACACACACGCACACCAGTCACAGACACACACGCACACCAGTCACAGACACACACGCACACCAGTCACACAGACACACACACACACCAGTCACAGACACACACACGCACACCAGTCACAGTCACACACACCAGTCACAGTCACAGACACACACGCACACCAGTCACAGACACACACACGCACACCAGTCACAGACACACACACGCACACCAGTCACAGTCACACACACGCACACCAGTCACAGTCACACACACGCACACCAGTCACAGTCACACACGCACACCAGTCACAGTCACACACGCACACCAGTCACAGACACACACGCACACCAGTCACAGTCACACACGCACACCAGTCACAGACACACACACGCACACCAGTCACAGTCACACACACGCACACCAGTCACAGTCACACACACGCACACCAGTCACAGTCACACACACGCACACCAGTCACAGTCACACACACGCACACCAGTCACAGTCACAGACACACACACGCACACCAGTCACAGTCACACACGCACACCAGTCACAGTCACACACGCACACCAGTCACAGTCACACACGCACACCAGTCACAGTCACACACGCACACCAGTCACAGTCACACACGCACACCAGTCACAGTCACACACGCACACCAGTCACAGTCACACACGCACACCAGTCACAGACACACACACGCACACCAGTCACAGTCACAGACACACACACGCACACCAGTCACAGTCACACACGCACACCAGTCACAGTCACAGTCACACACGCACACCAGTCACAGTCACACGCACACCAGTCACAGACACACATCAGTCACAGTCACGCACGCACACACCAGTCACAGACGCGCACGCACACACCAGTCACAGACGCGCACGCACACACCAGTCACAGACGCGCACGCACACACCAGTCACAGACGCGCACGCACACACCAGTCACAGACGCGCACGCACACACCAGTCACAGACGCGCACGCACACACCAGTCACAGACGCGCACGCACACACCAGTCACAGACGCGCACGCACACACCAGTCACAGACGCGCACGCACACACCAGTCACAGACGCGCACGCACACACCAGTCACAGACGCGCACGCACACACCAGTCACAGACGCGCACGCACACACCAGTCACAGACGCGCACGCACACACCAGTCACAGACGCGCACGCACACACCAGTCACAGACGCGCACGCACACACCAGTCACAGACGCGCACGCACACACCAGTCACAGACACGCACGCACACACCAGTCACAGACACGCACGCACACACCAGTCACAGACACGCACACACCAGTCACAGTCACAGACACACACGCACACATCAGTCAGTCACAGACACACATGCACACCAGTCACAGTCACAGACACACACGCACACCGGTCACAGTCACAGACACACACGCACACCAGTCACAGTCACAGACACACACACACACACACCAGTCACAGTCAAAGACACACACCAGTCACAGTCACAGACACACACGCACACCAGTCACAGTCACAGACACACACACACACACCAGTCACAGTCACAGACACGCACACACCAGTCACAGTCACAGACACACACGCACACATCAGTCAGTCACAGACACACATGCACACCAGTCACAGTCACAGACACACACGCACACCGGTCACAGTCACAGACACACACGCACACCAGTCACAGTCACAGACACACACGCACACACACCAGTCACAGTCAAAGACACACACCAGTCACAGTCACAGACACACACGCACACCAGTCACAGTCACAGACACACACACACACACCAGTCACAGACACACACACACAAACCAGTCACAGTCACAGACACACACACACAAACCAGTCACAGTCACAGACACACACACACACACACACCAGTCACAGACACACACCAGTCACAGTCACAGACACACACACACACACGCACACACCAGTCACAGTCACAGACACACACACGCACACACCAGTCACAGTCACAGACACACACACGCACACACCAGTCACAGTCACAGACACACGCACACCAGTCACAGTCACAGACACACACGCACACCAGTCACAGTCACAGACACACACGCACACCAGTCACAGTCACAGACACACACACACACACACCAGTCACAGTCAAAGACACACACCAGTCACAGTCACAGACACACACGCACACCAGTCACAGTCACAGACACACACACACACACCAGTCACAGTCACAGACACACACACACAAACCAGTCACAGTCACAGACACACACACACACACACACCAGTCACAGACACACACCAGTCACAGTCACAGACACACACACGCACACCAGTCACAGTCACAGACACACACACGCACACACCAGTCACAGTCACAGACTCACACACGCACACACCAGTCACAGTCACAGACACACACACGCGCACACCAGTCACAGTCACAGACACACACGCACACCAGTCACAGTCACAGACACACACGCACACCAGTCACAGTCACAGACACACACGCACACCAGTCACAGTCACAGACACACATGCACACCAGTCACGCACACAGACACACACGCACACCAGTCACAGACACACACACGCACACCAGTCACAGTCACAGACACACACACACACCAGTCACAGACACACACACACACACACACCAGTCACAGTCAAAGACACACACCAGTCACAGTCACAGACACACACGCACACAAGTCACAGTCACAGACACACACACACCAGTCACAGACACACACCAGTCACAGTCACAGACACACACACACAAACCAGTCACAGTCACAGACACACACACGCACACACCAGTCACAGTCACAGACACACACACGCACACACCAGTCACAGACACACACACGCACACCAGTCACAGTCACAGACACACACACGCACACACCAGTCACAGTCACAGACACACACACGCACACACCAGTCACAGTCACAGACACACACACGCACACACCAGTCACAGTCACAGACACACACACGCGCACACCAGTCACAGTCACAGACACACACGCGCGCACACCAGTCACAGTCACAGACACACACGCGCGCACACCAGTCACAGTCACAGACACACACGCACACCAGTCACAGTCACAGACACACACACACACACACACACACACACCAGTCACAGTCAAAGACACACACCAGTCACAGTCACAGACACACACGCACACACCAGTCACAGTCACAGACACACACACACACACCAGTCACAGTCACAGTCACACACACGCACACCAGTCACAGTCACACACACGCACACCAGTCACAGTCACACACGCACACCAGTCACAGTCACACACGCACACCAGTCACAGTCACACACGCACACCAGTCACAGTCACACACGCACACCAGTCACGCACACAGACACACACGCACACCAGTCACGCACACAGACACACACGCACACCAGTCAGTCACAGACACACACGCACACCAGTCACAGACACACACGCACACCAGTCACAGACACACACGCACACCAGTCACAGACACACACCAGTCACAGTCACACACGCACACCAGTCACAGTCACAGACACACACACACACCAGTCACAGACACACACACGCACACCAGTCACAGTCACATACACGCACACCAGTCACAGTCACACACACGCCCAGTCACAGTCACACACGCACACCAGTCACAGTCACAGTCACACACACCAGTCACAGTCACAGACACACACGCACACCAGTCACGCACACACACACACGCACACCAGTCACGCACAGACACACACGCACACCAGTCCCAGTCACGCACACACACGCACACCAGTCACGCACACACACGCACACCAGTCACGCGCACACACGCACACCAGTCACGCGCACACACGCACACCAGTCACGCGCACACACGCACACCAGTCACGCGCACACACGCACACCAGTCACGCGCACACACGCACACCAGTCACGCGCACACACGCACACCAGTCACGCGCACACACGCACACCAGTCACGCGCACACACGCACACCAGTCACGCGCACACACGCACACCAGTCACAGACACACACGCACACCAGTCACGCACACAGACACACACGCACACCAGTCACAGTCACAGACACACACACGCACACCAGTCACAGTCACACACACGCACACCAGTCACACACGCACACCAGTCACAGTCACACACGCACACCAGTCACAGTCACACACGCACACCAGTCACAGTCACACACGCACACCAGTCACAGTCACACACGCACACCAGTCACGCACACAGACACACACGCACACCAGTCACGCACACAGACACACACGCACACCAGTCACAGTCACAGACACACACGCACACCAGTCACAGTCACAGTCACAGACACACACACACACACGCACACCAGTCACAGTCACACACACGCACACCAGTCAGTCACAGTCACACACACCAGTCACAGACACACACGCACACCAGTCACGCACACACACACACGCACACCAGTCACGCACAGACACACACGCACACCAGTCACAGTCACACACGCACACCAGTCACAGTCACACGCACACCAGTCACAGTCACGCACACACACGCACACCAGTCACGCACACACACGCACACCAGTCACGCACACAGACGCACACCAGTCACAGACACACACGCACACCAGTCACAGACACACACGCACACCAGTCACAGACACACACGCACACCAGTCACAGACACACACGCACACCAGTCACAGTCACAGACACACACACACACCAGTCACAGACACACACACGCACACCAGTCACAGTCACACACACGCACACCAGTCACAGTCACACACGCACACCAGTCACAGTCACAGTCACACACACCAGTCACAGTCACAGACACACACGCACACCAGTCACGCACACACACACACGCACACCAGTCACAGTCACAGTCACACACGCACACCAGTCACAGTCACGCGCACACACGCACACCAGTCACGCGCACACACGCACACCAGTCACGCGCACACACGCACACCAGTCACGCGCACACACGCACACCAGTCACGCGCACACACGCACACCAGTCACGCGCACACACGCACACCAGTCACGCGCACACACGCACACCAGTCACAGACACACACGCACACCAGTCACAGACACACACGCACACCAGTCACAGACACACACGCACACCAGTCACAGTCACAGACACACACACACACCAGTCACAGACACACACACGCACACCAGTCACAGTCACACACACGCACACCAGTCACAGTCACAGACACACACACACACCAGTCACAGACACAGACACACACGCACACCAGTCACAGACACACACACGCACACCAGTCACAGTCACACACACGCACACCAGTCACAGTCACACACGCACACCAGTCACAGACACACACACGCACACCAGTCACAGTCACACACACGCACACCAGTCACAGTCACACACGCACACCAGTCACAGTCACACACGCACACCAGTCACAGTCACAGACACACACACACACCAGTCACAGACACACACACGCACACCAGTCACAGTCACAGACACACACACGCACACCAGTCACAGTCACAGACTCACACACGCACACCAGTCACAGTCACACACGCACACCAGTCACAGTCACACACGCACACCAGTCACAGTCACACACGCACACCAGTCACAGTCACACACGCACACCAGTCACAGACACACACGCACACCAGTCACAGACACACACGCACACCAGTCACAGACACACACGCACACCAGTCACAGACACACACACGCACACCAGTCACAGACACACACACGCACACCAGTCACAGTCACAGACACACACACGCACACCAGTCACAGTCACAGACACACACACACCAGTCACAGTCACACACGCACACCAGTCACAGTCACACACGCACACCAGTCACAGACACACACGCACACCAGTCACAGTCACAGACACACACACGCACACCAGTCACAGTCACACACACGCACACCAGTCACAGTCACACACACGCACACACCAGTCACAGTCACAGACACACACACGCACACACCAGTCACAGTCACACACGCACACCAGTCACAGACACACACGCACACCAGTCACAGTCACACACGCACACCAGTCACAGTCACACACGCACACCAGTCACAGTCACACACGCACACCAGTCACAGTCACACACGCACACCAGTCACAGTCACACACGCACACCAGTCACAGACACACACGCACACCAGTCACAGACACACACGCACACCAGTCACAGTCACACACGCACACCAGTCACAGACACACACACGCACACCAGTCACAGTCACACACACGCACACCAGTCACAGTCACACACACGCACACCAGTCACAGTCACACACACGCACACCAGTCACAGTCACACACACACACACACACCAGTCACAGTCACACACACACACACACACACCAGTCACAGACACACACACGCACACCAGTCACAGACACACACACGCACACCAGTCACAGTCACAGACACACACACACACCAGTCACAGTCACACACGCACACCAGTCACGCACACACACGCACACCAGTCACGCACACACACGCACACCAGTCACGCACACACACGCACACCAGTCACGCACACACACGCACACCAGTCACGCACACACACGCACACCAGTCACGCACACACACGCACACCAGTCACGCACACACACGCACACCAGTCACGCACACACACGCACACCAGTCACGCACACACACGCACACCAGTCACGCACACACACGCACACCAGTCACGCACACACACGCACACCAGTCACGCACACACACGCACACCAGTCACGCACACACACGCACACCAGTCACGCACACACACGCACACCAGTCACGCACACACACGCACACCAGTCACGCACACACACGCACACCAGTCACGCACACACACGCACACCAGTCACAGACACACACGCACACCAGTCACAGTCACACACACGCACACCAGTCACAGTCACACACACGCACACCAGTCACACACGCACACCAGTCACAGACACACACACGCACACCAGTCACAGTCACACACGCACACCAGTCACAGTCACACACGCACACCAGTCACAGTCACACACGCACACCAGTCACAGTCACACACGCACACCAGTCACAGTCACACACGCACACCAGTCACAGTCACACACGCACACCAGTCACAGTCACACACGCACACCAGTCACAGTCACACACGCACACCAGTCACAGTCACACACGCACACCAGTCACAGTCACACACGCACACCAGTCACAGTCACACACGCACACCAGTCACAGTCACACACGCACACCAGTCACAGACACACACGCACACCAGTCACGCACACAGACACACATACACACCAGTCACGCACACAGACACACACGCACACCAGTCACAGTCACAGACACACACGCACACCAGTCACAGACACACACACACACACGCACACCAGTCACAGTCACAGTCACACACACCAGTCACGCACAGACACACACGCACACCAGTCACAGTCACACGCACACCAGTCCCAGTCACGCACACACACGCACACCAGTCACGCACACACACGCACACCAGTCACGCACACACACGCACACCAGTCACGCACACCAGTCAGGCACACAGACGCACACCAGTCACAGACACACACGCACACCAGTCACAGACACACACGCACACCAGTCACAGACACACACGCACACCAGTCACAGACACACACGCACACCAGTCACAGACACACACGCACACCAGTCACAGACACACACGCACACCAGTCACAGTCACACACGCACACCAGTCACAGTCACAGACACACACACGCACACCAGTCACAGTCACAGACACACACACGCACACCAGTCACAGACACACACACGCACACCAGTCACAGTCACACACACGCACACCAGTCACAGTCACACACGCACACCAGTCACAGTCACAGTCACACACACCAGTCACAGTCACAGACACACACGCACACCAGTCACGCACACACACACACGCACACCAGTCACGCACAGACACACACGCACACCAGTCACGCACAGACACACACGCACACCAGTCACGCACACACACACACACGCACACCAGTCACGCACACACACACACGCACACCAGTCACAGACACAGTCACACACGCACACCAGTCACAGTCACACGCACACCAGTCACAGTCACGCACACACACGCACACCAGTCACGCACAGACACGCACACCAGTCACGCACACACACGCACACCAGTCACGCACACACACGCACACCAGTCACGCACACACACGCACACCAGTCACGCACACACACGCACACCAGTCACGCACACACACGCACACCAGTCACGCACACACACGCACACCAGTCACAGACACACACGCACACCAGTCACAGACACACACGCACACCAGTCACAGTCACACACGCACACCAGTCACAGTCACAGACACACACACACACCAGTCACAGACACACACACGCACACCAGTCACAGTCACACACACACCAGTCCCAGTCACGCACACACACGCACACCAGTCACGCACACACACACACGCACACCAGTCACGCACAGACACACACGCACACCAGTCACAGTCACAGTCACACACGCACACCAGTCACAGTCACACGCACACCAGTCACAGTCACGCACACACACGCACACCAGTCACGCACACACACGCACAGTCACGCACACACACGCACACACACGCACACCAGTCACAGTCACAGACACACACACACACCAGTCACAGACACACACACGCACACCAGTCACAGTCACACACGCACACCAGTCACAGTCACACACGCACACCAGTCACAGACACACACGCACACCAGTCACAGACACACACGCACACCAGTCACAGTCACAGACACACACACACACCAGTCACAGACACACACACGCACACCAGTCACAGTCACACACACACCAGTCCCAGTCACGCACACACACGCACACCAGTCACGCACACACACGCACACCAGTCACGCACACAGACACACACACACACACCAGTCACAGTCACAGACACACACGCACACCAGTCACAGTCACAGTCACAGACACACACACACACACGCACACCAGTCACAGTCACACACACGCACACCAGTCACGCACACACACACACGCACACCAGTCACGCACAGACACACACGCACACCAGTCACGCACAGACACACACGCACACCAGTCACAGACACACACGCACACCAGTCACAGACACACACGCACACCAGTCACAGTCACAGACACACACGCACACCAGTCACAGACACAGACACACACACACACCAGTCACAGACACAGACACACACACACACCAGTCACAGACACACACACGCACACCAGTCACAGTCACACACACGCACACCAGTCACAGTCACACACGCACACCAGTCACAGACACACACACGCACACCAGTCACAGTCACACACGCACACCAGTCACAGTCACACACGCACACCAGTCACAGTCACACACGCACACCAGTCACAGTCACACACGCACACCAGTCACAGACACACACGCACACCAGTCACAGTCACACACGCACACCAGTCACAGACACACACACGCACACCAGTCACAGTCACACACACGCACACCAGTCACAGTCACACACACGCACACCAGTCACAGTCACACACACGCACACCAGTCACAGTCACACACACGCACACCAGTCACAGTCACACACACACACACACACCAGTCACAGACACACACACGCACACCAGTCACAGTCACAGACACACACACGCACACCAGTCACAGTCACAGACACACACACGCACACCAGTCACAGTCACACACGCACACCAGTCACAGTCACACACGCACACCAGTCACAGTCACACACGCACACCAGTCACAGTCACACACGCACACCAGTCACAGTCACACACGCACACCAGTCACAGTCACACACGCACACCAGTCACAGTCACACACGCACACCAGTCACAGACACACACGCACACCAGTCACAGACACACACACGCACACCAGTCACAGTCACACACACGCACACCAGTCACAGTCACACACGCACACCAGTCACAGTCACACACGCACACCAGTCACAGTCACACACGCACACCAGTCACAGTCACACACGCACACCAGTCACAGTCACACACGCACACCAGTCACAGTCACACACGCACACCAGTCACAGTCACACACGCACACCAGTCACAGACACACACGCACACCAGTCACAGACACACACGCACACCAGTCACAGACACACACGCACACCAGTCACAGACACACACGCACACCAGTCACGCACACAGACACACACGCACACCAGTCACGCACACAGACACACACGCACACCAGTCACAGTCACACACGCACACCAGTCACAGTCACACACGCACACCAGTCACAGTCACACACGCACACCAGTCACAGTCACACACGCACACCAGTCACGCACACAGACACGCACGCACACCAGTCACAGTCACAGACACGCACGCACACCAGTCACAGTCACAGACACGCACGCACACCAGTCACGCACAGACACGCACGCACACCAGCCACGCACAGACACGCACGCACACCAGCCACAGTCCCAGTCACGCACGCACACCAGTCACGCACGCACACCAGTCACGCACGCACACCAGTCACGCACGCACACCAGTCACAGTCACAGACACGCGCGCACACCAGTCACGCACACCAATCCCAGTCACAGTCACAGACACGCGCGCACACCCGTCGCGCGCGCACACGCACACCCGTCGCGCGCGCACACGCACACCCGTCGCGCGCGCACACCCGTCGCGCGCGCGCACGCACACCCGTCGCGCGCGCGCACGCACGCACACACACACACGTCACAGTCACAGTCAGTCACACACCAGAGACACACGCACACACCAGAGACACACGCACACACCAGAGACACACGCACACACCAGAGACACACGCACACACCAGAGACACACGCACACACACACACACTAGTCACAGTCGCGCGCGCACACCAGTCACACACACGTCTAGCAACAATTTTCTTCCCCCAATCCTATCTGGCATCCTCCTCCACCACCCTCTCACTGACCAAATCACCATCTGGCAGCTTTATTTCACCGCACCACACACCCACCACCTCCAACCAACACCATGAAACACTCCACTTGTTACCCCTTTCTCTGGCCAACTGAGACACAGCAAATAGAACTTTGACATCTGGTCCACAGACCTATCAGACCTAGCCAAATATTCCACATCTTGGTAAAAAAATTGCTCTCAGTGTATCCCCACCCCACGCAACTTGCCTCCAAGCTCCTGGACCTCATCAACTGCTTAGCCAGTTCGCGGCCCCAAACTTCCATACTTTGGTGCTTGGCAACTCCTTCAATGTCAAAACCAACTTAGCGACACCCTTAATGCCAAAACCAACTTAGCTAGCTGCTGCCTGCTCCTCCAATCACAGGCTGCTTCTCCGTCACATTTTCTGCTGATGGGTTCACCAGCATTTTCTTCCATGTAGGTTGCCTACAGGTGAATTTTTCTGGACAATTTGGGATTTAAGGATGGATCTGCATGCCACCTGGGTATTTCAAAATCAGCCTTGACCCCTCTGGGCTACCTGCTCTCCAACAATTCAAAGGTCTCCTTAAATAATGCTGCCTCTCCTTTTGCTTTCCCTTTTCCATTTTTCTTGAATTCCTTGAGAAATATTTAACACCCAGTTCCATGCACATTAACCTTGATTTAGACAATAATTTTCACACGAAGAGTGACCCCTCCTAGTAAATTACTATTCCTTGCTCAAAGATATTATCTCTTCCTGCATTCTGTGCACCTTGGCATTAATTTTTGGAATTTCTTTTCGGTTCTCACTCTCCTGTCAAGTGTGTTATTCAAAATCATATTAAGCACTTATGATCGTTGTTACCTTTTGTGGTTTCACTCTCTCGAACTAAGAATGTGCCACGTGGATTTCCTGGATGTAGCAGCAATCGCTCTGCATCTTTGCGACCCATTTTACCAAAATACCACCTAGAAACAAAACCACAGCAAGAATAAAAGAGCACTTTAACTGAATAATTGCAATTAACACTTTATCGCACATTAGGCTTTCTAAACAAAGCATAAAAGAATGCAAAATCCAGGAAATACCTGCTACAGATGTGTAAGTGGTAGCAAAGTAGTATGCTGTTCTCAGCGTTCAAGTTTGAACCTGTTTGAAACTTACACAAAAACAATTCTGCAAACTAGGTGACAATAGGAAAATCCCACTGAAGGTCAATAAAATCAGAACTTGATTGAAAAATAAATCAAGTAACCTGTTTTGGGAGTTTAAGTCAAAGGAATGATGGGATAGAATTGCAAGGTTGTTGAGGGATCCATTGAATAAAAAGGATATCTTAAGAAAAGTCAGAGACGAAGGGTGCATTCACTTCACACTGCCAGTGAACTGCAAACCAAGTGGCGCCAGTCTAGTTTTAGGGCTATGTTCTGCAAGGCCCTGAAGCTCAAATGCCACAGTTCTAAATTACAGCAGTAGAAAAGCATACAAGTATCAAAGTGTTTCCATTATGCTTCTCAATCTAAGAGTGTGCCACGTGGAAGATGATGGCCCAGTAGTATTATTAATTCACAGGCCTAGAAAAGTTCTAGGGTACTTGAGACTGAATCCCATCACTGATAATAGAATTTGAGTTCAATAAAAATCTGGACTCAAGAGTCTAATGATAACCATGAAACTGTCGTCGAATGTCAAAAAATGATCTGCTTCACTAATGCCCTTTAGGGGAGGAAACTGCTCTCCTTACCTGGTCTGGCCTATATTTGACTCCAGACCCACAGCAATGTAGTCGACTCTTAATTGCTCTTGAAAGGGCCTAGCAAGCCATTCAGTTTTATCAACTGCTAGAAAGGAAAAATGGAATGAAAACAGATGGACTACCTGGTATCAACCTAGGTACCAGAGATGACAATGGCAAAAACAGCCCTGTCGACCCTGCAAAACCCTCCTTCCAACATCTGGGGGCTCGTGCCAAAATTGGGAGCTGCCTCATACACTAGTCAAGTAACAGTCAAGTCATATTCAGGGTATCACACCTCACAATGTCACCATCATATTCACCCAACAACACTGCAGGTTCAGCAGAGGCGGTGATATAATGGGAGGGAGTTGTCCTGGAAGTCCTCAACATTGACTCTGGACGCTCTAAAGTCTCATGCATTCTGTCAAGCATGGGCAAAGAAACCTCCGGCTGAGCAACACCTGGAAGACGCAGCAAGGGTAGTAAGGGCTCAGAATATATCTGTGTGGGGAATTTCAATGTCCACCACAAAGTTCAGCAGCAGTACCACTGGAGGAGTCCTAAAGGATATAACTGCTAAACTGGATCTGCAGCAGGTGAAGGAAGCAAGAGGGCAAACATACTTGACCTCATTATCACCACATGTGCCTGCCATAGATGCAATATCGGTAAGAGTGATCACTGCACAGTACTTGGAGACATAGTCCCACTTTCATATTGAGAATACCTTATACTGTGTAGTGCAAAAATCACTGTCCTAAATGAGACAGATTTCAAACAAATGTAGCAACTCAAGATTGGCCACCCATGAGCCGCTGTGGGCCATCAGCAGCAGATCTATACTGCAACAAAATCTGCAACCTTGTGGTCCAGCGTATCCCCCATTCTACTATTACCATCAATCCAAGGGATCAAACCTAGTTCAATGAAGAGTGCAGGATGGTGAGCTAGGAGCTGCACCAGGCATATCTAAAGATGAGTTATTTAGCCTAGTGAATCTAAAAAGCAGGACTACTTGCATGCCAAACAGTAAATGGTAGAAAGAGCTAAGAGATTCCATAACTGATGGATCAGATCCAAGTTGTGTTATCACATCCAATGGTGAATGGTGGTGGAGGGTCCAAAAATTCTCTATCCTTAATACTGCAGGAACCCAGCACATTTGTGCAAAAGATAATAAGGATGAAGCATGTGCAACAATCTCCTGCCAGAAGTGCCAAGTGGATGACCAAATGTGGCCTCATCTAAAACGTCTGCAGCATCACAGATGCCAGTTTTAAGTCAATTTGATTCACTGCACGTGAATCTGGAATTAATCTCTTTTTTGTCCATGTTGGAACCATGACTCCAATGCAGTCAACAGCTCAGAGGCCCTGATGAAACCTTTTGCTGAGCAAGGTGCTTCTTGATAGCACTGTCACTGATACAGTCAACAGTAAAATTATGGAAGGTGAGTAGACTGATGGGGTGGTAATTGTCAGGGTTGGATTTGTCCTGCTTTCTTGTGTACAGGTCATAGCCTGGGCAGTCTTCTACATTGCCAGTGTTGTAGCTGTATTAGCTACAGGTGAAGCAAGTTCTGGAGTGCACGTCTTCAATACTAGCACCAAAATGTTATCAGAGCCCATAGTCTTTGCAATGTCCTGTGCTTCCAACCATTTCTTGATATCACGTGATAACAAAGTGTGGAGGTGGATGAACACAGCAGACCAAGCAGCATCTTAGGTGCACAAAAGCTGACGTTTCGTGCCAAGCCCCTTCATCAGAAAAGGGGGATGGGGAGAGGGTTCTGAAATAAATAGGGAGAGAGGGGGAGGCAGATCAAAAGATGGATACAGGAGAAGATAGGTGGAGAGGGCAAGAGAGTTGCAGTGGGAGAGAGATCCCCTGGAGGTTCATCCAGAGGAAGGAGGTTTCTCCAGCACCTGCAGTTCCCATTATCTCCGACACAATTTTAACCTCACTCGAAGCCTCTTCCAGGGATGCCTAACCTGAAGAAGTTACCCTCCTCCCTCTGGACAAACCTCCAGGGGATCTCTCTCCCACTGCAACTCTCTTGTCCTCTCCACCTATCTTGTCCTCTATCCATCTTTGATCTGCCTCCCCCTCTTTCCCTATTTATATTTCAGAACCCTCTCCCTATCCCCCTTTTCTGATGAAGGGGCGAGGCCCGAAACATCAGCTTTTGTGCTCCTAAGATGCTGCTTGGCCTGCTGTGTCCATCCAGCTCCACACTTTGTTATCTTGGATTCTCCAGCATCTGCAGGTCCCATTATCTCTTGATATCACGTGCAGTGAATCAAATTGACTTAAAACTGGCATCTGTGATGCTGCGGACCTTTTAGATGAGGCCACATTTGGTCAGCCACTTGGCACTTCTGGCAGGAGATTGTTGCACATGCTTCATCCTTATTGTCTTTTGCACTGATGTGCTGGGATCCTGCATTATTAAGGATAGAGAATTTTTGGACCCTCCACCACCATTCACCATTGGGTGTGGTAACACAACTTGGATCTGATCCATCAGTCATGGAGCTGACAGTGACTGTCCTTAAGATTAAGACCATATTTGACTGTGTGTCATCAAGGAGCCCTACACCAGAAGTGGAATCAACAGGAATCGGGGAAAATCTCTCTACTGGCTGGAGTCATTCCTAACACATAGAAAGTTGGCTGTGGTTTCTGCAGGCCAATCATCTCAGCTCCAGGACATCTCTGTCAGAGTTCCTCAGTGTAGTGGCCTACATTCAAGCATTTTCAGCTGCTTTATCAATGACCTTCCCTCCATTATAAAGTCAGAAGTTACGACTGCAAAATGTTCATCACCATCCACAACTCCTTAGATACTGAAGCAGTCAATAGTCAAATGCAACAAGATCTGGACAATATCAAGGCTTAAAGCTGCATAGTAGCACGTAATATTTATACTACACAAATGCCAGGCAATGACTATTGCCAAAATGAAACAAACAAATCTAACCTTTGCCCAATGACACTCAATGACCTTATCACCGAATCCTCTACAACATCCTGGGGTGGGGGCGGTTACCACTGACCAGAAATTGAACTGAACATATAAACATAATGGCTACAACTGTAGGTCAGAGGCTAGTGAGTAGTGACCACCTGCCTCCCCAAAGCCTGTCCGCACTGACAACACCAAGTGAGGAGTGTGATGGAATACTCCCGCTTGCCTGAATGAGTGCAACTCTAACAAATTCAAGCAGCTTTATACCATCCACTAGGACTAAATAGCCCACTTGATTAGTACTACATCCACAAACATCCACTCCCTCTACCAAAGATGATCACTAGTAGCAGTTTGCATTGACAGTGCCTCTGAAACCCAAACCCACTACCATCTAGGAGGACAAGGACAGCAGATACATGGGAACACTGGCACCTGCAAGATCACCTCCAAGCCACTCACGATCCTGACTTCGAAGTATACTCTAGATAGAAGCAGTCATGGGTTTAGAAGGTGCTAGTGAACTTTGATGAATTTCTACTGTGCATCTGGTAGACTGCATACACTTCTGCTATTAAGTGTTTGTGGTGGACGGAGTGGATGGGTGCTAATCAGCAGGCTACTTTGTACTGGATGGTGTCAAGGTCCTCAAGTATCATTAGAGCTGCACAAAGTCATTTAAGTAAGGTTTTGCCTTTTATTTGGTGGATAGGATTTGGGTAGTAAGATGATGAGTCATTTGCTGCAGGATTCCTAGTCTCTGACCTGTTGCGTAGCCTTGGGCACACTTGGCACAGTTCACTTGCAGAAAATTACATTGGGATTTGGAGAGTGAGGAGAGAATGCTGGATTCTTGGTGATGGGTCTGGGAGCGAGAAAGGAGATAGAGGAGCAAGTATGGAATATATAACTGGTAGACTGGAGCTGCTAACAGGTGAGACTGGCTCTGGCTCTGCCAGTATAGCCTCCTAGTTTGGAGTGCCTGACCCTGGGGCTCATGGCATTCCAGGACGCTGCAATTGTTACCAAGGAAACTGGGAACCTCTCTTTTCTACTCCCAGATTTCTGGTAATCATCAGGCATGAAGTACAGAAAAGAGCAGACTGGAAAACTGACAAGCAGCACAACATCACTAATTAGTTCCAACTACAACTTTCTTTGAATTTAACTCTACTTTCATTTTTACTATTGAAGTGGAGCTCTCATATTAATTGTTGGTGACATAGTATTTGTCGGGCTGTGATTATGCTGCAATAAATACCACCCACATAGCATTTCAGATATAATGGGAACTGCAGATGCTGGAGAATCCAAGATAATAAAATGTGAGGCTGGATGAACACAGCAGGCCCAGCAGCATCTCAGGAGCACAAAAGCTGATGTTTCGGGCCTAGACCCTTCATCAGAGCTCTGAAGAAGGGTCTAGGCCCAAAACGTCAGCTTTTGTGCTCCTGAGATGCTGCTGGGCCTGCTGTGTTCATCCAGCCTCACATTTTATTACCGTAGTATTTCAGATATATTGCCTTGGTAGAAAGGTAGACCAGAGTGACCAGAAATGCCTATTTTTAAACCCACCACATGAATTGTAAAGTTTTCACTTCAAGTGATACATTTAGGATGATTGAATAATTTTTGTTCACAAGGTATTGCAGACAAGAACGCACAGTGCTATATTTGCATAGCATAGTATTTCAAATTGTAAATTGCCTTTTCTGGATGAGAAATTTCTGAAGAAACCTAACTGTGGTTAAATATTGATTCCAATGAGGGTCTACTGCCACTTAAAGGCATCATTTTCAGGAATACAATCACAACTTTAAGAGAACAATTATTGAATGTGGAAATCAGATCATCCGCGGGGAATATGTCACAGACAAAGTACTGCTGAGTTGGGGACAGGTCACAACCATTGTGAATTGTATAAGTAGTAGCTAAGTGTTGCGATGACAATGGTCAAAGGCTGTTCAGGCTACTGGGCTTGGAATTATGGCTACCCTAAACTCTCACATTTCACAAATTTAACAAAACTTCAGAAAAACTGCTTTCATTTGCTAAATACTTAACTGCTTTTATTTTTAAAAATGTTCTGAGAGATTCTTGTTCATGGGTTACAAAAGAAAATTAAATTTTAAAAACAGTATTTCTCAATTAAGACCATTAGGTCTGTCTATGAAATTGGCACAGCCATAGAAGTGGTAAACAGCAAAACAACTTGAAAAGGTAATTTCACTGACACTAACAGTAACAAACAAAATTGCTTTTTAGAGTTATGGCTACATTGGATGCAATATGACAGAAGCATGAAATTATGCATTTCAGAGCTCACCAAGTGTCGTTTTAGCGCAGTGGCTTTGTTACACAGAAAATATGACAGCTAATTTTCTTAAAACAATCTTGTATAATTAGCTAACGAAGTGTGAAGCTGGGTGAACACAGCAGGCCAAGCAACATCTCAGGAGCACAAAAGCTGACGTTTCAGGCCTAGACCCTTCATCTCTGATGAGATGAAGGGTCTAGGCCCGAAACGTCAGCTTTTGTGCTCCTGAGATGCTGCTTGGCCTGCTGTGTTCACCCAGCTTCACACTTTGTTATCTTGGATTCTCCAGCATCTGCAGTTCCCATTATCACTTGTATAATTAGCTAATGACCAGATATATATTTTTGATACGATGATTGAGGTATAAATGTTACCTATAATGTTTTTGCATCTTGCTGATAGGGCAGGCAGGTTGTTAAATGTGCAACTAGGAAGACAGATTTTCAGAACTATCAAAAGTAGAAACAAATAAAGAGATAAAGCTGTTACTGTCTTTGGGAAGTACTTACCAGAATTGCCAATTAAGATGCAAAATGCTATTTATATTAAAAAAAGGACCTATAGCACAATATGCAGAACCATAAAGATCCTAAATTTTCTAATGCTAATTAAGCTAAGACTTCTTGGAAGTCTGTGCAATAGATAACGATCAGATTTTCTCTTTTGGAGGGAAGGAAAGACAGGGAGAAGGATTTCTTCAGAGAAGAAATAAGAGTCTTTTTATTACTGAGTGAAGAGCACGTGCTGTAGAGCTGAACTTTTGATGTTTATGAAGGTGAGAGTTCAGTGAAGTAAGGGAAGGCGATATCACTACTGTTTTTCAAATTGCTTTCACAGATCAATGGATCTGGAACAGACCATGGCCCAACAGCTGGGAGATCAGCCAGTGTAAAATCACACGTAAGTGACTGGTGGTTATATTTTACACTTCTATCCATTCTGACATGTTTTCCGATGAAACAGGAGACACATTTCAAGATTGAAAACTAAAAATCAGTAGTAAATTTGAAAATAAATTGAAAATCTAATCAGGATAGACATGCAGGACCAAATAATGTGTCATAGTTGCAACATCTGGGAGCTGGTGGACATCACTGTAGTTCACAGTGACATGTGCAGCAAGTATTGGTTCTGAGAAACTTTGGCTCACAGTTGGACTGGAGTCTGAACTTCGGACACTGCGTCATATCAGGAAGGTGGGGGAGACTTACCTGAAAGCTATGTTACAGGAGGCAGTAATACCTCTTACATTATCCACCTCGAATTTGATTGGTGGTCAGGGAGAGGAGGGTGTGACTACAAGTGAGGCAGCACACAGGAACTGAGGAATAGGATCTACTCCCATTTGGAAGAAAATGGGCTTATCAGTGATAGACAACATGGTTTTGTGCAGAGAAGGTCATGTCTTACCAACTTAATAGAATTCTTTGAGGACGTGACAAAGTTGATTACGAGGGAAAGGCTGTAATGTCATATACATGGACTTCAGTAAGGCGTTTGATAAGGCTCCCCATCGCAGGCTGATGGAGAAAGTGAAGTCGCAAGGGGTCCAGGGGTATGCTAGCTAGATGGATAAAAAAACTGGCTAGACAACAGGAGACAGGGTATAGTAGTGGAAGGGGGTTTCTCAAATTGGAGACCTGTGACCAGTGGTGTTCCACAGGAATCTGTGCTGGGATCACTGTAGTTTGCGATATACATGAATGATTTGGAGGAAGGTACAGGTGGTCTGATTAGCAAGTTTGCAGATAACACAGATTGGTGGAGTAGCAGATACTGAAGGGGACTGTCAGAGATTACAGCAGAATGTAGACAGATTGGAGAATTGGGCAGATAAATGGCAGATGGAGTTCAATCCGGGCAAATGTGAGGTGATCCATTTTGGAAGATCTAATTCACAAGCAAACTATACAGGAAATGCAAAAGTCCTGGGGAAAATTGATGTTCAGAGAGATCTGGGCGTTCAGGTCCATTGTTCCCTGAAGGTCGCAACGCAGGTCAATAGAGTGGTCAAGAAGGCATACAGCATGCTTTCCTTCATCGAACGGGGTATTGGGCACAAGAGTTGGGGCAGTCATGTTACAGTTGTATAAGACTTTAGTTCGACCACATTTACAGTACTGCTTACAGTTCTGGTCACATTACAAAAAGGATGTGGATGCTTTGGAGAGGGTGCAGAGGAGGTTCACCAGGATGTTGCCTGGTATAGAGGGTGCAAGCTATGAACAAAGGTTGAGTAGATAAGGATTATTTTCATTAGAAAGAAGGAGATTGATGGGGGACCTGACTGAGGTCTACAAAATCATAAGGGGTATAGACAAGGTGGATAGCAAGAAGCTTCCACACCGCCCCACTCCTTCCCCGAGTGGGGGACTCAATTACTAGGGGTCATGAGTGGAAAGCGAGAGGAGGAAAGTTTAAGGGAGATAGGCGTGGAAAGTTCTTTCCGCAGACGGTAGTGGGTGCCTGGAACGCGTTGGCAGTGGAGGTGGCAGACGCAGACACGATAGTGTCTTTTAAGATGTATGTGGACAGGTACATGGATGGGCAGGGAGCAAAGGGTCCAGACCTGGAGAAAATAGGTGACAGGTTTAGACAGAGGATCTCGATCGGCGCAGACTTGGAGGGCCGAAGGGCCTGTTCCTGTGCTGTAATTATCTTTGTTCTTTGAAGGGAGGATGTGCAAACTGACCACAGCACCAGTTTGGGGAGAAAGGAGAAATGTAGTTATAATAGAAGATAGCACAGTCAGGGAAATAGATGCTGTGTTTTCTGGCTAGGATAAACAGTCCCGAGGTTGTGTTGCCTGCAAGGTAGAATGAGAAAAGAGATCTTGCTGAGAGAATATGAGCAATTAGGTCCTAAATTAGAAAACAGAGCCATGAAGGTAACAATCTCTAAATTACTACCTTAGCCAATTGTCACAGGGTCAATAAGATTAAAATAGTCAATGTAGATTATAGATTGTAGATTATTACAGGAGAAACAGGGTCGAATTTATGGGACAATTACACCAGTACTCAAAACTGGGAGTTGTACTGTAAATTGAACAATGGGTGGGGGGAGTTGGAAGAGACAGAGAGAAAAGAGGGTTCAATGGAATGGCAAATTACAAAAATCAAACTATAAAGGAGAAGGTAGGAATGCAGGCTAGTGAAAAGGCTGATTGTTACCAGAAAATAAAAGGAGGGGACAGAGCTTGTGAATGTTGTACTGCACGAAGGAACCATACACGAGTAGGGAAAATTCATAATAGGACAAACTTAAAAAGCTTTGCACTTGAATGTACATTGCATTCACAATAAAATTAATGAGTTAACAATGCAAACAGAGATGAATAGGTACAATTTGGTGCCGATCACAGATGTGGTTACAGGGAGCATACAACACCAGATTATAGTCCAACAGGTTTATTTGAAATTACAAGCTTTCAGAGTGCTGCTTCACCTGACAAAGGAGCAGGGCTCCAAAAGCCTGTAACTTCAAATAAACCTTGTGACTATAACCTGGTGTCATGTGACTTGACCTTGTCCACCCATTCCAACACCAGCACCTCCACATCATGGTTACAGGCAGACCAGGATAGGGAATCGAACATCGAAGGAGACTCAGTTTTTAGGAATGATTGAAGGAGGGTAAAGAAGATGGAGTTGCTTTGTTAGTAGAAGTGTTACAGTGAGAAATGATTTGGTACTGGAAATCAAGATGTAATATCGAGTCTGGCAAGAAGTATGAAATAGTAAGGCAGGGAAATCCCTGATGGTAGTAATCTATAGTTTTGCTAACAGTTTTTTCACAGGAAATACTGGGGTCTTATAAGAAAGGTCCATCAGTAATCATAGATGATTTTAATATGCATATAAATAGGATAAGTAAAATTGGCAAGGGTAGCTTTGGGGATTGAGTTCATAGAGTGTGTTGAAAATGATTTCTCAGAGCAAAATGCTGGGGAACCATTAAAGGAGTTGGCTATTTCAGATTGTAAGATGAGATGGAATTGATGAATGATCTGTTAGTAAAGGATACTCTAAGTAAGAATGATTACAGCTGGAATCTTAATTTTTGAGTGAACTAAATGAAAGGCTATAATGATAGATGAACAGTGGCAGACATTTAAGGAAACGAAATATTCAAATTCTCCTGACTAATATATATTCCAGAGGAGAGGAAAGATTATAAGAAGCAAAAAAAAAATTCATAAGCAAAGACAACAAAGATAGCAAAGACAAAAACTAAGGAATACCATATTGCAAAAGTTACTGGCAGGCTAGCACAAGTGGGAAACATTTAAAGACCAAAGTGCTACTAAAAAAAAAGTAGTAATAAAAAGAGCAAAGATTAATTATGAAAGAAGCTTTTGTTATCTGTTTTTGTATAAAGAAGGAAGTGAATATCTAAAGTGAATGCTGATCCCTTAGAGGGAAAAACTGGCAGTTAATCGTGGGAACAGAGAAATAGCAAACACAATCGTTATTTTGCCTCAATTTTCACAGTGGAGGACACTGAAATCATCCTAATATTAACAGGCAATACAGAAATTATAGAAATAGAGCAAGTTAAAGTAGTCGCCATGAGATGAAAAAAGTACCAAGTAAACAAGTGGGATTAAAAGTTAAGTCTCCAGGGCCTGATGGCCTACACCTTACAGTCTTAAAGGAAGTGTCAGAAGAGATACTGGATGTATTAGTTCCACAATATTCCACAAATCCCTGGATTCTAGAAAGGTTCCTGTAGATTGCAAAAATGCTAATGTCACACCCTTATTCAAATAGGGTGGGAAGCAGAAAGTTGGAAACTGTAGATTAATTAGATTCATTTCCGTCTGAAAATTGTTGGAATCCAATACTAACAAACCAGTAACAGAACACTTAAAGTCAAAACTTAATCCATCGGAGTCAGCATGGTTTTATGAAGGATAAGTTGTGTTTGACTAACTTGCTAGAGTTTTTTGGATATGTTACAAGGAAAATAAACAATGAGGTCCTGTTGATAGTATATTTAGACTTCCAGAAGGCATTTGATAAGGTGCTGTTCAAAAGAATAATACAGAAAGTAAGGGTTAGGGGCAATTTAATCAGCTTGAATAGAGGGCTGGCCAACCAAGAGAAAACAGAGCCAAGACTATATTGATTTTTTTTGGTTTGCTAGCTATAACTAATGGGTGCCCCAGGGTTGGGTCTTCAGGCCCAAACAATTACGTTCTACATAAAGGACTTGGATGCAGGAATAGAATGTACTACACCCAAATTTGCAGAGCACACCAACATAGATGGGAAAGGAAGCTGCAGTGAAGAAATGAAGAAATTTACGAACTGATGCGTCAGGTGAATAGGCAAAAAAATTGGCAGATGAGACTTTAACATGGATAAGTATGAACTTTTCCATTTTGGTTGGAGTAGAAAGACAACCTAAAGATGGGAAACCTCAGAGTGCTTCAGTGCAAAGGTATCTAAGTGTCCTTGTGCATGAGTCATAGAAAGTTCATAGGATGGCAAAAGGAATTTTGACATTTATTGCTAAAAGAGTGGAGTATAAAAAGTAGGGAGGTGCTGTTACAATTGTACAAGTCATTGGTGAGACAACACCAGGAACACTGGGTGCAATTTTGGTTCTCTTACTGGAGGAAGAAAGTAACTGCATTGGGCGCAATTCAAAAGAATGTTCACTAGATTAATTCCAGAGAAAAAAGGCTTATTGAAAAGGAGCAACTGAGCAGTTGAGGCCCATATTCATTCGAGTTTAGAAGGAAGGGAGGAGATTAATTGAAGTACACATGATGCTAAAGTGGATTGACAAGTAAATGAAGAGCAGATGCTTCCCTTGTGGGACAATCAAGAATAAAAGCTCATAATTTTAGGCTGTGGAATGGCAAATTTAAAAGTGATGAGGAATTACTTCTCTCAACAGGTCATGAATCTGTGGAATTCACTACCCCAAATGTGGTGGACACTGAGAAACAGACTAATTTTGAGGATACAGACAGATTTTTAATTAGTAACAGGTTAAAAAGTTATGTGGAGCAGGCAGGAAAGTGGAATTGAGGCTGAGATATGGTCACCCATGAGCAAGTTTAAGGGGCTGAATTGTCTACTCCTGCTCCTAGTTCTTATAGGTGGATAACCATTTAGAATGACCAGCGATTTTTGTCCTAGTACTACTAAAAACAATTACATAGCTTTTAACTTATTCCCTACTTAGACTATAGACCTGCAAAACTAACTTTGAACAATGAACCACATTTCATTGCTGCAGAATTTGCTAACCTCTACAAGCTAAATGGAATCAAATGATCATTTCATCTTTGATATGACAACAGTTGTGGAAGGTCTTGAAAACAAGTACTCTTCATGAAAATACTGCACTCTGATGACAAGTAAATTATTCCTGCAGAAGTTGCTAAACAGAGACACCCTCTTAAGTGACCGCTGTATCAATGCATTATTTTGTTCCAACATGCAGGCAGAGACGTTTTTAGCTTGTTGAAGCCTGACTTGGCTAGTGATCAAAATAGATAGCAGGAAGTTGGTACAACAGAGTCAGAGACGGAAAGCACAGAAACAAACCCTTCGGTCCAACTCATTCATGCAGACTAGATATCCTAAATAAATTGACTCCGATTGGCCAGTATTCAGGCCATATCCCTCTGAATCCTTCCTAATCATATACCCATCTGGATGCCTTTTAAATGGTACAATTGTACCAGCCTCCACCACTTCCTCTGGCAGCACATTCCATACACGTATCACCCTTTGGGTGAAAAAGTTGCCCCTTAGGTCCCTTTTAAATCTTTCCCCTTTCACCTTAAACCTACGTCCTCCAGTTTATTTACTCCCCCACCCCAGGAAAAAGCCTTGTCTATTTACTCTATCCATGCCCCTCATGATTTTATAAAACTCTATAAAAGGTCACCCCTCAGCCTCTGACACGCCACAGGAAATAGCCCCAGCCTATTCAGCCTCTCCATATAGCTTAAACTCTCTGATCCTGGCAACATCCTTGTGGGTCTTTTCTGAACCTTGTCAAGTTTCACAACATCCTTCCTACAGCAGAGTGATCAGAATTGCACACAGTATTCCAAAAGTGGCCAAGCCAATGTTCTGGACAGCCGTAACATGACATCACAACTCCTGTACTCAATGAACTGTCCAATAAAGGCAAACATAGCAAATGCCTTCACTATCCTTTTTACCTGCAAATCCACGTTTCAGGAACAATGAACCTGCATTCCAAGGTTTTATTTCATTTATGATACATCAATAAGTGAATGTGAAAAATTAGGGAAGGGAAGGAATCTTTTATTAAGGGAATAACCCCAATAATTAGTCTAATTAATGCCTCAATCCAAAGCATTTGGATACTAGCCCTTTGGAAAGGGTATGAAAAAATTATGGCTGTAAGAACTGCTACGTTGAGGTATTTTCCGTATTGGAGCTGATTTCCTCAAATTCTAGCAGTTTTACTATTTTGTAAGCTGTTGCATTGCTTTGGAACTTTGTGGGGAAAAAATGGCACTTTAAAAAAAAGGAAGTCAGACAAAGGCAGTGGCATTGACCACGTGGAAAGTGATTCAAATGGAGACACAAACCTACACTACTGTTTGACCCAGCAATCAATTTGCACAGCTACTGCCTCTGCTGTTTGATTTCAAGTATCCCTGGACACTGGAGTTCACCTAAGATTTAAAAAAAAAACAGCAAAATTCACAGCTGATCTGAGAGAAACCTGTGTGAGAGCGCTCACAGCAGGAAAGCAGCTAAGTGGCTTTTTAAGAGTTAAACCTAACTGTTTATTTTGAAAAGCTACAATAGCAAGTAGAGTGGGTTTGAGATCTGTCTCTTGACTAAACTTTAAAAATATAAAAACATAGGTACTAAGTTAGCCTGGAGCGGTATTTTTTAGAGCAGCAAGACTGTGCTTTATTTAAGGTCTATAGACATTTAAGGTGCAAAGATTGCCTTTAGTAGAGTGATGTGCTCTTCCTGTCAGATGTGGGAGATTACGGAGAGGTCCCATGTTATTGATGATTATGTCTGCAGGTAGTGTGCTGGGTTGCAAATCCTATTGGATCGCATGGACTGGTTGCAGTAGCAGCTGGAGGCAATAAGGAATTTACAGAAGCTAAGGGGTCTGATAGATGACAGTTGCAGGAAGGGAGAAAAACCACAAATACAGTCAGGTAGATAGGCTACTGCCAGGAAGAGGGGGCAGGTCATACACCATCTCAAACAAGTATGTTGTTTTGGAAAATGTAAGGGGTGACTGACTCTCAGGGGAACAGACGATAGAAAATATGCGCAGGAGTACGCCATTCGGCCCTTCGAGCCAGCACCACCATTCATTATGATCATGGCTGATCATCCACAATCAGTATCCTGTTCCTGCCTTATCCCCATAACCCTTGATTCCACTATCTTTAAGAGCTCTATCCATCTCTTTCTTGAAAGTATCCAGAGACTTGGCCTCCACTGCCTTCTGGGGCAGAGCATTCAATATATCCACTACTCTCTGGGTGAAGGTGGTTTTCCTCAACTCTGTTCTAAATGGCCTACCCCTTATTTTTAAACCGTGTCCTCTGGTTCTGGACTCACCCATCCAAAGTGTTCAATCCCTTAATAATCTTTTATGTCTCAATCAGATCCCCTCTCATCCTTCTAAACTCAAGTGTGTACAAGCCCAGTTGCTCCAATCTTTCAACATATGATGGTCCCGCCATTCCAGGAATCGATCTTGTGAACCTACACTGCACTCCCTCAATAGCAAGAATATCCATCCTCAAATTTGGAGACCAAAACTGCACACAATACTCCAGGTACAGTCTCACCAGGGCCCTGTACAGCTGCAGAAGGACCTCTTTGCTCCTATACTCAATTCCTCTTGTTATGAAGGCCAGCATGCCATTAACTTGCTTCACTGTACATGTACCCGCTGTACACGTAGCAGGGCAACCAGGTTTCTTGTACCGAGACTGGCTCTAACGTAACAGTCAGGGCAGGAAAGAACAAAGCAGAAAACAGGTCGGACTGATTAATTAAACTGCATTTATTTCAATGTACGAGGCCTAACAAGAAAGGCAAATGAACTCAGGGATAGACAGGACTGGCACCTTAAATGTTCCAAGGTATAGAGGCTATAGGAAGGATACAAAGGCTGGGGTGGTGGTGGTGGTTTGGGCGGGGCTGCAATGTTGTTTTTGATTAAGGTTAACATGACGGCTGTACTTAGGGAGGATATTCCTAGGAATATGTCCAAGGAAGTTATTTGGGTGGAACTGTGAAATAGAAAGGGATGATAACCTTGCTGGAATTGTACTACAGACTCCCCAGTAGTCAGTAGGAAATTGAAAAACAAATTTGTAAATCAGTTATTTGTAAGAACAATAGGGTGCTTTTGGTAGGGGATTTTAACTTTCTAGACACAATCTGGGACTACCATAGTGTTAAGGGCTTGGACGGAGAGAAATCTGTTAAGTGTATACAAGAAAACTCTGGATTTATTACATGGATGTGCTTACTAGAGAAGATGCAAAACTTGATTATTTCCCAAGACAAGGTGCAAAACTTGACCTTCTCTTGGGAAATAATGCAGGACAGGTGACTGAGGTGTCAGTGAGGGAGTACTTTGGGTCAATGACCATAATTCTATTAGTTTTAAAACAGCGATGGAAAAGGATAGACTGGATCTAAAAGTAAGTCCTATACCAGAGGAAGGCCAATTTTGACATATTAGGTAAGAACTTTCAAAAGTTGATTGGAGGGTGGATGTTTGCAGGTAAAGGCTGGAAAATGGAAAACTTTCAAAAATGAGATAGCAAGAGTCCAGGGACAGAATGTCCCTAATAAGATGAAGGGCAAGGCTGGTAGGTGTAGGGAATGCTGGATGACTAGAGAAGTTGAGTTTTTGGACAAGGAAAAGAAGAAAGCATATGTCAAGCATGGGCAGAAGAGACTGAATATTTAGAAGAGTATAAAAGGCAGGAAGAGTATTTTAAAAGGGAAATCAGGAGGACAGAAAGATGACGCGAGATAGCTTTGGCAAACAGGGGTAAGTAAAGTCCAAAGGAGAATACATTAAGGACAAAAAGGTATATAGGAAGAGAACAGGGCCCCCCAAAATCAGCTAGGCTGCCTGTGTGTGAAACCACAGGAGAGGTTGGGGGGGGGGGGGGGGGGGAATATACTAAGTGAGTTTTTTGCATCAGTGTTTACTGTGCAGAAGGATATGGAAGATATTAGAACATGGGGAAATAGCGATATCTTGAAAAATGTCCATATTACAGAAGAGGTGGTGTTGGACGTCTTAAAATGCATAAAAGTGGATAAATCCCCAGGACCTGATCAGGTGTACCCTAGAGCTCTGTGAGAAGCTAGAGAAGTGATTGCTAGGTACCTTGCTGAGATATTTGAAAGCCGCAGGTGAGGTATTGCAAGGCTGGAGGTTAGTGAATGTGAAACCACTATTTAAGAAAGGTGGTAAGGAAAAGCCAGGGAACTATAAACCAGTGAGCCTGACGGCAGTTGTGGGCAAGTTGTTGGAGGGAATCCTGAGGGACCGGAGTTACATGTATTTGGAAAGGCAAGGATGAATTAGGGATAGTCAACATGGCTTTGTGTGTGGGAAATCATGTTTCACTAACTTAATTGAGGTTTTTGAAGTAACAAAGTAAGTAACAAACCACCAAAGATGTAACAAAGAGAATCGATGAGGGCAGAGCAGTGGATGTGATCTATATGGACTTCAGTAAGGTGTCCAACAAGCTTCCTCATGGTAGACTAATTAGCAAGGTTTGATCACAGAGTACAGGGAGAACTAGCCATATGGATACAGAACTGGCTCCAAGATAGAAAACAGAGGGTGGTGGCAGCACAAGGGTCACTTTTCAGACTGGAGTCCAGTGACCAGCAGTGTGCCACAAGAATTTGTGCTTGTTCCACTGCTTTTCATCATTGATGCAAATGATTTGGATGAGAACATAGGAGATATGGTTAGTAAGTTTGAAGATGACACCAAAATTGGTGGTGCAGAGGACAGCAAAGAAGATTACCGCAGACTACAACTGAATCTTGATCAGATGGGCCAATAGGCCAAGGAGTGGCAGATATAGTTTAATTTATTCAAATGTGGGTGCTGCATTTTGAAAAGGCAAATCTGGGCCGGACTTGTACACTTAAATGGTATGGTCCTGGGGAGTGTTGCTGAACAAAGACCTTGGAGTGCAGGTTCGTAGTTCCAGGAAAGTGGAGTCATAGATAGATAGGATAGTGAAGGTGGTGTTTGGGATGTTTGCCTTTATTGGTCAGTGCATTGAGTATAGGAGTGGAGGTGTCACGTTGCAACCGTACAGGACATTGGTTAAGCCACTTTTGAAATACTGTGTGCAATTTTGGTCTCCTTGCTATAAGAACAATTTTGTCAAACTTGAAAGGTTTCAGAAAATATTTACAAGGATGTTGCTGGGTGGGAGGGTTTCAGCTACAGAGGCTGAATAGGCAGGGGCTATTTTCTCTGGAGTGTCAGAGGCCGAGGGTTTATAGAGTTTTATAAAATCATGAGGGGCATGGATAGGATAAACAGACGAGGTCCTTTCCTCAGCGTGGGAGAGTCCAAAACTAGAGCGCATAGGTTTACGGTGAGAGCGGAAAATTTAAAAGGGACCTAAGGGCAACTTTTTCATGCAGAGGGTGGTATATGTATGGAATATGCTGCCAGAGGAACTGGTGGAGGCTGGTACAATTACAACATTTAAAAGGCATGTGGATGAGTATTTGAATAGGAAGGGTTTTAAGAGGGATATGGGCTAAATGCTGGCAAATGAGACTAGATTTATCTAGGATATCTGGTTAGCATAGATGAGTTGGACAAAAGGGGCAGTTTCTGTGCTTTTCATCTTTATGACTCTGAGTCCACTGCTGCCCCCTTCTCCAATCTCAGGAAGGACAGCTCCATATTATCTAGTTAAGCGTCAGTTATGCAAAAAACGCCAGGAACAAAAACCGAACAAAGGTTGAATGAAAATGTTAATGGACTTTAGAAATTCAATTGAGATGCACTACGTTGCTAAGCAAAAGTGGTGTAAGGAATTAATGCAGTGTGCTGGCCAAAGGAAATGCCTTCTAACATGAGAAGCAAGCTTAACTGTCAGCAGTCGATTTTAGTTTACTAAGACAATGATAATTACTGAGATCATGAACTCTTAAGGTGTTGGTTCTGTGCAAGTTCAAATCTCCAATATATCAACACAAATAAAGAAGTAAACTGACCACATCACTTAAATGAAGTAGTCAGGGATTGTAAAAGGGGTCCCTGAAGACCTAAAAACCAGCCCACAAAATTAAAAAACTCTTTAAAAAATTAAGCCATGGTTTCTATAGTTAACCATTTTAGAACTAGAAAGTGACAATTGGTCACAAGCCAATTGTCTGATAAATGCTGAAAGAACTGTTAGAATGGTCCATCATATGGTGTAGTTAATGAAAAATCTTGAACCAACTGTTAATTTCTACCTCAACAATACATTAAGGTAAACAATTACAACAGATTAAATAGCTAGATGACTTCAAATCATGAAATTTTAAATATATCAAGCTTTCCCAAAAACCTGAAACAGAAATAAGTCTTACTCTTCAGCTTGGATAGAGTCAGCAGGAGCCACATAATTGCTGGGAATGTAACCCTTCTTTCCTGTAGTGATAGATCGAGCTTCCCACCAGTCGCCTTCCCTGTAACATCAAATCAGTGTGAAATATCTCAGAGTTTGGAATTGATTGAGATACTGCAATAAATGTCATATTAAACACTTTACACAAAAGTGAAACAATTACATGAATTTTGAAATTTTGTCAAAATATTTAGAAGAAAAAGAAACAGAACATGCGTAGGCACAGAACTTTTTAGATCCTCGGTTGCTCTCAAATGTACTGCAGCTAACGAAACACAATAAGTAATCACTATTTCAATGAAAATGAATGATCTTTTAATTCGATTTTTAGTGAGATTAATTGCTGAATGCTGGCTATGTTGACAGGAGTATGCATTAGCTTTTTTCAAAACAGTGGTATGGTATATAGGAGTGAGGAGCTTGATTTAACATCGGATCTGAAAATAGCACTGCTCACAATGAAAGATTGCTTTATCTGAACTTAAAATGTTAAAATACAAGAAGCTTCAAAATACTTCAGGGCAAATGATTACATCAGTAATTTGGAACAGATTAAGTTAATGAGAAATCATGTGAAGTCTTAAATAGTGATCACTTATTTGAAATCTACCATATAATGATGCCCAAATATGTGGATCAGGCAAAGCAATCAAACAGCTATTCACCCGATGTGGAGTTTTTGTCTTGAAACAGAACTGTTCAAATAACAGAATTTGCAGTATAGTTTAGATCATTGGTTCTCAAACTTTGAGGGTAAAACTCGGAATTAAGAGCTGTTAAGGGTATTCATATGCAGCAGGAAAGTGGGTTGAGAAAAGAAATCCCGAAGTTCCAAGTGTAATAGGCAGACACATCCATGAATCTCTAGTCAAAGTATCAAGCAAGTCAACAATCTAGTGCAATCCCAGAAGCACCTCATCTTTTAAATAGTTAGCATTTTGGATGAAGCATAATATGCCTTTTGTAAAAATATCAAAGAGCTCACATAGTTAACATTTGAAATCCAATCTACATGTCGTGTCATACAGATTTACCGCACAGAAAAAGGCCCCAAGGCTCATTGAAGTTGTGCTGGTCTAAAACAACAACCTAACTATTTCAATCCCTTTCCCCAGCACATAATCTACACCGTTGTACACCTTGACATTACAAATACACATCTAAATACTTCCTAAATTTTGAGGATTGTTACCTCTTACACCCGTACAAGGAGTGAACTTACAAGCAGAGAGTTAAACATTCCCAACTCCCTCTGGGTGCAAAAGCTCTCCTGATATCTCCTTTAAACCTTTGGCCTTAAATCTAAGTAACTGGTCAATGATCCCTCCATCAAGGAAGAAGTCTCTTCCTTTCTATCCTATGCCTCCCAATTTTATACATCTCAATCATGTCTCCTCTCCATCTATTCTACTCTAAGGAAAACAAACCCAGTCTGTCCAATCTCTCTTCACGAATAAAACTCTCCAGCCAGCCAACATCCTGGCAACCTGCTCTGCGTGCTTACCAGCACAATCACATCCCTAATGCTTTAAGAAACTTACTGTATTTGAAAGACAGTTAAATATATTTATAACAAAAGCTCCTGGCATGTTTGCAAAATCAAGTTTAAGATCATAATTTTAGCGGAAATGTGCGATATAAACATGAGGAAACGAAGGCAATCTGCCTATCAAGTCTAACTCTGATTAGAAAATCTTACAAAGCTTACAATATTTCAACAAATGGGTCTTCTGCTTTTGCTCTTTCCCCCCCCCTCTAGTCTTATGCTGTAATTTCTATCAAAATGGTAACACCCTCATCAACAGCATTGTGGATATACCTACAGCACAGACTGTAGTCCTGCAAGAAGGTAGCTCACTAACACCTTCTCAAGATCAATTAGAGAGGGAATAAACAAACAGTGGCCCAACCAGTAATATCCATGTCCTACGACTGCATTTTAAAAAAGTGAACAGTAACTGCATCTGAAGTAATGAATAATTTCACCAATTGCAATGATGTACAAACAATATGTTGCAAATACTGGCAATGTAATAAATATACAAAAACTGTTGGAGAATTTTAACAAGTTCGGAACAGAGGCATGTTTTATATCAGCAAACTTTTACTAGAACTGTTGTTGACCTGAAATGTTAACCCTTATTTAATCGCCACAGATACACGGTTTGACATTTTAACTTTATTTTCCTACTTTTATGCTAAGACGACTGTAGTGCTGAACTTTTTAAACTAATTTCCTTATTTTTCTATTTACGCAAGAAAGATTGTGTATCCAGGTACTTTGCACCTAAGATGACACCATCTTAGGTGGTGACACGGTACACTTTTCACTGTACTCTTGCATCCCATACTTGAGTACACATGACAATAAAACCTAAATCTGAATCTAAAATGCTGTCTAATCTGCTGAGCATCTTTCGCATTTTCTGTTTCTATTTGAGGTGCATATCTAGAGGGATTTGCAAAGCCCATGACACTTCTTTTGGTAATGTGTGACTACCAAAAGTTTAAGTGCCCTGGTTTAAAGCTCTTTCAATGTATTGATATCAGCAAAGACTCCCTATTCACACAATGGAAACTAGCATTGAAGGAATACTTATGACTAAAATACAAGTTTGGCATAGGACAGTGCTTCAGCCTTTTGGAGTTGATCACATTTACATATAGAAAATCCACTTCACTGGTAATGAGCAGCTATAGAAAACTTACAAAATATCAGTTACCTCAAAGTTCAAAATACTTACGTATTGTTTATAATCTGGAATCTCTCACCCTTTTTGAATGACAGATCGTCTGTTGTTCTTGCTTCATAGTCATATAAGGCCACAAATATAGTTACTCCACCTTCAAGGAGATACATAAACATTCATTACTGTGTCCAAATTTGCCTGTTTCAAAAATTAAGCCTAATAATTTAAGCTTAAAATTACAAACTCCAGAAGATACTGCAACTTCCATAGCAGCTGCTACTGGTTCACAAGCTAAATACCAAGGCTTGCAAGCTTTTAGAACTTGCACGATTTATGCCAGCAGGTTCTCAAGCTCTGTTGCACACATAGGGTAGTCTGTTATAAAAATGGCAACAGCTTTAATTATATGAATATTGGAGCTAGGGCTAGATTGATCCAACCACGCTCCTCATTTTATCATTCCACAGAACAACAGAGCTGCTCAGTGATAAAAACTAATTGAAATTTAGTTTCAGCATGAACATGAACCCGAAGATCCTCGACTTTGCAATATGGATATAATTTTCAATTTATTTTGTACAAGAATTACATGAGAGTTAAATAATAGACACATAATTAACAAACCATAGTACTCTTAACTGCTGATTATTTATACAATACTTTTATAAATGTTGATATGAAATAGTGACTGGATAGAACAAAGTCAATTATGCAAGAAGTGCAGTTTTAAATAAAAAAGTGAAGGATAAGTGAGAAAATTGTGTTTAGCTGACACCAAGTCTAGAGTTTTAAAACTTTAAAAATTGCACTGTAACATGAACTATGGAGTGAAGAGCTTTGGTTTGAGAAGGAATAAGTTTGAGGAGACTGCAGTAATCTAATTCAGCAGTGTGGATTTAGGAATGAACGAGGAAGTGTGCATACAAATGCACTTCTCACAACAAAAGACATTTCAGTAACAATCCTTACGATAGGAACATGTTGACTGAGTTAATTGAAAAGGGCAAATAAATGGAGAGTCTACAATGAGGAGGAGAAATGAAGGAGAGATTTTAATCAGGTACAGAGATGACTAAGAGTGGGAAACAGGTAAAGAATTCAACCTCCCTGGTTATCAGAGGAACAGAAATGAGAACAATCCCTATGGCAAGGAAGGAGCAATCAAAACTATAACTTCAGCTTCAGCAGGATTAAGAGATGTGAGAAGAAAAATATTTGATATGACAAAGGCAACAGTTTCAGAAGCCATTATGTGAGATTGCAATGCAAACAATGATGCTAAGATTGCTAGCAGACCCAGCAGAATTAAGGTGAAGCTATTAAGAGCTCCAGATGGTATCTATCAAAATTGAATTTTGGAAAAAATATCACAATTAATCAGTTGCAAGTTTGCAAAATTATCATTAGTTCAGAAGAGGCTGATACAGAACCATAAACTTATTTGAGTACTATAGAGAGAAATGAAGGCTTGTGAACAGCTAGTATGCAAAATTAAAGTGCATGGGATTGGAGTAAGTGTACTCATATGGATAGAGAATTGGCTGGCAGACAGAAAACAGGAGGAATGAACAGGTTATTTTCTAAATGGCAGCCAGTTCTCTTTCCAGTTCAGTACAGTAGCCAGTGGGTTACCACAAAGATCAGTGCTTGGACCTTATATTATATACACACATACATTTCATTTATATGTAATTTATACAACATGTATACACACATACATATGCGTGCGCACACACACACACATATATATATATTGAGTATATATTCATGATTAACTAAATATCTCCAAGTTTGCAGATGACACAAAGGTGGGTTGGAGGGTGAACTGAGGAGAGGAGATGACACCCATAAGTTTCACTGAGATCAGGACAAGATGAGTGAATGGGCAAATTAAGCATAACATGGTCAAATAAGAGTTTATCCATTTTGGTAGCAAAAACAGGAAGGCAAATTATCTAAATGGTAATAGTTTGGGGAATGGGAGATGCAACAAGACCTGCATGTCCTTGTATACCAGTTGCTAAAAGCAAGCATGCAATGGTGAAGGTGGTAAATAGTATGCTGGCCTTCATAGCAAGAGGATTTAATTACAGTAGCAGCAATGTCCTGCTTCAACTGAACAAGGCACTGGTGAGACTACATCTGGAGTATTCTGTGCATCTTCGATCTCCTTATCAGAGGAAGGTTGCCTCATTTAGGTCTGAGATGAAGACAAATTTCATCATCCAGGAAGCAGTGAAATTGTGGAATTTTCTGCTGCAGAAAGCAATTGAGGCCTAACTACAATGTTTCCAAGGATATAGTTAAAGGGATCAAACAGTATGGTGAGGGAAGAGGAATAGTGTTCTGAAGTGGATGATCAGCCATGATCATACTGAATGGCGCAGCAAGTCTGAAGGGCTGAATGTTCTATTCCAGTTGCCACTTTATGTTTTGAAAGGTATACCACTTTAATAAGGTTTTTAATAACTTTACTCTAGAATAATCAGCAAAATGTGGCTCGGGATGGATGAGAAGTGCAAAAGAAGTCTTTAAAGGAACAGAATAGGAGTGAAAAATGAACGAAAACACAGACAGTCTTTAGGCAGCTCCAACTTAATGGGGAGAAGAAAGTATTCAGAGAAGGAAACACGAACCACTAGCCAGTATGTATTTTGGAGAAAACAAGATAAACAAAGCTTAAAATGCTGGAGACACCAAGGTCTGGCAAAATCCGAGGAGACAGAAACAGTTGTCGTCTCAGGCTGATATTTCATTAAAACTGGGAATAGTCATAATTCATTTACAAATAGAAACAAATCTTGTCCAAGGTGATGGCAGATGATTTGAATAAAGATAAAGAGAGTCACTATTAGAGCAGAAAAGCTGAAAACAAATATAGAGATCATTTTCAATTATAAAAGCAAAATAACGGTGGATGCTGGAAATCTGAAACAAACAGAATGTTGGAGGCACTCAGCTGATGTGGCAGTATCGGTATAGAAACAGTTAACGTTTCAGGGTATGACTTCTTCAGAACTGAAAAGTTTTGGAATTTTTTGGAAAATGTACTTTAATAGAGGTGGAGGAAGAGCAAGTAGCAGACAGAGACAATGTTAATTTTAAAAAAAGTGTAAATTAACATGTGAAAGGGAGAGAATTGTTTCTCTCCACTAAGAACAAAGTCAACAAGCCAAAGTTATGGAGAGAGGAGGTAGAGAAGAAAATGCAAGAAAAATGGAGAACAGCCATGCGAAGCTATGAAATTCAATAATGAATCCTGGAAGCTGTAAAATTCCTAAGCAGAAAATGAGGGGCTGTTCTTTGAATTAGCGTTGCACTTAGTTGAAACATTGCTTAAAGCCCAGGACACACATGCTAGTGAGAGGAAGATAGTTATTATAACGGAAGTCCTAGATATTTCTGTGGATACAGCACCACCCCCCTACCTCTGCACATCTTTACCAGGTATATCTTAACACTTCACATCAGAACCATACCATCCTTACTAATAACAAGGTTGGATTCGGGTCTGGACCTGAAGTAATGGAGTGAAGCAAGCTCAGATGGGGAAATGCGAGAGTGGACAAGGGCAAACATAAAAATTTAGGTGACCAACATCACATCGACTGCTCTCAATGAACAGATTCAAGTGCAGGCTAAATTAATGGATGATTTTATGGTCACGTATCTAGGAAGGTACAGTGAAAAGTATTCTGCTGTCCTGATCCAGTGCATTTTGAGCTGCAAAAGAATAAAAAGGAACTACTTAGAGTTCATCTTCTGTTCAAATTGGGGTCTCAAGCACAGCGGCACGCCTTCTGCAAGGCCTTTGCAAGATGTTCTGGACCTCAAAGAGTCCCTCCTCTGCTCCTCTTGCTGTCTCACTGACATTGCCAACATTCCCTGCTCCAGGCACTGGCCCACCACCACCACCACAAGGAGTCCAGGCTCTGGGCCTACTCCCAGCAGGAATCCCTATTCTGGGCACTCCTACAAGTCCAGGCCCCTGGCTTATCACCCGTCCCCCGCCAATGAGTCCCTGTCCAGGCACCACAAGAATCCAGGCTAAAGAACGGAGCCAGAGGTGCAGAAGTGCGGGGGAGGGGAGGGGCGGCGTGGAGAAGTAGTATTAGAGACATATGAAAGGATTCCTGTCCAATGAAGTGGACACAAAGGCAAAGATGAAGAAGAATTCAGTGTCACATTGTACTCGAGATTCATTGAGGCAAGGTATGTCAAAGATAAAGCCAAGTACTTTGTTCAGCACAAATTGTCCAGAAGGAGGAGAAACGTTAGAGCGTATAGCAAATACGCAACAAGAAATTAGATTAGATTAAATGAAGGGATGGAGTCAGAAAGAGGATGAGAATAAATATCCAGAGGGACTTCAGTACCCTTGAGTATTTGGAGCTTACATTCTTTAACACCTTTAATATGGAGATATTTTGTTATTGTTTACTTGGCTCTGTGTTTCAAAGCACAGAATTTCTTTTTGTGACAGTAGATTATTTAAACAAAATTAGAGGAATTGCAATATGCTTCTGTTCCAGAAAGCCAGTTAGAAGTATGACCACCAATTCTATTACCCATTTTTGTAAATTGTCCATTCATTTTATTTTAACATTAATATTAGACTGTGTTCATTGTTCCTCAAACCCGGAGTCTGACAAAAGATCTTTCTTAGATTCAAGTGGTCTCTTATTTGTGAAAATGGTAGAGAGCATCATCATGTCAATCCTTATACCTTTTGAGACAATAATCTCTTCTGTTACTTAACAGATGACTCAATCCTCAATTTTCAAGAAATAGCTTCAAAACTTTATATTGGATGCCTTCCATCTTTCCAGTAATTGAAATCAAAACTGGACACAGTGCTCCAAAGACAGCCTCATTAAGATCAAGATCCATCTTTAAAATGAATTCCATTGACACAACCTCAACCCTAGTTATAAATGTGAACATTTAACTTGTTTCTTCACTAGCAAATAGTGAACTTATGGTTCGATCGAACCACCAAACTCCAAGACATTTTTCTTGCTGTTTCGTAAAGCAGAAACGTGCTCCATTCCAAGTCATTGGTCTTCTTCATAAAGTATCACTTACACACAGTTGATCTCTAACTGCCATCTCCTTATTAAATGACAAACCAGTTTACCTTCAATTTGGATTATTGTACTTTTGCTTTATGAAAAATAATTTCATTTAAAACAAAAGCACTTATTTATGGGTGTGGCTGACTAGGCCAGCAATTGTTGCCCATCCCCATTTGGCTTGAATTGTTGAAGTCCTTAGGCTGTAGTGCACCTGCAATGTTGCTGGGAAGGAGCTTTCAGGACCACTCAACAATGAAGGAAGGATGATTCAGTTCCAAGTCAGAATGGAATGCAGCTGGGAAGATGGCTTTCAGGTGATTGTGCTTTGTAGATCTGCTACTTGTTCTTCTTGGTAGTATAGCTCACAGGTTTGACAGTTTTGCTGTCATGCACAACTTTAATAAACAATTGTATCCAGCCTTTCAAGGGATGTATAAAATTCATCACAGCAGCTCCAAGAGATCTCTGTGGGCTCCCACTGATGACCTTTTCTGCTCAGACATCTCTCCAGGCAGCTGCTTGTCTTTCAGAGATAAGAAAGAGTACGAGTACATGAATCCAGACTGATATTTTGTCAACTTTTCCAACTGATTGCAGTCTATGAATCAGCAATTTAAGATCCAAGGAAAGTTGGCTACTGAATCCAGAATTGGCTGAGTGGCAGGAAGCAGAGGGTGATGACTGAAGGGCATGTGTGTGACTGGAAAACTACATCCAGTAGGGTTCCACAAGAATCAGTGTTGGGGCCATTGTTAGTGGTTCATATAAGTGATTTAAATTCGAGTCAGGAGGGTTGATCAACAAATTTGCAGGTGATATAAAAATCCGTGGTGTGGTAAATAGTGGGGACAACAGCGTTACATTACAGGAAGCTATAGATGGACTGGTCAGATGGGATCATCAGTGGCAAATGGAATTCAATCAAGGGTGAGGTTATCTACTTGGGCAGGACAAACAAGCAAGGGAATACCTGATGAATGTTGAGACCCTGGAAAGTACCAAGAATCACAGGGAAAACTGAAAGAACTGTGGATGCTGTAAATCAGGAACAAAAACAAAGTTGCTGAAAAAGCTCAGCAGGTCTGGCAACATCTGTGAAGGAAAAAAACAGAGTTAATGTTTCAGGTCCGGTGACCCTTCAACTTTTGGGCCCGGAATCGTTAACTCTGTTTTTCCCTTCAGAGATGCTGCCAGACCTGCTGAGCTTTTTCAGCAACGTTGTTTGTGTTCAACATTCACAGGGACTTTGACATGCATGCTCACCAGGCCCCCAAAGCAGCAGAACAAGTAGATAAAGTAGTTAAGGTGTCATATGGGATTATTTGCCTTTATCAGCCAAAGTATAGAGTTTGACAGGGAGGTTAGACTGGAATTTTATAAAGCATTGGTTGAGCCATAACTCGAGTACTGCGTGCAGTTCTGGAATCCACATTATGGGAGGGATGTGATTGCATTAGATTGGGTACAGAGGAGATATACCAAGATGTTGCTGGGCTGGAGAATTTTAGTTATGAGGAGATATTGGATAGAATGGGGGGTGTTTTCCTTGGAGCAGAGGAGTTTGAGAGGAGAACATGATTGAGATGTATATAGTTATAAAAGGAGCATAGACTGGTAGTCAGGAAGGAACTTTTTATCTTGGTGGAGGGTTCAATGACCAGGGGCATGGACTTAAGTGGAGGTTCAGGAGGCTTAGAAGGAATGAGTGGAAAACGCTTCTCACTGAGGGGGTGGTGGGAATCTGGAACTGCCCGCAAGATTATATATGTTAAATCTGACTGTGTATGTTTAACATTCTACTTATCTTAGTCCTGGGGGCAAACAAGAGTCTAATTGCTCACCTAACAATCACAAATACGCCAAGATAAGATGCAATATAGTGGCCATAAAGAGTGTAATAGCCAGGAATACTGCTTTAGTGATTTATCAAGATTTGAAGTTTTGATTATTTCATTTCACATGAAGAATCTGGGATGGAATTACAGTCAATATGTGCATTTTTCTTCAAAAAGATAATTCACAAGAAGTTTACTAATGAAAGTCTGCAGAAGTAAACACAAGGCGTTATATATCAATGTCCACAATAACAGGGACCATTAAGCAATTCATTTTTTCTGATGGCCTAACGAAAAACACACCTGTTACAGTAGGAATAATTCCATTGATGTGAACCCAGGATGGCTGCTGAGAATATATTCTTGGAAGAAGTGGTAGGTCTGTTTGGTTGACAAGCCTACTGGCGAATATCTGAACAAAGAAGTCGGAGGCCCCACCCTTCTACTTCCTGTGAATACTCAAGAGTATAGGAGAAAAAGAGACAAATGGACAGGTAGTGAGGTTTCAAACTGGGAGACTGTAAGGTGCAGTTCTGTCTAGAGCTGTAAGCTAAGATAAAGGTGAACTTTTGAAGTTAGCAGTTCTAGAGAAAGAAAAGCAATACCAAAATCAAGTAAGTTAGCACACACAGTTGGGCGTGTGGTCTCAGAAAACATAACAGAACAGAGATCAAGCAAATAAATATTTTAATTTCTTCGTACAATCACTCACTCCAGGGGTTTTAGTTGTTCATACGCATCAGGTCTTATTTCACTAGCATACAACAAAACAATAAAAAATTGCCAAGGCTGGAGCTCAAACAAAAAAAAACAAATTGCTGGAAAAACCACTACTTCATCACTATGCCAGAAACATTTGTCCCAAATGTAAGAAGCAGAGAAGATAACAATATTTTAAATTGGATTTATACCTGTAGCTATCATGTTTCTAGTTAGTGTTAAACACTGAAGCAGCTAAATTTCAAGTCAAATACAAAACATCACCAAGATCTTAAAATTACAAGTTAAAACAATAGCCAAGATGGAAGTTTTACTTCAATAGAGGTCTACGACGTAGGAAAAAAGGCCCTTGAGTCTGCACTGGTCAAAAGCAAGCACTTAACTATTCTAATCCTATTTTCCACCACTTGCTCCATATTCTTGAATGCCTTGGCATTGCAAGAGCACATCTAAATTTGACCTAAATGAGGTTTTCTGCCTCTATCACTCATACAGGGCAGAGAGTTCCAGAATCCCACTATGCCTCAGTTAAAAAAAAGCTTACACACCTCAATCTTGTCTTCCTTCACTGCCCTCATCTACACATCTGTTCCATTGCTTTACAGTGCCAAAATGTGAAAGTAGTAATGAAATTGTAGCAATTGTAATTGTTTTAAAAACGCAAATTTCTACAATGCAATGATGCGTCTCTGTGTTTGAGCAACTTGTTAAATCTAATATTCAATATTAAGTCATTCTATAGTATGAGAATCAGTTTGCAAATTGTTGCATGACAATGTAGAAAGACATTGTATTCTCAAAAGCTGGTGCCATAACTCACCTGTAACACCACTTGGGTACTGGCTGGGGACAACTGTAAATGATGAAGAGGCCCCTCCAAATGGTGCCATACCAGCTGACCCGCCAAATGGTGCTATGGTATGCTTGTTGAAATTACCAGATGGTCCTTTTGATGCAGGTGACTGTGTTAGCTGGGTGGGATCAGGACCATATTGAGTAATGTGTGTACCAACAGTTCCGGTAGCATCACCTGGTCCGTACTTCATAGCCGGCACTTTGTCCTCCTTGCTCTTTATGCAACCCATGGTTGAAGCTGCAAATAAATACAGTATACACTGTAAAACCAATATCATACTGGCTTTAAACACCAAACACTTAGCCAAAAACAGAACACAGAAATACAACTAATTTAAACATTTTACAACTGTAAGGAAAGAGAAAAAAAATCACATGGATACAAACAGTGCACTTGCCTGTATTTACAGCAGCAACAATAAAGGATGCAAGTGTAAAAAGATTACACCAATTGGTTTGAGTTAAAGTGCATGATAATTAAACTCAAAGTATTTTAATAGTTATTGGATAATAAAAAAGCTTTACCATACTATCAGGCTTTGAGTGTGAAAAGCTGAGGCTCAAATTCTCATCCAAAATTTGGTCACAACCATAAAGAAGGACATCACTAAGAGTGATCAATGGTTAGTAAATATTGGTACATCAGACTAGAGGATCAGGTAAGGGAACCATGTGCAAAACAGGTACTACAGGTAAGGATGCAAATGAAACTTTGGCACTGCTTGCTAAAGGAATGGAGTATAAAAAGTAGGAAAATGTTGTTGCAATTGTATAATGCATTGTTGAGGCTGCATCTGAAGTATTATATGGCAGAGGTGGCTCAAAGGGCTGAATTGCACCCCCCGCTCCTAAATGATGTGTTATGTTTAAAAGGCAAAATACCAATTTTGTTATAATGTTTCTATTTTTGTGCAGAATGATTTTGATTTTGAGAATGTAGCAGGGTTCATGTTGCAATGGCGGTAGGTATTATTTATGCTTAATTCTCCCCATCTCCAAGGTAATTTTTAATCTTAAGCAGTCTCACCATTGACTGTGGAATAAGTACGCAGCATTTTATTCTTATAAAAATGGGCACTTTGAACAGGTAAAACCTTACAATGGGCAGATTTGTTATGTACATAACATTGAACAAGACCACTTACTAAAATGTAAAAAGTGGGCTCTTCAATTTTGACAATTTGACATAAATCTGTCTGAATGCCTTTATTTACCTCAAGCTCTTCTGTTAGCTTTCGATCCAAGCATCAAACTAAACCTTCAAAATTAGCTGCTCAAGTTTCAGAAGGGAAGTTTTCCTCAATTACCGCTTACCATATTGCAATCTCCAATTGTTTCTGAAAATCAACTAAACATTTATTATTACTTCTCAGAGCTTGGGAATGAACTCTTGCCACTTCCTCCTGAAGAGGATACTTGATTGCCTTTAAGAAAGCAGAATTCAATTGACATATGAACACTACCATCTTGTTAATCAACTTACAAAGAACTGTACAGTAACTTTGCAGTTTTCAGTGTTCAGCTAGCTCTATGACATCTGCTAAGACTGAAGCTGATCTTCCTAAAACAAAATGTTCAACACCAAGATATGTGACCACCTGGGAAAATAAGACTCAGAAACAAGGAAACCTCAAAAAGAAATCATCCTAATTAGAAGGAAATAATAACCAAAAATTGAAACCATTCTAACAGGCTTTGATCTTCACCAAAATGTGACAAATTAAAATTAGTCTGAATTACCAACACCAATTACCAATAAAGTTCACAAGTTGTAACCTTACACATTGCTCAGCTGCAAAGTCTTTAAGTAATAAAGCCTTAGACTTAGTATAGAACATCTTAGCAACATCTCACAAATTGATTCACCCAAATAAATTACATAGGCAAACATGGAAATTATATTACATATTAAAAAAGAAAAAAAGAGAGAGAGTTCAAATGAGTTAAACAATAATAATCCTGAAGAGGAGTCATACAGACTCAAAACATTAACTTTTTTTCTATCTCCACAGATGCTGTTAGACCGAATGAATTTCTTCAGTGTTCTCCCCGTTTGTTTCAGATTTCGAGCATTTGAAGTATTTTACTTTTATTTAAATAAGTCATGTGGCAGTACAGAACTTGAATATTCCTGAAATAAAAAGTCATTCTGTTCAAGCTTTTCATCTTGCAAACATCAGGACAATTTGCTAATATTACCTTTGAATTGTTCTGATAGAGTACAAGTCAAAAGGCTTCAGTTAAATGTGTCCTTTTTCAATAACAATTAATGATTATTTTTGTTTTACTGTATGCTGGCCAGGATACCAGTAGAATTCCCTGCACTTCAAATATCTTTTGGGGCACGTAATGCCCACATGAATAAATGGCCCATGGACAGTGGGCTTCTGTTTAGAATAATCCTAGAACAGACAGCACCTCCAATGATGCAGCATTCCCTCATCTTAGATAGCAATCCTGATTTTGGACTTAGGAAAATGTTGCAGGTATTCATCATAATTTGCTAAAATGACAGCAACTACTGCACATTAAAGTGGAACGGATAAGGTCTTCTGTTCTTTTAGATTTATATAGTCAACATTTTATGACTTTATAACAATTTCTATGACTATATAATTGTGAAATTTGTTTCCAGTATTGTTCCTCTCCTCCCAGTAATAACAATAGTCAATTCTGCCCCTCAACTTACCTTTGGACCATATCCTTTAATACCTTTGCTTAACAAAAATTTTTATCTATCTCACATCTAAAATTAACAACTGATCCGGCATTAACTGCTACTTGCGAAATACCGCTCTAAACTTCTACCACTTTGTAGTCGAAGTGTTTTCTAACATAGCGCCTGAACAGTTTGTTCCTATGTTTCAGGCTGTGCCCTATAGTTCTGCTTTCCTTTGGAAAGGGAGTAGGGATTAGAATTACTGACATTCGTGTCGAGTGCCTGACCAAAGAAAATTTGAAAGCTACTGCTTTGATGACAAGTTCATGAGTCTCAAGTTCAACAATTCCCCTAACATTAAAGTCAAATCATTAATGTAAATACAAGGGCAAGCAAGAGGGAGGTTATTAATCATGAACAATTAAAAGAATTCCACTCATTTCAAGATAACAGACTGCAGCATCAGTAAGTGACTTTTCAAACTAACTTTTAGGCAGCTATATGTTAGGCAATTAGACACCACATTCTTTTTAATGGCAAACTCATCAAAAAATTCAAAGCATGTTTTATCTGCAATGGAAAAATTAAAACTTCCACTTTCTCTTGCAAAAGAAATTCTTTCCAGATTATTCTACTGTTAAATAGTACCAGAAAAAAGGAAACACATATGGCAGCAAAAGGCACCACTGGTGAGGGAATAGAATGTTCCGTTGCCATGCCCATTAAAACTACACGTGAAACCCATGCAGCCTTGCTCTCCTGATGGCACAAACACTCAAAGGCAGGAACACAAGTTTGCTACTCTTTTAAAGGGATTATGGAAAAAAGCATGCAAGTATATTTAACTTTCACCTAGGCTTCACCAGCTTCAGACAGCTGAGATGTACATCTCATTTTTCAGTCAGCTGTTTGAAATTCAAAACATGTTCTTTTCAGTTATAAACTGTGGCTGTTGACAGCAAGGTCAACACAGCTGCAGTCTCGGACGACGTCTCAGTGGGTCAAAGAGCAAATTAAATTTCAAAATTGGTTTGGCATAACTTAATTGCAAAACCAGCAATTTAAAAAATGCAATTTAGTGCTTTGATGGGGAAAGTTTTACCTGTAACACCATTTGACACCATCAACTGATATGGCTATTTGTCAAAATAAGCATTCAAAAAGATTCAACTGTCCTTCATAATGAATGCAATGTGTCTGAAGATAAAAATTTTTGCAACTCTTTCCATCAATTTTCCAACATCGTTTGCAGCTAAGGTGATGTTTTAGTAGTTAAAGCACTTTATTTTAGAAGATAAAAGTCTTTAAAAGGTTTAACAGGTTTAAATTTAATCCAAATTAATTTCAGCACCCTCTAAATAGACAAGTAGTCTAGGGGCAACAAAGGGTGTGGAGGAACAAGGTTGGAAGAGGCCAAAAGAATGGCGTTTTCATAACTAAATTAGCACTTGTGTCAATCTACTGGTAACTGTGCTTAGCCATGGCTGTCATACTTAATTCAAGGAAATTCAAGTAGGATTGGTTTTCGAAATTTTAGACAGTAGCGAGTTAGCAACCTAACCCTCAATATATTGGATTAGTTGTTACTGTTTGATGCATGATATGATTTTATTTAATAAGAGTTTCTGTATACATATGGAGTAAAATATTTAATTGATAATAATGAGTAAGCAATTATGATGCTTTGAATACCTTTTGCAAACTTTTAGTTTGGTTACTCCTGGTCCACTACCAAGACTGACAACACTTCCGATGTTTTTTGGTGGGACAAGAAAGATAGCAATGCCTAAAAACAGGTGCAAACCAGAAGAATGAGATGTTGGCCCAGAGAGAAAAAAAAACATTTTACAAGTTGTGCTTTGTATACTTCATTGTGAACTGTTACTGTATTTTCCCATTCTCAATGACCATTTTGTACTGCCCAATAACTATGTAACAACATTGTAGCTACACTGTAAATTAAAAAGTACACACCAAGCAGTAATCTGCAAGGTCAACTGACTTTTTCAAATGCAAAGTTACATTTTACTACGCATTGGATATCTAGAAACCTAGAACTGACTGAAAATATGGCATGTTTGAAAATACTAGCATGAGAAATACTATGCTTTCACAAATACTGAGCCAGTTAAATGATAATTATATCCAAAATAACGATAGCTAGTAAACTAAATTAAAAATACAATGTCTTAAGTATTTCCCTCTTGTGTCCTCCGTTCTCAACTCCCAGTACAAGGAAAGCATGTGAATGGAAAGGCTATTCTTGGATTGATGAGGATGAAATAAGGATACATGATTTAATGTCCAAACTGTGGGAAATCCTGAAAATCTATACAGTCTCTTTTCCAAAGATGACAGTCTTGACATCAAAACTGCTAACGCAGCAGTTTTTCTGTTTTTTTTAAAATAGAGGCATTTATACCAAAGTATAACAAGATTTAACAATGTCATATTCCACCCATTTCTTCATCTAAACTTAAAACCGTTCTCATTCTGCAAGAATATCGCTGACCTCATTTCCTCAGCTCTAGATAATGACAACTAACCAAACTTACCAACAGCCAAAAGAATTAAAAAACAATTCCGTATTTTTCAGCACACTCCTGAACTCATCAAGATGAAAGTAAAGACAAATGTCCTAATCAAGGAACTTCTGAATGGATGCTGTTCTAGCTTCCTAAACAGAAGGCTCACTGATTTTCCCATGTCTGTGATATGCTCCATCTCACCAGTGTCAAGAAAGCTAATCACGGGACAGGGTGTTGTACCTGTACCTGTGAACAGACTCATTTGAACCAGCGGTCTTGGAGTTATGGTGTCAGCCAACCTGTTTCTTGATAAAGAACTCAGTACACACATGGGAAAGGCAGGCATCAACTTTGGCAACTAGCAAAAGAACCATGAAAAAGCAAACTACCCACAGTCCTGAAGATGAGTCATACAAAACTTGAAACATTATCTTTCTCTCTCTCTCCAGAGATGCTGCCAGGCCCAAGTTCCTTCAGCATTCTGGTATTTGTTTCAGATATCTAATGTCCGCAGAATTTTACTTTTATTAAACTGCCCCATCGGACGAAGTGCTTATCCACAAGGCCTGTATTCTCAACATGATGTACAGTATTGAATTAATATCAGCCTTTGATAAGAGGTAGCTTCCCAAGTTTCAAGTCTGAAAGCATTTCTTGACCCGGTAAGAATGTATAAATATGATTTGAGTCCGAAACTTGAAAGCAATTCTTGAGAATGCCTCTGCAAAAGCATTAAGCAAGGCTTGAAGATTCTCTTCCCAAACAGCAGAGATGACATTAGTATCTGCATACCGAATTCCACAAGTGACGCTGGTGTTATTTTGTTAGATTTCAATAGGTTTCAGGTTGAAAAGTTTTCTGTCATCCTGTAAACATGCAAAGTTCACACCACGGAGATTCTTGACAAGAAGAATGGTGGCAACGAGGATGGAGAAAAGAATGGAGGCAATGGCATCATTGCTTGACATGTATTAACGTCAAAGGATTGTCATATTATCAGCAGTAATGGCAATGAACAATACCTTGTCTTGGAGAAAATGGGGGATGCTGAAGAAGTTCACTTGACAACAACCATTGACAGGGCCTTCCATAGCATTTTCCAAATGACTGAGTCAAAACCCTGACTCAGATCAATGAAGGCCAGATAGATAGAGTGTTGGTGTTGTTTCTGGCATCTCTCGGAGTGGCAGAGTGAAAATCATGTGCACAGTTCCATGATTTTATCCAAAGGCTCAATGACTTTCTGAAAGGATTTCCTCAGACTGGGAGAAGGCACTTATTTAGTATTTGGGCATTGAACTTCCTGGCAACTTAGAGTAGGGAGATGCCTCAGCAGTTCCCACAGTCCACTCAGTCTTTCTTGAAGATGGTGGTGATGGTAGCATCCTGAGATCAGCAGGGATTTCTTTTTCATCCCAGAGTTTCAGGAACAGTTAATAGAGATGACAGGCAAGCACGGCTCTTCCAAGTATGAAAATCTTTGCTAGAATCCGAAGTACTCCTACCACACTACTTGGGAGTTGAAGATCACCTTGCTGGGGAAACGGGGGGGATTTCCTCAAATATGTCCTCATCACCAACTGTACTGTAGTTTCTGAGTTCTTTGAAGTGCTTGCTCCATCAGACACTGATGTTTTCACTCTTTCAAAAGGGATCTATCAACTTACATCCATGAGAAACAGTTGTTTTTCACCTAAACTTTGAAACTATTCTGATTCCAGTACACCAAGCATTATCATTACATAATTTCCTAAGCTGTAGATGATAGCACATAACATTTCCAGTAAGTTACTCCTTGTTATTACCAGAGTCAATAAATTCCATCTCTGGTGTCAAGGATGCATTTTTAGTATTGCATGCAAAGACAAAGGATTTCTTTATGGATAGCTTCAAGTTCAAACAAGGTGAGCATGCTGGTGAAAATGAAGAAAAGAGATTTTTCTGGCTTGGGCATGTACACAGGAAGATGACTGTATCCCCAAAAATGTGTTACACAGGGCAGTTGTCTCTGCCAGGAGACCACCAGGGTGCTCAAAGCTTCAATTCAAGGAGCTGTCAAAACCGACATGCAAGTATTTAAACATTAATCGTGTCAAGGGGGTAGGTCTAGCTGACGATCAGTACAAATTGCAACATGAATGCTGAACAGAGATTGCCAGCACATGGTGGTTTTTAGAAGGTCCAAAGCAGATACCAGCCCTGAAAGCAAATTGTCAGAAATTACCCTGCGCTACATGCAAGAGACATCATGATGGGTGCATTTGTGATAGACTTTGCCTTTCTAGAATTGATTTGCTCAGTCATTAACAGTGCGGTAGATGACCTCATCCAATCTAATCGAAGTTCTGGGGCTGCAGTCTCATGATGACTCTCAAATGGAAGGATGGCAGCTGGTCAATCACTTATGTTAGACATGTCAGGCTATTAACTTTAGGATACCTGACGCCCCCGGATATTGTGCACCTTTCAACCAGTGCCAACAGATTCTGATCTGATCTGTGTGAGCAGTGTTGTGAATTTATACAGTTCATTAGGTATCACAATGAAAATATTTGTACACTGATGATTACCTAAAGCAGTCAGCAAGGTTTGATTACATCATAGAGATCTTAAAGAAGGCTTCGGCCCTGCTGTACCTCAAAAGTATGGATAAACTTCAGAATTAAATAAGCACATAGCTATTCAGCAGCAAAGACCTACTAAAACCAGAAATTACTTCACTAAAATATTTTAACATTTTTAAAAAATAAAATGTTTGCACTTCAACAAAAAAAAACTTGTGTAACCACTGGTTAGATTTTATAACACAAAACTAATAAATAAAATTGATACAAAATTGGCTGAGTGATATAAAACACAGTAATAGTCAATGGATATTTTTCAGGCTAAAAGGAAGGTTTGTAGTGGAGTTCTGCAGGGATTGGTACCTGAACCCTTGCTTTTCCTGATGTGTTAATGATCTGGATCTTGGCATGCAGCTAACAATTTCCAAGTCTGCGGATGACACTAAACTTGGAAGAGCTGTAAACTGAGGGTGGGTAGATGCATCAATGTCACTCTATCACCAGATCACTATTTCCATTTATTACTGTGTGAAATATAAACACTTTTTAAAATTTAAAAAAGCTTGAAAAATCACAAATTAATCCCTGACAAATTTCTTTGCTTCCTAATTGATGCGTGAATCTCTCTCAAAAATTAAAATTGACCATCTTTGGGAAAAGTCTGAAAGCCTGAGGAAATTAGAAATTAATTACATGCCCCAGGTGATTCAATAGATACCACTGTAACTAAGCTTAGTTACCATATTGCCATTTGTCCCAGAGTGTTGCCAATTTGTATGATTGTTACACTTATCGCCTCACCATATGGTGGAAGCAGTTTTCTCAAAACAAGTTCAATTTTAAATTCTCCCGAGCAATGCAATATTGTTCAATCTTTCCTTTGTAAAGTGAACCCTTCATTGCAGGAATGAGTCAAGTCAGCAGACATGGAACACACACAGTTTTAGTGGAACAGACACCATTACACTTTGAATACCTTATGTAATTGACTTAGAATCCTGGATATTCCAATCAACACAAGGCATAAAGAGGATATAACCACTTTACACAAAAAAAGGGCAGTAACACTTGATGTCTTAACAATTATAGTTTTTAAGTTATATTGGAGAAGCAAAAGATTCTTCAGACACATGGTGGAGAAAGATTTTTAGCTGTCACATCCTCACTGGCCACATGCAAAAAGTACTGCAAGTTGGTAGGTAGGCTGATGCAGGTTTGAAGAGTGATGTTTTCTTTATGGAACTGCCCAGTGGAAAAGTATAACAGACTTTCTTACAACCAGGTCCACTGCAGAAGACCACAAGAGGCATGCATTGAAAATGTGAAACTACTTGTGGCAAAGCATCTTAAAAGTTTAACTCCTTATTTGAAAGATTAAGTACACTGGAAGAATGCATTTAATTTTTTGATCCATTTCTATTTTCTCTGCATCTGTTTAAGCTAGCAGACCTTCGCCGTGATATATGTACAAGGTCATTATTCAGCATTAGTGTCAGAGATCTACAGCACAGAAAAAGGCCCTTTGGCCCATTAGGTGTCCATCAGTCAAAAACAACCGCCTGACTATTCCAATCCCATTTTCCACTACTTCGGCAATAGCCGTGAGCATCATAAATGTACACCTGAATATTTCTCACATGTTACAAGGGCTTCTCAACCCTCAACCCATTACTTGAACTCTGTCTTCAATTACTGATCCCTCCATCAAGAAGTAGTTATTTTACTGTCTCCCCTATCATAATTTTATATTATACATATGATTCACCACTGCTTAAACTTGTTCACCTGCTGCAAATCTGTTTGACCAATATCGAGAGGGACTGCAATTTCCACCAGTTCCCTGACCAACAGGAATTGCCAATTTGAAACAGCATTCACATGTCAACATGGATCCTCAACAGCATCAAATTCATCAGCACCAAAGCATTTCTGCTCAATATTCGTAGGCTGAAATCCATCTGTCCAATATTTAAATTTTTGACCTCCCAAGGGCTTCACAATTCTAAAACTAGCTTCCTGCACCCTTATAGCTATTTGAAACATTAATCATCCTCCAACACTTGTGTACAGCCTTCCCTTCTCTCTACCATTAATAGCTGAACTTTCAGTGTATGGGCGTCAGACTTGAATTTTTACTTTAAGCCCGAGTTAACATCATTTGACTAAATATTTACCTTTAAATCATCTTAGCTTGGCATCGATTTCTGTGTTTTTGTAGGACCACAAGACTCTTGTGTTCATGGTAGTACATAACTGTTCCTTAACTTCAAGAGAATGAAATTGAGATTGTTTTTCCTGACACAAAGGTAGTAAAGCAAGTTGAGAGTTGTACAGGGGACATAACCTATCGTATTGTAGTTTCCTTAAGTGAGTAGGTAAAGGTCTGACAAATACTGCATAATAGGGAAAATGTGAAATTCACCATTTTGGCAGGATGAATTAAAAAAACATATTACTGAAAATGGTGAGAAACTGCAGAGTTCTGACATGAAGGAGGATCTGGGTGTCCTTGCAATTACGGAGGGTTAGTATGCAGGAACAGCAAATACTTAGAAAAGCTAATAGAATGTTATCATTTATCACAGGGAAATACAGTACAGAAGCAGGGACTTCATGCTACAATTATACAGGACACTTGAGAGACCACATCAAGGATACTGTGTGCAGCACTGGGTTTCTTAATAAGCACTTCAGAGGAGGTTTAATGGATTAACAACCGGAATGGATTGGGTGCCTGAGGAATGGTTAGACAGGCTAGGTTTGTCTCTGCTGGAGCTTAGAAGAGTAAGATTGCCCTTGATTGAAACATAATAAATATCCCCATTTTTTATAAAAATCAAAAGAACTGTGGATGCCGAGAATCAGGAATAAGAACAAAAGCTCAGTAGGTCTGGAAGCATCTGTAAAGAATCCGTGAAAAACACTTTTCCTTTACAGATGCTGCCAGACCTGCTGATCTTTTCCAGCAACTTTGTTTTTATCCCTTTTTTTATATCCCATTTACCCATTTAATCACTTACATTACCTGTATACTCACTTTCCGTGATTCATGTACCATGACACAAAGTTCACTTTAGTCCTCAGTTGTGCAATCTCTCCCCATTTAAGTAAAATATTAGCGAGTTTAGAAAGAATTGAAGTGGATAAATTCAGATTTTCTTGCTTTGCATTCTGTCAAATTTTCACCTATTTATTGAACATATTGGTAACCCCATGCAGGCTCTTGGCACTCACTTCACAACTTACTTTCCTACCTGTCTGAGGTATAGATAATTTGGCACCTATTAGCTTTTCATCCAAGTCATTTATAAAAATTGTAAAGAGGGTGACTCCAGCATGGATCCCTGTGGCATTCTACTTGTCACATCTCGCCAACTCAAACATATCATAAGTACTGAAAAAACAGCAGCTGCTGTAAATCAGGAACAAAAACAGAAGTTGCTGGAAAAGCTCAGCAGGTCTGGCAGCATCTGTGAAGGAAAAAAAACAGACTTAACGTTTTGGGTCCGGTGGCAAAGATACTATAACTCTTCCACATTGTCTGTTTCCCGTTAACTAGCCAATTCTATTCAGCCTTTTATCTCAGCATGGATGGAGCAGGATGAACACAGCAGGCCAAGCAGCATCAGAGGTGCAGGAAAGCTGACGTTTTGGGCTCAGACCCTTCTTCAGAAATAGGCCCGAAATGCCAGCTTTCTTGCTCCTCTGATGCTGCTTGGCCTGCTGTGTTCATCCAGCTCTACAGCTTGTTATCCCAGATTCTCCAGCATCAGCAGTTCCTACTATTTCTATATCCATGCTATTAATTTACCCCTACTACTAGAACTCTTGTTTCGTGATAGTAGCCTTTGGTGGCACCCAGTCAAACAGTTTCCCGAAATCTGAGTAACGTTAACATATAATCCAAATGGTGGAAGTACTGTTTGATTTAAGAATGTTTGAATGATACAAAGAACACAAAGATTTAAAACAAGAGCAAAAACAGAAGATGCTGGAAAAGCTTACTACATCTGGTAGCATCCGTAAAGAAAAAAATTAGAATTAATGTTTTGGGTCTGGTGACCCTTTCTTAGAACTGATGGTAGCTGGGAAAATGTCAGTTTACATGCAGAAAATTGGGAGGGGATGGTGTAGGACGTAAATGATAGGATAGAGCCTGAAGGCAGAAAAGAGCAGTTGGATCGTCAAAGGAGTTGATAACGATCTGGCTGGGGGGTGAATTGTTGTTAATGGAGGCTGTCAGTGACTAATAACAGGTAGTGTGTAATAGCAGGCTGTGTGATAACAAGGCCTGATGTATGGGGTAGGGGGCTAGGACATGGTGATCCATGGACAGCTGAGGTCCTAAAAATTATTAAACTCGATATTGAGTCCAGAGTACGGACAGGGTGAATCAAGGACCAGCTGTTCCTCTTGGTTGAGGGGCCGATCATGATAGGGTATAGTTTTAGGGTAAGGGGTAGGAGATTCAGAGGAGGTTTGAGGAAAAAAGCTTTATCACTTGTTGGGTGGGGGTAGGGAGTCTGGAATGCCCTTCTGGGAAGGTAGTCAAAATCAGAAGTCCACCACACTGGATTATAGTCCAACAGATTTATTTGGAATCACAAGCTTTCCGAGTGCAGCACCTTTGGTCAAGTGAAGAGAGAGGCTGGAAATCTTACAACTTTTAAAAAAGTACTTGGAGGAGTACTTCAAATATCATAAAATTCAAGGACATGGGACAAGTGCAGGAAATTGGAATTTTATTGGGAGTTATGTCGGTGCTGACTTGATGGGCCGAACTGCCTTTTCTGCAATTGCTTAATCTGTGATTGTGAATTATATATAGCCAGAGCCTCGGAGGTGCAGTTTCAAAATATATATTTAATCAAAAGCTTGGATGCACTAGAACACGTTTAATTTAGACTTAAGCTTTTCAAGCATGCTGCAAGTCTTAAAGAATTTTAGTAAAATGTTGATTAAACAAAGATACACTGAAATATAATGATCTAGACCTTTCAGGAATGGTAATGCCTCTTTTTACAGCTCTGGCTAGTGTTCGGGTAAGTTTTGAAAGTTCCATTTTTTAATAAATAAGAATGTTTGTAAATAGGCAAGTGATTAAGCTGGTTGCTGAGTGACCTGAGTGAGGTGTATTTAAATCAGCAGGGAGGTGGGGCTAGCTCACTAAAATTTTACACTTCTCAGGCAATTCCCATGCATCGTGTATTTTCTAACACATGCCCCATCAGCATCCTGCAGATGTTCCAACTCTGACAATCTGGAGACTGGGAGATTTGGACTACCAGTTTCTGCTGTAGAAGATGTTATAATAATTAAGAAAGTAAATCAACACAAGGACAGTTACAGAATCATAGAAACCCGACAGTATGGAAGCCCATTGAGTCCACACTGCCCTTTTGAAGAGCATCCTACGCAGATCCAACACCCCTCTACCCTATCCCTGTAACCCTGAACATTGCAAGGCTATTCCAGCTAACAGGCACATCTGGGACACTACGGGCAATTTAGCATGGCCACTGCACCTAACTAGCACATTTTTGGACTGTGGGAGGAAACTGGAGCACCCGGAGGAAATGCACACAAATAAGGGGAAGAGAGTGTGCAAACTCCACACAGGTGCCCAAGGTTCGAATCCAACCCAGGTCCTCAGTGCTGTGACGCAGCAATGCTAACTGCTGACCCACTGCACTGCCTGCCATTGTGCAGCATCCTAATAATTCACTCGACTCCTGATGTTCTGGATTAGGTGCAGTGCTCGAAATATATGACGACGGTGATTAAATTTGTCCTCAATACACCCTAAATTTCCCAGGAAAATTCAATTATTGGAGAGGCAATCAGAAAGAAATCTCATGTGAGAGACAGACAGAATCTAATGAGGTCTTGCTCTTCCAGAGATTCGCTCTCTCTCCCCCACCCTGGCTGCACCTTGAGACAGAATCTCTGGCTACAGGGAGTGGGAGGGAGGATGAAAGAAGTGAAAGATGGGCTCACAAGCTGAAGGAGAATTTATACAGGTCAGAGTAGGCCTGTGAGCTGTCATTCAGCCTAATAGAGAGAGGTGCGCACCCATTGTCCCATTTGAGGTTTCAGTAAGGAGGGAGGAAGCAGAGTGAATCCTGACAGGATTGAATCATTTACTTGTGGGGGAGGCCCAGCACTGCATGGACAGAAGATTAGTTCAGGATATTCACCTCAATCTCGACTTGCTTCCTAGACAACCACTTGTTTGAAATGGAATTCAGGGAATTCTCCAATTCTTTGTTTACGCAGCTGCAGGTGGCCAGGAGCTGGGAGGCAGAAGACCCAATAGTTGTCAATGTTCTAACAGCAACAACAGCTTTAAGCTGAGATGTCACAGTCAGACGTTTAGGGCCACAGTTGAGTTAGAAAGTGGTAGCACACTGGTGGCTGGTGCAGTTTTAAAGGGAGATATTTTTCAAATCCCAATGTCAAAGGAAAGGTAAAGAAAATACCTTTTTTTTGTCCTTGGTATTTAAAATTAATTACTTTTCAATTTTTTTTCCCTTCATCTCTCTTTCCTCTAATGACTCGTTGACAATAGATGATACTGACGGATGACATGTCTTAGTAGATGCACTGGCATTAAATTTTATAAAATTTATTAGATACTGGAAAGATTTCATTAGGCTGAGTAGCAGCAAACACAATTCCTCTATTCAAGAGAGGGGAAAAAGAGATAGAATATGGGAAACTATAGGGTGTTTTTGCTGGTTGTCAGTTGTTGGGGTAAGATATTAGAATGGATTAAGGTGGTGACAACTGGACGCACGGATAAAAAATTCAAGCTAAATGGGAACAGGTTTATGAAAGGGAAATCACGTTTAACCAATTTACTGGAATCCCTGAAGGAATGACATGTGCTGTGGTTAAAGGGGAATCCGTTGATGTACTTAGTCAAATTCTAGAAGGCATTTGACAACGTTCCACATAAAAGATCGTTGAATAAAGCAGGATACCATGGTGAGATGGTAAATACTAACATGGATAAAAGATTGACAGAAAACAAAGTATAAACAGACCTTTTTCAAATTAGCAAGATGTGATGACTGCAGTCCTGCAGGACTCTGTGCCATGGCCTCAACGTTTTACAATTTATATCAATTACTTAGAAGAAGGGCTTAAAAGCCGGATGACACAAAAATGGGTTGTGAAGTATGTTGTGAAGACGATATAACAAGGATATAGTCTGATCTCAACGAATTTCATGATTGAGCAGAAGCCTGGAACATAAGGGGAGAAAATGTAATGTTGGTCACTTTGCTCAAACAGTAAAAGAAAAATGTATTTGAACAGAGAATGACTACAGAGGGACCTAGGTGTTCTACTGCATAAATCACAGAAAGTTAGCATGTGGGTACAGTAACCGATTAAGATGGCTAATGAAATGTTATCTTTTGTCAGGAAAGGAATTGAACATAAAAATAGAGATCTTCACATTTCAATTACTCAGGGCATTAGTAAAACCATGTGTCAAATAGTTTTGTTGTTTTTGTTGTCCTATTTAAAGGAAGAATTTAAATATGTTGGGAGTGGTTCAAAGATTTACAGGATAATAAAATGAGGCTGGATGAACACAGCAGGCCCAGCAGCATCTCAGGAGCACAAATGCTGACGTTTCGGGCCTAGACCCTTCATCAGAGAGGGGGTTGGGGTGAGGGTTCTGGAATAAATAGGGAGAGGGGGGGAGGCGGACCGAAGATGGAGAGAAAAGAAGATAGGTGGAGAAGAGAGTATAGGTGGGGAGTTAGGGAGGGGATAGGTCAGTCCAGGGAAGACGGACAGGTCAAGGAGGTGGGATGAGGTTAGTAGGTAGGAGATGGGGGTGCGGCTTGGGGTGGGAGGAAGGATTTACAGGATTGGTATTGAAATAAGGAGCATGTCTAATGAGGAAAGATTAGACGGGCTGGTCCTTTTTACACTGGAGTTCTGAAGACCGAGAAGTGATTTGATTGAAATATGAGATCCAGAATGGTTTTGACAAGGTGGGCATGAAAATGATGCCAAATGGTACAGAAGAGTCCCCAGGGCTAGGGGCTGCTACTTCAAAATTAAGAGTGATTATCTTTGGACACAGGTGTTGTGAATTTATTTTTCACTCAAAGGGTGTGCAACTTTGGAACATTCTGCCACAGAAGGTAGACGTAGTGGAGTCTTTGAATATTTTTAAGGCGGAAGTAGACCGATTCCTTGCTGAACGAGAATTTAAGTTAAATGACTGTCAGGACACAGTTCAGATTCAGGTCAGCCATAGTCTAAATGGTGGAGTGAGCACAAAGGTCTAAACTCCTGCACATGAGCCCACTTTCTGATGGGACTGTGTATATTGGAGGTTGATGAATAATTTTGTTTTCCCACCCCTTCAATAAACTGAAATGTGAAATATTTGTTGCACACCACAGAAGTTAATGGGATTACTTTCCTGTTCAAGATAATCAGTTCAAACAAATCAAATTAGAAACTTTGAATGCACTGCATTTGAGAATAGACTTTAGCATAGCAAGGTGGCAACTCATTCCATTTTTGGCTCCAAAATGTTAAAATATGAACCTGCAGAATGCAGGCTGCAAAACTGCCACAACATTTGTCCCCACAAATCTGCTTTTTCTGGAAAAAGGCAACGCACAGACAAGTAGATACTGACTTGTAAGATAATTTTGGATGCCAAAAAAATTTGATCTGTTTGAACAAGTACATGCACAGGCATGCAAACAATCATAAAACCAGAACTGCAGACGCTGGAGATCTGAAACAAATAAAAAATAGATATTTCTGGAGAAACTCGGCAGATTTGGCAGCGTCTGTTAAGTCCAGTGACCTTTCTTCAAAACTGCAAGCTATCATATTTTTCAATCAAGTCAAATTTCCCTGTTAGCTGTGAACTCCATCAGCGCTGGCCATTACATTTTCTAAACACACCTTAAAAAGCAGCATGTAGAAAGTCTAAATTGGAAAATGTTAATAACAACATTTCAGCAGACCAGAGAACAGCAGATTAGGACTATAAATGTCACATACCAGGTATATCAGAATAAGCGTCTTTAAATAAATATTTTCATCAAAATAAAGTTCAAAGTAAACTGAGGTACAATCTTGAAAATACACTTTGGGATAACACCATACTGGTATTAAATCAGCTGATTAGAAATACTGCTCTAATCCAGCATAATTTAAATGGGTTAACATTTCCAATAAATTACAGAGAAACTTATCAATATTCACATTAATAAACTTTTCCAAATTGTTCTAAGATTTCATATTATACTTGAAATGTCAACTGTTGCTTTCTCTATTTATGGCGGAGAACAGAGATTTTCTTGTGACTGCATTCACAAGCCTCAAAATATTTTAACAGTAAATTGTACATTATACAATCAGTAGTGATTTTACTAAACCAACATAAGGAGCAAGAAAACCTTAACAGGGAAAAATCAGGAGATAGCTCAGGCAAAGTGAAACTACGCCACCAGAGGGGTTAAATATAGGGTATACTAACCCAGAACTCTGTTGATGAAAAAGATAGCGAGGAAGATGAAGCAGAAATAGTGTACTCATAAACAGGCTGGAAAAGGGGAGCCAGAGGAATTGAAAAGAATGAGTAAATACTAGCAGTTAGCAGAAGAGGGAATTTTAATAGGCATATAATTAGGGAAGGTGGGAAGGGGAAGCTGAGCAGGATCCAAAAAGAGGTATTATGCATAGAGGAGGAAGGCATGGTTGATGTAATCAAACTTTTAAGCATGTACACTGAAGGTCCGTTGCTTGAAATAGAGGTGTTGTCGTCAATAAAGGCCAAACCTGCAAATTGTGCCCAGTCCCCTTCCAATGCATGCAATCTGGTGTTTGGCATCTTGTATAGCACCACCTACCAAGTTTCATCTTTTCATCACTAACTCTTTCCGTCTTGCTCAACAATCCACTTTTGCATGACTTTTTGTGGATGGTATCTTTCTTCCCTGGCCCCAACACAGAGCGAGAGCGAGAAAAAAAAATGTGCCCGAGTTTGAACATGAGTTAAGAAGTTTCAGAAGTACTGGTCATAATTTTCTAATCATCTGGAGATATGGCAGTGGTGCCAGATGACTGAAGAATTTTAACTGACAACAGTTGTTCTAAAAAGGGTATCAGGAAAAGCCCAACAATTGCTGGGTAGTCAGTTTAACTTGGTGAGAAGTCTTGTAGAAAATTCAAGAAAAAAAAATTAACAGCTACTTGGTTAACTGTGGATTAAAGGAAGGCAAGTAGTGTTTAATTAATTTGATTGAAGATTTTTGACATGAGCAATGTGATTGATGTGATGTCCTTGGACTTCTAAAGGCTTATGATAACATACTACAGACTTGTCAGCAAACTTGAAGCCAAAAGGGACAAAATGGACAGTGGCCACAGATATAAAATTGTCTGAACACAGAAAACAGTTGCAGCTGCTCTGTGCGAGTATTGTATGCTGCTTGGAAGGGGTTCACAGAATTTTGTCACCATGACAATGACGATTGGAGCCATATCTCCAAGTTAGTAATGGCATGTGGCTTGGAGAGCCTGGAAGTGTTAGCACTTTTACGGATTATGTGCCAGAAGTCATGGCTTTGGGAGGTGCTTTTGTAGGAGCCATAGTAAATATTTAAGGCCATCATAACATTTAATTGAGACATACAAACTTGGATGATGTCTGTCTTCTGGTGTTATTGGAGTTCTAGCCATCCTGGCAAGTGAGGGGTATTCCTTCACATTTCTTGACCCTGTAGATTGTAGACAAGTTTATGGAGCCAGAAGGAGAGCTGTTCAGCTGAGAATTCCTGTCCTCTGACCTGCTCTTCGTAATACTTTAAATACATGGCTGATTTTTATCTTTGGTTTTTCCTCAATGGTAACCTCCAGGGTGGTAACAGTGGGAGAATTCAGGAAGAATAATGCCACTGAATGTAAAAGGGGAGACGGTCAGATTCTCCCTTGTTGGAGATGGCTATTGTCTAGCATTTGTGATGCACAATTGTTTCTTGCCCCAGAACAGCTGAAATCTAAATGGTGTCCCCATCGTGCTACATTATTTCATTATTTGAAGAATGACACATAGCGCTGAAAGCTGTGCTACTAGCAATGGCAGAACAGATTCAGTGGGCTGAATGGCTGACTTCTGTTCCTATATCTTATGGTCTTTCACATGGATCCTGGCTGAGTGCCACCAAGTCCTCTTGCTCTAACTCAGCTTCAGCAAAATGCCAATAAACTTGTATCCATTTTGGTACATTTTACTTTGGAAACAGATAACAGGAAGAATATTTGATAAGTATAGAAAGATACTGTCTTTTCAAACTTCGTGTACATTGCATGATTTTATTTTAATCAAAGTATTTTTAAAAAAGCATGAAGAACAATGCAATGTGTTGTAGGCACTGCTGGCTAGGCCAGCATTTGTCTATCATAAATTGGCCAGAAGACAGTTAACAGTTAACCACATTGCTGTGGGTGTAGAGTCATATGTAGGCCAGACCATGGCAGGTTTCCTTAGTCATTTAGTGAACCAAATGGGTTCCCCCCCCCGCATCATAGAAACTCTAAATTCAGAACTTTTTGTTTTATTGAATTCAAGTTCCACATCTGCTGTGGTGGGATTCAAACCTGGATCTCTTGATTAAAAAGTCTAGCAGTAAGAGGATGAGGCCATCAATCTCTCTATTTCATGTTTCTAATTTTTGGCTGGTCTGAACCTTGATTGATATTTTAGTAGTAGGACTGAAAACTTTTCATAGCCATATAGCGCAAGAGAGGCCCTTTGACCCATCAAGTTGCACTGACATATCTGCATTAATCAAACTTGCAAACACCTGGCCCATAGCCTTGAATATTATGACATTTCAAGTTGTCAATCAGGTATTACTTATTTTCGTCTTAAATCTTCCAGACAGTGTCTTCCAGGTTCCAAACACCCTGTGGGTGAAAACATTTTTTCCTCAAATCTCCTCTAAACCTCCTGCCTCTCACCTCAGAATTGTGATCCCACGTTATTGACTCTTCAACTAAGTGCATTCTAAAACTAGTCACACAACTAGCCTCACAATTCTAATACAATTGCTACAACGGCAACCTGACAATACGGAAACATACCCAATTATGTCCTGTCCATAAAAAGCAGGGCAAAATCAGCCTGGTCGATTACTGCCCTATCAGTCTACACTTGACCATTGATAGCAATAGACGGTGCCATCAACTGTGCTACAAAGATGCGCTTGCGTATAAACCTGCTCATTGATGCTCACTTTAGGAATGGGCGCGGGAGGGGTAGTGGTGAGAGCCTTCATTGGTTGGCGCTCTCTCTTGTACGAAGGAAGAGGATCATCCGTGTTGGAGGTCGGTCATTTCAGTCCTAGGACATCACTGCAGGAGCTCCTCTATGTACTGTCCTGGGCCCAAACATCTTGAGCCCAACAAGGGTTATGTGTAGACGGCAAGAAATTGCGTGTGAGGCCTCAATCCCATTGAGTGACAGAGCGACCTACGACTGTTCCTATTTATTTCCATTTAACCATTTTTTCTAATCAACTTGAACGGAGATGTTGTAACACACCACTAAAGCAGGTGGGACTTGAACCCTGGTCTTTTGGTCCAGGGGTAGGGACACTACCGCTGCACCAGAAGAATTGCCTCCTACTGTTTCTATTTCTTATGGTCTGATTGTCTTCAGCTGCTTCAAATATTTTCCTTCTTTTAAAAGATCAGATAGGTGTTCTCTCTTGTGGAAGAGCCTAGGACCAGATGGTACAACATCAAAAGGGTTTGATTGAGATGAGGACTCCTTTACAGCCCCTTGCAGCAAAGAATCCCACAAATACGTTATATTCAGAAGAACTTCCTCACGTTGGTCTTAAATGTGCGAACCCTTATTCGGATGTTATGCCCTCTAGTCCCAGACTCTTTCACAAGAGTAAACACCTTTCTGCATCTATCAAGTCCCTTAAGGAACTTGTATGTTTCAAGAAGATCACATCCTCTCATTCTTCCATATTCTGAGTATATGCCTAATCTACTCAATCTCTCCTCATACAACAATCCCACCAAACCAGTATCAGCCTACTGAATCTTCTCCAGACCGTCTCCAGTATATCTTTCCTTAGATAGATAAAGGGCCTGAAACTGTCCACAGTAATCCAGATGTGGTCTGACTAGTGCCTCGAGTAGTTTTAGCAAAATTTCTGCTCCTAAATGCTGCTTGACCTGCTGTGTTCATCCAGCTCTACACTGGGTTATCTCCCTACATTTATACTTCATTTCCTTGGAATTAAAGGGCAAAATTCCATTTGCCTTCCCTATTATGTGCTAAACTTGGACATTAACTCAGATTCACAGATGAGGACCCCAAAATCCAACTGATCCGCAGCTTTCTGAAATCTTTCTCCATGTAAAGAATATTCAGTTCCTCTATTGGTCCAGTTAAACCTCTCATTCCCTGACATTATAGTCCACCTGTCTTGGATATAATACATTTAATTTTTTCATCCAAATCATTAAAATTAAACTGTAAGACAATTTTCACTCTAGTACCAATCACTGTGGCACACAGTCACAAGTTGTCATCTTGAAAATGCAACTTATCCCAAGCTTGTGCTCTAATACTTAGTCAATCCTTTCTCTATGCTCACATATTTATCTCCAGTATCAGTGGCTCTTCTATTAAGTAGCCTGACATGAGGCACCCTATTAAACAGCTTCTGAAAATCCAAATAAACTACATCCACTGCTTCCCTTTTATCTATCCTGCTTGCTACCTTGAAGAATTTTAATACATTTGTCAGGCACGATTTTGCCTTCATGAAGCCATTTGATGTTACACATTTCCAAATTCTCTGCTATTACATTCTTTATAATAGACTAATATTTTCCAAATGGCAGATATTAAACTAACTGGTCCAAAGCAATCTATTATTTTGTTCACTTCCATTTTTAACTAAAGGTGTTACATTGACAGTTTTTCAATCCCTGGAACTTTTCCAGAATATAAGGATTCCTGCATGATGACTACCATTGCATCCACAACCACTGTATCTGCCTCCTTTAAAATCCTAGAATACATCTCATCAGATCCATGACTCAATGGTCTTTAGAACCATAAACTTCCCTAGCACTTTACCTCTAGCAGTAGTTAATACTTCATTTTCTGACCTTCTTTTGCCCCATACTTATGTAGGAATTTTGAAATGCTATCAGTATCTTCCACTGTGAAGACTGACGCAAAGTATTTGTTCCATTTCCTGGTTCCCAACATTATTTTCCCAGACTCATTCTGTAACAGGTCTAGGTTTGCTTTGGATTCCCTCTTCTTTTATAAACAACAAAAGCTTTATTTTAACTGACATTCTTGATAAATCAGCAAAAATTATACACCTCAAGTACCAAAGTTTACTGTATTATTCTATCCAATTATTACAATTTTTAGGTTCATTGAATTTAAATGAATTGAAAGTAAATGTAAATATACTTGCTGTTCAATAGAATGGCCACACAAAATATCAACAGTTGATTAAATTGAGTCAACTTCTCTCAAATGCCGCAATGTCCTCAGTTGAAGATGCAAGTGAGAAAGGTCTCTGCTGTTAAGTTTTACTTAAGACAAAGTTGCTCTGTTATTTAAGTGGTTTACACTATAAATGATGAATAACAGTGATCACCACATTACATTTTTAGTACTGTGTTTTTGATGATTAATGTGGATCTCCTGATTATTTAGAATATTTGATCAATTGGTATATTCCTGGTCCCATAGCTGCCAGATAATAAAAAGTTTACTATATTTAAAGAAGTTCTAGGTGTCAGTCTTAATATTACTTCCAAGTTTATCCTGTCTATTTTCCCAAACCTTCGATTTACCACTGATCTTTGCCACATTAAAAGAAAAAATAAATCTGTTCCTACCCTTAACGTTCCCGGTTAACGGGTGACTTATCCCCTTCCTGGAATCCTTTTCCCTCATGGTTCTTTCTCTCTGTTGTGAGCCATAACTACTTTCTTTAAACATCTGCCATTGTTCTTCAATGAACTTTGCTGCTAAAAAAAAGTTTCTCAGTCCATTCCAGCCACCTTTGCCCTCTTCCTTTTATAACTCTTTTATGCACACTTGTTTCTGATCCAAGTTCCTCCCTCTCAAACTGAATGCTTAATTCTACCATATTATGGTCACTGTTTCTGAAGAGATAGAAATTTGCAAAAATTGGACTAAGGCAAATTGCTCCTCCAAGCCTGTCATGTCATGTCATGTCATTATGATCATGCAGTGCAACAGTCTGTTCTTGCTTATTCCCTTGTATCCTTTGATTTCTGTAGCACTGAGATCTTTTATTCTGGCATATTTATTAAAATTTGCCCTATAACCAAAACAGTCTGATCACTGGTTAGATCTACAACATTTTGTTCTTGAAACTGTCTGAAATACACTATGAATTCTTTATTATGGCTTCTTCTACCAATCTATTACTCAAATCTGCAAGATGATAAAAACCGTGAATGGTTAATTACTGCCTTTGTTACACACCCTTATTATTTCCTACCATACAGCTACTGTTGTTAAGGGTGGGGGGGGGGGGGTGGAGAGAAGAGGTGGAGGCTACAGATTACTCCTGCCAGTGGTCTTCTTTGTTACCTCAACCCTTAAGGTTTATTTATTGTCAATTCAAGGCAGTTTCTTGCTATCACACTTATTCCATCCCATACCAACAATGCTATCCCATCCAACTTCCTTCCTGTCTTTGTTTGCAAAAAATCACATATTCTTAAATATTTACTTCCCAAAGGAAAGCTTTGATCCTCATGATGGCTCTAAGATTGTATGTAAGTACATGTATTTGTATGATTAATTCATCTATTTTGTTCTGAATACTACACATATTTAAAATCCATTAATTTTGCCTTTTTAACCATATTCCTCCCAACCCCAAACTGTCTGCTTCTGGGCTGTACATCTGTATAACTCCGCCCAATAATTTCATTTGCTTCATGACCTTAAAACCTCATGTTAAATTTTATTGAATCTTGTAAATCTGCATTATCCCTTGCTCTGGGCATTTGCTGGGTAATCCATACAGCGCAAATTACACTGATAATTAAATTAGGATTGTCACTCAGGCTCTCAGTGTGCTGCATTGGCATGTATTGGAAGCTACATATATTAGAACATTAGCCTTTTCAGTGCAAGTGTGTAAACTGCAACTGTTTCGAGTCAACAAAATAGGTGATTACAATTCGCTAGCTTATTTCTCAGCAAATACCCTGACCAGTTAACCAGCCTAGTTTAAATTTAAAAACCTTGCACTTAATTCTCAACCAGCATTAATAGGTGCATTCTCCATGACAACATCTATACCAGTCAGAATCTGTCTGTCAAACAATCAGCACTCTCATGCAATTTAAAATGTTGGCTTTCCCCTTGAATTGATATTCTTATGAAATATTAATCAGTGCAAGGGAAAAAGCCACAAAACATTCCTTTACTTTCAGCAATACTCATTAATTAATTAATTCATATCTGATCATACATTTGTCAATAGATACTATCTTTACTTTATCGCCACTGTCATACTCACTTTCAGTCTTTCTTCTCAGGGCCTAAATTCAACATCTGTAATTCTGCGAATAAAGTCTATGTTTATTACTTCTTCAATACCTTATCCAATGATTGCACACCTTAAGTCGATAACACTCTCATATAACCAAACAGTTCGGAGATTTTTCATCATATGCGTCCTTTTTGACATAAATCTTCAAAGTGAGCATCAGCACCTTCACCAAACATAGTTGCCAGACACAGGCTGTGCTGAATATTAGGTATAGTGTCTTTAATTAGTCAGTTTCATATATGTGCAGCATTCCAAAGCATCCTTCACTGAGAAATGTTTGGGAGCACTTCTGTTCCTCAGGTCTTGCCTCATAGTACATAGCTCACAACCATAAACTTGTCTTTATGCTTAGACTTCATGGATCTTGAAATTCATTATTGCATTGGCTGTATCATTGCTGTTATGTTTGACATATATATGTGTCAAACATGCTGTATGCGATAAGAATTTCAGCACTACAATCTGATGATCAATTGTAGAGCACAACAACTTCTTGCACTTCTCACCAAATCCCCCAATTTATGAGTGCAAGTCTTGGGATCAAAGAGCTTCTCAATCTAGACCACAAACATTTTCCTGACTGTCTCCACTCTCTGAGCACAATAGTGAACTGAAAATATTCTAATCCCTTGAAATGGGATGCTGGCTTTATCCGATACACATGAATTTACACTTGTGTGGCAGCTGTATCTAGACAACTAAGCACACCAAGCTTTTTTTTTGCAAGTTTTACAGACTGTTCCTTCATTGGCTACTGCAAAGGCTTTCCTTGTTATATACCGCAAATATATGAATCATTCACTGGAGTCAAATTTTAAACTATAGCAGAAAGTTTTTATTCAGCACTTAAGTTAGTGAACATATCAATGTAATTTTCAGCTGCTTCATGCTCTGCTGCGGCTTTATTTTTATGTGGTTAATTACCTTTATCCATGGCACCCTTTAAATTTGGTTAACCAATCTGAAATAATAGTTACACAGATGTGAAATATATGGTTGATCTCAAAAATTCCCGGCTGGCTGAATCAACATGGCCTTGTCAAAGTTATCATTCTCTCTCTTATGAATTCACTCCCTTGCCTTTAAGTTTATGCATAATGCTTTGTTTAATCATTTCTTTCTAAACGTCACTTGCAGCCTAGAACTTCACGACTTTTTTTTAACCTTGCGAATGGCAGAAGTTTCCACCTCACACCTAACCTGATCTCTCTATCTAATTACATCAATAGTTCCACTGTCTTGGCCAAGAACAATGAATGATGCTTTCATTTTGCAGTTTTACCCATGATACTGTCCTCTTTTGCCACAATTGCAATAGTAGTTTGAACTTTTGGGTGAGGCCAAGTGTAGGTATGACACTGGTGCACAACTATAAATAAAGTGACAATACAGATAACTGGCCTGGCACACCACTAAGAACTAGCACCTAGCCAACCTTTGCCAGTAAGTCAGAAATGATGTAACTAAACATGGAATGAAAATGTTTCAGAACATTTGGTTTTCAGACAGCCTATTTAATGGTATGTTCAACACACTGCATGAGATAATAGCTATCAGTGCTTGTAAAAACCCCTTCTATTTGAGCCAGTGGTTAAGCAATCATTTAAAGCCACACAAGTGAAATTTCACACTTTGGCAAAGGCTTGTTGCATAGCTCTAATCATGATTGTTTTTTAAAGTCATGATGTTTAAAAGCAGATGTCAGGATTTGAAAAGTGAGATGTTATATAAAGAACCCGGTTTTCTTTATTAGAATACAGGAATACACCATTTTAAGAAATAAATATGCCCCAGGAAACCACTACTTAAATTGAAGCTACTTAGATGAAAGTAGATTTTATCACCTAAATGTATCACATATGAGGAGATGCTTTTACAATCCAAGACAAATGCCTTCATTATAAACATTAAAAACAAAACAATATAGTTAACTTTCTACACTAGCAGTCATGTGACAAACAAACAATCAGAACAAATTTTGCTTTTCCCGATCACTATGTCCATGACGCTTCAGGGATTACCTACTCTGACATGTACAACCGATCTGGACATTGATCTCCATTAATGGACAGCTTCGCAACCATTGTCTCCTTTCTGCAATGCTGATGACCACTCTCCAGATGAACAGATTGCTGACCAGGGCTGTCTTGCTCACAATGTTCTGTTTCACCATCATATTGGAAGTCCAAGAAATTTGTAATTTGGAAGTGATCAAGGCTGGAGCTGTCAGGCACCTTGTCAACCTCCTGTGGCTCTGATCTCCAAGAAATTGTACATCACTGTCTAAAGAGGCTTTAACCATTCCTCTACTAGCACTGTTACTACAATGGACCATGAAAGCAAGCATTAGGTACAGCAAATAGTTAGGAAAGTAAATGGCATGCTGTCCTTCATTGCAAGGTAGGCTTAGTGTGGCTGTAAAGCACCTTCGTGAGACATCACTTACAATAGTGTGTGCAGTTCTGGTGGCCTCATTTAAGGAAATTTACAATTGCCAGACAGGGAATACGGTTAAAGGTCACCAGACTGATTGCTGAGATACAAAGTTTGTCATACGAGAAGAGATTGGGTTTAGAAGAATAAGACTGAATCTCAGTGAAGTGTGTAACATTATGACAAAGCGGGGTTCCTACAACAATGGCACATGGTTTTCAGATACAGATTAAGGATTTTTGGGCTGAAAGCAGAAAAATGACTTCAAGAAGTGGTAAACATATACCATTCTCTATCATGTAACACTGTGAAAGTGAAGTTGCTAAGTAATTTAAAAAAGAAACAGATAAGTTACCAGACACAGGCATTAAAGGGTATGGGGAGGGAGCACAAGGGAATGACATTAAAAAAGGATCAGTCATGGTCATTTCAGACAATATACTTTTGGTCTAATTTCAATGCATAACCCTCAGTCCAGATCCATTCTAAGGTATCTTGATCATCAAGGTCAGGGACAAAGAAAACCAAAGCCCAAGTTGTTTCATTCAGCTGGATACTATGAAAACAGTCAAGTTTTACACTCATTCTCAACTATTTCATAACAAGGCATTAAATATGTGGAACCAATAGCTAGATGGTAATTTAACGGCTTAATAACACTACTCAAGAGTGTATGGATGAACAAGGAACAAACAAATTACTGTGAATTTTAACATGTTAAAACTTGCATATTTCAAAATACAGGCCATGTTATCATTTAAAAAGATCACGAAATACATTTTATCATTTGGTCCTAAATTAACTGGTTCTCCCACTTTAATAAGTTATATCCGACCAGCAAGTTGAAAACTATTTTAATGAGTGTGTACTAACTGTGGCTTATAAACCCATAGTTAAATCAGACACCCATGAATGACTAATGTTGTATATAACAAATATGTTTAGGGAGGGGTTTCTGCTGTGACAAACCTAATTTAACCAAAGCAAATAACTTACACAAGTCTTAAATAGATGGGTACACCAAAATCAGTAAACATCATACAACAATCCACAAGAACAGAACCAGTTTTTCCAGAAACAGTTATGCATTCCAACTTTTAGAAGTCCATGTCAGGAACGTACACTTGTAACTTCAGAAATTTTCAGCAGTAAAAATCACTCATTTTGCATCAATATGAGGCACAATGACACGAAGGTACCTAACCTGAAAGCCAGATTTTTGACAGACTTGAATAATTCACACAATCCGTTGAAATGCAGAATTGAGGGATTGCTGCATTACTCAAGGTACTGTCTTTTAAATAAAAGATATAACCAAACTGCTTCTATTATCCAACATGTGGATGTAAAAGACAGAGGGGCAGGGAACTCTTTGGCATAATGACATTCAATCCCTGCATCGACAACAACAAATATTAATTGGTCACTTATTTCAATATGCCATTACAGAGGATTTGTTCTGCACAAATGGATAGGTACGGAGTGGAAACTTGAGTGGAGAAATTAGCAAGTGGGATTAAAATTCATAGCCTAGCTGGAGATTAGCAACCAAAGGTGAGAATGGAGAATGGGGTGACATAACGGTTAGTGAAAATAGGATAGGATGAGGTGGAGGTGGGATAGGGATATGAGGAGGAGTCAGGGTGGGTTGGGGATAGCGTGTGAGATGGCAATAGATTTGAATGGGGCAAGGGAATTTGTGGGACTGGGGGGCTGCTGCAGGGGAGGAGAGCGAAAATGGGAAGCGACAGTTGAGAGAACGCGGGCGAGGGCTGATGTTGGTAGGAGGTGGAGAGGCAATGGAGGTGGAGTAATCGTGGATTGAGGAGTATGGAGGATGTGGAAGGGGTGAAGTTGGGGGGGGGGGGGGGGTACAGACCCTTTCCGGAGACAGGGACTCCAGTAGCTCGCAATCAAAACCGGGCCAAGGCGTCACTCACCTGCTCTCCAGTCGGGACTCGGTCGTCTCCTCACATCCACATCACTTTAACAACTCTTCTGGCAGCCGAGTGGAGAGGACGGAGTGGCTCCACCAAATGATCCGATCAGCTCGGCGCTAGGCCCGACTCACAGGTCCTCCGTTATCATCATCATCATCATCACCTCATTCCCGAGCCAGATCCACACGAAACAAACAGCTAGAACCGAACTTAAACCTCCCAAACACAAGATCCGTATTCCAAATCTAAACCATACTCACAGCAGCGCCGACTATCTTAAAGATGCAAAGCTTTCACTACAAGATGGCGGCTCCTCAGGGAGCAGAGACCGCCTCCGCCTTTGCCCCGCCCTTCCACCATCGGCCCGCCCATATGGCCCCACCTCTTCCACCAGCTGCACCGCACGCACGGCTCCGCCCCCTCCACCGTCGGCCCCGCCTCCTCGGCCCGCCCTCATGATCACGCCCCTTCAACACCAACCCAGCCTCGGCTTCGCCTCGACCGCGGCCCCGCCCCTCCATCTTACGTCCTGCGTCACTCCACCCCCACTGCTCATGGCACTTCCGCCTCTATCCACTCGCCCAATATCCCATTCGTGGACCTGCAAACCCGCCCAGACACGCCCCTTAACTAATGTCTCCAGTTGTGATCCCGCCCCACCAGCTTCGGATCCGGTCCGCACCGCACCCTGTCCCCTACAACGACGAACTGCTGGATGTTTCACATTTTGCCGTTGTTGTTCTTTTGTTAATTAAACAGGTTGGATGAGGAGGTGGGAGTTATAGTGATGAGGAATGCAAAGATGAATGTTTGAAATTTGACTTGTTAGTGAACAGAGAATCAGTGTAGAGAACGAGTGATAGGCGAATGTTGAAGATAAGTTCACGTTGAAGAAGTTTGAAGGCCAGTGAGGACAGTTTTGCAATAGTCACGCCACTGGGTCTGGTTCTGAAGGATGTGGGAATAAATGAGACAGACAAGGGTTGAGCAGCTTCCTTTCGAACCATAATTCCGTAACTCTGGCATTCTGTCTTGGGATATTTGTGTGTTGAAGGATGCTGGGCAACCTATTTTCTGATGAAAACAGATATTACTGGAAAAACTCAGCAGGTCCATTTTGGAGACAAATCAGAGTTAAAATTTCATGTCGCGTGACCCTTCGTCAGAACCTATTCTCTTTTCCATCTGAGTGTAAGAGGACATCTGGCTGTTTTCACAGTACTTTTAATTTTACAGTTGAAGATTGTAAAATAATAACAAATCATGCTGGAGATCTGAAACAAAGAGAAATTGTTGGAGAAATAAAGCAGGTCTAGCAGCAGCTGTGGAAAGAAAGCAGAGTTAACATTTTGAGTTTGGTGACTCTTCATCAGAAACGGTAGCACCTAGAAAATCTGGTATTTATCCAGAATCTGGGTGAAGGGGTCTGGGTAAGGGGAGCGGTGAATGGATAGTTGGACACAGAGCCCAGAGGGAGTGAGACAAATATGAAAGAGATAGGTAAATGAGGAGATTATTGATAGCAGGCGAGAACAGAAGAAAACCTGAATAAGGGATAATGAATAGCTAAGAATGAGAAAATGGGTGAGCTGTTCTGAGTGCAACACATATATGACAATAGGCCCAGAAGTACGTGAGAATGAGTGACTTGTGCTAAAAGTAAACTATATCATAACAGAACTGGATATGGAGCATGTCATAAACAATGAAGATGGAATCATGCTCTCTGAAGTTATCAAATTCACTGTTGGATCCTAGAGACTGCAGGATCCCAAAGTGAAAAATAAGATGTTGTTCTTTGAGTTTGCTTTGAGGCTTGCTGGGACCTGCAGCAGGCCTGCAATAGAAACATTGGTGTGGGGCATAGAGGTTTGTTGAAGAGGCAGGCAGCTGGAAACTCTCCTGTGGAATGTGGCATCATCAGAGCAAATGTGAAGAAAGAAAAAGAAACTGGGAAAATGAGATGGAGCCATTACAGGAAACGGGGTGTGAGGATGTATAATTGAAGTAACTGTGGAAGTTGGTGGGTTTGTAACAGATATTGGTGGCCAGCCTATACCCAGAAATGGGAACTGAGATGTCAAGAAAGGGAAGAGATGAATCAAAGATGGAAGGGATGAAAGTGAGGACAGGGTGGAAATTGGAAGCAGAATTGATACATTTTTCTAATTCCAGATAAGAGGGGGAAACAGCACCGATGATGTCAACTATGTACCAGAGAAAAAGTTATGGGTGGGGGCCAGAGTAGGAATGTTCCATGTACCCCACAAACAGATAGGCATAACTGGGACCCATAGCCACATCTTTAATCTGAAGAAAGTGACAGGAGTCAAAGGAGGAGTTGTTCAAAACGAAGATGAACTGTGCCAGACAAATGAGGATGGTGGTGGATGGAGACGGTTCAGGCCATCTTTCCAGGAAGTTGTGGAGAACCTTGAGACCATCATGATGGGGAAATAGGCATTAAGTGGATACATGTCCGTGGTGAAGAGGAAGTGGCTGGAGCCTGTGAACTGGAAATTTTGAAACTGATGTAAAACATCACAAGAATTGTGGATGTAGGTGGGGAAGGACTGAACAGAAAAAATTAAAAATCAGGAAGAGGTTCTTAATGTAACTTTATGCAATTTATTGTGTAATAGCAATCAGGTAGTTAGCCATTGCTATTCAGACAATTGGGATACATTGATGATAAATCTGCCTCCTTCCAAATCAGAGCTGTTCTCCCAATTTCCCTATCCAGGACTCCAGACCATCATCAGGTTGTGTGTAGCTAATGCAGCCATCTTTAACCCTTTTAGAACATTTACCTTAGACAATTGCAAATGCTTTGAACCTTAATAGATCTGGGACCAAAGTTCTACAAAGTGTTTTGCTAATGCTTTGGCACAGGCTTTAAACTGATTTGACCAGGGGAATGGGAATGAGGATGTAAGGTTAGGAAGGATAAACAAAGGTGCACAAATTGGTAGGAGCAGATGACATAACATTAAGAAGTAATATTAGAAGTCATAATAATAAAGTCTTAGGTCAGGTCAAGATATAATAAAATACATTTTAAATCTGGCCTTGTCTGATGTTGGATGTTCTTGCTGTAGTTCAGTGAAGGTTAATCAGGCTGATTCCATGCATGGCGAGACTGATGTAACAGGAGAGGTTGAATAAATTTGGATTATATTTGCTGGAATTCAGAAGAATGATTGACTATTTCATAGAAACCTATAAAATGCTAACAGGACTTTACAGGGTAGATGCAGGAAGGATGTTGTTGATGGTGGGGATCCCTAAACCAGTAGTCACAGTCTAATGATGTGAGTTAGGTCTGAGAAGAGAAGATATTTCTTCACACAGCAAGTGATGAGCCTGTGGAATTTACAATCTCCAAAAGCAGTGGAGGCCAAAACAATGTGTGTTATAAAAGTGCCAGAAGTATTAAAAGGCATAGCTCTAGCACTGAGAAGGTCAAGACTAGCAAACAGATGGAGACAACGCCATCTGCAAGTTCCTCCTCCAAGGTCTAACTTGGAACCATATCTCTGGGCCAAAAATCCTGTACTTGTTTCCAGCAGCACTCTGGATGTATTTATACTACATCACGACAGCAATTCAAGAATATAGCTCATTTCTGCTTTCTGAAGATCAGTTAGCAATGGGTAGCAGATGCTGCCTTTGTTGACACTACCCACATCCCATGAGAGAATTAAAACAATTAAAACATCCAAGTGGGGCGATGGAACAGGGTTGAACGTAGACAAATGAAAGACAACCTTGTTGGAACATTTAAGATTCTCAGGCAATGATCAGGGTAGATATGGAAAGGTTGCATCCTCTTGTGGGCGAGTCTAGAACTAGCGGGCCTAGTCTCAGAGTAAGGGATTGTCCATATAAGATAGAGATGAGGAATGTCTTCTGTCAGAGGGCAGTAAATCTGTGGAATTCTTTACGACTGAAGACTGTTAGGGCTGAGTCATTAATCATATTCAAGACTGAGATAGACATTTCTAATCAATGAGGGAATCAAGAGTTATGGAGAAATGCCAGGAAAGTGGAATTGATGATTATTAGATCAGGCACAATCTCATTGAAGGGTGGAGTAGCGTAGCCTCGTTGAGCTGAATGGCGTACATCTGCTCCTATGACTTGTATTCTTATGGAGACCTGAGGCTATACATGCACAAAATCAGTGAAGTTGGTAAGACAGATTAAGAGAGTAGAAAAAAAAGTATTTATGAGTTTCTGTGCTTTGTAAATAGAGGCATATAGAGTACAAGAGCAAGAAAAAGATATGATCTTTTGTAAAATTTTGGGTTGACTTCAATTGGACTTGCGTCCAATTCTGGACACTGCAACTTAGAAAGGATGTGAAAACTTCAAAAGAATGATTTCAGGATTACAATTAGTTTGGAGCTTAAAGAAGAAATTTCACAGAAATGTTCAAAGGGTTGATCATCTGGTATGAATGGAGAGAAACCCCTGCCACTGGCGTCAGGTTGACAATCCAAAGTTACTGAAATTAGGTGAGTGGTAAGAAAAGAAACAACATGAAAAAAAAATCTTCGTTAGCAGCAAGTAGTTAGAATTTAGTATTTATTGGTTAGAGTGTGATGGAAGCAATTACAATCAGGATTTTTTAAAAAGAAAATTTGATAAATACAGATAGAGAAAATATTACATGGCAACATGGAAAGGGCAGGAATCTGTCACCCATTGCTTGGTTCTCAGAACCCAGCATAGATATGATGGGAAAAATGCAAATCCAGAGGGTTTGGAGTTTTCCATGAGGAGAGTCTTGCCCGTTAACTTGAAAGGAAAAAGTTTAGTACCTGACAAGAGGACTCATTCCGGCTGGCAGCTCCAGATACTATCAGGGAGCTCAGCACCACCACCTACAGGTTTCAATGAACACTGACAGAATATTTGGCACCAGTGCTGACAGGTCCAGACTTTGGGAAATCATGATTTATTTTATAGTCATTTCCTTAATTTCTGGCTTTTGTCTGTTAAGTAAGCTTTTATTGAAAAGTAGAATGTCACTTTATTTTTACTGTAAATGAAATGCAACAGTGTTTCAGCTGATAAAAGCTCACAAGAGGCAGAAACATTTCCAATGAAGTAGCTGTAACAACTTAGGGAAACTGCTGAGTATTTGACAGGTTAATAGTGCCATTCATTTAAAAAGGTAGGGCAGGCTACCCCTAAGAACAGCATTGAGAAATTTAATTAGAGCATTGGCCTCTAATTATCTCCAATTGAATATAATTGGTACCTCAGTCAATTAAAGCCCACTTGTGTGTTTGGGAGTATTTCCTTAATTAAAAAAGTTAAATAAATTTAAGTGAATAGTGATTACTTTGATATTATTCTAAAGAAAATATCCACATAAAGAGGGGTACAAGAACAAATTCTTGAGAGCTTGGCAAGGATTGGCCAGCATTGAACTTCTAAGTTTAAATCCTGTGATGTATGGAATGTCTGGTCTTATATTTGATGTGTACAGCCCCACCTCCATAAAAATGTATAAAAGGAAAGGGGATGTGGAGTTGCCGGCTGAGCTGGTATTTGAAGCCCATCTCTAATTGCCCAGAGTGTCACAGAGTAGGAACTCCGTAACATATGGCACATGATGTTCTGGCAAGGCTTCACATTGACCAGCTGGAGACAGTTAGCTTGGCCCTTTTATAAATAGTGATGGTGCAGGCAAAAGAACAATCAAATTTCCTGTCACCCAAACAGTTCTAGGGTCTAGTGTGGCTACGCTCATTGAGGGCAGCTTCATTTGAAGTGTCCAGACCTGTCACAACTTTGACAACTCTTTGAAGCACCTCATGTTCACAGGCCACCAGGCTGGCTATGGAGATCACCCAGCAATGACTGGATCTGTGCTTGATGTGTGGCAATCTGGTCAGCCTATCTCTTAAACCTGAGGTTTACATCCTTTTCCACACTGACACCTGATTGTGGCCTCTTTCCAGGCTGAAGAAAAACAATAGAGGTTTGTCTGTATTACGTCCACTCAACTCATTGTGGATGTTCCCAACCCTCACTGTTTCTGCTCTGCGGTCCTTCAACTACCTGTTCCTGGTCAGTTTGAGGGAGAGAGGACCATACAATCAAACAACTTCCTGACCCCAGATTTCCAGGAACCAAGTCCTCCCTCATGTTTTATTTTGTACACAAAAAAAACTTTTGCTGTTACTGTGTCAGGCTGCTGCTGTCCCAGTCATCTATACCTCAAAGATCCACTTTGCCAAACAGCAGTACTCTTTCTTCCCATGAGGCTTCGTTTCCCCAAAAATACTTTTTTCTTTGAAGGACTGTCCACCTGCTCAGCTGCCCCACCTTGACCACCAGCACCTCCTGCTGTCCCAGCTTTCAAACTAGGCAAAAAGAAAAAATAGGAAAATAAGGGTGTCAATTTACAATGTGTCAAGCAAACACAGCACCCTGCTTAGGTCAGTAGTGTCCTTTTAAAAACTAGTTTCCACCCAGGAAAATTTCAGGTTTTAAAGTCAAATCATGCAAGCTGAATATTGATAGTCCATTTACACTACATTCATAACATTGGTATCCTGTCTTGCATTATTCCCACTCATCCATTATCTGTCAATGTCTTGCATTCCAATCCATCACTCCAACTGAAGCAGGAAGATGGCCAAACCTCTGGCAGTAAAACCAAAACACAAACCCCAACGTGTTATGACAGGAGTAGAGTATACCTTATAATTACCCTCAAAACACCTGGTGACGTTCACCTTTCTCCTCTGTTAAAAGAAAGAAAATCCCTGGTCTCCATTTTACAAATAATTAGAAACAATTTTTAACCCAAACAATGAACAAATTAACAAACCAAACAGTTTACCCTTAGACAACTAACTACTTCCTAACAAAATTTAAATTCTACTGGAATACTGTTCAAATAAACCCAATTAATAAGAAAACAATAAATTAAAACTTAATCTCTCCAAGTTCACATAAACTGTTTTCTGGAATATTCTGTATTTTTTACTGTCTTCACTGATGCCTTTCTTCTGCTTACTGTGCTGTCAGGAATTTCACTATAATTTCTTCAGCGAGGACTTTGAGCTAAAATACCATGGTACCTTTGATTAATCAGATGGGCTTTCTCTGTAATCTAAATGGTACAAACTCCCAGCAGTGGCAGATGAATCTCCAATTTTCCAAATGCCTTTGTCTTATATACCCATAATGATATAATCAAATTCTCACAATTTGATTGGTTTCAAGTTGTCAACACCATCAGATTTAAATTCAATTGGCTTTCTGTATCTAGGTGTTTGGTTTAAATTAATTGGCCACATTCAAAATTGTTGTCTCGGCAAAAATGCTGCTTGGCTATTCTATAAAAAATGTTTCCATCCATGCACTGCCTGTGCACCTGCACTAATAAACTTGCAAGCACAAACAAAGCACAAGTTCTTGAAGGGACCATGGCAGTTTCTTCCCCATGGTCATTTTTACCAACAAATTCTAACTGCTTGCATTCCAATGCATGAATACTCTAACCAACTTTGTAACCAGTTATAACCTCTCATGAAGCCTCTGACTTTTTAAATTGTAATTCTTTGTGCACTCCCCCTATTTCCTTCACCTCAACAATAATATGTTCACTTGCAATAGCCATAAATACTCCACTTTGGATTTCCCTATCTAAGTCCCTCTGTCTCTTTGCTTCTTTTTCATTCTTTAAGAGCTTTCTTCAAACTCTTTTTTTAAACTAGCTATTTTCTCAACCCTCCTAATGCGTCCTCCTTTGATTTCATGTATGTTGGGACTTTCTGATGTTTTATAAAGAGCGTGAAGGTTACAATGTAAATTAGAATTGGAAATAGATGAAAAAATGAATAACGCATGCAAAAGGTGAAACAATGCATGAAGTGGAAGCAATATGAATCAGCTTGAATGAGCTTAATGATTACACTCTAGTGGAATGGATTACCCTGCTTACTTGCTCTAACCAGAGTGGAAGAACTGCAGAAATACAACAAAAGCCTACAGACACTAAAGTTAGGGCAGATGGGTCGCATTACCCCTATTGAAAACACATTCTTGTAAATCTAACTCTTCGTCACGTACGTGCCAGATTTAACAGCAGATATCTTTCCCTTGGGAAGAAAACAGAGAAGAAAAGTAGTGGGGAAGAGTTTCTCTCCAACAAATGTGAAGGGGACTGATTATGTTCACAGCCCTGGAACTGGTGAAGTCAGTTAAATTATTGTGATGCAGCTGAGCGCTAAGTGTGCCAGACATTCATACCTCAACATGAGGGAGACCCATGACTTGTATTCAGCTGCATGGTTTGAAGCAACTCACCACTTAAAAAGGGTGGCATAACAAAATCTGAATGTTCCTGCAGTCATGGAAAGCAATTTTCCAGAAGAATAGGGAAACAAACTGCTATTCTGAGGAAGGTTCATCGGACTGGAATTGTTAATTCTGATTCTCTTCCACAGCTACTGCCAGACCTGATGAATGTTTCCAGCAATTTCTGTTTTGTTGCTATTTTAGATTTGCTGATGGGGCAATGGAACTGAAATTAGACAGAGCATTGGAGCATCCTAATTTAGATGTCCATATTATTAACCAGCAAGGAGGATATCAATCAGGAAAATAAATGCCAACAAGATGCAAAACGTTTCATAATCTTACCAGGTTTATCATGATAAAAGCAGCTAATCTTACCACACAACAGAGACTGAACTAAAATGTCTAGAACTTACAGTTACCTCTCCCTTTGTGTATTTAAGTGTGAGAAGCCCAAAATCAAGGTATGAGAGAGATTGCAGGGCTATTTAAGCTGCAGCCTTCTTCATTTACCAGTATTTTAGTTAAGAGTCTGTAAGACTTCAGTGCAAACAGGTTTTGGGATGAGAATTTGCCTAGTGGAGAGTTTGGGGGAGCTGTTAATTATGAATTTTTTGTAAGAAGATAATGAGGAAAGAGAAAAGTAATGGAACTTAATGACTCATGGAGGTTGATGCATTTTTTGGAAGTGAGAATGCTTCAATTTACTATTGCAGGATAAAGGATAGTACCAGTTTATTTCTTTTGCCGTCCTTAGAGAGAATGATGCTGGAAATACAGATTGTCTGGAGCGGGAATATTGTTGCTTCAGATGAATCATCTGTGTGCGCGTAAATGTAGCCACGGGGTGATTGATCCTGTCTCATGATGGAAAATGAACCTTTATTGTTACATGATCAGAATTTACATTGTACACCGGGGAGCTGCAAAGATGTGTTCTGACAATGACTCAGTGAACTCACAAGGGGTCCATATTATGAGTGCCAAATCAATCCTAAATGGGGAAATTCACTTGTTTTGGTTCAACGATGCAAAGTTGTAAGCAGAGGGAAAATAAAAATTGTTAAAATTGATAAATCTCATGACAAATGTATAGTTTGACAGAAAGAATATTGAGAAAAGCAGTGCAAATCTAGATTGAAAAAAAAGCATCCATTTTTAAAATAAAGGTGATAAATAATGAGCACGAGTAGGTAGGCTATGAGCTGTGGGATGTTTAAATACATGTTAATATTTGGTTAAAAACTGGGCAGAAAAAAGGAAGACTAGTTTTAAAAAAAAGATATTGTGACCCAATGTCAATTCAGCCAAATCTGCATAGTGATCAAATGGTCAAGCGGAGGTTGGAGTGTTTTTTTTTCTTTTTTCATGGAAATGAACATCACAGACAAGGTCAACATTTGTTCCCTATCCCTGGGTCTTGAGAATGTGATGGTAAACCGCTGTTTTGCAGCACTGTAGCCCTTCTGGTGAAGATACATTGGGAAGCGAATTCTGGATTTTTTACACACTGATAATGACATAATTCGACTTAGGATATTGAGTGACTTGGAAGGGAACTTGCAGGCTGTGGTGTTCCCATGTGTCTTGTTGTTTTGGGTGGACTTCACAAGCTTCAAAATCTCCCCTTACACCACTGCATCCCAAAACCAGCCAAGTTCTTCCCCTCCCCCCACTGCATCCCAAAACCAGCCCAGCTCGTCCCCTCCCCCCACTGCATCCCAAAACCAGCCCAGCCTGCCTCCACTTCCCTAACCTGTTCTTCCTGTCACCCATCCCTTCCTCCCACCTCAAGCTGCACCTCCATTTCCTACCTACTACCTCATCCCACCTCATTGACCTGTCCGTCTTCCCTGGACTGACCTATCCCCTCCCTACATCCCCACCTATACTCTCCTCTCCACCTATCTTCTTTTCTCTCCATCTTCGGTCCGCCTCCCCCTCTCTCCCTGTTTATTCCAGTTCCCTCTCCCCATCCCCCTCTCTGATGAAGGGTCTAGGCCCGAAACATCAGCTTTTGTGCTCCGGAGATGCTGCTTGGCCTGCTGTGTTCATCCAGCCTCACATTTTATTATCTTGTATTCTCCAGCATCTGCAGTTCCCATTATCACTGAGCCTTGTGAGTTGCTTTTAGTGCAATTTGTCAGAAGGTACACACTGCTACCACTGTGTTTGAAGATTGAAGTTAAAGTTATTAGATGGGGTGTCAATCAAAGGGGTTGCTTTGTCTTGGATGACGTTGAATTTCTTGATTGTTGTTGAGCTGCACCCATCCAAGCAAGTGGAGAGTTTTAGATCACACTCTTAAATTTGGCTGCATCTAAGAATCAGGAGATGAGTTACTTACTATGGAATTCCCAATCTCTACATGCTCAGTATTGTACTCACTATCAAAGCTATCAGTGAACATTAGGTATCTCTCTTTTTACATCCCTTTTTCTTTATTCACTCATGGGATGTGAGTGTCACTGGCTGCCAGCATTTATTGCCCATCCTTAGTTGCCCTTGAGAAGATAGTGGTGAGCTGCTTTCTTGAATCACTGCAGTCCTTATGCTGTAGTCGACCCACAATGCCCTTGTAAAAAGAATTCTAGCATTTGACCCAACAACAGTTATGATGAACGAACAGTGGTACACAATATCTGCAAAAACCCATAAAATGCAAATATGTCTTTCATGACAAAATTAATGAATGAAATTACCCATAGGTTTTCATCAAGACAAATGATCAATTCCATGATGAAGATAGCCTTTGTATGTAGTGTGATCCTGTAACAATGCATCTTGGATAGAATAAAAGCACAACTAACAACTCAAAATTGGGCACCAATTGCTATGGACCATCACCTAAGCAGAATTGTGTATGATAGTAAATTGGCAACACCACAAATAGAATGGCAATGCCAGGCAACAAGGCAACATTCAAGTGAACGAAGTGTGAAGCTGGATGAACACAGCAGGCCAAGCAGCATCTCAGGAGCCCAAAGGCTGACGTTTCGGGCCTAGACCCTTCATCAGAGGCATTCAAATGAGTCTGGTATGAAAGGGCAAAACAAGAAAATAAACTAAATCAAATAAGAACAGGAATAGGTCACCCTGTCACTTGATTCTGTTTCTCTATTCAATGAAACCATGACTGATTTATATCCTAATTCTATCCTCCTGATGTTTTGTATCACTTTCTACTGTTAGATACCCAATATCCCAAAGGAAACAGCCTTCCAGTTGCAAAAACACCTAAATCTATTTGTGGTGATTATAATGAGATTGGCCAGGTGGACTTCATAGAATATGCACTCTCTGATTGGGGCTGTTAGTCTGGTCCAATCAGGGAGCCCTGGCTGACAGATATAAGCAGGAGTGTCAGACATCCAGTTCTCTCTGAGAGTTGGCTCTGGGGGAACTGGATCAGTTTAAGGATGTTCCATGTGTAAATAAAGGGTGACTTGATAGGATACCAGCTTCTGTATGTTATTTCAGACTGCATTGACAAACACCAAGTAAGGCACTTTGTAAAGGATCAAGGTAGATTTGGTAAGCTGGAGTTGATGAAAGCCATGACTAATCTCTTGAAACATTTCATAATTATGGAGGTCAGAGTCACCGGGCAGTGGTTATTGAGGCACACAGCACAATTTTAATTTGCACTGGGATAATGGTGGTTTTCCTGAAGCAGATGGGAACTTCTGATCATATTAAGGAGAGGCTAAAGATATCTGCAAATGCTGAAGCCAGCTGGTCTGTTCAGAATCTGAGTACACAGCTGGTGACTCCATTCAGGTCAGTTGCGTTCCATGGAGTCACTCTCAAGAAGACTGATCTAACGGCTGCAGCAGTGACTGTACTTACAGGGGCATCCAAGGCTGTTGGGATAAATGACATTGTTTCACTGACTTTCTGTTCAAAATAAGCATAGAATGTATTGTGCTCACCAGATAGGGATGTACTGTTGCCTGCAATTCTGTTTGACTTTGCTTTCTAGCCCAGTGTATCATGTAAGCCTTGCCACAAATGACGGATATCCGTGTGGTTGATCTGGGTTTGAAGCTCAGCTTGGCATTCAGCTGGTGGTTGAAATTTAATGCAGAGAATCATGAAGTTTTTTTAAGCAAGTCTGTGGAGAGGGAACATAAATAAAGGAGTTATAAAGGGGTGGAAGAGCAGAGACACCTGGGTGTATGTGCACTTTAATCATTGAAGGTGGGAGGGCAGATTAAGAGGGTGAATAATAAATCATATGGGATTCTGAGCTTTTTAAGTAGGGGCACAGAGTATGAAAGCATGGAAGTTACAGTCAATCACCTCTAATCAACTCATCTACAGGATTTTATTTAGTTCTGGGCAACATGCTTTAGGAAGGCTGTGATGGTGTTCAACAGGATGCAGAAAAGATTCACAAGAATGTTTCCAGGCGTGAGGAACTTCATGTTATAAGACTATAAGATATAGGAGAATTAGGCCATTCTGCGCACGAAGTCTGCTCAGACATTTGATCGTGGCCGATAGGTTTCTCAACCTCATTCTCCCTGTAACCTTTGATCCCCTTACTAATTAAGACATTTTCTATCTATCTAAAATACAGTCAATGACTTGGCCTCCACAGCTTTCTGCGGCAATGAGTTCCACAGATTCACCACCCTCTGGCTTAAGAAATTCCTCCACATCTCCATTCTAAAGGGCCATCTCCTAGTCTCTCATACTATTGGAAAGATCTTTTCCCCATCACTCCACCCAGGTCTCTTGGTACTCTGTAAGTTTGAATAAGATTTTCCTTCATTCTTCTAAACTGTATTGAGTAAAGACCCAGAATTTGCAAATGCTTCTCATAACAAAACCTTCATCCCTGGGATCATTCTTGTAAACCTCTTCCAGACTCTGTCCAAAGTCAACATATTCTTCTTCGGGGTCCGAAACTGCTCATAATATTCTAAAAGTGGTCTGAGCAGAGCCTTATATCACCTCAGCAGTACATCTCTACACCTGTATTATAGCCCTCTCAAAATGAATGCTAACTCTGAATTTGCCTTCCTAACTGCCAACTGAACCTACATGTTAACCTTGAGAATCCTGAACCAAGACTCCTAAGTACCTTTGTGCTTTTGATTTCTGAAGCTTTTGCCCATTTAGAAAATAGTCTTTGCTTCTGTTCTTCCTACCAAAGTCCATAAACTCACACTTTCTCACAATATGTTATATTTGCTGCTTCTTTGCTCATTCTTCTATTATGTTCAAGCCCTTCTGCAGCCTCCCCACTTCCTCAACATTTATCTGTCTCCACCTATCTTTGTGTCATCTGCAAACTTAGAAACAATGCCACCCGTTTCCTCATCCTGATCATTAATATATAACATAAATAATTGTGGCCCCAACACTAGCCCCTGTGGAATTCAATTAGTCACTCACTGCTATCTTTTCAAGACCCCTTTATCCCCAATCTCTGCCTTCTGCCAATCAGCCAAACTTCTATCCGTGCCAGTACCTTAATAGGCTCTTATTTAGCAGCGTTCTGTGTGGCACCTTGTCAAAGGCCTTTTGGAAATCCAGATAGGTAATGTCCACATTCTCTGCTTTGACTATATTGCTCATTACCTCCACAAAGAATTCTGACAGACACATCAGCTATGACCTCCTCTTGATGAAGCCATGGTGACTCCCCCCAATTTATGACAATACAGCTGGCACTCTTCCCTTAGGAGAAGAAGAGTTTGAGAGGAGATTTGATCAACAAAATCATGAAGAGTCTGGACAGAGTAGATAGTGTGTGGCTGTTGACATTTATTGAAGGTTTGGCAAGCAGAGGACAATTTTAAGACAATTAGCAAAATAAGTATTGTTGGCATGCAAAAATATGGTTCATGTAGTGTATGGTTAAGATTGGAATGGGATGCTTAGTGAAATGCACTGCTTAACAGCTAAAGGCACATTCAAAGGTGATTTTCCAAAGAAAATGAGATTGTTTGCTGAAGAGAAAACTTTGCAGGGTTGTCAGCAAAAGCTGCATGGGTATTGGTAGATTGTGGGAGAGAATGCTTCTGGGTGAATTGCTATTGGAGGGAGTTGATATGGACACGATGGGCTAAATATCTCCCCTGTCCACATATTCTGTATGCCTTTTTTAGAAATTATTTTACATTCTGCCCATTTAGCTCATCTTCTAGCTTCACGTACATCTGGTCTTACAAAAAAGCGTCATGAAAAGACCAAATGATTGATCCATTCCATTGATGTAAATGTGAAGTCTTGTGCATTTCAATGTGTACTCAACCCACTTTACCATGGGATCTTCTGACAGAATCAAAGAAAATGATACAAATCTCATAAATTGGAAAGAAAAACTGAATAATAATTAGAAGATTGTCACAGATAAAGACTACCAGTTTTGACCAGTTTAATATTATCCTGTACTTGCCCTTGGTATAACATGATCTCAATCCCAGTGAGAAATAGGACCGACTCTTACTTCAGGGAATTCAGTGAAACAGCATTTACCACAGCCAGCAGACTGTTGATGCCTGTAATATTCTCTGGGAAAAGAACTATCTCCTGATTGCTAACAGTATTCTGGCTTTATATACCTTGATTGTCATTACAAAATAACATATTTTGATTTAATTATGTTATTTATGACTAAATAAATTGGTTTGTATTTTGCAATAAAAATAAGAATGAGACTAGCAGTGCTCAGTATTATTAAGCAATAAATTAGACAGCAACTGTCAATAAATGCTCATTGCAGTAAAATGCACAAGAAAGAAAATATTATTTGAGCTTTCCTACTCCCCCTGATATTTTCCTACAACAATCTCTCTCAGCATTGAAACAGATGAATAAGCTGAAGTTGTGGTACCCACAGAAGAAGAAAGCCTTGTCCCCTCCAGTGTGTGTAGATGTTTTAACCATGTGATGATTCTTAATTGTTGTCAAATAACCTCTCTGACACTGAAACTTAACTCCTACAAGTGTGGTAATTCATTCTTTTAGACTTTAATACTGGTGATTTAATAATCAAATATATATTTCAAACTTTTCTCTCTCTCTTTGTTTTACCTCTCTTAATCTCAATTGTGTATCTCACTCTTTATTTCAAAATCTCTACCTGATTTGACAATGAATTCTAACTGAGTTTCTGGTTCTGATGCTGCATGCCTTATTAATAATTCCTCTTGATAGGGAGATACAGCCTCCTGGTAGAGAATGCACTGAAAAATGTAATTCTAATCCAGTACAAAAGACCGTACGATCAGGAAATATATCCTAAATAGTGTCATTAATTCACTTACTGTAAAATCATCACCTATTTATGTATATAAACAAAACAAAAATAATCTTTTTAATTTTGATCCTAATCTCTTGGATCATGAAGAAAATAAGTTTGCCGTTGCCACAATGAACAAAGCGATGATACTTTGTAATTTTAGTTTTGCTTCTCCTTCTGCCCAGCCCAAAATTAATAAAATTATGAATCCAATTAGATATTTGCCAAGGCATAAACTATTTCATAAAGCATAACTACTTCAAAATGAAAAGTACAGCTTAATAATGATATTGGTGCAATGTTCCTCTTCTGTATATCCCAAGTGCACCTACTTTGAGAGTGGAAAGCAGATGAAAAACCAGGCAAATGTTATCTTGGAATAAAGATGAAGCTTCTCCATTTATAACACTTGTAGTTGTTGATGTAGTATGTAAATAGATTGCTCCAATATTACAGTGGATGCATATTGGAAATCACTGCATAATCTTGTTCTCAGCCCTACTTATGTTGGAGGATCTGTTTTGAGCTTACGTTCAAGCCACCTGGAGTGAAATGCTTTATATTTGCAACACCAGGCAGAAGATTTTCAAGTCTAAACAATTTCAGACTGTTAAGAAGTTTCCACAGGCAGCCTTCAGTCTTTGGCAGTTAGTTCCTATTACTCTCTTACTCTCTGCCTACCTCCAGTTTTTCCACTTCTCTCCATTAACCGCAAGGGGAAAAGCTGGACAGCATATTGTATCTTCATGGCAAAAATTCAGCATTCTCAGTGAGAGGATTCGCATAATTCGCTATTCAATTTTTCACAATTCATGGATACAGATTCAAATTGCTAAAGTTTTCAGAAAAAGATTGTTTAAATAAATTATCATGCCTTAAATGATAGACCTCAGCTTCATACTTTATACTTTAAGTCATGAGTTAGGACAATGAAACTAAATTTAAATGTATTTTCCTGTTCTGGATGTGAGTTTGCTCGCTGAGCTGGAAGGTTAGTTTTCAGACGTTTCGTCACCATTCTAGGTAACATCATCAGTGAGCCTCCGACGAAGCGCTGGTGTTATGTCCCGCTTTCTATTTATCTGGTTAGGTTTCCTTGGGTTGGTGATGTCATTTCCTGTTCTTTTTCTCAGGGGATGGTAGATTGGCTCCAAGTCAATGTGTTTGTTGATGGAATTCCAGTTGGAATGCCATGATTCTAGGAATTCTCGTGCATGTCTCTGCTTGGCTTGTCCTAGGATGGATGTGTTGTCCCAATCAAAGTGGTGTCCTTCCTTATCTGTATGTAAGGATACGAGTGATAGTGGGTCATGTCGTTTTGTGGCTAGTTGATGTTCATGTATCATCTACAAAATACCTTGCAAGAACTGTGACAAACACTACATTGGACAAACTGGCAGGAAGCTAGCCACCAGGATACATGAACATCAACTAGCCACAAAACGACATGACCCACTATCACTCGTATCCTTACATACAGATAAGGAAGGACACCACTTTGATTGGGACCACACATCCATCCTAGGACAAGACAAGAAGAGACATGCACGAGAATTCCTAGAAGTATGGCATTCCAACCGGAACTCCATCAACAAACACATTGACTTGGAGCCAATCTACCATCCCCTGAGAAAAAGAACAGGAAATGACATCACCAACCCAAGGAAACCTAACCAATAAATAGAAAGCGGGACATAACACCAGCGCTTCGTCGGAGGCTCACTGATGATGTTACCTAGAATGGTGACGAAACGTCTGAAAACTAACCTTCCAGCTCAGCGAGCAAACTCACATCCAGAACCTCAACCTGAGCTACAAATCTTCTCAAAACTCGCTAGTATTTTCATGTTTTATAAAGTTATAACAGTACTAATGTTGAATGCACTAAAAGCTGCATAAGTAGTAATAATATGCAGTGTTTATTGTTTACTATAGGAAATTATTTGACTTTCCCAATTTTCACATTCAAGTGTATGTAGTAAAGTTGAGGAGAGAGATAATTAAACTGCTGCAGTCCTATTAGACATTGTGACATTTACACAAATTCTGTTATGGGACAAATCATGAATTTTTGCTGATGTTTCCAGCTGGATACATTTACAGTAGTGTATACTAGATTAAACATATTTTAGACTCTATTCTTTGTAAATATCCTAAAAGGTTTTATGCACAGTTTTTTTTGAACAGGAGAAAGGAAAGTGGTGTGTCATGGTGAAAACTGAGATGGACCTGGCAGCTGCTAAACTGATCATTTATTGCTGAAGGGAAAAGCAAAGAGAGGGAAAAGACCATTGCTGGAGAGGAAGGAAAAATAATTACTGACACAAAATAAATGTTGAAACTGGTATCATTTCAGATTGCCTGGCTCACCACTAAATAGTATGTAACGTTTCACTGAGCCAGTGCGGGAGATCTGAGTAGGGGTAGAACTAAAAGAAATTATTCTGCTCTATTAGTTGCCAAATTGGGTGTGGTGTCAACACCTCCATCTCCTAGTCTGGAAAAAGAATTGGCATAGTGTTGTCAGGTCGACAACTCAATGTCACTACAGCTGTCTGGAATAATGGAGAATGTGTGCGGGTGCTGAAATCAGCAGCCCACCTGCCATTTTTTTAAAAAAAATCTAATTAATAAGCAATTCAACTTGCTAACAATTGATTAGGATTTTATATGCCCACTGTCTTTTGGTAGATATGCCATAAAGACGTTGAGAGTGATTTATGCCAGGAACGAGGAAGTAAAGCAATGGAGGATAAAAGTGCCTGCAAGCAGAACTTTGGCTGTGTTTGATGGTAGAACATACAAGTTTAGATGGGACTGTAGCAAGTATTTTTCTTTCAGATGCTTACTTCTCTGAGAATTCAATATGCAGAGAAAGGGCCTGCAAATAGGGCTACAGTTATCTTTTGAGATTTCCTGTGGTCACAGTCCCTGATGCACATAATGCACTATGGCCGCCACCTCCTGTGAAGAGGGAAGAGATAGAAATGGGTAGCTGTCCAGGACAGGTGTATAGCCTAGTTCAGCTAGACTCTTTAGAAAGACCTCTTGTCTCTGCAGGAAAGGCAACATCAGCAAGTACCCAGAGGCAGGACGTGACACTGCCCTGCCAATAGGATATACAGGCCAAGGATGTCATAGTTGCTGATGTCAGAACTCCAGCTCCTTAGGCTGTGTCTATTCCCATATGACATACTGCCTGGGGAGATAGCTTCCAATTGTGCTGATGTCCTCCCTATACCTGTCACTTTGAAGATTACAATATCTCTCAAATTTTTTTTACACCTGAAGCCTTCGAGAACATGTGGCAATCAAACCACCATGAGTACGGTCAGGGTCATTGCTCAACAGAAAAGTGTTCCATTCCAATCAACATGCAGCTTGTTAGCCACCCAGGACCAGTAAATTATGTAGGCATGTCATGAACTCCTGGATGCAGTCATGATTCTGACATACTTAAGCACTTTCAGGTGTCAGGGATTTCTGTAATCAGAACCTTTGGATGATTGGGTTCTGGGAGGCAAGAAAGGGTACTTACTGAATAGATGGTTCATGATCCCAATGAAAACTCTTCCTTCCTGATAGGTTAAGATGAGGTACAATGAGAGCCATGCATTCGTCAGGGCCTTCATCAAGTAGACCATTGGTCAGATCAGAATGAGATATAAATATTTGAAACATTAAGCCAGTGCACTGCAATACTGTTCTACTCCTGTATGACTTATAGCTGAGGTTTCCTCTGCTTTCAAAACCTGGTACTCCATAGGCCAGTTGGTATGTCCTTTAGAACTTTACCAGTAGTGCTGGTGGGCATTCATTGTGTATCTCCCACACAAAGTGCAGTCTGCCTCCTTGCCACCCTTAGTACTTCCTCCAAGTTATGTTCAACATGGAGGAGCACTATTCCATCAATCGAGGTTAGGGGCAGGGTTTCTGCATGTAGTAATCAGCAAGAGGTTTGATCCTATGTCCTGAGGTCTGGAATCAGTGTTGAGGATGACTTTGGGAAGTCCATCCAATGGTATACCACTTTGCTGCCACCTTTTGCTGGGTCTGTCCTAACAGTGGGCCAGAACATACGCTGGATTGTTGATGGCATAGTCTGGAACTTGTCTGTAAGTTAGGATTGTGAGAATGAAACGCCAGGCTGTTGCTTGACAGTCTGTGAGGCAGCTTTCCCAATTAAGGCGGTAGCCCCCGAATTTTGGTAAGGAACATGTCACAGGGGTTACAGAGTAAGAGATAACAAAGTGTGGAACTGGATGAATACAGCAGGCCAAGCAGCATCTTAGGAGCACAAAACCTGACATTTCGGGCCTAGACCCCAGGGTTGTGTTTCTGTTGTCATTGCTGGTGCCTTAATTGATGCCAAGTGGCCTGCCCAATTTTATTATTTTAAACTTTCTATTGGTTTAAAGAACTGAATGGCTTGCCTCACTATTTCAGACACATTAAGAATGAAACACATTGCTTGTTAGTACTTTCATGCTTATTGTGTATTCTTTGTCTTGTTTGAATTCACTAAATGTATGACATCACAAGTCTCTGGTTTGAATTTCATTTGCCACTTTTTTGCCTATTTGATCACTGACCATTGATATCTATCTTCTCTTCCAACTATCAACTGTGAAGACAACCATGGTGTGTTCTGTGAATTTCTTAATCATCCCCTTAGATTTATGTTCAAATCATTCAAAAATACCACCAAAAAACCAGGGATCCAGTACTGACCTGTGAGGAACCCACTGAAAACTGCCTTCTGGTTTAAAAAAAAACTTTTGTTTCCTGCCAGTGTGCAAATTTTGTATCCGACTTGCTTCATTTTCCGGGATCACATGGGGTTTTTTTAATCAGAGATACCAAGGTGTAGAGCTGGATGAACATAGCAGACCAAGCAGCATCAGAGGAGCAGGAAAACTGATGTTTCGGGTTGAGACCCTTCTTCAGAAATGGGGGAGGGGAGGGAGATTCTGAAATAAACAGGGAGAGAGGGGGAGGTGGATAGAAGATTGGCAAAGGAGAAGATAGGTGGAGAGGAGCCAGACAGGTCAAAGAGGTGGGGTTGGAGCCAGTAAAAGTGAATGCAGGTGGGGAGTGAGGGAGGGGACAGGTCAGTCCAGGGAGGACGGACAGGTCAAGGAGGTGGGATGAGGTTGGTGGTTAGGAAATGGGGGTGGGGCTTGAGGTGGGAGGAATGGTTAGGGAGGTGGGGACGAGCTGGGTTGGCTTTGGGATGTGGTTGGGGGAGGAGAGATTTTGAAGCTTGTGAAGTCTATGATAATACCCTTCGGCTGCAGGGTTCCCAAGCGAAATATGAGAGCTGTTCCAGCAGCTTTCAGGTGGCATCATTTTGGCAATGCAGGAGGCCCAGGATGGACATGTCTTCCAAGGATTGGGAGGGGAAGTTGAAATGGTTCGCGAGTGGGAGGTGTAGTTATTTGTTGCGAACTGAGTATAGGTGTTACACAACAGGGTCCCCAAGCCTCCACTTGGTTTCCCCAATGTAGAGGAGACCACAACGGGAACAGCGGATACAGTATACCACATTAGCAGATGTGCAGGTGAACATCTGTTTGATGTGGAAGGTCTTCTTAGGGCCTGGGATGGGGGTGAGGGGGGAGGTGTAGGGGCAGGTGTAGCACTTCCTGCGGTTACAGGGAGAAGTGCTGGTGGTAGTGGGACTGGTGGGGAGTGTGGAGCAGACAATGGAGTCACAGAGAGAGTGGTCCCTCCAGAAAGCACATAAGGGTGGGGAGGGAAAAATGTCTTTGGCAGTGGGGTCAGATTGCAGATGGTGGAAGTGTTGGAGGGTGATGCGTTGGATTTGGAAGTTGGTGGGGTGGTATGTGAGGATGAGGGGGATTCTGTTTTGGTTGTTATTGCGGAAGGGGGTGTGGGGGATGAGTTGCGGGAAATGCGAGAGACATGGTCGAGGGTGTTTTTGACCACTGTTGGGGGGAAGTTGCACTCCTTGAACGATGAGGACATCTGGGATGTCCGGGAGTAGAATGCCTCATCTGAGGAGCAGATGCGACAGAGGCGAAGGAATTGGGAATAGGGGATGGCCTTTTTGCGTTGGGATTTTTTTTATCAGTCTGTCATGTCAAACCCTGTCAAAACATTGCTAAAATCCATGTAGGCCACATCAACTGCACTACCCTTAAGAATCCTCTTTGTTACTTCCTCAAGTAATACAATGCCAGCATTGTACCCTGTTTTGATTAGACAGACACAAAGTCTGAATAACCAAAATTCAAAAGAAACGTATCCAAATCTTCCATCTCAACACATAGATTATCGTTTCTGGTTTTTTACGTGCCCTATTCTTTCTTTAGTTATTCTTTCACTCCTAATGTAGTGATAAAATACTTGGGTGGCATGGTGGCTCAGCAGTCAGTACTTCAGCCTCATAGCGCCAGGGAGCCAGGTTTGCATCCACCCTTGGGCGGCTGTCTGTGTGGAGTTTGCACATTCTCCCTGTGTTTGTGTGAAGAAGGAGTAAGATTCCAAGAACTTGTGTTTTCGGGTGAACCTGTTGGTCTGTGACCCCATGTCATGTGATTTCTGACTTAAGTAAGGAAGAGAGAGAGTTCACTGAATCTTATAGAGGTGTTAACTCTTTGTGGTCTGGTTTGAATACACCTTTGTTTGTTGATTGCTAAATGTAGTTTTGTGCATCTTGTGTGTTTTCTTTCCCTGGAGCTCATGACCTGGGGATGCTTTGAAGTTAATCTGCACCTTGGGTATGTATGGTGACTTAAAGGTGTGGTGTGCCAGTGTAAAAATGGGACATGTATGGTTAATGTAATGTCCATTTAAGAAACTCTCAGTGGTTGTGCAAAGCAGAAGTCTATGACAAAATGTTGTTTTAAAAAGTTGGCTTGTAAAGCTCAGTAAGAATTTACATTTTAGAATTGGCTCTTTACTGTGTTTGGACTTGGGTAAAACCAATTGAAGCTTCTGGATTAAAAATAAACCCAAAGAAAAACAATTAGACAAAGCGGAAGTTTCTTACCTAGGGCAGTTAGTGACATGAGGCAGCTGTAGCATTCCATCAGAAAGGAAAGCCACAATATTGCAGATAAAAAAGAAAGTTACTGTATATATCTGTGTAAAAATATTGAAGATAGTATATTAGGAATGGATTTACTGGAACGATTTGGAGTTGTAATTAACATACAAGAAGCAAAAGTTGATTGGGATTGCTGGTTTAAATTTAGAAGGTCAAAGCATGCTTCCTTAAGAGCGTCTGTGCTGCCACTGTTGAGTGGGAATAGGACCCTGCGAATCCCTATCACAAGCTAGCAATGATGTGCCCCAAATTATGGGTGACCACCAAAACTAAGTGTGGGAAATTAGATATAAAACCGATTGAAATACCTGGAAATGTACATCCACCTAAAAGACAGTACCTCATCAAACTTGAAGCGGTTGAGGCAGTTAGACAAATTGTGAAAGATTTGGAGAAACAGAGAATAATAAAGGAAACACGTTCCACTACTAACTCCCCAATTTAGCCAGTGAGAAAACTCAATGAATCATACAGACTAACAATGGACTGTACTAATTTAAACAAACATGCAGATAAGACTGTGCCTATTGTGGCAGATCCCAACACTATAATGAACAAAATAGGGCCAGAAGCCAAGACTTTTAATGTCCTAGACATAGCAAACATGTTCTGGGTTGTACCTACAGACTCCAAACACTGGCCTAAATTTGGCTTTATAGCAGGTGATAGACAGTACACCTGGAGAAGACTACCACAAGGATTCCACAATTCTTCCACCAGGCTATGGCCAATGTGATAGCAAAAGTTCTCAAAAACAGAGTGTGTGATATTACAATATGTGGATGCCATCCTGATTGCTTCTACTAGTGAAGAGGAACATTATAGGACAGTACTGAAAGTGTTAAAACTAATAGAAGCTTCTGGATTAAAAATAAACCTGAAGAAAGCACAGCTAGACAAAGCTGAAGTTTCTTACCTCGGGCAGTCAGTGACACGAGGCTGTAGCATTCCATCAGAAAGGAAAGCCACAATATTGCAGATGAAAATAACAGTTACTGTTAAAAAGTTAAGACAAGTGTTAGGATTGTTCAACTACTGCAGGAACTTTGTAGAAAATTACAGTGAACTAGCTCGGCCCCTGCAGGACCTTATCAAAGTGGGAGCCTGAGCAGGAGACAGCTTTTGTCAAGATCAAACAGACACTGGCCTCTGCGCTGGCACTGGGACTTTCTGACCTTAAAAAAACCTTTCACCTTTTTGTAGAGAGAGCTACAACAGTCAATCTGCATTAGTGTTACAGAGGCAAGGAGACAAGCTTCAGCCTGTGGGATACTACTCAAGAAAAATGGATCAGGCCATGATGGGACAACATTCGTGTGTTAGAGCCATCCAATGTGCTATCTGAGCGCTAATGACAATATCACTCTTAACACAGCTGGGGAAGGCGATATGATGCTCCCCACATTCTATAGTTCAGCTACTGGAAGCTGGCAAACTGGGAGGTTTTACAGACAGTTGTCAAACCAAATGGGAAGCCATACTGTTGCTGGGAAACAAGCACATGGAAGTGGTGAAAGATAAAAGAGAACACAGCAAGCTATTTAAATCAGAAAAGCGAGACTCATGATTGCAACCCCAATGGAAGAGGAAGAACAAATACAGGGTTGAGTTAAGAAGGAGCAATTAGAGGGGCCAAATGTGAAATGCATCTTTGTAGATGGGGCATGGAGGTATTATGATGGTGAGGCCCAGACAGGGTGGGTTGTGGTAAGTATGAAATGGGAGCTTTTAGCAGGAGAGACAATAGAAGGATGTCATCTGCCCAGGTAGCTGAACTAAAAGCACCTACTGCAGCTCTGAGGTTAGGGAGAGGATAAAGGTTAACATCTACACAGACAGTAGGTAAGCCTTCGGTGTAGTCCATGACAACGTGATGGCATGGGCAAGGCAGAGTTATGTTCCTTCGAGTGGTAGAGTAATCCAGCATGAGAACCTAGTCAACAACCTAGTGGCTGCAGCAACTGAACCAAAGAAGCAGCAGTCACTAAATAAAAGCACACAGATAATGCAGCAAAAGCAATGTTACAGGATGAAGTGATAATGGTAGCATCTGCAAGACAGCACAAAGTCAAAGATGACGAAAAGAACATTTTAAATTTATAGGCAGCAGCTAGTTTAGAAGAAAAAATGGAATGGATTAAAGATGGGTAGTACTAGGAGCAGACAATGTTTGGAGAAAGTAAGGCAAGGTGGTAGCGCCCACATTCTGCCTGCAGACGATATGCAATATTTACCCCGGATTAGCACACATAGGGAGAAGTGAAATGATACAGGTGATGCCTAATTGCTGGGGGTAGAAAGGAATGTGGAGAGACATTGACAAAATTTGTCAGAGATGCACTGCATGTGCACAGACCGAACCAGGACAGGGAATGAAAATTAAAATGAGCCATCAGCCCCGTCCAAGGGGACCATGGAAACGTATTCAAATGGATTTCATAGGGACACTCCCGCAAAGTCAGAAGAAGAAAGCCTGACTAGTTGTGGTCGACCAGTTTACAAGATGGGTAGAGCTTTCCCCGTAAAAGACTATGCTGCAACCTCGGTGGCAAAAATACTGGCAGCAGAAAAGCATCTAGGTGGAGGCGGGGATCCCCATACAAGTAGATTTAGACCAAGGGACCCACTTCACAGGCAAGTGACTGAAGGAAGCATGTAAACTACTAGGAATAACACAAAGGTATCATATGTCCTACCATCCACAAAGCTGGGGGATGGTAGTGAGGATTAATAGAACACTGAAAAACACTTTGACCAAAGCAGCGATAGAAGGGGTTAAATAGACTCTTTCCCAGCCAACCATTCTGATGGTCCAGAGGGCAACACACCACTGGACGAAAACCCTTTGAACTCGTGACAGGATGAGCAATGACAGCGCCCCAGGACCTAATCACAGGGGGAGCAGAACTGACTAACAGCAAGGGACAAGTCTAGGATTACATGAAATCCCTCTGTAAGCATCTTCATGGACAGGCTGAAGACAAGCAGCTTGCCAAAGACTGGGAGTCTGAGGAACACCCAGGACAAACAGAAATGCCAACCCCAGAATCAAAAGGTCCTGGTAAAAATAATCTCAAACAAGGGAGCCTTGTTCGCCCGTTAGGACAGATCTCTTGAGATAATATTAACAGGTAACAGAAGCATGCTTATTATTGAAAATGGAAACATCCTATACGCTTAAGAGCATATAGTGGTTGATGGGGTGACTGTCCAACCTGCTAGTTTGGCATACTGTAGTTTCCTGCTATAGTCGAAAGATGTGCAGATTAGGTGGATCAGTCACACTAAATTGCCCATAGTGTCTACGGATTTGCAAGGAGTGTGGGTTTAGATGAGGTGCTTTTCAAAGGGTTGGTGTGGATTCAATGGGCTGAATGGTCTCCTTCCACACAGAACCCTTTAGATTAGATTCCCTACAGTGTGGAAACAGGCCCTTCAGCCCAACAAGTCAACACCATCCCTTTGGACCATCCCAACCAGACCCATCCCCCTATAACCCACGCACCCCTGAACACTACAGGCAATTTAGCATGGCCAACCACGTAGCCTGCACATCTTTGAACTGTGGGAGGAAACCGGAGCACCAGGAGGAAACCCACACAGACACGGTGAGAATGTGCAAACTCCACACAGACAGTTGCCTGAGGCTGGAATCGAACCCAGGTCCCTGGCGCTGTGAGGCTGCAGTGCTAACCACTGAGCCACCATGCTGCCCACTGTAGTGGATCCTATTTTACTCTATAAAAATAACTTTGGGTTCTCCTTGATTTTACTTGGCAATAATCTTTTCTGCCCTTCCTTTGCTTGGCTAATTTCCTTTTAACACCTGCTGTTTCAAACCTGCCCTAACCCACCACCCTTAGCCTCAGCTACTTACCTGCCACCCAACCATCCCTAGCTAACTGACACCCTACTCCGTCTGCCAGTTATCTGACACAGTTTCTCACAGCTCCTGTAAAATGGATTTAGGACCTTTTCATTTTGGAATGTGGCAACCTGCATCAGGAAAAGGAGTGTATTTTCAGCGCAGATTCCTGATCTGGATGGAACTGCTTCAGCTGGGAAGAATCCTGACCCAGAATTTTACATAGAAGACCCCTCTGAAGTTAAATGTCAGGGTCAGAAATAGGGTTTCTGATGCTGACTGGAAGTTCCAGTCCAATGAATTTAAAGATTCAGTTTCTATTTTCTCATCTGCATCAGGATTCCCTCTGCAGTTGACGCCAACATGTGCCAGGATGCCTGTGCTCCTTAAAGGCTTGAATGAATTCGCCCATTCTCAAGTTATTTGTTTGTTGTCCTGTTGGGAGGCCACTAATTGGCTCAGATATACTTTGTGCAGTGTTGCGAAGTTAGCACTGTACTTATGGATTGGAAGACAAGGTGTTAGAATTTATTTGTGAAATAATAGGTGAAGAATGTGAGGTCCCTTTAAAAGATGTGGGTTTTTTTTAAGGCTAAAAAAAATGTCTGCAGGCAGCAACAGATGCACGGAGTTCTTGAGATTGGAGCATGTATACCAATTGGTTGTGTGTTTGGCATCGTAGGTGTTTTGATGTTAAGGCAATAGCTGGAATATCAGCCAATTAATTTAAACCAGGCACTTAGAGACTGAAAACAAATTGAATTTAAATTTGATAGTATTGACAACCTAGGACCAATCCTATTATAAGAAAATTGACAGGTCATGAAGGGTAAATAAGAAGAGGGTTTTTTGAAAATCACTGTGAGAGCAAATTGCCATCTTTAAGAGAACAGCTCTTAACAGCCTTAGGATCCAAAGAAAGAGAAAATCACTGGCTCTTACAGAAATTTCTAAATCTGAGAAAGCGCCATCTAAATAAAAGTACTGTAGCACTCTTAGCTAATATTCTTGACACAAAAAATCGACAGAGGAAGGCGTTCCTGACTGGAGGACAGTGGAGAAGGCAAAGAACATTTTGGAAGACTGATCCTGGCTTAATTTTGAGAGATTCAGCTTTTTTTAAAGTTAGTTTGGTTTATAACTGGAGCTTACTTTCAGTTGTTTCAGTGGCAGGAGTCCGGGAGGAAGCGCAAGGGCAGCCTGGGAAGGTAAGCTTCCACCCAATAAGTTTGGGAGTTAACTAATACCCGAATCACTACACGTATAGTGACTCCTACCCTTTAACCTCCTCTAACCTAATGATAACGACTAAGTTTGGTGAGCAGGTAAGCTATTTGTATTTTTTTTCCTCATCTCTTTGTCATCTTTCGGGGTGGTCACCTAGACCCCAAATGCTCTGGGAGCAGGTCGAAAGGCAAAGCCTGGTCTGTTTGAGTATGTAACGGAGTAAACTTACTGGTACAGCGAACACTGCAGAACCAAAAAAAACTAATTCATTTTTAATAATTGACGAAGTAGAGATGGCAGGCCAGGTGATGTGTTGTAGCTGTATGATGTGGGAGCTAGCTGATCCCATTGAGAACGGCAGTGACCACATCTGCAACAAGTGTTGGCTGCTTGAGGAGCTCCAGCTCAAAATTGATGAGCTGGAATCCGAACTCCAAACGCTGCGGCACATCCGGGAGGGGGAGAAATACCTGGATGCTGTGTTCTGGCAGGCAGTCACACCTGGTAGATTAGCTAATGTTAATTCGATCAGCGGGCAGGGACAGTAGTGTGTGCTGAGACTGTCTCACCAAGAACTGACTCTAACAAGGACAAGGAAACTACTTTTGATATGAAGGCAAGTTGCACACTGGCAATATTTTGGATGAAAGGAATGTAAAGAATTATCAATAATAAAACATCATAGACCCGAAGGATGAAAATCTGTAAGAATCCAACAATAGAACTCTTCATTAGCAGAACTTGAAGAACAACACTGCACAAGGATCAAGCCCTGAACATCAGAGACAGTCACTTGCTTGGAATCATAGCTCTAAGTTCCACCATTAATTGGCTAATAGCCAAGTTGAGTTGTGAGGCTTAATATGCTTACTTGAGGGGGTCATATTTTGTGCTACATGCAACGAATCATTGTTTTAGTACTTTGGTTGTCTGTGAGATTTCTTAATAAGTAGCCAAATTAAAGGTAACTTGGTGATTTACCCACAACAAAAGGTATGATTAGGTATAAAAAATTTACTTATTCTAGAATTACTGACAATAGTAATTGCTTTATAACTTGAGTAAACCACTGTGTATTCACCATTAATTTGAAAGGATCAAAGCAAAGCAATCTTGAATGTAATAGTTTATCGTAAAAACTGATGCTGGACTGAGTTATCTTTGATGTGGAAGTAATGAGCTATTCAAAAATATTTCCACTATTGGAGGGACAAAATTAAACTAAAAATACCCCAAATAAGAGCGCATGCTGGAATAGTAAAACATTTCCAAGGGATGACTAAATAATAATTTATTTGCCAAGTATATGTGCTTTGTAGGCCCTTGATAGCGAAATTCTTCTTGTCTTAAATGTCTGAGCTCCAGTGTTGGGAATCAAAGCATCTTTCTCTCTATACTAAAATAGATTCTGAACCGAGCAGAAGCCAGATTTCTCCAATATCACATCTAAGTGGATAAGCATTGAATAAGACATGAAGGACGGGACGTAATTGTTATATCTGTGTATCCTACTAGTTTTATTTTTCAGCAAAAGTGCTTCTGTTTGGCCAGGGAAAGTAAATAACTGAGTCTTCTGTCTGCTTCTTGAACAAACTCAAATAAGGATACCAGGGGAAGTTGTGGAATTTATATTATGAACTCATTTAAGAAATTGACTCAAATTAATTGAGGTGCACTGTGTGCTTTTGAGGGATGTTAGCATCCAGGCTGGTTTTGAACAATCTGCTTTGGTTGATGGGAAATTGCCAGTTTTAGCAAGTGCAAACTACTGAAATGTGGCTTTTTGCACAGATCTGTCAATTATGTTTTTCTGAAAGATTTCATCATGCCAATACATTGTCATTTCAGGAATAACAACTTTATTGCCCAAGGATATCAAAGCAAATTATTTCAACAGTTGATATGCACAAATAAACTGAACAAAGTAGGAATACTAAGTCAGTCTAGATTTTGGGCAACAAGTACTGTCATTCATGGAATGTAACCTCTCATTTAAACCCATTTAGATATTTGCTTATGCTATAATTCAATTCAGTTCTCCATGCCCCTGCCATGCCATTGTCTCTGAGTTAGAATGGTACTACTAAATTCTTTAGAGGTTTGGGCAAAAGATCAGTGAAACTGCACCTACTAAATTTGAGAGGTGAGGGAGATGTTCCTTAATTCTAATATCTTAAGAGGTAACGAATGAAACCTGTTTACTGCTACAAACTAAACAGTCGCTTCAAAGCAGACCAAGGTTGAGATTGCCCATGGCTATCAAGATGATTGTGACACTAAATTTCAAATGCCCCTTTCTCCATTCAGGCTGAGGCTGCAGAAATATTGAGATTACAGAGGATGTGAAAATATTTTTACCTTTATTCCCTCTTGTAAAGATAAACACAAGGAGCAAACATTTGGTTTTTAAGAATTGTAAGCGTTCTGGATGTGAGTTTGCTCGCTGAGCTGGAAGGTTAGTTTTCAGACGTTTCGTCACCATTCTAGGTAAAATCATCAGTGAGCCTCCGAAGCGCTGGTGTTATGTCCCACTTTCTATTTATCTGGTTAGGTTTCCTTGGGTTGGTGATGTCATTTCCTGTTCTTTTTCTCAGGGGATGGTAGATTGGCTCCAAGTCAATGTGTTTGTTGATGGAGTTCCTGTTGGAATGCCATGCTTCTAGGAATTCTCATGCATGTCTCTGTTTGGCTTGTCCTAGGATGGATGTGTTGACCCAATCAAAGTGGTGTCCTTCCTTATCTGTATGTAAGGATACGAGTGTTAGTGGGTCATGTCGTTTTGTGGCTAGTTGATGTTCATGTATCCTGGTGGCTAGCTTTCTGCCAGTTTGTCCAATGTAGTGTGTCACTATTATTTATGGTGCCATTGACTCTATACGCATTTCTCTTGAGTCTGTCTCATTTTAACTCTCCACATTCATAAATAGAAAGTGATTCATTTCACTTGATGTACAGTTGGTGTATAATCATATGCAAGGAATCATGCAGGTAATTCCTGTTATCCTGAGAGGAAACACAACTCTATTATTCTGTGGTACTTTGCTGTCTAGGTCAGGATTTACTGCCAATTCCCACTTGAAGCACTTATAGTCTTTGCAATGGAGGTACACCCACATCCCTGTGAGGAAGGGAGTGCTAGGAGACTGACCCTGTGACAGTGAAGGGGTGCTGATAAACTGCAAAGTCTTGATGTGTAACTTGGAGGGGAATTTGGATGTTGTGGTGTTTCTATGCATCTTCTGTCCTGTCCTTCTAAGTGGCAGATGATGCAGATTTGGAAGGTGCTACCAAGAAGGAGTAGTTGAGTAGCTTTACAAAAACTTCATGTGGGATGTGGATGTTGCTGGTTGGTCAGCATAGGTTGCTCATCCCTCATTGTCCTTCAGAAGGTGGTGGTGGTGACCTGCCTTCTTGAACCACTGCAGTCTATGTGCATCCTCAGTGCCATTAAGGAGGGAATTCCAGGACCCGGTCATAGTTAAAGAACAGTGATATATCTAACTTGGGATGATTTGAGACCTGGAGAACTCGCAGGTTGTGGTGTTCCAAGGTATCTGCTGCTCCTATCCTTCTGTATGGTACTGGTGATGAGCTTGGAAGGTGCTGTCTGTGGAACGTTTGCGAATTTTTGTCGGTCATATTATAGATGGTACATACATCAGCTCTCAAATGTCAATGGTGGAAGCAGTGAGTGGCATTACATCCAAAAACAGTCAGTTGGGCTGTGTGGATGACGTTGTGCATCCTAAGTATTAGAGCTGTGCTTGTCCAAGCAAGTTAGAATTATTCCCTTATACTCCTGAATTAAGATTCAGGTGAATTGCATGCTGTAGGGTTCCTAGTTTCTGACTTGCTGTTGAAGCCACTGTATTTGTATGGCTAGTTTAGCTCAGCTCCAGGTCAACAGTAACTCCCAGGATGTTGATCGTCAGATTTCAGTGATGGTACTCAGAGCCCAGACATTATTCTAAGAACCTCCCGCAGAGATTTCCTGGAGCTGAGCTGACTGGCTACCCCTACCACAACCACCTTCCTTTGGGCCAGGTAAGACTCCAACCACCAGAGTGCTTTCCCACTGATTTTTATTGACTCTAATATTGCTAGAATTCCTTAATGCTACAGTTAGTCAGTTGCAGCTTTGTGTAAGGGGCAGTCATGCTGTCAACCCCCCTTGGAGTTCAGCTGTTCTGTCTGTGTTTTGAACCAAGATTGTAATATAGTCAGTTGTGGAGTGGCCCTTGGAGAACTTAAACTGAGCATCACGCACCAGATTATTGCTGAGTAGGTGCTGCTTGGTTGTGCTGTTGATGATACCTTCCATCACTTTACTAATGATTTGAGATTAAGCTGATGGGGTGAATATTGGCTGGGTTGGATTTGTCCTGCTTTGTATGCAGGTAATGTCTGGAAAAACATTCACATTGTCAAGTCGATGCCAGTGTTATAGCTATTTTGGAAGGGGATGGCTCAGGGCATGCCTCATTCTGGAGCACAAGTCTTCAGTGCTACTGCAGAATACTGTCAGGGTCCATAGCTTTTGGACTATCCAGTGTTTTCAGCCATTTCTTGATATCACATGGAGTGAATAAAACTGGCTGAAGACTAGTCACTGTGATGCTGGGGTCCTCCAGAGGAGGCTGAGATAATCATCTACACAGCATTTCTGGATGAAGTTGGATGAAAATTCTTTAAGGTCTTCCCTTTTTTTATCACTTGTACACTGTGCACTACAGTCACTGAGGAGTCTTCTCATGTTGTTTATTGAATCATTTTCTATCATTTATGACTGGATGTGGCAGAACTTGGATTTGATCTATTTGTTGTGGGATTGCTTAGCCAATTCTATTGCATATTGTTATTGCTGTCTTGATTACAAATAGTCCTGTCTTTTAGATTGACCAGTTTGACACTTTAGTTTTTGACATGCCTAGTCCTGCTCCTGTCATGCCCCACCTTCATTGAATTGATATTTGACCTAGCAGAATGTATCAGACTTTCTATTGGATGAAAAGATTTATTTCCTCATGACATGGCTGACAAGTCTGGTCCAGAACCTGTCCTTGAAGGGAGCAACCTGAATGGAAACAGGAATGTTATCCTCTTGTGAAGACAGCAGATTCTTGTCTGATGGAACCACAGGCATTCTACTGTGGCAGTCACTCAGCAATTCACGTAATCTCATAGAGAACAGGCTGCTGAGCTCTGCTGCTTAGATTCTAGTTCTAGGGTATTTGAAATGGGAAAAAAAATAAGAATTTGGCTGTAGTGAGGGCAAAGGAGACCAAGAACCTGGAATTCACACCATGTACAATCTCTTCTGAACTAGAAATTGCAGAATGAGGCAAGAATGAGAAGAGAGAAGGACGTGGTGTGGTACGATATTCAACACTGATTTGTCAGTACTACTTGGGATCACAGTCTCTTCCCATGATGATCAGAATTCTAATACTGGGTCTTCTACAGGGTTTAAAATGTGCAGGTATCCTTGTCCTCCTCATATTTTATGCTGTTTCCTGGTGGTGTATACTATGTTCTCCTACAGGAATGAGAGAATTGTACCAATTCATATCCTGCAATATGTTTAACTGAAATCATGGAATCTTAAATGGTTCCAGCACAGAAGGAGGTCAGCCCACCTTTGTCTTTGTGATGGCCCTCTGAAGGGGCAATTTAGTTTGTGGTACTCCCTGCCTTTTTCCTGCAGCCATGCAAATCCTTCCTTCCTTTTCAAGTAATTATCCAATTACCTTTTGAAAGCTTCAGCAGAATCCACTCAACACTTGGGTAGCACATTCCAAATCACAACTGCTTGTTGCATGAAAAAGATTTTGCCACTGTCATCACTACTTCTTTTTCCAATCATCTGAAAACTATGCTCTCTGATTCCCATTTCCTTCACCAATGGGCACAATTTCTTAGTATCTACACTGACAAGACCCTTGTTGATTTTGAATACCTAATTAAACCTCTTCTCAATCTTCACAACTCCAAAGAACACAGTCCACCTTGTCTGTTCTTTCAAAGGAAATGAAATTATCCTGAAACCAGTCACATGAATCTTTTCTGTAGTCTCTTTAATGCCTTCAAACTTTCTAAATTTGCTATCCAGAACTGGATGCAGTTCTCAGTTGTGGCTGAATCAGTGTTTTATACCAGTTTAACATACTTTATTGCCATGGTACTCCGTATCCCTATTGATTTATTGTGCTCTCAACCTTTCTGCCACCTTCTGATTTGTGCACATACATATCCAGATCTCTCCCTGTGCACCTTCAGAGTTACTTCCTTTTATAATGTCTCTCCATCTTACTACTGAACTTATTTTGTCATGTGTATGAGATCCAGCTCTGTTTACTTTATCCCAAAGTAAAACTGAGTCTATGGAACTTTCAGCAAGAAATCTTTATTTACAGCTTGATTTATATATCCATATTACCTTCACACCAAATTAAAGCTTTTCCAGCTCTCTCTACTGAACTATGTAACTCTGCTATCCTTAAAACATCATAATTAATTATATAAACTTCTAATCTTGATCCCACTACTCTACAAAAATGAATTACTCATTGCGCTTTTTCTATTTTAATTTGTTAGCCACTTGTTCACTGTTCTACTAATGTGTCTGTATGTTTTGAAGTTCTACAATAGTCTCCTTTATAGTTCACAATACTTCCAACTTTACTATCAACTGCATATTTTGATCTATTTGCCTGTACAGCAAAGTGTGAGGCATGAATCAAGAAGTACAGAGGTCCTAACACTGATTGTTCGGAAAATACACCATAACAATTCTCGCAGTTTGAAAGACAACCGTGTGCCATCACTACTCGTTATTTCATGTCAACCAGCTAGTTTTGTAACCGTGTTGCTACTGTCTTTTATATTTCACGGGTTCTAATTTTGTTTGTGTAATGTTAATCAAATACCTACTGGAAATCCTTCAAAAATCTGAACTATCTACTCTTCCAGCATGCCTGGGCAACATCTGTTTTCATGATAAAGACAGGTGGAACCCATTTCTTTAATCACTCCCCCTGCATCCATGCATGCCTCCCTTTTTTTAGGTGAGTTGTAAGTGGCTAAATTTCTAAATATCTGAAAATAGGGTAAAGCGTATGAATTCAAAAATTGAGCCCTGGTTATTGGAGCTTGTTGGTAGTTGGGTATTAGGGATATCGTGAATTAAACAGTTGAAAAGGCAAGCCGTGCAGCCAATTGGATATACCAATTGAAGATGGAACTGCATCACGTTGACAACTCACATCATATCACAGCACATTTCTCTGTGCTGCAACAGCATTCTGAGATATAGTCCTATCAATTATACTCCTTTCCTGTTCTTGCTGAACTAAAGTTGACTTTGTTTCTTGTCCCACTGTGACTACAGAATATTTATTGTCTCCACTTCTTACAACAAGATCTTAAGTTTTGTGTCAGAAAATCCTTGAAGCAGATTGAATCAGCTTGACAAAATCTTTCAAAATTAGTCCAATTCTAGAATCCACTTTCACAAACACAATACAGGTCCACTTCAAGAAATTCAGGCTGCCTTGAATTAGTGATAATGGGAACTGCAGATGCTGGAGATTCCAAGATAATAAAATGTGAGGCTGGATGAACACAGCAGGCCAAGCAGCATCTCAGGAGCACAAAAGCTGACGTTTCGGGCCTAGACCCTTCATCAGAGAGGGGGATGGGGGGAGGGAACTGGAATAAATAGGGAGAGAGGGGGAGGCGGACCGAAGATGGAGAGTAAAGAAGATAGGTGGAGAAGGTGTGGGTGGGGAGGTAGGGAGGGGATAGGTCAGTCCAGGGAAGACGGACAGGTCAAGGAGGTGGGATGAGGTTAGTAGGTAGCTGGGGGTGCGGCTTGGGGTGGGAGGAAGGGATGGGTGAGAGGAAGAACCGGTTAGGGAGGCAGAGACAGGTTGGACTGGTTTTGGGATGCAGTGGGTGGGGGGGAAGAGCTGGGCTGGTTGTGTGGTGCAGTGGGGGGAGGGGATGAACTGGGCTGGTTTAGGGATGCAGTGGGGGAAGGGGAGATTTTGAAACTGGTGAAGTCCACATTGATACCATATGGCTGCAGGGTTCCCAGGCGGAATATGAGTTGCTGTTCCTGCAACCTTCGGGTGGCATCATTGTGGCAGTGCAGGAGGCCCATGATGGACATGTCATCAAGAGAATGGGAGGGGGAGTGGAAATGGTTTGCGACTGGGAGGTGCAGTTGTTTGTTGCGAACTGAGCGGAGGTGTTCTGCAAAGCGGTCCCCAAGCCTCCGCTTGGTTTCCCCAATGTAGAGGAAGCCGCACCGGGTACAGTGGATGCAGTATACCACATTGGCAGATGTGCAGGTGAACCTCTGCTTAATGTGGAATGTCATCTTGGGGCCTGGGATGGGGGTGAGGGAGGAGGTGTGGGGACAAGTGTAGCATTTCCTGCGGTTGCAGGGGAAGGTGCCGGGTGTGGTGGGGTTGGAGGGCAGTGTGGAGCGAACAAGGGAGTCACGGAGAGAGTGGTCTCTCCGGAAAGCAGACAGGGGTGGGGATGGAAAAATGTCTTGGGTGGTGGGGTCGGATTGTAAATGGCGGAAGTGTCGGAGGATAATGCGTTGTATCCGGAGGTTGGTAGGGTGGTGTGTGAGAACGAGGGGGATCCTCTTGGGGCGGTTGTGGCGGGGGCGGGGTGTGAGGGATGTGTCGCGGGAAATGCGGGAGACGCGGTCAAGGGCGTTCTCAATCACCGTGGGGGGGAAGTTGCGGTCCTTAAAGAACTTGGACATCTGGGATGTGCGGGAGTGGAATGTCTTATCGTGGGAGCAGATGCGGCGGAGGCGGAGGAATTGGGAATAGGGGATGGAATTTTTGCAGGAGGGTGGGTGGGAGGAGGTGTATTCTAGGTAGCTGTGGGAGTCGGTGGGCTTGAAATGGACATCAGTTACAAGCTGGTTGCCTGAGATGGAGACTGAGAGGTCCAGGAAGGTGAGGGATGTGCTGGAGATGGCCCAGGTGAACTGAAGGTTGGGGTGGAAGGTGTTGGTGAAGTGGATAAACTGTCCACAGCCTCCAACCTCATTGTTCCCCAACCCCGCACGGCCCGTTTCTATCTCCTTCCCAAAATCCACAAACCTGCCTGCCCTGGTCGACCCATCGTCTCAGCCTGCTCCTGCCCCACCGAACTCATCTCCACCCATCTGGACTCCATTTTCTCCCCTTTGGTCCAGGAACTCCCCACCTATGTCCGTGACACCACCCACGCCCTCCACCTCCTCCAGAACTTCCAATTCCCTGGCCCCCAACACCTCATATTCACCATGGACGTCCAGTCCCTGTACACCTGCATTCCGCATGGAGATGGCCTCAAGGCCCTCCGCTTCTTCCTGTCCCGCAGGCCCGACCAGGCCCCCTCCACCGACACTCTCATCCGCCTAGCGGAACTCGTCCTCACACTCAACAACTTCTCTTTTGACTCCTCCCACTTCCTACAGACTAAGGGGGTGGCCATGGGCACCCGCATGGGCCCCAGCTATGCCTGCCTCTTTGTAGGTTACGTGGAACAGTCCATCTTCCGCACCTACACAGGCCCCAAACCCCACCTCTTCCTCCGGTACATTGATGACTGTATCGGCGCTGCCTCTTGCTCCCCAGAGGAGCTCGAACAGTTCATCCACTTCACCAACACCTTCCACCCCAACCTTCAGTTCACCTGGGCCATCTCCAGCACATCCCTCACCTTCCTGGACCTCTCAGTCTCCATCTCAGGCAACCAGCTTGTAACTGATGTCCATTTCAAGCCCACCGACTCCCACAGCTACCTAGAATACACCTCCTCCCACCCACCCTCCTGCAAAAATTCCATCCCCTATTCCCAATTCCTCCGCCTCCGCCGCATCTGCTCCCACGATAAGACATTCCACTCCCGCACATCCCAGATGTCCAAGTTCTTTAAGGACCGCAACTTCCCCCCCACGGTGATTGAGAACGCCCTTGACCGCGTCTCCCGCATTTCCCGCGACACATCCCTCACACCCCGCCCCCGCCACAACCGCCCCAAGAGGATCCCCCTCGTTCTCACACACCACCCTACCAACCTCCGGATACAACGCATTATCCTCCGACACTTCCGCCATTTACAATCCGACCCCACCACCCAAGACATTTTTCCATCCCCACCCCTGTCTGCTTTCCGGAGAGACCACTCTCTCCGTGACTCCCTTGTTCGCTCCACACTGCCCTCCAACCCCACCACACCCGGCACCTTCCCCTGCAACCGCAGGAAATGCTACACTTGTCCCCACACCTCCTCCCTCACCCCCATCCCAGGCCCCAAGATGACATTCCACATTAAGCAGAGGTTCACCTGCACATCTGCCAATGTGGTATACTGCATCCACTGTACCCGGTGCGGCTTCCTCTACATTGGGGAAACCAAGCGGAGGCTTGGGGACCGCTTTGCAGAACACCTCCGCTCAGTTCGCAACAAACAACTGCACCTCCCAGTCGCAAACCATTTCCACTCCCCCTCCCATTCTCTTGATGACATGTCCATCATGGGCCTCCTGCACTGCCACAATGATGCCACCCGAAGGTTGCAGGAACAGCAACTCATATTCCGCCTGGGAACCCTGCAGCCATATGGTATCAATGTGGACTTCACCAGTTTCAAAATCTCCCCTTCCCCCACTGCATCCCTAAACCAGCCCAGTTCATCCCCTCCCCCCACTGCACCACACAACCAGCCCAGCTCTTCCCCCCCACCCACTGCATCCCAAAACCAGTCCAACCTGTCTCTGCCTCCCTAACCGGTTCTTCCTCTCACCCATCCCTTCCTCCCACCCCAAGCCGCACCCCCAGCTACCTACTAACCTCATCCCACCTCCTTGACCTGTCCGTCTTCCCTGGACTGACCTATCCCCTCCCTACCTCCCCACCCACACCTTCTCCACCTATCTTCTTTACTCTCCATCTTCGGTCCGCCTCCCCCTCTCTCCCTATTTATTCCAGTTCCCTCCCCCCATCCCCCTCTCTGATGAAGGGTCTAGGCCCGAAACGTCAGCTTTTGTGCTCCTGAGATGCTGCTTGGCCTGCTGTGTTCATCCAGCCTCACATTTTATTGCCTTGAATTAGTAACATCATTTAATGTAATTGGCCCCTGCTGTTGTGTGTAACCAATGAATATTATATTTTGCCTTTAGGACAACAGAACATTGCTCACACAGCTTTTAGGTATTAAATATGATTAGCCCTTGTATTTTAACCTAACAACATTTTTATTTCCTTATTATGTAATTAATGCTATTAACCTATTTATTTAATGACCTCTATATGAGTGCTGTTGTGAGGCAGTCTAGAGATCAAGCTCCATCTGCTCCTGTGTTGTGGCACATCTGAACAGATTGATTAAAAAGAAATCTCTATGTTTCTACCCTTAAACTACAATGTATTTGACCCTACAGTTCACCCTTTAACAAAACAGTTTCATTGAGGGGAAAATATTGCATTTGTGAGGATATATTTTAAACCACTTCTTAACTATTCTGTCTTTGCGCTGTATTAGAATAACATAAAAGCATACCTATAATCTTACAACAGGTGCTTCCCCAAAGTGAAATTATTGATACGTACATCTGGACAGGCGGCATCAATGGGTCACATTGGACATATCAAGCCCAGCTTGATTCTTTCCTCACTTGAAGTCAACATAAATTAACTTCCAATTGGAGGTACTGGCTAGCAAACTATCGCCTCCCTTTATTTATCTTTGTAACTCAGAGGTAGCAGTTTGCTCCTGCAAATATTTCAGCTAGAATCAGCTAAATGCCATAAAACATGAGGAATTTCCAACTAATTAAAACCTAACCACTCATTACTAAACTAGCTGACTAAACTAACTATATTGCTCTGTGGATTTAGGCAGATGTTACTTAAACACAATCACAAAGTGAGTACTTTATTGAAGTAAATACATAAATTTCCGATTTGCCATCTCTGCTAACTACCCTCTTCTTACATTTTCCTCAGATCTTACACTCAGCTTTTCATAAGTGGTTTACAGATCACTCATGGAGTGTGGTTTATTATAGAAACACTTTTACTTGCATGTGTGGAACGATGAATAGTGTTGGTAGAGACTCTAAATCCTTTCCATTATGGGTTGATTAGAAATCACTCCTGCATTTACCACCTACCATTGACATACAGGCCATATTGTTAAAACATCAATTATGGCTGTCAAGTCCAGGTGTGGACTTAAATGTAGAGCTTCTGACTCAGACAGGGACCCTACACATTTTGCCACGAGATCACCATTCCTTAGTTATTTATGCACCCATTGTTGCGGGTCTAGAGCCACATGTAGGCCAGATCAGGTAAAGATGGCACTTTCCTTCCCTAAAGGGCACTAGTGAACACATGCAGTGTTTTCATAGTTAAAATATTCCTTTGATAAAATGCTTTATTGAAACCAGAAATTGCTGAGCCTTCTTCCAACAAAGCTTTTGCGGTGTAGTGGTAGTGTCCTTACCTCTGATGCAGATGGCCCAGGTTAAATTCTCATCTGCAGCAGAGGTGTATAATAATGTCACAACCTATGAACTAATTTGTGTGATTAAGATCAGTTCTTTCTTTGTGCTGTTAATGTGCAGTGGTAGTGTCCCTACCTCTGAGCCAGGAAGCCTGATCTCAACACGAACATCTCTGAACAGGTTGATTAGGAAATATCTGTAGCATCTTTTCAACCAGATAGTGCAAGCACATCATTGTCTTTATTTCCATCACTGGAGTTGGTAATGCTTGCATAAGAAGCATAAGTCATAAAGGTGGATTAACATCTCCAGCAATAACATCAGTACCTAAGGATTATAGTAAGAATCATTATTAAATTGACCTGATGAATTTTCTTGTCAAATCATCACTGACGACATTCAAAACCAATTGAGATGGATAAATAATATGTGCTCATCATTCCCTTATTGGGATTCGTAAAAAAATGCCCAGAGAGATGAGTACAGCTACATGTTTATTTTCTTTTCAGAGAATTCATGATTTTAGCTTTTTCTCCAGTGGCTGAAGTACACAAGTGGCATCTGGTCTGAAGGAAAAGTTGCAATTCCAAAGACAGTAACAAAATGTGAAAATTTTCCATCTTCTGTTTTACAAACAACCATTATTGCTTCATTTGTTTGGGGGGGGGGAAGTAGGAAAAAAAGCAGTGAATTGCATTTTGTACTTTAAGCCATTTAAGGATAAAAATACATTGTTTTAATTTTTACTCAATAACATTAGAGAAGAGAAAATGAGACCTTGTTTTGCCAGTTTAACTGCCTCCAAAGGTGTAACTGAGTCTATTTTGCAAGAGTTGGTGAAATATGTCCCATGACATTTTGGCTTTGATTTGCCATTTTGGCATCAGATATTTCTGGTGGCCATTTTAAATATGTGTGGGATCCCTGGCATATGCAATGACAGATGTTGACTGTTTAAGCACTCCACTGCAGGCTCTGCTCCAGTTTTTAATCTCCAGCGTCCTATCCAGCAGTGCTTAAAAAGGACCACTGGAGGTCACCAAAAAACATAAGTTTCAACTTTTTATTCTTACCTTCAGTTGGAGCCAGGAGGAATGTAACACTCTCAATGCCTCCACAGAAGTGTTACATACAGGCAAGAACAGGAAGGCAGATTTTTATTTGCATGACAATAGATTGAAAAAAGGGGAGATGCAACCATGCCTTTGTGTCCTTTGTATTCCAATCACTGAAAGTAAACGTGCATGGACAGCAGCCAGTGAAGACGTTTTAGTCTCCTTATCCGAGGAAGCATGTTCTGGCTATAGTGGGAGTGCAACAAAAGTTGATCAGAATGATTCCTTAGATGGCAGGCTTAATGGTATGAAGAGAGACTGAACTGGTTAGGATTATGCCTGCTGAAAGTAGAAGAAACTAAGGAGAAGAATGGGCTGGTCTGGTGGGCAAAGCTGTGGCAGAATGGTGTGAGGCAGTGCGAACAAGGCAAGGGATAACTCAATAAATGGTAGGACCCTGGTAAGTACTGAAGATCTGAAGGTTCTTGTTGTGTTTCTTCATAGATCTATGAAGGTAGCTGGGCAGGTGGAAAAAGTTTAAGAAGGCATATGGGATATTTCTCTTTATTAGCTGAGGCATAGAATACAACAATGGGAAAGTTATGCTTGATCTCTATAAAGTGCTGCTTAGGCCATAACTGGAGTACTGAGTGCACTTCTGGTCACAACATTATATGCTAGATGGGATTGCACTAGAGATAGTACAGAAGAGATTTATCCAAATGCTGTCTTGGCTGGAAGGTCTGAGTCATGTGAAGTTGGACAGGCTGGGGTTGTTTTTCTTGGAACAGCAGAGGTTGTAAGGGTATTGTGAGGAGCACAGATTGGTTGGTTAGAAATGTTTTTTTTCCATTAGTGAAGGGGTCAATAACCAGGGAGCACAGATTAAAGGGCGAAGGCTAAGAGGAGACTTGAGATGAAATGTTTTCACCCAGAGGATGGTGGGAGTCTGAAATTTATTTCTTGGAAGAATGTGTTTGAGTCAGAAACTCTCATAACACTTAAGCAGTATTTAAATATTCAGTCACATTGCCATTGCTTCCAGGGTTATGGGTCAATATCACATGGGATTAGTGTGGCCAGATACTTTTGATCAGTACAGACACAACAGGCCGGATGGCCTCTTTCTGTAACGTAAATGTCTGAATCTATGAATAATCAGCTGGTGCTTTTAAATTTGACATCACATGATCATTCCAGACACCCCTTGGATTTTGAATGAGTTGGTAGCAATGCCCTCAATTGCCACATGAAGCAGTTAATACTTTACCCTCTTCTCACCCACCCACATACAATTAAGCAATGATCAGCAGCAGCAACAGCAAATGAAGTTACGCACTTCCCCACTACATGTCATCCATGTAGCTAGCAAATGACTTGTGTTAAAGTGTCTATTATGCCCCTGGAAGAAATCTGTGGCATTAAAAGCTGAAACCAGTGGGGATTAAGTTTCTGTCCTTATCAACAATCTAATAGCATTCTTAGATAAATAAATAAAAGGGTCATTATAGTTTCAGTACATGGAATCAAAGTAATGAATATGTATTTCTGGATGTGAGTTTGCTCGCTGAGCTGGAAGGTTAGTTTTCAGACGTTTCGTCACTTCTTTTTATTTGAAAAAATATACTTTATTCATAAGATGTACAAAAAATAAAACATATTTAGACACCTACCCAGTCATGCAAGCCACTCCAGGTTACCCAGGGGGTACGTACGCCAACTAAAGGAAAAAAAACAAACAAAGAAGGATAGAAAACAAAGCAAAGAAAATACCCCGGCAGTCGTCACCCCGCACAGTCCCTGTTGGCCCCCTGACCAGTTGGGGAAGGCGCCAGGTGGGCCCAGTTACCAGAGAGGGCCCTTTTTTCTATTCTGGATGAGGGGTTTCATACCGCAGTCTTTCCCCACCGCACCTTGGCGACGGCTGCCCCAAGCTTTAGCGCGTCCCTCATTACGTAGTCCTGGACCTTGGAGTGCGCCAGTCTGCAACATTCGGTCGGGGTCAGTTCTTTCAGCTGGCAGACCAGCAAGTTGCGGGCAGACCAAAGAGCGTCTTTCACCGCATTGATGGTCCTCCAGGCGCAGTTGATGTTGGTCTCGGCGTGCGTCCCAAGAAACAGCCCGTAGAGCATGGAGTCCCGCGTCACGGAGCTGCTCAGGACGAACCTCGACAAAAACCACTGCATCCCCTTCCAGACCTCCTGCGCATAGGCACATTCCAGAAGGAGGTGATCGACAGTCTCGTCCCCCCGGTAGCCGCCTCGAGGGCAGCGTGCGGTGGCGCAGAGATTCCGGGCATGCATAAAGGATCTCACTGGCAGACCCCCTCTCATCGCCAGCCAAGCAATGTCATTGTGCTTGTTTGAAAGTTCTGGCGATGAGGCATTCTGCCAAACTACTTTGGCAGTCTGCGTGGGGAACCACACGACGGGATCCACCCTCTCCTTTTCCCGAAGGGTCCCGAAGATACTACGTGCTGACCACTGCCTGACGGCCTTGTGGTCAAAGGTGTTTCCTTTCAAAAATTTCTCCACGAAGGACAGGTGGTACGGGACGGACCAACTACTCGGAGCGTTCCACGGCAACGAGGCCAGGCCCATCCTTTGCAACACCGGGGACAGGTAGAACCTCAGTAATTAGTGACACTTGGTGTTTGCGTACTGAGGATCTACGAACAGCTTGATGCAGCCACACACAAAAGGTAGCCATCAGGGCGAGGGTGGCGTTCGGTACGCCCTTTCCCCCCATTTTCCAGGTCTTTGTACATGGTGTCCCTGCGGACCCGGTCCATCCTCGACCCCCAAATGAAGCGGAAGATGGCCCGGGTGACCGCAGCGGCGCAGGTCCAGGGAATAGGCCAGGCCCGCACCACATACAACAGTACCGAAAGCCCCTCGCACCTGACAACCAGGTTCTTACCCGCGATGGAGACGGACCGGAGCATCCACCTGCCCAGCTTCTGTTTCAGTTTGGTGATACGCTCCTCCCAAGTCTGAGTGCACGCCCCAGCTCCACCGAACCAAACACCCAGCACCTTCAGGTAGTCTGTCCTGACGGTGAAGGGGATGAAGGAGCAGTCATCCCAGTTCCCGAAGAACATAGCCTCGCTCTTACCCCTATTGGCTTTGGCACCCGAGGCCAGTTCAAAGTGGCTGCAGATGTCTAACAGCCTACTCACCGACCGACGATCGGTGCAGAAGACGGCGACATCGTCCATGTACAGGGAAGTCTTGACCTGAAGGCCTCCGCTGCCTGGGATAGTCAAGCCCTTCAGGCTCACGTCCTTCCTGATGGATGAGGCAAAGGGCTCCACACAGCACACGAACAAGGCAGGAGAGAGCGGGCAGCCCTGCCTGACTCCAGATCTGACGGGAAAACTGTCCGATTCCCACCCATTGATCGAGACTGTGCTAACGATGTTGGTGTAGAGCAGCCGGATCCAATTGCGGATGCCCTCCCCGAATCCCAATTTGGAGAAGACGTCCCTCATGTAAGCATGAAAGACCCTGTCCAAGGCCTTCTCCTGGTCCAGGCTGACGAGGCAGGTGTCCACCCGCCTGTCCAGCACGTAGGCGATCGTATCCCTGATGAGCGCGAGGCTCTCAGCGATCTTCCTGCCCGGCACAGCACAGGTTTGGTCAGGGTGAATCACTGACTCCAGGACAGACCTGTCCCGGTTGGTTATAACCTTGGCCAGGATTTTGTAGTCCACGTTCAATTGTGAAATGGGACGCCAATTCTTAATTTCTTCCCTCTCCCCCTTCCTCTTGTAAATGAGGGTGATGATGCCCTTCCTCATGGACTTGCACATTTCCCTTGCCTGAAGCGCACTATCGTACACCTCCAGCAGGTCCTGGCCGACCAGGTCCCACAGAGTGGAATACAGCTCGACCGGTAAGCCGTTGCTCCCAGGAGTCTTATTCCTCTCCAAGGACTTGAGGGCTCTGGTCAGCTCATCCAGGGATATCGGCCGGCCCAGCCACTCCCTCGTGCCGTAGTCTAAGACCTCCGTGATAGACAACAGGAACGACTCGGAGGCTGTGCTGTCCATGGGCTTCGTGTTGTACAGTCCGGCATAGAAGGATCTGCTGATCCTCAAAATGTCGGGCCGAGACGACGTCACTGAGCAGTCGTCCTCCTTCAGCCGGCTGAGCACAGAACTCTCTTTGTGCACCTTCTGAAAGAAGAAGCGCGAGCACATCTCGTCCTGCTCCACGGAGCGGACCCTGGACCGGAAGATTATCCTGGAGGCCTCTGAGGCGAAGAGCGAGGCTTGCTGGCCCCTCACCTCGCGGAGATCCTCCGTGACATCGACCCCCATCAACTGCAGAAGGAGCAGGTTCTGCACCCTTTTCTGGAGTCGCGACAGCTTTCCCCGCCTCTCACTCGCCTTCCGAACACCCTTGGAGGACAAAGAACCTCTTGATGTTCTCCTTCACTGTCTCCCACCAGTCACCTGGAGACTCAAAGAGGGGTTTCACGGTTCTCCAACCAGCGTACTCCCTCTTAAGCTCCTCGACATTCTCTGGGGTCAACAGAGTCGTGTTGAGCTTCCTCGTCCCCGTGCCGGCCGGCTGGTCGTCCTGTAAGTGACAGTCGGCCAGCAGGAGGCAGTGGTCAGAGAAGAACACCAGTTCGACGCTGGTGGACCTGACCGAGAACGCCCGTGACACAAACAGGAAGTCTATCCTTGAGCGGATAGACCCGTCTGGCCGTGACCAGGTGTACCTCCGTTGCGCTTCGTCTGCAGGGGTGCTGAAGACGTCGAGCAGCTTGGCATCCTTCACCGTGCCCGTCAGGAATCTGGACGTGATGTCCAGTTGACTACCCCCACCCGCTGTCCCCACGCTGGATCTTCCATCTGCATCGATGATGCAGTTGAAGTCTCCGTCTAGGATGACTGGCCTGGATGTAGCCAACAGGGGTGGAAGCCGCTGCAGGACGGCCAAACGCTCACTCCGTACCACTGGGGGTACACGTTGATCAGCCTCAGGGGAGCATTCCTGTAGGTGACATCAGCCACTAGGAGGTGCCCCCCCCACCACCTCCTGAACTTGAGAGATGGTGAAATTGCGCCCCGGCAGCAGAATAGCCAGGCCTGAGGAGCGACAGTCGTTACCCCCTGACCAGATTGAAGGCCCACAGGTCCAGGCACCGGACCATTTCTCGTACCTGCTGAGGTGCGGTATCCTGCACTCCTGCAGAAACAGGAGGTCCGCCTTGACGGTGGTCAGGTAGGCCAACGCAGACACACATCTTGCGGTGCACTTGATGCTGCGCACATTAATGCTCGCAACTCGTACCCCCATTGTGGGCAGTGACAGCAGTACCCTCCCCAAGTCCAAGGTCCAGCCCCTCTATCTGTCCCTTCATGCCCATTGCTCGGGCTAACTGCTGGATGCTCTCCAGGCTCAGGAAACTGTCCGTGCTGCCTTCCGGGTGGCACCCCCCTGTCGGGGGTACAGAGGCATGAGAGTCCGGCTCTGAGTCAGGCTGGGGACGTGCTGTTTCCTCCTTCCCGCCTGGAAGTTCCGGGGGGCCCTCCAGTGCCCCAGCCTCACATGACTGGGTGTCGGAGGGAGAATCAGGACGCCTCCCGTCACCTGGAAGCGTGGTGCTGCTTTCCTTCTCCCTTGAGATCTTTAACTTCTGCTTCGGGTGGGCCCTCGCCGAATACCCCTCGTCAGAGGAGCTCTTATAGCCCCCCTGTAGCTGCCTCTTCCCGCCTGATGGTTGCGGTTCCTGGGCCCGCCGACGCACCTTCCTCCTCACTTTCCGGACCGTCATCCACTCCCCTGGGTCGCCTGTCACCGCCGCCATCGACTCTGGGTTGTCAGGGAGGAGTGGAGCCTCCAGGGGCGCTTTGCTGGCCTCGGGCCCATCCTGCGGGGCTGGGCCCTCCTGCACAACCTGGCCCTCCTGCACATTAGTGGGGTCCTTGCAGGTCCCTGGTGCCTTCCTCTCCTCCGGGGGAGCTGGCCCCGCATTGCCCCTGCTGGCAACCTGGGTGTAGGTGGTCCCCCGCTGCAGTCATGCCCTATAGAGGTGGCCTGCTTCCCCACAAAGGTTGCAGCTTCTCTCTCGTGGGCAATGCTTTGCAAGGTGTCCCTCCTCCCTGCAGATGGTGGGTTTGCATTCGGCCGCCACGTGACCTGACCTACCACAGGCATGGCAGACTTTAGGTTGCCCTGCATAGGTCAGGTAGCCCTTGCTTCCGCCGATCGTGAAGCTGGATGGCGGGTGTATAACGTTCCCGTCCGCGCCCATCCTCAGCGTCACCTTGACCTGCCTCTTACTGGTCCAGATGCCAAAGGGGTCCATGATGTCAGTTAGGTCCCTTTCCACCTTCACGTACCTTCTAAGGAAGGTCAGGACATCAACTGCTGGCACATGCGGGTTGTACATGTGTACAGTCACCATACGGCTCTTCTGCGCTGGCATCACGAACAGCGGGACATCGGTCAATGCAGAGAGGGGGCCCTCACCTCCTTTCTCCTTGAAAACCTCCAGGAAGTGCTCGCAAAGCTTGGCACTCCTGAAGGTCACATCGTAAAAACCTCCTCCGGGGAAATCCTGCAGGCAGTAAATGTCCACAGCAGCGAACCCACAACAGTCCAACAGGACCCTCTTCACGAAGAAGGTGCGGTCCACAGGTGCACCTTCACCCACCTTCTTTACGAAAACACTGATGGTGTTCCGGACCCCCTGACCTGGGGCACGAGCACTCGCCGCAGCCATCGTTGCAGGTTGGCTGCTCCCCTGAACCAGTGTTAGGCCGAAGCCAGCATTAAGATCCACTGGTTGCAAGGGTGCACAGCCAACCCGACGTCTTCCTTTCACCTCCAACACAGCGCTCTCCTCCTCTCGGTCCACAAGAGAGTGGGTCTTTATTTTGTTCCAGATGTAAACTGGTTCACTGAGCTGGAAGGTGTGTTCCCAGATGTTTCGTCACCATTCTAGGTAACATCATCAGTGAGCCTCCGATGAAGCACTGGTGTTATGTCCCGCTTTCTATTTATCTGTTTAGGTTTCCTTGGGTTTGGTGATGTCATTTCCTGTGTTGGTGATGTCATTTCCTGTTCTTTTTCTCAGGGGATGGTAGATTGGCTCCAAATCAATGTGTTTGTTGATGGAGTTCCGGTTGGAATGCCATGCTTCTAGGAATTCTCGTGCATGTCTCTGTTTGGCTTGTCCTACTATGGATGTGTTGTCCCAATCAAAGTGGTGTCCTTCCTCATCTGTATGTAAGGATACGAGTGATAGTGGGTCGTGTCGTTTTGTGGCTAGTTGATGTTCATGTATCCTGGTGGCTAGCTTTCTGCCTGTTGGTCCAATGTAGTGTTTGTCACAGTTCTTGCAAGGTATTTTGTAGATGACGTTCGTTTCTTTGTTGTCTGTATAGGGTCTTTTAAGTTCATTAGCTGCTGTTTTAGTGTGTTGGTGGGTTTGTGGGCTACCCTGATGCCAAGAGGTCCGAGTCGTCTGGTAGTCATTTCCGAAATGTCTTTGATGTAAGGGAGAGTGGTTATAGTTTCTGGGCCTGTTTTGTCTGTTTGTTTGGGTTTGTTGCTGAGATATCGGCGGACTGTGTTCATTGGGTACCAATGATACTGGCATAATATTCACAAAAGAAGACGAAAACAACAATAAACTGCCATTCCTAGATGTCACAGTAGAGCCAACAGTCAATGGGAACTTCAAACCAGTGTCTACAGGAAAACAACACATACGGACCAAATACTGAACTACAGGAACAACCATCCCAACACCCAAAAACGAAGCTGCATCAGAACATTATTCCAACGAGCCACCACACACTGCAGCACAGAGGAACTACGAAGAGCAGAAGAAAATCACCTATACAGCCTATTCAAAAAGAACGGGTAACCAATGAACACAGTCCGCTGATTTCTCAGCAACAAACCCAAACAAACAGACAAAACGTGCCCAGAAACCATAACCGCTCTCCACTACATCAAAGACATTCTCAAAGTGACTGCCAGACTACTCGGACCTCAGGGTAGCCCACAAACCCACAAACCCACTAAAACAGCAGCTAATGAACTTAAAAGACCGTATACAGACAACAAGCAAAACAAACGTCATCTACAAAATACCTTGCAAGAACTGTGACAAACACTACATTGGACAAACAGGCAGAAAGCTAGCCACCAGGATACATGAACATCAGCTAGCCACAAAACGACATGACCCACTATGACTAGTATTCTTACACACAGATGAGGAAGGACACCACTTTGATTGGGACAACACATCCATCCTAGGACAAGCCAAACAGAGACACGCACGAGAATTCGTAGAAGCATGGCATTCCAACCGGAACTCCATCAACAAACACATTGGCTCCAAATCAATCTACTATCCTCTGAGAAAAAGAACAGGAAATGACATCACCAACACAGGAAATGACATCACCAACCCAAGGAAACCTAAACAGATAAATAGAAAGCGGGACATAACACCAGCGCTTCATCGGAGGCTCACTGATGATGTTACCTAGAATGGTGATGAAACGTCTGGGAACGAACCTTCCCGCTCAGTGACCCAGCTTACATCCGGAACACAATAAAGACGCACTCTTTTGTGGACCGAGAAGAGGAGAGCACGACTGTGTTGGAGGTGGAAGGAAGACGTCGGGTTGGCTGTGCACCCTTGCAACCAGTGGATCTTAATGCTGGCTTCGCCCTAACACTGGTTCAGGGGAGCAGCCAACCTGCAACGATGGCTGCGGCGAGTGCTCATGCCCCGGGTCAGGCGGTCTGGAACACCATCCGCGTTTCCGTAAAGAAGGTGGATGAAGGTGCACCTGTGGACCGCACCTTCTTCGTGAAGAGGGTCCTGTTGGACTGTTGTGGGTTCGCTGCTGCGGACATTTACTGCCTGCAGGATTTCCCCGGAGGAGGTTTTTATGACGTGACCTTCAGGAGTGCCAAGCTTTGCGAGCGCTTCCTGCAGGTTTTCAAGGAGAAAGGAGGTCAGGGCCCCTCTCTGTATTGACCGCTGTCCCGCTGTTCATGATGCCAGCGCAGAGGAGCCGTATGGTGACTGTACACATGTACAACCCGCATGTGCCAGCAGTTGATGTCCTGACCTTCCTTGGAAGGTACGTGAATGTGGAATGGGACCGAACCAACATCATGGACCCCTTCGGCATCTGGACCAGTAAGAGGCATGTCAAGGTGACACTGAGGACGGGCGCGGATGGGAACATTCTACACCCATTGTCCAGCTTTGCGATTGGCAGGAGCAAGGGCTACCTGACCTACGTAGGGCAAACTAAAGTCTGCCATGCCCGTGGTAGGTCAGGTCACGTGGTGGCCGACTGCAAAGCCACCATCTGCAGGGAGGAGGGACACCTTGCAAAGGATTGCCCACAAGAGAAAAGCTGCAACCTTTGCGGGGAAGCGGGCCACCTGTATAGGACATGACTGCAGCAGGGGACCACCTACACCCAGGTCGCTGGCAGGGGCAGTGCGGGGCAAGCCACACCGGAGGAGAGGAAGGTACCAGGGCCCTGCAAGGACCCCACTAATGTGCAGGAGGGCCCAGCCCCGCAGGATGGACCCGAGGCCAGCAAAGCTCCCCTGCAGGCTCTGCTCCCCCCCGACAACCCGGAGTCGATGGAGGCGGCGACTGGTGACCCAGGGGAGTGGACGACGGTCCGGAAAGCGAGGTGGAAGGCGTACCGGCGGGCCCAAGCACCGCAACCATCAGGCGGGAAGAGGCAGCTACAGGGGGGCTATAACAGCTCGTCTGACGAGGGGGATTCGGAGGAGGCCCGCCCAAAACAGAAGCTAAAAATCTCATAGTAGAAGGAAAGCAGCACCCCACTTCCAGGTGACGGGAGGCGTCCTAAGGGTCCCTCCGACACCCAGCCACGTGCCGCTGGGCCCCTGGAGGGTCCCCCGGAACTTTCAGGCGGGAAGGAGGAAACATCGCGTCCCCAGCCTGACCCAGAGCCGGACTCTCCTGCCTCCGTACCCCCGACGGGGGGATGCCTCACGAAAGGCAGCATGGACGGTTTCCTGAGCCCGGAAAGCGTCCAGCAGTTAGCCAGGGCAATGGGCATGAAGGGACCGATGGAGGGGCTGGACCTTGGACTTGTGGAGGGTACTGCGGTCACTGCCCACAATGGGGGTACGAGTTGCAAGCATTAATGTGCGCAGCATCAAGTCCACCGCAAGATGTGTGTCCACATTGGCCTACCTGACCACCGTCAAGGCGGACCTCCAGTTTCTGCAGGAGTGTGGGATACCGCACCTCAGCACGTACAGGAAATGGTCCGGCGCCTGGACCTGTGTGCCTTCGATCTGGTCGGTGGGGGGGGGGGGGGGGGGGGGGGGGGGGGGGGTGGTAATGACTGTCGCTCCTTGGGCCTGGCTATTCTGCTGCGGGGGTGCAACTTCACCATCTCTCAAGTTCAGGAGGTGGTGGGGGGACACCTCCTAGTGGCTGATGTCACCTACAGGAACGATCCCCTGAGGCTGATCAACGTGTACGCCCCAGTGGTATGGATGTGAGCGGTTGGCCATCCTGCAACGGCTTCCACTCCTGCTGGCTACATCCAGGCCGGTCATCCTAGGCGGAGACTTCAACTGCATCATTGATGCAGATGGAAGATCCGGTGTTGGGACAGCAGGTGGGGGGCGTCAACTGGACGTCACGTCCAGATTCCTGATGGGCACGGTGATGGATGCCAAGCTGCTCGACGTCTTCGGCACCCCTGCAGACGGAGCGCAGCGGAGAAACACCTGGTTGCGGCCAGACGGGTCTATCCGCTCAAGGATAGACTTCCTGTTTGTGTCACAGGCGTTCTCGGTCAGGTCCACCGGCGTTGAGCCAGTGTTCTTCTCTGACCACTGCGTCCTGCTGGCCGACTGTCATTTACAGGACGACCAGCAGGCCGGCAGGGGGACGTGGAAGCTCAACATGACTCTGTTGACCCCAGAGAACGTCGAGGATCTTAAGTGGGAGTACGCTGGTTGGAGAACTGTGAAACCCCTCTAGGAGTCTGCGGGTGACTGCTGGGAGACAGTGAAGGAGAACATCAAGAGGCTCTTTGTCCTCAAGTGTGTTTGGAAGGCGAGAGAGAGACAGGGAAAGCTGTCGCGTCTCCAGAAAAGGGTGCAGAACCTGCTCCTTCTGCAGTTGATGGCGGTCGATGTCACGGATGCCCTCCGCGAGGTGAGGGGCCAGCAAGCCTCGCTCTTCGCCGCGGAGGCCTCCAGGATAATCTTCTGGTCCAGGGTCCGCTCTGTGGAGCAGGACGAGACGTGCTCGTATTTCTTCTTTCAGAAGGTGCACAAAGAGCTCTGTGCTTAGCCGGCTGAAGGAGGACGACAGCTTGGTGACGTCGTCTCGGCCCGCCATTTTGAGGATCAGCAGATCCTTCTATGCCGGACTGTACGACACGAAGCCCATGGACAGCATGGCCTCCAAGTCCTTCCTGTCGTCTATCACGGAGGTCTTAGACAATGGCACAAGGGAGTTGCTGGACCGGCCAATATCCCTGGACAAGCTGACCAGAGCCCTCAAGTCCTTGGAGAGGAATAAGACTCCTGGGAGCAACGGCTTACCGGTCGAGCTGTATTCCGCTCTGTGGGACCTGGTCGGCCAGGACCTGCTGGAGGTGTACGATAGTGCGCTTCGGACAAGGGAAATGTGCAAGTCCATGAGGAAGGGCATCACCACCCTGATTTACAAGAGGAAGGAGGAGAGTAAAGATATTAAGAATTGGCATCCCATTTCACTCTTGAACGTGGACTACAAAATCCTGGCCAAGGTTATAGCCAACCGGGTCAGGTCTGTCCTGGATTCGGTGATTCACCCTGACCAAACCTGTGCTGTGCCAGGCAGGAAGATCGCTGAGAGCCTCGCGCTCATCAGGGATATGATCGCCTACGTACAGGACAGGCGGGTGGACACCTGCCTCGTCAGCCTGGACCAGGAGAAGGCCTTCGACAGGTATCTCATGCTTACATGAGGGACGTCCTCTCCAAATTGGGGTTCGGTGAGGGCATCCGCAATTGGATCCGGCTGCTCTAAACCAACATCGTTAGCGCAGTCTCGATCAATGGGTGGGAATCGGACAGTTTTCCCGTCAGATCTGGAGTTAGGTAGGGCTGCCTGCTCTCTCCTGCCTTGTTTGTGTGCTGTGTGGAGCCCTTCGCCGCATCCATCAGGAAGGACGTGAGCCTGAAGTGCTTGACTATCCCAGGCAACGGAGGCTTTCAGGTCAAGACCTCCCTGTACATAGATGAGGGGCTTTCGGTACTGTTGTATGTGGCACAGGCTTGGCCTAATCCCCGGACCTGCGCCGCCGCAGTCACCCGGGCCATCTTCCACTTTATTTGGGGTTCGAGGATGGACCGGGTCCGCAGTGACACCATGTACAAAGACCTGGAAAATGGGGGAAAGTGCGTACCGAAGGCCACCCTCGCCCTGATGGCTACCATTGTGTGCGGCTGCATCAAGCTGTTCGTAGATCCTCAGTACGCAAACACCAAGTGTCACTACTTACTGAGGTTCTACCTGTCCCCGGTGTTGTGAAGGATAGGCCTGGCCTCGTTGCCGCGGAACACTCCGAGTAGTTGGACTGTCCCGTACCACCTGTCCTTCGTGGAGAAATTTTTGAAGGGAAACACCTTTGACCACAAGGCTGTCAGGAGTGGTCAGCATGTAGTATCCTCGAGACCCTTCGGGAAAAGGAGAGGGTGGATCCCGTCGTGTGGTTCCCCACGCAGACTGCCAAAGTCATTTGGCAGAATGCGTCATCGTCAGAACTTTCAAACAAGCACAATAACATTGCTTGGATGGCGGTGAGAGGCGCTCTGCCAGTGAGATCCTTTATGCTTGCCCGGAATCTCTGCGCCACCGCACGCTGCCCTCGAGGTGGCTGCGGGGGGTCGAGACTGTCGATCACCTCCTTCTGGAGTGTGCCTATGCGCAGGAGGTCTGGAGGGGGATGCAGTGGTATTTGTCGAGGTTCGTCCCGAGCAGCTCCGTGACACGGGACTCCGTGCTCTACGGGCTGTTTCCCGGGATGCACACCGAGACCAACATCAACTGCGCCTGGAGGACCATCAATGCGGTGAAAGACGCTCTTTGGTCTGCCCGCAACTTGCTGGTCTGCCATCTGAAAGAACTGACCCCGACCGAGTGTTGCAGGCTGGCGCTCTCCAAGGTCCAGGACTACGTGCTGAGGGACGCGCTAATGCTTGGGGCAGCCGCCGTCAAGGCGCGGTGGGGAAAGACCATGGTATGAAACCCCTCATCCAGAATAGAAAAAAGGGCCCTCTCTGGTAATTGGGCCCAGCTGGCGCCTTCCCCAACTGGTCAGGGGGCCAACGGGGACTGTGCGGGGTGACGACTGCCGGGGTATTTTCTTTGCTTTGTTTTCTTTCCTTCTTTATTTTGTTTTTTCCTTTAGTTGGTGTACGTACTCCCTGGGTAACCCGGAGCGGCTTGCATGACCGGGTAGCTGTATAAATGTTTTTTTTATACATTCCACGTGTAAAGTATATTTTTTCAAATAGAAAAAAAGTTGACAAAATGTCTGAAAACTAACCTTCCAGCTCAGCGAGCAAACTCACATCCAGAACCTCAACCTGAGCTACAACTCTTCTCAAAAATGTATTTCCAGTGTATCTCTATGATGTTATTGTTCTAAGTTGGTTAAACCTGTGTGAAGTCAGCGGATATTTGGAAGGCTAGCCCCTTAGAGATATGGCAAATGAGATGCAAATATAGATGGTGATAATGGGAACTGCAGATGCTGGAGAATCCAAGATAGTAAAGTGTGAAGCTGGATGAACACAGCAGGCCAAGCAGCATCTCAGGAGCACAAAAGCTGACGTTTTGGGCCTAGAACCTTCATCAGAGAGGGGGATGGGGTGAGGGTTCTGGAATAAATAGGGAGAGAGGGGGAGGCGGACCTAAGATGGCGACTTCACCAGCTTCAAAATCTCCACTTCCCCCACCGCATCCCAAAACCAGCCCAGTTCGTCCCCTCCCCCCATTGCACCACACAACCAGCCCAGCTCTTCCCCTCCCCCCACTGCATCCCAAAACCAGATCAGCCTGTCTCTGCCTCCCTAACCTGTTCTTCCTCTCACCCATCCCTTCCTCCCACCCCAAGTCGCACCTCCATTTCCTACCTACTAACCTCATCCCACCGCCTTGACTTGTCCGTCTTCCCTGGACTGACCTATCCCCTCCCTACCTCCCCACCTATACTCTCCTCTCTACCTATCTTCTTTATTCTCCATCTTCGGTCCGCCTCCCCCTCTCTCCCTATTTATTCCAGAACCCTCACCCCATCACCCTCTCTAATGAAGGGTCTAGGCCCGAAACATCAGCTTTTGTGCTCCTGAGATGCTGCTTGGCCTGCTGTGTTCATCCAGCTTCACAGATTATTATCTTGCAAATATTGATGGTGATACTTCAGAAAATTCTGCACACCAAACAGAGGTCAGGTATAATGTTGCATAGGGAACTAGTATTTTGGATGCTTCAGACAAATGCTTCAGAGTTGGGATTCAGGCATGCACACAAAATGCTGCAGTGAAGGTTGGGCAAAATTGTTAACAGTATACAATTGTGTTAATACTCTCATGTTTTGAGATATTACTATGGGCTTGAATGAGATACAGTAACTTGACAAAAGATCACAAATACAACTGTAAGAGGAAGTCACTTGCTACAGTATTATAAATACGGAGATATATGGGAAAGGGATAATTCTCTAATGTTTCTGCGATACTTATAATTGACAATCTCAACATTTTATTCACAAGCAGGGAACTGCCAGTTAATTTGTTTGGATTTGGCTTTTGGTTCTTTTCCTTTCAACTGTCAGGCTAAATATTCAACATTTCCAGGGGAGGACAAATAATATTTCATAGACTGTCTGAAGCTCTTCCTAAAGCATGGCGGCATTGATATCGCTGACTAGAAGAAACTTGCTACCAAACATTCAGAATGGCAAAAACATGTCTATCAAGCTATATTGCATCTTGAACCTCACAACATGGTATTCATGAGTCTGAGCAACAGTGGAGAAGGAAAATGGAAGTAAATCCTACTTTGATATTCCATTATATCATGCGATGTCCTCATTCACATGCCTAAAGATCTCCTGGTTTGAACCTTGAGATGGACAAATTCTTGATCTCAGAAGGAATCAAGGGCTACGGGGAGAGTGCAGGGAAGTGGAGTTGAAATGTCCATCAGCCATGATTTAAATGGCAGAGTGAACTTGATGGGCTGAATGTCCTTACTTCCACTCCTATGTCTTATGGTCTTATGGTCTTATCATCACAGCATAAGAAAAAACCTTAACATTTGCAGTCACCTTGTCCTTGTGTGCTAGACACTATCTACAACTTATCACAAATGTTCATGAATTACCTTCAAAAACTTTTCCTTCCCAATACTCTATTTTACATTATGGAAACAATCAAACCCCTACATGATGTTTTTGTTTGTTTATTATATAAGTCCAATTAAATGAATGCTTACTACAACTTGTCTTACATTTCATATAATGAGAAGTAGAGAATTTTTCCATTAAGTATTTTCTTTTTACCTAAGGGTATGGTATCTCATTGTCTCTGGCCTTTTACTACAAATAAAGATGAAGCCCTGGAACTTGGTTAAGACTGTTGGAAGATTAGAAATCAAGAAATAAGCAGGAAGATACCAGTTGCTCGTTGGTAATATAAAAATAGCCTTATGTTTCTTTGACTTCCTTCAATGTACAGATATCTGTCTTCATAGTACATTGTTAATAGTCATGCCTGCAACTAACATTGTTGCAATCATTTGCATGTAATATTCACCTCTCATTTTTTAAAAAAAACATCCTTTTTGTATGTAACAGTAATAAGAAAGGCCATAGCAGCAGTAAGAACTTGACCTACCTGATGATCTTCTGTATGCATTGCTATTCATTGTCTTTGCCCAAAGCTCCAGCCTCATGACACCTACCTGGAGAAATACTTCATAAATGTTGATGAATTGCACAGATTGCTTGGAGAAGCTGGAAGTAAAAATGAAGACACACTTACTGTTCTTACCAGAAAGGTCTTGTATCCAAATATACAAGGTATCCTATATGTAGGAGAACATTGAGCATCACAGATATGTACAAGTTTAGAATATGGTCACCAAGAAATTGAACTTCCACCCAGTAAAGTTCTGAAAAAGAGTCATCGCGGACTTGAAATGTTATTTCTGTTTTCCTCTCTCTCCTGAGATGCTGCCAGACCAACTGTGTTTCTCCAGCGTTCTCTATATTTGTTTCAGGACAGAAAAATGATTGGTTTGTGTGACTTTATCTCAACCTTCGCACTTGAGTCTGATTGGTTCTTTGTTGACTCAACCATCCTCTCTGGCTTTCAGTTACCCTAATCTTCTTGTGTGTGGTGATGAATAATATGCTTACATAGACTGTTATTGTTACAAGAGCTGAACTAACAGCCCCAAAACCACCCTTTGTCAAGTATCTGATCATACCAGGAAAGGGTCAAGAATACTTACAGCATCTATTTCAGGATTATAACTATAATATATGGGCCTATCCACAGAACATGGAATGCAGTGGTTCAAAATGGCAGCTCGCCCCATCATCTACTCAAGGGAAGGTATGGACAGGTAATAAATGCTGGCCCAGCGGGAACACCCAAATCCCACAAGAAAATAATAAAACAATCTGACTAATATTGAAGCCTTTGTCCTTGACGCAAAAGTTGGTGCCAAACTAGCTTTAGAAATTATTGCAGTTCACCATGGAATTTGTAAATTTAAACCTTATTTTGAAAGATTATGAAAGCAAAAGCCTTGGTTTGAGATTCATCCTGGGTGGTAAAGCAAAGTGAGTGATCAGCAGCTCATGGTCATGGAAGGCTATGTAGCAGTAAGTTGTGTTGATTCATGATGATCCATTGAATGGTGTGCTACCGATGGTAAGTGAAGGGCAAATCATTGTGGTTAAAAAACCCCAACTGGAAATAATCTCCCATCCTTGCACAATTCATGACTGGTTGCTCACCAGTCATATTAGCTCTTAATTTCATTCTGGAGTATCTCAGTTTGCCACAGACATAAATGAATCTCTGTCAAAGAACACAAAGACCCTAAACAGTCAGATCATTCAGACTCGGGCATTGAATATTTAATCCTGCAAAGTCACGTTCACTAACATGTTGAAACTACGGCCAAAGGTGAGATATATCCCACACAGTAGTCAATCCAGTTGCACATAGTCCTGCCCACAGAACCACCACTTCATTACATTTGATGGCAGTACAGTTGTCTTGTTCCCCATCATCAACATCCAGGGAGTCACTATTCATTCAAACAGCAATTGAAACTACAATTTTCTGGATAAACAAAATATGGGAACAAATGACTGCAGATGCTGGAATCTACACTGAAAATAACAAATGCTGGGAGTCGCAGCGGGTCAGACAGCATCCATGGAGAAAGCAAGCTAACGTTTCGAGTCTAGATGAAATGTTAGCTTGCTCTCTCTCTCTATGGACGCTGCCTGACCCGCTGTGATCTCCAGCATTGTTATCTTCTGGATAAACATCTTGGTTACCAAGACAGATTACAGTCTAGATACGATGTGTAGGGTAGTTCAGTTCCTTATACCCCAAAGCCTTTACTTTAAGGCGTTTGCCCCCTGTTTGAATGAGTGCAGCTGCAACAGCAATCAAGTAGCTCAATACCATGTAAGGGCAAGTAGTCTCTGTGATTGGCATACCAACCCAATTTGAACACCTCCCCCCCTCCATCACCAGACTCAGTAGATAATGCTACAAAATGCACTGCACCAATTTAAGGTGATTTCTGCACGGAGACTGCCACATTGGTGACCTCAAAACTGAGGCAGACAACAGGCAGCCTGGAACTCCCTCCCTAACATCATTACAGGACACTGTCGCCCCAGGGAAAGCAACAGTTTGCTGAAGGTAGCCCAGTACTAGTTGCTCAGGGCAATTGGAGATGGGAATAAACGTAGCCTTGCCAGCAGAGGAATGAATAACAGGGGAAAACCGCTGCTGCTGCACACAAAAAGAAGTAAAACGCGCACAGCGCACACGTCATCGTTCTTTAGAAAGGAACATTCTTCTCGCCAAAATATCAGAGAACAATCCAGTCGATAAAACCACATAAAAGGTTCTGTAAAGTTGAACAATATAAGCAGAATAAAATGATGTATTGCACTGTAACTAGAAATGATTCTCACTGGAGACAAGTTGATCTCTGTTATTTCAGTAAGAATGACTAATCTACTGTCAGTACAAACTACATCATGCTGAAAATACCCGACGCGATTCATAGAATTCTTCTTTGGACACACGGGGGAGCTCTGATCACGTCTTTTCATTTTCGAACACCCGGGATGGCGGGGTGGCACCACTGTAACAAATTTAAAACTAATCACAGATAACAAAGTGTGGAGCTGGATGAACACAGCAGGTCAAGCAGCATCTCAGGAGCACAAAAGCTGACGTTTCATCAGATGAAGGGTCTAGGCCCGAAACATCAGCTTTTGTGCTCCTGAGATGCTGCTTGGCCTGCTGTGTTCATCCAGCCTCACATTTTATTATCTTGGATTCTCCAGCATCTGCAGTTCCCATTATCATTAAAACTAATCGCCTCGTAATTACTTTAGGGTTGTGTACAGGAAATGCTAAATGATCATCCGTTGCCCCTCAAGACGCTGACAACGTACAGTAAATGTGCAAAAGGATTTATGAGAATCCAGACGTGCAATTTGTGACTAAATCGTGCTAATGCTGTATTTTATAGATTGGCGCGGATACGCACTGGGTTACGTTACAGTGAACAGAAGAGCACGTGCTCGGCTTTTTAACTTGATTTTTGGTTAAAGAGCAAACGAATGTGCAGGTTATAATTACTTATCGGGGCCAATGTGGGCGTCATGTACCACTTATGGAGCGAGTATACTAAAACACTTTAGCTCTGCGCTTTAGCTCATTTATTATACTTAAAATTAAGTTGTTGAGCTAAAAGAACTTGAAGAAATGTGAACACTGTGCCTGGTTTCACAGTTATGTTGCCATTACTTTTTGTTCTTCCTCTATGCATCAGCGACATGAGTTCAGTTGATACAAAGAACAAGCTGAATGACATCGCCCACCTCAGATTCTTATAAATGCAAGGTCAAATCACTAAAAGCACGTTTTATTTCTAAAGTGGTTTTACTGGCGATCTGAAATAAATTAAAAAGCCGCCTATGGTTGAGGAACTAACACTACAGCCGTGAGAGACCGTTTTCACAGAACTCTCCCGCAATGTACTCTGTGGGAAAAATCAGCTTGGAAAAATAAAAAACAGCACGTGTAATCCTCCGGGTGATATGCACTTAGTCTGGAGGAATCTGGATCCGGAGTGCTGCTTTCATGTAATTCTGTGCTTCCCATTGACAGGCAAGACTTTTAGATTTGCAGAAATCCTGTGGAAATGGGGTTTCAGGGCTTTGAATAATTAACCCGTCTTAACGCTCTCAGCGCAAAAGGCAGTAAGAAGGTTTATGTAGTCGCTGGGACGTCCTATTCAAATAAGGATTGTTGCAGTTCCATTACGTGGGTCCACAAAGCTTCAAGTACAGTTGTTGAAAAGGTTCGAAAAAAAGTTTTAAAGGTTGCCTTGCAAATGTTCATTATTAAACATTTGGGCACATGAAAGGTTGCCATCTTTGACTTAAAGTTTTTAGGATATCATCAAATATCATCGTCCTTCAAGAGGGACGGCATGTCACTATTTATGTCTTTGGACAGCACCGAGATCCGTGCTCATAACTATACTGAAACGAGTTAGGTGCTAAACGTTAGCTAATGTTTGGAGTGCGCTAACGAACAAAACGGGTCTTACAGAAAGGAAGATGATGAACTGCAATTAGGTCTTTTGCCTAAGGTTTGAAATGTTGGATTCACAGAGATCTCGGGAATTACAGTCGGACTACGCTGGTGTTGTTTGCCGTTTTCACCCTTGGTCGCTGTATCACCATGACATCTTCAAAAGATTTCAACGGTGTCATCGCGAACAGCCCGAGTATCCCAGTCAGGCAACTCATCGATAGCGAGTTCGCATTTCGAAAACTTTTAACTTCCCCCCCCACCCCCCAACAAATTCCACTTGAACTCTGCACTGCTTTTCGCTTGCACCAATCGCTCTATTATCTGTTTCCTTTACTTAGAGTTATTGTCTTTGTTGATCCGGGAATGCTAAAAAAAAAGTGGTGGTTTGAGAAATCCTGGCACAATTTGGTCTTAGCGTTGATGAGTGAGCTCTGACTTTGGCCAGATAAACGATGAGAAAGAAAGATGTTATATTCCGGGAGGAATATCGCAAGCTGATGACGTCTGTTGGTGATACATGGTCTTAACGTGACTTGCACCGACTCTGTAAAGAAGGCAAGCAGTCTGATTCATGAATAAAAATCCGAGCGCAACTGTACAACAAACAATAGTTCATAAAAAAAGCGAAGATGTAGACAAATGTTTACAAAGACATCTGTTGCTATGTGTATTTCAAACAGTGTTTGCAAAGATTTCTGATAATTGCATATATATATACTAGCGCGGAACGGTGAAAGGTTGAACGGCACTAGCATCTCAGCGACGACTCAGTGAATTGCCGTGAGCAAGAATTTGATCAGATTCAGAACTAAACCTGGACCAGATCGTGCACAACATTCAACCAACCTGCAAAAGGTAAGTGACAGTCAGCAAAGTTAGCGTTTGTATTATCTGGCTGCTGGGCGCTTCTGCTTTTACCACGGGCAAGGGAATCGAGTGACAAAGCTGTATTTGTTTTGTAATGGTATCTAATTTTCCAACTTTTCATTTCCCTAACGCCTAATAGAGGTGCTCCTGCTGTTCATTCATTGAGTGAATTAAACGTGCATTTTGCTTTTTAGTTTTAAACTTTCCAAATTCACTTTACAGATTAAGAATGCCTAACAAAGCGACGCTAGCATTTATGGTTGTGTATGGGATCATAATGCATTGCAGTGTCTACGGTTCACCGACTGGAGTGAAATATCCCGAATTTAGGTAGGTGTTTGGCATTCTGTCATTCGCTGGAACTGACTTTTCTTTGCACGCCTTTCTGATTTGGATCTTTTCTTTGTTACTTCGCTTTGTTTGTTTCGCACAGTGTTTGCCTGCGGTGTTTGCCTTGCTCCTCTCTGTTGAAGTGACTGCTTCTAGTGGCTTGGTCAGTCATCCATGTGGACACTTTTGACTTGTTGAACAGCGAGTGATAGGAGCTCGATCCCGGGCGCCCCGCTCCGGCGATTCGGCTCGATTCTGATCCCCCCCAGTCTGGCGCAGCGTGGGTTTTAGGAAGGAATGTAGGGGAAAGCGAGAGTGAGTGAGTGTGAGAGAGAGAGACAGACTGGTGCTCCTAATGAGAAGGACAGGGAGCTTTAATGTACGGGAGCAGGGAAACGAAGCAGATGCAAAATAGAAAGAGAAGAGAGGAGGAAACATGGACAAGGTGCAGGGAGATGTAGAAGATCAAGTCAGGAGCAGAAAGCCACCTAGGCTTCTGATTATTTCTAAAACAATGTGTGAGGAATCGAGGCAAAACCCTGGCAGCTGGTAAGTATGTTTTTTTTTGCCTTTCCACCCCCACCTCCAGACAACGTATTTTATGGCGGTTTGTAATTCGTCTCCGTGTGGTGACAGAGACTAATGCCAACCTATCAGTCAAGTCACAACGAGGGATCGGTTCTCGGATGCTATGGAAGTGGCTTGTTTGTTTTGGTGGGGGGGGGGGGGGGGTGAAGCCTAGAGCAGGCGTGGCGTCTTTTCGCTGTGATTAATGAGAGATAAAAGAGAGAACGTTTAGCATTGCTACCAGAGAGAGAATACAATTTTCCCTCATGGCTGCAGGAAGTGGAGTTATGTGAACGCCTGTTTGTTGGGACGGAGTTGAGAGCTTGGTTAAAAAAAATCAGTTATAGACGGAGCCTAATGGAAGTCCCCGGAGAGTCGGTGTAGAGCGCGTCAATTACTGTCATGGGGCGAGTAGGAGGAGGAAGGGGAGACTATGGTAAATGCTGCATGAGATCACGAGCGGATAACAAGAGGCAGACTTTACAAAACTAGGTTTTATAACCAGCTCAGTCCTGGCCGAATTCTTTTTATTTGAAAAAAAACAACTGTTCAAGTTCCTGTGTTTTTGTTCTGAAGGTTTGAAGGTAAATGGGCTTCTTTTAAAGTAATGTTGCAATTATTTTATTGATCTTAGTAATCTGTAAGAATGTCGATTATAGGCTGTTGCCTCTGGGAGCACAGAGAAGTTGCATTTGCAGAATGACGGTAAACGACAACACGTTGGTGCGTTGGCTCAGAAGAATACTTTAGTAAATCCTTTCAGAGCGGTTTGCATATTCCAGGAAACGGGGAGGGATTGTGGTAACTCATTCTGAAGGCTAAACAGTGCTAGTAATCATCCAGGAATTTAACATAATATCGACATTGTGGCTACAGGGATGCACATTTAATGGCTAAAATGTCTAACAGTGTGCTTTCATCTGGTGGATGATTGTGCGGATTGTGAAGGTAACGAGGATGATGGAAATGTTTGATGTTTGACCTACTGCATTCTGCATTGCGAGCAGTTGTGGCTAGGGCATTACCAAAGCATTGTCATTTGGCACTGTGTAATTTCACTCCGACAAGGTGGTGTTGTCCCTAACACCAGAGATAATCCATCATTTGACCAGCAAACTTCCAGGGTTAGTTGGGCTTGAACTGAATGTGGCAGTGAGGGGGTTGTCAGTGGTGAGAACGATCTCTGACAGTGTGAAGCTGTTTATTTATTTTCTGAACATTCTTTCCACAGGGTAAATATGAAGAGCCATATTGATTTGACAGAGCTCTTTGTTAACCGGCTAAAGTGTTGAAAGCAGCCCCCTCGGCTATAAAACACCCGGTATTACCCCCGGTTGGAGGGGAGGGAGGAGGGCAAATCAACATTTTGAACTTTCATTTCAGCTCATCAGAGAAGCCGCCCAACGGCTTGGTACATAGTCAATTATTCAGGAACCATGTACATCACGAACTCCCGTGAGACTAAGGCAATAGTGTACAATCCCAGAAAGATTCCTGTAGCGTCCGGGGATTTCCATTAGCATTACTTAGCAATGAAGAGAGTCAAAACAAGTTGAGCATCACTCGCGAATTAGCTCACGTCTGGCGTAGGTCTCGGTAGACTCCTTTATCGATGTCTAATCTCAATACTAAACAGAGCTCATCTCGGGTTATGGAAACGAAGTAAATAAATCACAAGCTGGGAACAAAAGGGGAACAAACAGAGCAGCCGCTTCGGTCTTAGTTCATCATTTTATCAACTGGTGCGGACAAAATTTAATCTTTTCGTTCGTCCCCAGGGTTGAAGATGAAGCGTATGATGAAGAGGGAAACTCACTAACGGGTCTGACTTACCAAACTGATCTAAATGGCATCCGAATTCCTTCATCGGTCATTGATGATGTAAACACGTTATACTATCCACCGGAGAAGAGGTGACTTTTCTATTCTGTTGCTAAAGTAACGCGCAGCCCTTGCCGGTTCTGACAGTGTTATATTGGAGCTATGTGTCGAATCTTTTGTATAGTTACTTCTCAAATGTTCTCTTTATAAGCAGGAGACTTTTTAATCCTCCTGAATTATTGAAGAGCCTCTGAACGAGTAAGGCACAACAGGATAGCACAAACTGTGGGGTTCTTTAAAACAGCGTAAATTTATGTTAATTAATTCAGTAATTACGATGCTACACCCGATGTCAAGAAGCAATATCGAGTAATTCAAAAATCTGCAATATCTGTCAGTATTCAGTGAATAGAAAAGCGAGCTTTAAATGACATTATAAATGAACCCTAAATCTTATTCTGAATAAATAATTTATTGGAGGCCTGGCTGCAATCGGGGATCACTGATGATTTCTCGTACATGGTCTTTGTGTATCTCAGAACAGAAAGGCACGCTGAGGGGATATTTAATAAACGCCTAAGGGCATTGTTGGCACAGGAAATAACAAGAGAATTCGTTCACTCTCTCATCCCTACAAAGCGCGATGGGTAAGTTTTACGTAGTTGTTCATAAATATCTCAATGTTTCTGTAAAGCAGCTGGGTTGTATCGCGGACTTTATTTTGGTTCCGTCGTTACATTCATCTTGTTGATTCCATCTCTTTAATAAATTCCCTCGCCTCCCTCTCCATTGCATCCTTCAACTTGGTAAAGCCGCATTGGACGGCCCGTGGGGAGTGGGACTGTTAACATTAATTCAAGGACATTACAGTTCACGAATGGAACATGCGTTGTGTGTTTTGTAAACTGCTCAAAGTTAGCGGCGCCTTTAACAATGAGGTAAATATGAAGGATTTCAAGGAATTGGGGCTGGCGTCAGTTTAGTGGAGGTGACGTTTTAATCTAGAAGGAGTTGTACATATGTTTGCCAAACGGTCTTGGAGTCTTGATTCTATGTTTTATCTGCAGTGGCAGCAGTGTTGAGAAGGATACAGAGCCTCTGTCAAAGCGACATTCCGATGGCATCTTTACCGACAGCTACAGCCGTTACAGGAAACAGATGGCTGTCAAGAAATACTTGGCAGCCGTCCTGGGGAAAAGGTATAAACAAAGGGTTAAAAATAAAGGACGCCGAGTATACTATTTGTAGCGATGAGTGAGCACCCACACTACGTATACAGCCCTATCCAAGATTCGTTTCAAACGACTGAATAATCATCGCTCCACTGTTATTTAAACATGTATTTATGTATGAAGTAAAGCCATTAAAAACGAATATTTTGATAAAAATATTGTTTTTTGTAAAACACTATAGGACGCACAGGTCTACTTTGTGGACGATTCATTTTTGGGTTAAATATTACAGAGCAATTCATATAAAGTGTGCACAAGAACAATATCAGTCTGAGTGGTTGGTTTTATATGAAACACATAGTTATTATTGGTGTAGGTATGTTGGGATATTGTTTCTGTTTGTGTGTACTGATTTCAAACTAAAATTAAAAGGCTAGTGTTTTTCATCCACAACAGCCCGGAAGATATTAATATTGCCCACATTATCGACGAAATAGGCATTGATGTTCTGCTTAGGCTGCTGGAAGGGGATTATGATATTGGTTTGGGAGTATTGCTGCAGCAGATCTCCTTGTCGGTGAGTTCCAGTATAGGCCGCTTTCACAACAGACAAAATGCAAGTAGAACAGCTTCTCACCTTTGCAATCGACTTCAAACTCACATGCCTTGTCTGGTCAGCAGCTTTAAAACACTAGCGTCCCGTCTGGCACCATGGTGCAGGTGTTGGGGGAGAAGACGGGTTGCCTGCTATGCCATGATGGATGGCTCTGTTAAATGCTGGTTCTGCCGTTTGCTAATGATTGTAGAGAGAGGAACATGCGAATCAGCAGTACGCGAGCGGAAGAACCACATCCTAACACCCACATCATGTACCGCAGACCAATCCTGAAAAAAATGGATTGATTTGGTTGCTTAAAAGACCCCAATCATTGGCATTGCAATTACAAGTGCCATAAACCGCCTCCAAGGGAAGCCAGTAAGATTTCCGGTACAGTCCGACACAGCTTTGCGGCACTGAATTTTTTTTAAAAGAGCTGCTTCCTTTAAGATGCTTAAACCTCTGGAATCTCGCAATAAGGCTGTGGAGTGATCACTTTTATTCGAATGTCATTGTAAACTAATGGTCGAATTGCTTTCTGACCGTGTTATGATATTAAAATCAGTGATGAAAAAGATAGGCTCTGTTTCCGCACAGTTGGAAGGTGAATGTTCAATGTAAAGTCATTCCGAGGCACGAGGTTTCATTTTAAAGTGACTAAAACAGGCATGTGAGTTTCTAAAGTTCAAACTACACCTTGGCAAAACGCGAAACGGATTCACTTTTGTAGAAAGGAACATAGTGCATTACTCCAAACTTCAAATAACTCGTAAACGCCCTGGCCCTGGAAATCATTGATAACTGACAGAAAATACAGACGACGCGGTTTAATTTATCTGTAGAATTAAGAAAGAAAACAAATTAAGCTACCCAAGACGTAAATTTTCAGGTATTTGGGGAAAATAGTCATAGCTCATTGGCATTTAGATCTATGCCTGTCTGCAATCAATCTTATTTTAATTTTGCATTCTCCTCCAGGCAAATTGACCGAGGATGCAGCTTGCAGCTTTGGTGCCTTGATTCGTCATTTAAATCGACATGAATTACAGAGGGTTTCTTTTCTTTCCTTGTTTTATTTTTTAAAAAGCGGCCCTACATTGCTGCAACACATCAGCTTACATTTGAGCATTTTTACAGTTCGCGGATCTCGTGTGGTTTATCGTTGCGCGTTGTGAAGTCGGTGATTTGTGTATTGCGCTCAGTGTGGCGTGCAGCCTTGTGCTCAGATTCCTATCTATTCTAGACGTTCTCATCAAACGCTGTGTTTTGTTAATGTACGCGTGACCAAGAGAGCTTGTGTAAACCATAGGGACACCAGATGCCTTACTAAACTTTACAAACTACAGACATTTGATCGATCTTGATTAAACAGTAACAGAAACTGCAGTTCTGGATATCTTTTCATTTGAGCAGTGGAGTAAATTAAGAAATCTAAACAAATTGAGGCACGTGGCTAGATCTACATCAGTCAGGAATTGATCGCTAATGTCAATCCAAACACTTTGTAAAGTCTACATCAATACATTTTTACGCACAAAATCTCGTATAATCTTTGCATGCGCTGCAAACAGATTTTGTCTTCTGCTAAAACAAACGCGTTTAAATTACACTGATTCTAATTCATACATATTCTGAGGGACCGAAATAAAAACATAAACATTTCAAACAAAAGTATTAGTATGTCACGGTCGGCAAGGGATCATTATCACCGTAGCAATGGGCACCCTGACCACGAAAATTACCTTCCACCTAACCAGATAGTCACACGTCACCGAGCGAGTGACTCCAATAGATTATCGTGTTTGGTTTCAAGTTAGCGTGATTCCCACGTGCCAGCTCTTACCTTCAACTCTCGCTGACAGTGACATGTGGGAGTAAGCAATAGGCACATGAGGTTACACGGCAGGGGAGGGGAAGGCTTTGCTGAGTTTTACACTGACCGTTTCCACCTCCCAGCCGCCTTCAATGCCGTCACCACCAGAGACCGAACCCAACAGGAGTCACCATTTGTAAAGGTGCACCAATTCCCAAGACACTTTAACCCAAGCTAAATGTTCCCCCAAACTTCTCCCGATCCAGGACAGCGAATGGGATGGCCTATAGGTTTGTCTATATCTAATATATAATATCTGTTAAAACATTAAGATCTGTCTAAATTTCAACCGAATAAACTGTCGCTCATTTAATAGTACCCACTGGTGCCTAGAGCCTCGACACTCACCAAAGTACGTGCAAGATAAACGGTTTCGATCAATGCAACCCTTGTATTGCGATCCTTCAATTTAAGCTGCAAAATCAATCTTTTCCTCTGTAACATTCCATCATTACAACATTGAACATTAATTTCTTCTACTTGTTAATTGAGGCACAAGAAAGGGAGAAACGATTTTCATGGTATAAATAGGAAAGCAAGTGCTTAACATGTTCACGTGTAACAGATTAAAGAAAACAAACTCAGACCAAAGTATAACGTTGGCAAAGAACGTTTGCCTTCTGACCCCCTCCCGTCCAGCCCAAACCAATCTTTTAATTAATGTTAACATTTAACTGGAGTTTGAGAGCAAGTTTTTGGAGCTCTGTTCAATGTTGGAGGTACAGCCTTTCTGCTTTTAGGGTGGACAATAGGGTGAAACAAGCAGTATAGCTGTGGTCACCCAGTTCCACTCACACCAAGGCTGTTCTCATGACACTGGGACCAGTCTCTAGACTCTAGTCTCTAGGTGTGGAGTAAACTGCAATTGTTGGATCCTAGTGACACTATTTGCTGTCCATTCAATTTTGATCACTTAGGAATTTTTTTTTGCATGAATCCGTGCATATGTAGATACCTCTAATCAATTGATTTTTAATTAAATCAGTTCTCTCCGAACATGAGAATGATTCAAACATTAATAAAATGTCCAAGATGAACGTGGTTGCCCCCCCAGACTGGGGCATAGATGGTATCTAATGTGATGCCCAAGTGCCAAAATTTGATCTGCTAGAAGTAACTTTACATGTTGAATGTGCATAGGGTTCGTAACAGATGCTGGTTAGAATCATTCTACCATTCTCAGATGGATGTGCAGTAAAAAATTATTTATCTTGATGATAAAGAAAAAGTGTTATAGAACATTGGCGAGGCCTCTTCTGGAGTGCTGGGTACATTCTGGTAGCCCTGTAATAAGAAGGATATTATTAAGCTGGAGAGAGTTCAGAAAATATTTACCAGGATGAGTCAGGAATGGAGGGTTTGAGTTTAAAGGAGAGGCTGGATAGGATGGGACTTTTTTCATTGGAGCGTAGGATTGATCTTGTGTGCATTTCCAGCATTTATTTCTTTTCTACTGAGAAGCCATTGATTCAGTTTAATCACATTCAATAACATACTGGATAGCATAATGTTTGAACAGTAGAAATCAACAAACAAAATCAAAATTTATTTATCATAATACAAGATGTGGTGAGTTATGTTCCAAATAGGTTTACCACAAAAGGATGCAGATATAACAATTCAGGGAGTGTTATCAAAATTTGTTGATGTTATCAAAATGAAGCTGTGGAAAATAGTGTTGAAGATTGCAAAAGATCACAGGTGATCACAGACAAACTAGCACTTCAGGAAAAAGAAACTTGCCAGATGCATGATATGTTTTTGAACTCCCTGCTGTGAATGACCTGCCTTTGCAGCATGAATACCATGGTGGAATGAAGCCCTTCAATGGGCATTGATTATGTAATTAAGCACCTCAATGGTATCAGGGTGAGAACCATCCACATGAAGGTGATAGGGTCTGCACCTTCCATCCTGATTAAATGCCCTCCATTTTCAAATCCACCTCAAGGGAGGGCAAGAAATCTTACCTGGTCACTGTAAACTTGTCAGATAAAATGTCTAGTTTCAATACCTTTGCATTCTATATTTCTCAGGATGTACGCTGTTGCTGTGACATATTTATGGAATTTCCTATATTTACCACTTCAGACCAGTGATGTTGTCAATGTGAATAATTCCTCCAGAGACACAGTGCAGCACAGATTCACAGAATGTCATTGAGGCTCCAATGGCTAGATTATGAGTAACAACTGGAAAAACTAAGTTTATATTCCCTGGAATATAAAAGATTTGATTGTGGTGGTAGGTTATGAAGTGTAGAATTGTGTAGATAGAGAAAACATTATCTGCTGAAGTAGATGTTTAGTCAGGCCATTCAGGAGAGAAGTTAGGAAATGGTTCTTCACACAAGAGGTAGTAGGTGTGGAATTCTAACCCACACAAATCGATGGATGAATTTTCAATTAATAATTTTAATTCTGAACTCAGTGTAGTTTGTTGTACAAGTGTATTAGGGATATAGAAGGATACAGGTTTGCCACAAATTCATTGTATGGCTCAATGGACTATATCTTCCTAGTTTAGTACCATTGATGATGCTCAACTGCTCAGTAAACAAAATTATTCAAGAAAACAATTAAGAAAGCAAAAGGAATGCACTAATGAAAATAATTCTCTTTAACTTTAATGATTTGGGAGGTGTATAATTTAGATTTATCCACATATTTTTCTTTTTGTCGTCAACATGTTACAAAAGTTTACGGAATCATAAAAGTCTTTAAATGCAGTTTTAATAGGTCATCTCTTATTCAAACCATTCTTTGCTAATTGCATTAGTGCTGAGAAAGTATGGCATCACTATAAAGTCTGAATGAGCACTTTCCAATGATTATGTTGCAAAATCTTTCAGCTGGTCATAGTTGACCTGTAGTATACTCTTCAAACAGAACTTTAAAACAGCTCTTTGCCAAGCTTTACTTATGTATATGCAATTTAAACATAGTAAATGCATGCAGATTTGGCATCTACTTGGCTGCTACAAATCTATTGACTGTAATATTTTAAACTTGTTTTATTATTTTGCTGTAACCAATAAGTTACAAACAAAAGCAAATCTCACAATTAAAGATCAATCATTTATGTAATTTTTGATTAGATATAAACGTTAGTCCTGAATTTTCTCAGGGTTCAGGGTATATCCCACAATAAAACACCTGTCTTGTCTGCAGAGGTTTATGATTTCCAGTGGAAGTGGTAGTAAGCAATATTTCTTTCCATTCCGGAAATGAAATAATGCTAAATCTAGGTGAGAGAGGTGGAATGGACTGTTTAGATGGCAACGTTGTAATACCAACAAGGCAAAGTGACATTCATGGATGCACCATGGCCTGTGACTTAGCCTGGAATATTGTTAAAACTGGAGGCAGTGACAAGCTTTTTAAATCTTTTCTGAACATCTTGTGCTTTGACTTACTTTAGCTTTTTGAAAAGGTCTTGTACCCAGCATCTGTGAGGCACTACATCTTTTATTTCTTTCTTTGTAGAAGGAAATCAATATATGTTCATTTGGCATTGGTGCCTGAATAAATTATTGTACTTATGTGATCCTGACCTTAACCTGGATATTTAGGTGGGGTCAAGAGTATTGACTACCAGGACATTTTGCTTTGCATTACTAATAGTGGTGGAATGGGTTTGATGAATTTGTATGGCCCTGCCTTAAAGCAGTTATGATATTACTGTGAGCTTAGTTCGGTGATAAAACATTAGCCTCTGAGTTTGAAGACTCAAATCCTACTTATTTTTAACTGGTTGGCAAAAGATTGTCCACCAATGTGTAGTTCTGCCGTATAGTTTGAGCATTCAATTGGGTATAGTATTAAAGTTTAACATTTACTGTCACCTAATGTTTTGATAACTTCATAATTCAGTCTTAACCTTTACATCTGTGATATCAAAGGCGCATGAAATAAGTAGAATTCTGTTATATTTGTTGGTTTATTTTGCATCCTTAAAGAACAATCGCAGAGGCTTGGAGGCAATTGCATGGTCAAAAATATTCCTCAATTTTGCTAAATATAATTGTAATCTGCATAGAGTGATGTGAAATTTTCACAAAGATGTAATTTTTATAACCAGCATTGGCAAAACTAAATTGCATTTCCCACATTAATAGGTTTCTATGATGACATAACTAGAATATCACTGAATTTCTGAGTAAGAAACAGAAATTTTTAACTGAATTGAGGATTAATTTGGAACAGCAGGACCCCACAAGTTAGGATATGCAGTAGGAGATCTTTTTATTGCAGAGATCACTGGAGCAGGCAGATGGTGAGGCATATCTGATTTGAAAGCTTCCATGTGGCTAAGAACTGCCATTTACCTTGTAACTCAAAAAGAAAACATCCCCAGGGTTTTGCTAAACATTTTCATTGATAAGGATGGGCAACATTTTAATCAGTAAATTTTTCAGATTGGCAATTCATGAGGGTTGAAATACAAGGTTAAAATAATGTTGATCCATTCTAAGTTAATAGCCGGCCAATATTAATTCAGCTCCCTCACACTTCCCAGCTCTGTAATATCTTATGGTAAATTTCCTTAAAGGTATAATTATTATTCATATTTTAAACAAAAATACTTGAAGATTTACACAGGTCATAAAAAACGTATGAATATTAATCATAGCACTTTTTGTTAATTTGATTTTGTAAAAGTATTGTTATTGGAAAAGTTCTTTCTTTAACAGTAGCATTTAGTTGAATTATTAACCAAAGTACCTAAAGTTTACAGTGTAGTGTATAATCATTTGACTTGCTTATGGCTTCAGTAATGAGATCCGACTATAACGGATATCTAAATTAAATTGTAATGCTTGCGCTTTTTCTAAATATATATGTATTATAGAGAATTCATCAGCCAAAGCAAACAGCAATCATGAGTTTCAGTGTTAAATGCTTTATTTAGAAGCTGCGCCTTCCTGAAATATAACTAGACAGCTCATCAGTGTGAATAATAATTGTCATTAGTTGATGCCAGATGTTATATTTTGTACTATTACTCTACATCCAAAGATTCATAAATTACATTGGTGTAGCAAGTATGGATAAAGTGTTGCTCAAAATATTACTGATAGTCAAATTTTATGTGCAGAGTGTTTCACTATCAATACTGATGGCTAGTATGTTTTGCTGAACAATGAAAATGATTGAGTCTTTAGTTTAGTGTTTTCAGTGCTTGTAATAAGCTTGAATGACATAACAATATTTAATACAACCATCATTTTTAGTTAGTGGCATATAAAGAAACATGAAACTCCTGCTGTTACAGCGTTACAGCTAAGTGATTCTTGGCTACAGTCATTACTCAATTAGTTAGCTGCATATTGTTATAGTGTGAACACATGCACAGTTAAAAAAATCACAATTAAACAAATCTTGATTGAAGAATTTTCTCTATCGGGCAAATTATGCTACTAATATATATATTTTATATATACATTATATATATAATATATGTGAATGATGGCAAAAGTGGCAGAATAACTCAGGTGTCAGTTTCACTGTGTGACTTTCTAGTGTGCGACTACATGAAGTTTGAAACTAGCTCTAGGGGGCCAGTCTTATACTAATGGGACTTCACATAGTCAGAACACACTTTGAAGTGGAGCTAAGTTTAATCAGTTCCTGAGGCAACCCAGAAGACCATGAAGAAAGTTTCTAAATTAACTGCTAGTAGAAAGCCAAGTTCTTGCCCATTGGCTCCTCATATTAAAATTTATTTGTCATTAGGAAGTGCTTGCATGGCACAAGTGTGACTGCCAGCAGTATAATTAAAATCTCTTCGCTGTAATATCAAGGGACCATGTATGCACATATTTTTACCTTTTTAATGTTAAAATCTTGACCCACAGGTCATTAAATTGATCAGAAATATGCAATAATGCACTTTGAAATTGGAGTTATGGTTTAGCACTGTTGTTTTTAATAATAACAGTTGTATTTTACTTGGGAATAATTCAGTCTCGAGTATGATTGAATGACATGTTTACATATGATTCCATATAATTTGTACTATTACTATTGCAAAGAGTGTGCTGTCTCTGACCTCTTAGGTTGGTATTATTCTGAATAGTCTAGTTGAATAAGTAGGAAGACATGCTTTTACAGGTTTATAAAATATTATGTTATGATATAAGAAATATTCCTAATTCATCAAGCATGACTTTGTACAATTGAATGGTAGTAATGTAGATTTTAAACAAATAGAAAATCACTATGTTTAAAGAAAATTTAATTCTGTAAAATTAATTCTGAATTATTTCTCTTTCATGCTTTCAGTTAGACTGAAATGCTGCTTAATGGTGAAAAAAAAGCTTACTGTTTTGTATGTAAACCCCTATTGGAATACTAAAGGACCCAATCAACCCAAAACACCCAATTTTGGTTAAGTGACCAAATCAAGTTCAAGAATATGTTCTCTGGCTACTAAGCCAGCATATAAAGTACTGCCCAAATCTGTGTGGAAAAATACATAACCTCTACCTTTTCACCTGCCCTTATTCTATTGTAATTCACTATTTACAATTTGTCACAAATAAAACTCAAAATGTACATATGTGTTCTATCTACAGGTTTGATTTCCTATTCTGTTCCTTCTTCTAGCCTCCTCCAATCTAGGCCTTCTGCCTTTAATGTGATTTTCACTTTCCATTAGTTTGCATACTCTATATTGCTTCTTTTACACTTTAATGGAAACCCTTTGGCAGAATTAGAACATTTATTAGAGTACTGAATAATTTTAGCCCACTCTTCTGATTTGTGTGCTAAATAAGCAACATTTCTCATTGAATTAACTATTGGTCTAATATTCAAGTATGGCCAATAATATTATTGTCTATGTTCCACTTATGTTAGAGTGACATTAGATAATGTGGGCCTTTCTTGATACATTCTGTGTATTTTTAGTTAATTAATAGTGACTTAACAAGACTTGAATTGTAAGCTCAGAATTCTGACCACCAGCAAATTTGAATGATGGAATGCCATCCATATATTCCATTAAGTCATCTTTATGATAGTTTAGAACTTGAAACCTGAATTTCATGTTCCAAACAAGAAGTTAAACTAAAGCTTCATCTGACCTGCAGGGGGATGTAAAAGATTCCTTGGTACTTTATGAAAAAAGGTTGAATATTTTTCCTGGTATCTTACCTGATGATTATGTCATCTAGAACCACTAAAATTGATTGTCTGGTCACTTATGTCATTTGTCACTTGTGGGAGACTGCTGTGCTCAAATTGGCTGGCACATTTTCTATATTTCAACAATGAATGCATTTCACAATGTCCTCATTAATTCAGCTGTTAGATTCACAGAACTTTTAGCATCAAAGGAAACTGGAAAAGTTGGGAAATTTCAGTGTTCTGCAGCTCATGATTGTTGCTACAACTAGCTGACGAATGTGATAATGATTATGGACAGCGAGTAGAACATAGACACTGGATGATTGCTGGATGCCTGTTAGTAAACTGCAATATGATCAAGGGGGTTGAATAATACCATCATCTACAAGAGTAGAAAGCCCTAAGGGTGTTTTATTGGTTTAAGCACACTTCTCAGGTATTACATATTGTTTAATCTTTTTAACACATTTTGATTTTTATCATGAAATATTTACACAGATATAATGGAGAGGAGAACTGCCGTTTTGTTGCTTGTTAGGAATATATTTTGCAAAATTGCGTACCTTTTAGTGCCTGATATTAATTCTTCTATTTATCTTAATGAATGGAAAATCACAGGCTGCAGATGCTCAATTTCCTATGTTCGGGGAATGTCCATGTGGAAAGGTATCTCCTCATTTTGCTACATATGGGTGACAATGACACTCAATGGTGAGAAAGAAATATTTTTTCTGGAGAAACAGCATGCTGTATGATAAATTCACCAATGCAAATTATCCAAGTGGAAGCTGTGGTTGAAAGCTGTGAATGTCAGATGGCCTATGACACTGCAGTGGTGAATTTCTCACTTCACCTGCCTGCAAACCCGACTCTCCACTCAGATAGCTGTACTGGTGAGTTTACCTTTGTACTTTACAAAGCTTTAATGACACAGTTCATTATTTGATAGAGACAATATCATGCATGTAACAGGAAAAAAAGACTGCAATGGAAAAAACAAAGTTGAAACAGCAGATTTAACAATCAGAGCCTTGGATTCCATGGTTGGGTTAAACCGTAACCTTACTAGGGTGGATTTGATCAACTTCCTGGTAAGACAGTGTGATCATTAAATATAAATCAAAGGTCAACATGCTATTTAATTGATTAGAGTTGTGAGAGGTTTAGAAGCAAGCTCGCATCCAACTGTAAAGATCTTTTCCTATCAGGTTGCAATTCCTGTTAATGCAATTTAGATCACTGAAGTTTGCAAACACTGTATATCTGTACCATTCAGTTTATGAAACTTGATTGGAATTCTACACCTGTTAGGTGAAAGATGCCAATTAACGTAAGATTTAGGAAGGAGTGCAGAATTAGAAAGCAAAGAAAAAGTCCAATGGCAGAATGAAAAGTTGCAATATTTCAAGAGTGAATATTATGCATTAGTTTTCATAACTGCATATCAGAATAAAGGAAGAGATACGTGTTTGAACAAACATTGCATATTTAGCAAAATAAAAAGTGTTGAGAGGAGTGGAGAGGGGAGAGTATCCAAAGGAAAATCCAGTACATCCCAGATAATAAAACGTGAGGCTGGATGAACACAGCAGGCCAAGCAGCATCTCAGGATCACATTTTATTATCTTGGAATCTCCAGCATCTGCAGTTCCCATTATCTCCAGTAAAGCCCATAGTGGTTTGACTTGCCATTTAAATCTCAAAATGGAAGTCCCAGCAAAGTTTGCAAGTATTGCTGTTCTTTCTTGTTGTTATCTTGCTTTTAGGTAGGGAGAGAAGTGGAAAGAAAAGACAAAAAAGTGAAAAGATGAAATTAAGGAAATTTGATGAAAAATGAAATGAGGAAATGGCAAGAGATTGATGGCAATGGAAATATGGGTGGAGGAATGAAAATGGTAAAGAGAGATTGTGGAGATCTGTGGATCAGAGGGAAATACACATGGTTGGAGAGATAGATTTTGGAGTAGATATAAAAGCGGAAATAGTTTGCATTTTGTGAGTAGAGGAGGGAATGTTGTATACAAACATACAACAGTGATAGAAGTTACAGGACAGACCAAAGGTTACATTGAGTTGCTTACACCTTCTCAGCAAATTCCAATGTAACCATTGTTATTTCATTCTTTGATTATACAATTTACTAAAGTTTGCCTTATGTGAGAGGAACAGATTATAGGGGAAATGACATTTGACTATGTATTGGCTTAATAGATGAATAAGGGAAAATAACTGCGATGTATAATGCGATATTTCTTGAAAATTATATCGTACAAGAACACAGAATGAAGTGACAAGTTTTTTAAGACAATTACAGGACTTCAGTAACTATTAATCATTGGAAACACTGTAAAGAATAGATAAGTTGAGTAAGAAAGCAGTTTTTGAAAATGTAGGAATTTATTTGAATTATGAAGTTAGGTTAATGACCTTGGGTTTATTTATCACCTTAAAGGTTCTGAAAAATTCAAGCTATTGTTAAGGTTCTTGAGTTGTTCAAAACTGCTTTAAAAAATGAGTTGTAATATACATGTAATAAGTATCAAGTGTTTACATGGCCAATAGCCGTAATTTCTTTTTCTTTTGCTACATTTTAATGCTTGAATATTATAATTAATTTAAAGTTAAAAAATATTCAATCCAAAAGCAAATATTTGATGCACCATTGCATGTTTGGTTCCAGATTACTAGTATCATTGTTATTTTGTACCAAGATGTGAACTGTTGCTAATTTGGCAGCATTCTTGGCCAAGTCAGAAAATTGTGGGTTCAAATCTCACTCAAGGATTTGAACACGAAAATCAAGGCTCATACTCCAGTGCAATACTGAGGAAACTGTGCACTGTCGAAAGCGCTGCTTTCAGATTACACACTAAACCAAGATCCTGTCTGCAATCACAGGTAGGTATATGGATATAGGAAGAGAGCATATGTTTTCTGCGATGGCATGGCCAGTATTCTAATTGTAGACAGGGTAAATTCAGCAAGGATGTTTCTGATGTCTGGGGAGTCTAGTACCAGGGACCACAGTCCAAAGGTATATGATCGGCCATTTAGGACTGAGATAAAGATAAATTTTTTCATCCAGGGAGTGGTGAGCTTGTGGAATTCCCTGCCACAGAAAGTGGTTAAGGCCAAAACATTGAATGTTTTCAAGAAAGAACTAGACATTGTTTTTAGCATGAAAGGGGTCAAAGAACAGATGGGGAAAAGAGGAACATGGTATGTAGTTGGATGTTCATATTGAATAAAGGATCAGGTTTGAAAGGTTCAATGGCCTACTCCTGCTCCTATTTTCTATGTTTGCATACATTTTCCTCACTCAACATCACAAAAGCAGATTACTGATCAATAACATTAGCTGTTTGTAGGCGCTTGCTTTACTTGGAACTGTGCGCAATGGCTGCCAAGTTTCCTGATTATGACAGTTTCAATGTTTCAGAAGTACTTCAATGCCTGTAAAATCGTTTGGAATGCCCTATGGTTATAAAAGGTGCTAAATTGTTGTGAGTTCTTATTCTGTTTAATTTAAGAATTGTCTGTTCACAATAAAGTGGAATTAAGTTAAAACATTTTTACAAGGTTGACCAGTGTTCTTAGCTGAGAACACCCAGTTTTACAAACCATATGATTTTTTTTTCTTCAGTCTTTCGTAAAGGGACATTATTAATTATAGCAATGGAATTGAACAGAGGAATGTTAGTAATCACTAATTATAAAAATACACTTCCTCACAGTGCTAGCCCAAAAATAGGAAAGATTCATCATGGATCATAAAATACATTGCACTTGTTTGTGTTTTTAATTGCTCTTTTCCCCTTCAAAAATCTGCAGCAGTCGTACCTGTCTCATGTGCATGGTGTATGTCACTTTTATCATTCTTGCCCTTTCTTCTGTAATATTTCTTGTGCATTTGTTGCAGGACTGTGAAAAATGTTTAAACAAACATTACATGTTAAGCAAAATAAATTACAAGATAATTTCAGAGGCACTCCATTTCTGGAAATAAAATCACGACAGGTTTTGCTGAAACTTTTCAAATGAAGAATAAGGAGTAGGCATTTTCAATCTAATGGCCCAAAATGATTAGGTATACATTTTCCAGCCTGGCAAGTGGCTGGCAATGAGTTTAACTTAACCATTAAGTTTCCAGGTGCTGTTAATATTCGCAACTTTGTAGTTTTGCTGGAGCTCCAGTGATTTACCCACACAAGCAGTTGTCTTTTATCCTGTCTAATAAATAGTGGCAGAAACATTTTGATATAAAAAAGCATATTACATATACCAGAATTAGAATTCATTGTAGATTGGTTATGTACAACTATATCCTACTCTTGGAATTGTCCACAAACTTTGTTATTCAAGAATTCAAGGGTTGTGCTAAAATTAAATACTCCATTGTAATATGCCATACCATTGGAGATGCCATTATTTGGATAAAGTGGAAAACTGATGTCCCATCTGTTCTAAAACAGATTGCTTGGAATTTAAAAAAATAAAGCAGGGAAGTTCTTCCAAATGACCTGGTGAAAACGTATCCTTCAACTAACATTAATAGAATAGATTATCCGGTCATTATCACATTCTCATTTTATGGCCATTGCAATTTGCAAATTGCTTGCATGAAGGATAAATATTGACATAGACTTAGACTGTTTCTGTGCTGTAAAAATAAGTTGCCTTGTTTCCTACATTACAAATATGACTACACTTCCAAAATACATTATTAGCTGTAAAGTGTTCTGGGACATTATGGGACCTTGAAAAGTATATAAATGTAGGGCATCCTTTATCCATTGGGTCTTCAAAACATAATACCTACATCTACAAGTTAGATTTCATAATTTGTGGAAATGACAGCATTATTTCTAATGCACTACAGTACTCAATATCAGTTTAAACCTTCATTATGTCACAAAATGCATGTTTTTAACATATTTTAGATTTTAATTTCAACATGTGTTGTTTTGACATTTTCTACTATTACCATATTACCATATTAACATGTATTATAACTGTTATTTCTTTAGTGTTTATACAATTATGACTGATCTCTGACTGTAGATGCTGACCATAACGATTACTTCCAGGAAAAAGAGTAAAATTCCATATATTGTGTTATAAAATTTTCACTTTACTAACCGCAATTCATTCAAGCCACACTCTGACAGTTTACACAATCCATCTGACCAAATATTTCTGCCTTTCAATCATTCTCATACTAATTATTACCTAAATAGCATGTTTAGTTTTCAATAGAGAGTGATTAAAATAAATCAATCCATTTGGTCTAAGTTATGGTAGAAATGGTTGGAGCATCAGGGAAGCAACTGGAGTGTGATTTGTGTGAAATATCCCTTGTATCTGTTTGCACTTTAATTGCCCATTAATAGCAGCAACAGCGTTGATATGATGAAAATTGAATGGGTACTGAAATTAATTGCTAAAAAATTAATACAATTACCCTTTTTTAACAACATTTCAGTTTCCAAGAGAAAAAGAATCCTAAAATTTGAACTTAAAAATGGTGATCTGTAATAAATTAATTTTAGAAAGATTTCAGTAGGTTATGTTTAATAAAGCAATTGTTTTGCCATGGACCAGTTATTAACGTTGTAGTAACTCCTGACAAATCTTCTGTGGACCCTTACCACAGTGTTCCTTAAAACAAAACTAATATAATGATGCTTTGTGTGACCAATTATGTATAACATTTTATGGATACTGTACTGTAGTATTAAGAACTCATGCCAAAGAGAGGGTTCCACAAGAGCTATAGCTTCACTTAGCCAAGAGATGTCAAATACTGAAAGTGAAGCTATTAATATTGTGAAAGGAGGGAATGGCCGGAACTGATTTGAAGTTATTCTGTGGTTACACTTTCTCAGAAGATTGATTTTGATAACCATGTTCAACCCAGTTTATACTTATAACAAGGTACAGTGAGTTAAACTAGAATTTTTTTCATTAACTGCATTAGGAATTGAACTTACAAGATACTTTAAGTAACTCAAAGGCATTGATAACTTGAAAATGTTTAGTACTTCCCCAACAGGTAGGTGATGAGAGTAGAAATAAAGAAACATTTGCTCGTACAACTAACATTCACGGACCAGGTATGGTTTCAGGTCAGTGGGAATGTTGGTCAGTTTGCCTTAATTATACATAAATCAAATATCAGAAGACTGGCCTTTGCTTTTATTGCCATGCTATACCTCACATCACATTTCCTCACTTGAACATATTAGAAATGAATTATAGTGTGCTAAAATAATCTCTTGTGAGCTGAGCTGGGTCTATCAAAACATGATACACCCATCATGACATATTTGAATCTGGGATTCCTCAAAGATGAAGGATGACGAATGGAAATAAAGCTTCAACATTATCTTCAAATAAGACAATCGTATTGGATGGTGCCTTTTATATTCAATTGTATTTTTACATTTTGCAATATGTAGATAAAACAGTTGAGTATAAAATTATTAGTTTTACCTTTTTTGTAATTGGTTATAGTAATACTGCCCAACATAAGGCTAAATTGCACAAAACAGCTGAACTACCAGCTGGAGAAGGTTTTAGGTTTATAGGAGCGTTAACTTAAGAGGAAGCCTAGTTTACAATATCCCTGGCAGAACACCTCACAGATGTGTATTGAAATTAATGTTCATTAAGTTGTGGTAACAATTACTTTTGCTTGATGGCAAGAATGAGTAAAACTTAATATTCATATCTAAATACACAGAAGGTTTTATGCCAGTTTCTGGAATTGCACTCATTGAACTGTTGAATTCATGATGAAAGGCATGGAAAAGGGGAATATAATCATAAATTGCCAAAAACATGAAACATTTTCAAAATACATGTTTACAAGGCTTTGTATGATACAATGTAATTACTAAATTGATTAAATAGATTGGATACGTTCCAATAATAAAATGGTTTGTATGAATGGACTGCGTAGCCAAATGGGCTAAATGGTCATTTTCCATGAAATGCATCTTATGTTATGATGATGTACAATGATCCATTTGGTACAGTACCTTCCTGTTGTTCACTCGTTTTTGGATGTTCAACTGTTTTAAAATGTTGTAATCTTTATCAAGGCAAGAGCTATGCTAGAAACTAGTTTCATAAGCAAAATAAGGCAGATTTATTGGGCTGCATGTCTCATAATAACAATTTGCATGCTTAGTGCTCACACAACCATATCTAATGGCATTGCCTGGAGGAGTTGTACTCTGAGGTATTAAATAGTGAATTTAATAGAATTTGTTGCTTCTCACAAACAATCTGTTACAAATTGATTCATGCTATAGCAAGCAAAGAATCATTACAATCCTGTTTTGCTCTTTTCCATAATTCTTGGGATGTAAATTGAAGCAGTCATGTTTCGCTTTGACAAAGTAAATGATCTATGATAGCAATCCCCTTGCCATGTCTGCATCACATCAATGTCTTAAGGAAATTATCTTGATAGTTCTTAAAATACTAAATTTCGATAAATTTGCAAAAACTGATATGCAAATCTCCTAAATTAAGGTATTTGATGCATGAGAAATATTTCAAATGCATATAGCTCTATATATAATTTCTTTGAAATGGGACCTGTTTATGCTTTATTGTTACATTATTTGCTGTTTGAGATGCTCAATTTGTCTGTGACAACATTAAAGATGCTTTATCTTCAATTTATTTACGGTTATTTATAACAATGGGTTTTTGCTATATGCAGTCTTACAATTTGTATTCCATCACCAGTTCTGTCTTTATTAAAAGTAATCTCATTTTTAAACAATTTTCCACCTGCTTTCCAAATCACAATGTTCAATAGATTTGCAACACACAATGCCCAATAGCTGATATTTAACTTGTGGCACCTGAGAATGCTTGATTGAAGTAATGAAATTTATTCAAACGCTCCCTGAATAGGATTGGCTGCTAAAAGTCCTTTTCACATTTGTCTCTCTGTAAAGAGTCATGAACAAACACATGTTAATAGTATCCATTTGAAGTGGCAACAACATCAGCAAAAAATGTGTCAATGCATTAAATAAAGACCAAGTAATAAGTTAAAAGATCTGTATTCAGGCCTCAACAGCCATAGTGAAACTAGAATAGTTTCAACTAATCAGCAGAATTTACAGCCTGTAATATCTTACCATTGTAGACTATGTTAGATCATGATAGACAGCCTAGACCTTCAATTGTGTGAGAAATGAAAATATTCAAACAAGATAGATATGAGGCTTAGACACAGATACACATTTGCGGGTCATCTGTGTATAATAATCATTTAGCTTTGCAAATTTATGAAAATATCTCTGAGTTGTTTGTAGCATTTGGCAATACGTTCAGTGTTGCACATCACATATAATTAGGTAGGATTTGGAAATGTTACTGCTGATTTCCAGCATTGAACCTCCTAGCACTATTTGAATATTCAGTATTCTGCACTGAAGCTTGACAAAGCCTCGGAATTAATAATTGTTTATATTTTTAACACAAACTGTAATTAACAGTATGCCAACAAGTATCCATTGACCAAAGTACCATTTTTTTCTGATTCTGGTTTTATCACACTAACTAAGAGCAGGTGGACAAAAATATTGAAAGAAACATCTTTAAACATATGTGTCTTGATTGCTGTACAATAAGCCTAACAGTCTTTGCTAAATTTGGGTTAAGCATTGCAGTGCATTATTGAAAGGTTAATATTTAAGTATAATAATCACTCTTAAAATTATGTGGAAAAGGCAGAAAAGTGGAGATGAAGATTATGAGATAAGTCAATATCTCCTTGAACGGTGGTGTATTCCTGATGGGTTGAATGGCCTACTTCTGCATTCATGGTCTTAAAGTCACTGAATCAGACAAAACAAAAACTGACGACCTTGTTTCAACAGTTATTCCTGCCATGAATGACAGGTTGTTAAGTGCATATTTAAGCAGAAAACTATAAACTCAGTTAGCTTAACATCTATCATAGCAAAGGTACGAACCTATCTTATTAAAGATGTTACCACAAGACATTTAGAAAATTCAATGTAAACAGATAGTGTCAACACGGATTGTGAAAGGAAAATCATGTTTAGCCAATTTATTGAAGTTCTTTGAAGAAGCAACATGTGCTGTGGATAAAAGGAAATGTACTGTACTTAGATTCCCAGAAGGCATTTGATACATTGTCACATCAAATATTGTGGAAAATAAAAATTAATGGTGTGGGGTTAATATATTGGTATGGATAGAAGATTGGCTAAATTGCAGGGAATAGACTAGGCATAACTGCATCATTTTCTGTCTGGCAAGATGAAATGAGTGGTATGCCATATGAATCAGTGCTCTGATGTCAGCTGTATACAATTTTTCTAAATGTCATGGATGAACAGACCAATAGTATAGTTACTAAGTTTTCTGATGACACAAAGATAGGGAGGAAAGTTAAAAAAAGAGAGAAAAAGAATAAGGATATATAAAGGGATAGGAATAGGTTACGAGGAGTTACAAAGATCCAGCAAATGGTCCGTATTGTAGGAAAATGTGAAATTATCCATTTTGACAGGAAGAAGGAAAATAAACATAATATCTGAATGGTGAAAGATCGTAGAATGATCTGGGTGGCCAGGTGCATGAATTGCCATGATGTAATTTGGAAAGCTAACAGAATGTTAGCATTTATTATGACAGGGAATGAATTCAAAACAGAGATATTATGCTTCAGTTATATAGAGAATTGGCAATTCCACATCTGGTCTACTGTATTAGCCTCCTTAATTAAAAAAAGGATGCAAATGCTTAGGAAGCAGTTCAGCAAGTGTTTACTTGATTAACAGCTTGAATGGGTGGATTGTCTAATGAGGAAAGGTTGTCATGTACATAAATACAAAGGAGATGGCATGGTGGCTCAGTGGTGCCTCACAGCGCTGGAGACCTGGGTTCACTTCCACCTTTGGGTAACTGTCTGTGTGAAGTTTGCACATTTTCCCTGTGTCTGTGTGGATATCCTCCCACAGTCTAAATATGTACAGGTTAGATAGATTGGCTATTCTAATTTGTCCAGGGAACTGCTGGTTAAGAAGAATAGCCATGGGAAATGCAGGGTTACAGGGATGGGTTAGGTCTGAGTGGGTTGCTCTTCAGAGGGCTGATGTGGACCCAATGGGCTGAATGGCCTGTTTTCACATTGTAAGGATTCTATGAGTTTGGTAGCATCCATGTGGACAGGATCATTCCTCTAACGGAGTATGTAGAACGAGGGGATCTCTGTTCACAAATGCTGGACTGCCCATGTAAGACTGTGATGAGAAATTTTTGTCAATCACAGAGGTTTGTGAGCCTTTGAAACTCTCTTCCTGAAAATATGATTGAATCAGAGTCTTTGAATGATTTTAAGTCAAATTTAGGTAGATTGTTTATAAGTTAGGAGGTGAAAGATTATCAAGTGTAAGTGGGGATGCAGAGTAATCAGATCAACAATGATCATATTGAAGGGCAGGACAGACTTGAGGGGGTGAATGGCCTGTTTGTGTTCCTAATTCATATGTTCATTGTTAATTTATAGAAGCTAAATATTGGATGCCTTTAAAACTTCAGCTGAATTCCCCATTATAATCACAGCATGACTTCGCACTGCAATCTCTTCAATTTCCCTTTACACTGACAGTATTCTGAATAGATCACTTTTACCTAGAGAGCTTTTTATAAACCTGAAACAGTAATGGACTGTTTCAAATAATCTCATTACCCATTGGAAATTTAGGGTGCAGAACAGATGGCTGGATTTTTCCTTGAGCTGGGTTTGCATTTGTGTTGGGAGGTAACTCTGTGAAGTTAACATTGAGTTGATATCCTGACATCTCCCTTTTCTGGATTTCTGCTGGCTGGATTTTTTTTTAGATCTTTCATTGGATGTGAGTGTGGCTGGCGAGTCCAACATTTGTTCCATAACTCTAAAAAGATTTGACAGGTCATGGTGAGTTGCTACCTTGAAACATTGCTATCCATCTGCTGTAGGTACACACACAGTGCTGCTAGGGAGGTAGTTACAGGATCTTGACCCTAATGTAATGAAAGAGTGGTGGTATCATTTGAAGTCAGTGTGGTATATTGCTTGGTCTTGTAGGTGGTGATGTTCCCATTTGGCTAGAATCCTTGCCAAATGGCGGAAGTTGTGGGTTTAAAAGGTGCTGTTGAAGGCACCTTGGAAAATTAAGGGCAATCTATTGCATGCATGTTTAAGGTAGTTAGAAAATCAATTAAGACTTCTTTTGATCTGCATTTCTGAATTTTTCCCCAATATGGCAATCAATTTTGGGACCCATCAATAACTAGTCCGCAACAGCGTAGGAAGAGCTTGTTCAGCAAAAGTGACATGTTGGGGAGGCTTTGGTCAATTATGTTTAGGATATCCAGACTTGGTCTTTGACAGGCTGCTGTTCAGATCACTCCTCTAAGAGGGTGTGATCACTGCTTGACAGACTGCCTTGTTGGCAAGCAGTTCATCTGACTAGCACAGCACTTAACCTTCAGCTGGATCTCTCTAACATCAGCCTTAAACACGGCATAGGAGTAGGCGCAACCCTCCACTCTGCTGAGGAACAATACCAAAAACAGCAGTGGCAGACACACCAGCATCATCACCAGATACCTTATCCATAGCTTGATGCACCTCCACAGGGAGAAACAGTGAGCCACAGCTGGAAGGAGGTGAGATCCCTGACACAGGGGTCAGTCAGCAGAGGATCAGCTTTCTGAGCACAGCTGACTTTCATAACAGATCACTGTTGACATCTGCAACCTCCTACAGCAGAATCCCTCATTACAGTGGAACAGGTAAATAAGGATTATCAAGTTTGTTACAATGAAGCCAAGTTACCTCCACTTCTCCTTCTCTTCCTGGGAATAGTGACTTTGGGAGGGTCTCTTCTCCTCACCAAGTTGTGAGTTCTCTTTTCTGATAAGAAAGAGAGCAGGGGGGTGAAAGTGCTGGTTAGGGATTCTGCGGTGGGGTGAGGGAAGGACAATATTTAAGGAGAGTAGTTACATTAGCATGGGTGCAAGAGGATTGTAGCAGATAATGATGACTGTGAGTGTTGGCTCCTAAGTCTGAACCAACCTGAAAATGTTCCAATCATTCCAGCAAGGTCTAATTGCACAAGTCTCTATCACAGAGTCACAAAGAAATGAGGGACTGGTTAGACATGTGTTAAGTGACTAAATGTTCGTCTGTGTGCTTCCATACAAGTTGATATAGGCAGGCAAGCGAAACAATGAAGATGCTGGAAATCTGTAAATAATAACCGGAAATGTTGGAAATAGAGATAACAAGGTGTAGAGCTGGATGAAGACAGCAGGCCAAGCAGTACCGGAGGAGCAGGAAAGCTAACGTTTCAGGTCTAGACCCTTCTTCAGAATTTCAGAAATTCAGGTCTAGACCCTTCTTCAGAATTTCAGAAATTCTGAAGAAGGGTCTAGGCCTGAAACGTCAGCTTTCCTGCTCCTCTGGTACTGCTTGGCCTGCTGTGTTCATCCAGCTCTACACCTTGTTATCTCAGATTCCCCAGCATCTGCAGTTCCTACTAATGCCAGAAATACTCAACTGGTCTAGCAACTTCAGAGAAACAGAACACTTCTGGGAACTGGAGCCTTTCAAGTCTATTCCAATCATTTAATGAGAACATGAACAGTAACCTAATTTTATCTTTCTGTCTTTGCCATGCATCTCCTTAGCTAACAAATCATATTAATCTCAGATTTAAATTAGCAATGGGCTAGCAACAATTGTTGAGAATTTCAAACTTGTACCACCCTTTGTGTGCAGAAGTGTTTCTTGATTTCCATTTTTGAAATTTTGATTCTAATTTTTATCTGTGCCCCTGAGCTGAGATTCTTCAATGAATAGAAATAACGTCTGCCTATCAGCAACTCCACTAAGTTGGGTTGGTGCACACAGCACTACAGTAACATTGGAGGCATTAACATACAAAGGGTCTTCTACAAATGGTGGATGTAGGATCAGTCGTTAATTTGAAACTGAGATAGATAGTATTTTTTAAGCAAGGGTATTAAGGAAAATTTTAAAAAGTCAATTTCTCTGAAAAAAATGACTGTACACATCAACTAAGTTTTGAAAAGAACATTGCCAGCTCAGATATCTGTTTCTTTTTAATATCATGAAAACTTTAATATCAAATCACCCCTGAACTTTTTTTAAAATTCGTTTGTTGGACGTAAACACTAAGATTTCTGCCCCAGTTCATATAATCTGTCCTTATAATTTAAATTCTAGACTCCTGGCACTGTCTGGGTATGTCTATGTTCTACTCCAGGCAACCTATCTTTTTTAAAGTATGCTGCTTAGAACTGGTCATAATAATGTTAGCTAACTATGTTTTTCTACAGCTGCATCCTGACTTCTACCACTTCATATTCTAGATTTCTGGATATAAAGTTAACATTTTTGATTATTTTCTGTCCCTGTTTGTGACGTTTTAATGATCTATCCATCAGCACCTCAAGGTTTCTTTCTCCTTCACTGTTACCAACCTTTCAGTGTTTAGAAAGTGTATTATCATTTTAAAATTCAAACATTCTCATATTTGCATGCATTAAATCCATTTGCAACAGTATGAACAATTCACTTCATCCATCTATACCTTTTGGTAATTTTATGCTCCACCTATACTGCTTAAAATGCCACCTATCTTCTTTTGTTCTACAAATCTGGTAAGTGGTTTATGAATCCATCGTTGATGAATATGGCATATAATTGAGGCCTCAACAGAGACATTGGATGCACACACTAGTTACATTCTGTCAATGAGAATAACTGGCCATTATTCCTACTCTTTATCTCGTATACATCTAACACGTTGAAATTAGTCCATTGAATTTACTGCTTACATACTCTCCTCACCTCCTCTGCCAACCTCTCACGTTAGGAAACCAAAACAGGGATTGGGTGACCACTGTGGAATGCTTTCATTCGGTATGCAAGTGTGATCCTGAGCTTAATTCTCCACACCCCACTTTCACTCCGATCTCTATGTCCTTGCCTCCCCAAAGTCATCACAAGGAAGATCAGTACAAATTGGAGGAATAGCATTTCGCCTTTCAATCTAGACTGAAAATAGTATCAGAGATAATGGGAACTGCAGATGCTGGGGAATCCAAGATAACAAAATGTGAGGCTGGATGAACACAGCAGGCCAAGCAGCATCTCAGGAGCACAAAAGCTGACGTTTTGGGCCTGATGAAGGGTCTAGGCCCGAAACGTCAGCTTTTGTGCTCCTGAGATGCTGCTGGGCCTGCTGTGTTCATCCAGCCTCACATTTTGAAAATTATGTTCACCAGTTCTGGATTATGACAGCTACCCCCATTCAATTTTGACAGTTTTTTTTCTAATAATTAAGATACATCTCCTTGAGATTCATCTTCAGTTTCCTTAACTGTTGCATAACAATAATTTTTCACCTTGCACCGTCATTCCTTTTATCATTTAATCTGTCTTTCTTTCCAGACTTTTATAGATATTCCAACTTGCGCTAAGCCCCCATTATCTTGCTACCTATGTGTTAGCTTCAAGCCTGTTACATTCCTTGCTGTTTGATGAACCTGAAAGTTTGGGTAGAATCTTCCACACTGACTACATACTTGAAAGTCAGGACAATGTTTGGGCTGGATAACAATTTAATAATGGGATGGTATAGCTGTGATTCTTTAATTAAGCTAAATATGAACATCCACCTGTGGTTGCCCAACTGATTAAAAATCAAACTGGGTGCAGTAATGTACCTATTCCATTAAAGGAAGGACATCTAATTAAAGTTACCCATAATATAATGGAAGAACTCGCTAGCACTTGGAGTTTTGAAACTGTGGTAATGAAGAAGAGCCTTGGGAATGCCGTCTTACCTGTCCCCCACCACTCTTGCAGTTCATCAGAAGTTGATTTTGGTGCTGGCTTAGCAGTTCTCATGTCAAGTTGAAGGCATATACTAGAAAAGACCAACTGAAGGTGAACGAATCATGTACAGGAAACGTGTATGCCGGCTGACCTACCTAGGAGTGATCATACTCTCTCACAGAAGTATTTTGAACTGTAGCCTTTCAACAAACAGATTTGGAGCTCTTCAGTGTCTTCAATGAAAGCCTTCTGAACTAATCAGTTTCACTGAATCAATTCGCATTGAGCGCCTGCCTCAGTGAATTTAGGGAGGTATAGATTCATCATGGAGGTAACATGCTGTTAGGAAAGAAAAATACATTGTTGAAAAAGCCATTAAATGTCTTTCAGACACTTGAAGTGCTTTCCAGTCAGGCCCATGATGGCTCCTGCAGGACTTGAATCTCAACTTGGGAAAAAATGGAAAAGGGCCATCTGGTGTTATGATCCCAACATAATTTCTGAGGACTTTTGCAGCTTGCATTTCCCCGAATCCACCTGGCTAGGAAAATTCAACTCAATATTTGCTTCCCTTAGACTTTTAACAGACAACATTGAAATTAATGTTCAAATGTAGCACTTCTTCACGATCACTATAATATAATTATTGCATTACTGCCAACGTCACAAATAGAAGATTCTCTAGCCCACAGTGTTAGTCAATCAATGGATGAATAGGACTGTTAAATATTATAAAGCAGATTTCTGCAAACAGCAAAGACTCAGGGCAGACTCATTCTTAATCTAGTATAGTTATGCCAAAAATTCTTTTTCTTCATCACATAGTTTAAAGTCAAGGTGAATTAGCTCACGCCTGATAATACTTCTCAAGCTGTCACCACTGGATGCAACACTGGCTGTCATTGTGTCGTCATATGCTGCTTGAATAGATCACAGAATGAATACCTGCAGGGATGTATTGATTCATATACACTAAATAAATGATGAGTGGGATAATGACTCCAACTCCATTAGGAACAGCAGATTACCAGCATTGCTCTCACATAGATTTATACATTGTAGTGCTTTGTGTGATTTGAGGACAAGTAAAAGTCCAGTATTAGTGGACAGGGAATATTTCTTACCTGATGAAATTTGATGAGCCATTATAATATATTGCATGCACATTACACTGCAGTAAATAATACACATGGTATCAATGTACCTTCAGGTTGTTTTCAAAATGAGGGTGGCAGTGGGTTACAGGGCTAGTGGATGGTGTAAAATAAAGTTAATTAAAGTAGATTCTCCGTTGTGTTTGCCTTCACTCTCTAAAAATAGCACAGCAAAGATCTTCTGGGGTAGGATGGAGATTTGACTTTTGATGCTTAGGAGAAGGAATCTAATCAATATGAGCAGACTTCAAATAGAAGTAATTTCTGTAAAGTTAATTTGATTGAAGTTGAATTAGTACATTGCACATTTTATGAAACAAAGCAAGCATGAAATCTGAAGGTAAGGTCACTGCAGCTTAACTTTACACTTTGCACTGCTATGGATGCTCCACAGTTCAGTTCAATAGACAGCACCTGACTTGTAGGGCTGAATTTTCTTGTCCCTGTGATGACAGATCTGAATATGGGAATTGCTAGTAATCAGGGAGATTTCACATTACACTCCTGTCACCTGGGAATTTTCCAAAAGGTGGATGGAAACTCAATGTGGCTGCTTGCAACATTGAGGTCGGGTACCAATTAACATTTGAACACGTAACATAGGAACTGAAGTAGACCATTCAACCCTTGAATGTACTCAGGCTTACAAAATGATCGTCTATTTGTGTTTCAAATTCCATATTCCCATCTATCCCCAATAATCTTTGATTCCTCCACCAACAAGAGCCTTGACCTTAAATATATCGATGGCCCCACCTACTCCTCTGAGGCACAGAGTTCCAATGTTACATAATCCTCTGGCAGGCAAGAAGATCCTACTTTTCTGTCCAAAAGTGGATACCACTAATTTTAAAACTTTCCCCTGGAGGAAGGGGGAACATCATTTTCCACCTGGTCAAAAGCATTCACTATCTTATACTCTTCAATCAGTCGTTCCTCACTCTTCTAAATTCCAGTGGAAACAAGCGCAGACTGTCCAACCTGTCAGTATATGATACTCCACTCTTTCCAGGTATCAATCTAATAAAACTCCTTTCATGCATTTAATAAGGAGCTCAATACTGCATAAAATATTCAAGATGTGGTCACTAAAACTCTATATAACTGAAGGAAACAGTTTTTACTTTTATGTTCTATTCCTTACACAATGAAGAATAGCATCGGGATTATCCTTCTTGATTACACCTGTGCCTGCAAACTAACTTTGCAGTTAATGTACCAGAACAAACAATGTGGGGGAAGGATTTTCCCTTCATTCTCAGGGAACCTTTCGAACAGCCTTAATAATATTGGCTTTCAAGAAGTGTCCCAGAGGACACCTCACTGTCCCTGAACTGTGTCAGAAACACTGTTCAATCCTTCTGCATCTTGTCCATTCCAGCTATTAGCATGGTAAATCTTCTTTGAATTGCTTCCAATACATGTATATTCTTCCTTATAAAGGAGGTCAATGCTGTATGCAATACTTGGTTGTGATCTCACGTGTCATTAATCCATAGATTTAGGGTCATAAATTCATAGTGACAAAGAGATGTCCAGCATGGAAACAGACCTTTCGGTCTAACTCACCCAGGTATTCCAGATAAATCTAGTCTCATTTTCCATCATTTGGCCTATATTCGTCCAAACCGTTCCTATTCATATACCCATCCAGATGTCTTTTTAATATTGTAATTGCACCAGCCTCCACTACTCCTTCCAGCGTTCATTTCATACATGTACCACCCTCTGTGTGAAAATGTTACCCCTTAGGCCCCTCTAAATCTTTCCCCTGTAAACCAGTGCCCTCCAGTTTTGGGCTCCCTTACCCTGGGGAAAAGACTTTGACTATTCACCCTATCCATGCCCCTCATGATTTTATAAACCTCTATAAGGTCACCCCTTAGCCTCCAATGCTCCAGAGAAAATAGCTCTAGCCTATTCAGCCTCTATCAATAGCTCAAACCCTCAAACTATGGTAACATTCTTGTACATCTTTTCTGAACTCTTTTAACTCTAACAACATCTTTCTTACATTAAGGAGACCAGAATTGAATGTAGTATTCCAAAAGTGGCCTAACTAATGTCCTGCACATCCACAACATCACCTCCCAAACCCTATACTCAAAGCACTGACCCAAAAAGACAAGCATACCAAATGGATTCTTTATTAAACTTTCTACCTGCAACTTCACTTTCAAGGAACTATAAACCTGCCTTCCAAGGTGTCTTTGTTCAGCCATATTCCCCAGGGCCCTATCATCAAGTGTAAAAGTTCTACCCTGCTTTACACTACCAAAATGTAACTGATACATAACACCAAGGAATACAGAGATAATGTTGGAAAGTGCCATTGAGGAAGATGATCAACAATGATTGAATTGTATGTTGGAACTCCTCTCCTAAAGTTCCTACCTTCTTATGTTGCCATGAGCCTATAAAGTTCCAACATAGCGCTACATAAATATTTAATGACCAAATCATTATGGCCGACACAGTCAGGTTTCCAGATGGTTGGATATTAGTCCTTTGAAGGAAGATAAGCAGCAGGATACACACAGAATAGGAGTAGACCATTCAGCTCCTGGAGCATTCTCCACCCATCATTGATATCATGGCTTATCTGATTATAACCTCAGTTCAGAATCCCACCTGCCCCTCACGACAATTCACCCCCTTGCCTACTAAAAATCTATCCATCATTGCCTTAAAAATACCAAAGACTCTGCTCCCAACAACTTTTCAGGGAAAGAGTTCTAAAGTCTTTCTTTCTGAAAGAGAAAAAAAATCACCTCATCTCTGTTTGAAAGAGTGCCTCCTTAGTTTTAACTAGTAACTTTGAGTTTTAGATTCTCCTAAAAGGAGAAATGCCTTTTCCACATCAAGTCTGTCAAGACCCCTTAGGACCCTTCCTGTTTCAATTGCATCACCTCTCACTCTTCTAAACTCTAGCAGATACAATCCTTGACTGTTCAACCCTTTCTCAAAAGATAATCAGTCCATTCTAGCTATTATCATGGTAAATCTTCTCTGAATTGCTTCTAACTTATTTACATCCTTCCTTATAAAGGAGATCAATGCTCTACACAGCAACTCAGCTCCTTTTACATGCAGAGATGATAGGAACTGCAGATGCTGGAGAATCTGAGATAACAAAATATGGAGCTGAATGAACACAGCAGGCCAAGCAGCATCTTAGGAGCACAAAAGCTGACATTTCAGGCCTAGACCTGGGCCCAAAATGACAGCTTTTGTGCTCCTAAGATGCTGCTTGGCCTGTTGTGTTCATCCACCTCCACACTTTGTTCTCCTTTTACATTCAATTCTCTTCACAATAAATGATAACTATTCATTAACTTTCTCAATTAGTTTCTGTTCCTACTTCTGTCCCTACAAGCCATCGTGATTAGGTGACCCAGATCCTTCTGCATCTTAGAGGTTCATAATACTTCTCCTTTTACATAAAATGCTTATTTTTCAATTCTTACTGCCAAAATATACAATAATAGATTTTCCCATATTATACTCTATTTGCTTCATCTTCACCCACTTACTTAACCTATACATAACTTTGTAACCTTCTATATATTTCTCAACTTACTTTTCCACCTATCTTTGAGTCATTAGCAAATTTAACGACTGTATAATTCTTTTTTCCAAGTCATTTATATAAAGTGCAAAATGTTGAGGTTCAAAACTGATCCCTGTGACAAACATTTGTAACATTTTGCCAATATGAAAGAGACCTAATTAAATTGACCCCTTGTTCCTTTTAAGCCCCCAGTTAGCTATCTATTCAAATGTGCTATGTTTATGCTATGAGATTTTGTTTTCTATAAGAATCTTTGTAGCACCATATCAAATGTCTTTTGGAAATACAAGTACAGTGCATCCGTTGCTTTCCGTAATTCAATGTCCTTTTCCTTCTTCAATGAAGTCGATGAATCCATTGCCGATTGTCAGGAAAACCCATCTGGTTCACTAAGGTCCTTTAGGGAAGGAAACTGACATCCCTACATGAGCTGACCTATATGATACTCCAGACCCAGAACAATGTAGATGACTCTTTACTGCCTTCTGTGCAATTAGGGATGGGTAATAAATACTGGCCTAGCCAGAAAAGCCCTTATCCTGTGAATGGATAAAAGAATAATGTCCATTCTGAAATATATGACGTATTTTGGTGTTATTAACTGCCGACAGAAGACATAGTCCCAGACTGATGCATTTTTGCAAGTGGCAGGCTGAGAGTAAAAATTACAACATTAGAAATTATGCCACTTGTGCTTAAATTATACCTATGTACATTTTAGCCTGTAGAAAAAGAAAGTAGCTTGCATTTTCAACTGGGAAATGAATTTGAGAACCAGCAAATACCAATCAAAAAGTAATAAAGATGGAGAAGATAAACTTTGAGACGAAACTTGTAAATAACGCAAAGGTGAACAGCAAGAGCTTCTTTAAATATATAAAAAGAATGAGAGAAGCAAATGTAAACATAGGCCTTAACATACCAAGTATGGGGAGATACTAATAGGGAACCAGGAAATGGCAGAGGAGTTTAATAATACTTTGCATCAGTTTTCACAGTAGAAGATAGTAATAGAATTTCAAAGTTACAAAATAAGGAAGGGGCAAAACGTTAGGAAGGTTTTGCTAAAACTGTGCAAGGCGCTAGTCAGACCATATCTAGAATACTGTGATTGGCTTGGGCCTATTATCAAAGGAAAGATATTGGAAGTAGCCTAAAGAAGATTCACTAGGCTGATTCTAGACTTGGAGGGACTGTCTTATGAGGCGTGGTTGAGTGGGTTGTGCATGTGCTCACCAGAGTATAGGAGAATGAAAGGTAATTTAGTGGACTTGACATGGAGATTCAGGTTATTTCCCCATGTGGGAGATTCTGGAACCAGACGGCATAATCTCAGAAACAGGAGTTGCATATTTAAGTTAGTGTTGAGGAAGAATTTTTCTTGCTTAGAGAGTAATGAATCAATAAATTTTTTTATTGGAGAGGGCTGTTGCGGCTGTGTTGTTACGTATATTCAAAGCTGGGATAGACTGATTCTTAATTAACATGAAATAAGACGTTATGGGCAAGAGGCAAAAAGTGCAATTAGTGATGTTCAGATCAGCAATGAACTTAGTGAATGGTGGACCAGGCTCAAAGGGATGAATGGTCTACTTCTGCTCCTAAATCTTACAGTCTAATTGAGGCTGAAGTTTTACATTTTCACAAACTTCGTTAAGTGATTACAGAAATAATTCTGCATGCTGCCTTGCAGCACTTTTAGGGAATTCTTTCTCAGTCATCAGTTTCTATATATACACCCAAGTTACACAAATCTACGTCACCTCCATCTGTCTTGATTCCTCTGTCTCTACATTGTCTGACTGCTTGCACAATGTGAAGTATTGGATAAGCAGAAATTTCCTCCAGCTGAATATTGGAAAGACAAAATCCATTCACCTCAGCTGCTACACAAACTCTGTTCCTCATCACTTATTCCATCCCTCCTCCCTGGCATCTGTTGAAGGTAAAAGCAGAATGCTTGTACTTTTGGTGTCATATTTTATGTCAAGATATGTTTCCTATCATGCATTCACACCATCACTAAGTCTGCCTATTTACATGTTTGCAATTGCCCAACTTCAACCTTCATTCAAATTATTTGGCCCTGAAGCTGACATCCATGTATTTTATAACCTTGAGGCTTGATTAGTCCAACGCACTGCTGGCTGGTCTGCCACATCCCACTTTCCAGAAACTTGGTGTCATTCAAAAGCCAGCTGTCCATGTCCCAATTCACACCAACTCCCCCTCACCCATTCCCCATGTTCACAAACTTACATTCAGCTCCAGTTTAGCAACTCTTCAATTTCACAATTCTCATCCTTGTTTTCAAATCAATCCTTGGCCCTATCCTTTTGTTTCCTATTCAGCTGTCAAACTCTCCTGCCAATGCTGCTCCATTCTGAATTCCCAATTTAAACCACTCCACTCTTGATGGCTATTTCTTTAGATGACAGGGCTCCAAGTTCTGGAATTCTCTCCTTATATATCTCTTGTCTATCTTAAGACTCCTAAAAACTGTTACAAAAGGTCATGGTTTGAACAAATTTATATTCGTGCTACATTGGTCCAATCCATTCTATTGATATGACACAATCTGTGAATGGAGACAAGGCGTTTTACACTGGCTTTTGGAGTGACAAATGTATCTATACTAGTTCCCTCACGCTATATTAATTATACCTGACAAGCTATAGTTGTACTTATTGCTGAAATATAACAAATCTTCTTGTCATCTAAGCACAGTCCCTCGTCTGTCGATGTTTAATCATGGTGTTTCAGTTATCATGTATCAGTAGATACGTCTGTTTCAAAGCAAAGGCAAAGGAAGATTGGTCGCTGCACACTATATTAGACATCCCTTACCCTGCTATGTAATGGCAGAAATGACAAATACCATAGCTTTGAGGAATGGTCATTTGGGAAAACACCTCAAAAATCTGCCTATTTGATCAAATCTTTGATCCTCTAGTTCACTATGTCTGTATGTGTCCCAGTGGCAAATTTTGTTCCATGATCCACTTTAAGATATTTCATTACACTTAGGGCATTACAGAAATATAAGCTGTTTGTTCTATCACACAGTCTTTATCATCAGGTTCCCTATAGGAAGTTGCAAACCATTTTGGCAGAACAGGACCTAGAAGAGGAAATATTGCCAGAATTGCTGGATAAGGCTACGCCAAAGAATTAAATAGTAATGATAAGGTATACTTCCACCAGAATTCACAGCCCATGCTGTGCTGGTGATGCCATGAAAACCTGCTCATTTCCAGCATTTTCTGCTTTTACTTCAGATTTCCAGCATTTGTACTTGCAACCTTTTAAAATATTTCACTGCATTTCCTGTTGTAAACTCTTTTGTCTAAATATTCAATAAGGCCTTAAAAAGGCGATAGGATTAGGATGCACAATTACGCAGTACCGATTAAGAGTTTTATTTTCAGGATTGTGGCATGCAGCTTAGGTTCATGATCACATTTTTGACCATTTCCCCTCATTTCGCCCAAAGTCAAATGTCATTGTATAATGCTCTTGTAAGGAGCCTTGGCATATTTTGTTACATTAAAGTCTTGTATTAAGTTGTTGCTGCTGTTGTTATCCTGATCTACCCCTTAAGACAATTTTTCAGGTATTCCCTTTGGGCAATTTCTTAAAAGCCTGTTCAAAGATATTTCAACACATCTCTGGAGTAGGTGAGGCTTGAACCTGAGCCTCCTGACTCAGAGTTAGGGACACTACCGCTTCACCATAAATACCCTATAATATTGAACAGTGAATGTGAGAACCAATGCATTATAGAAATGCAACACAGAAATGTGAGTTACAGTTTTTAAAGGAAACAACCTGATGACAATCAATAGGTTTCCACAGTGTCGCTTCTACAGATTGCCCCAGCTCTTATGGTACAATAGACCATATTATTATACAGGAAAAGCAGTTGCAAAATGAAAGTTTGTTTTGAGTGGCTGCTCCATTTACGCATGAGTAGCAATCCACATAGCCTCATGGAAGTTACATGAAACAAAGCCCCACAGACTAATCAGTGCATCAAAAGTAACTTTGATTTAAAATCAGTGTGCTAAAAGCAAACTAATCTTGCGATGTTTGAAGCCACATGTTTTCTTGGAAAAGTATTTGGGAAAATATTTGTAGATTAGCAGGTACCATTTTCGGTTTCTTCGTATTGTGTGGAAGCAATACAATGATGCATTGGAACCATATCACGGTTCCTTCATGATCAAGACCTTGAACATTCACAGCAATGGACAGCAGCAGTTCAACAAGGCGACTCATCATCACTTTCCCAAGGGCAGGCAGACATCAATAACTAACGTTGGCTTTGCCAATGAAGCCCATAGCCTAAGAATGAATGAAAAAGGCTACTTTGCCATTTTACCAAAAGCTGGTTCCCCGAAAAAGCTATTCATTCAAATTCATTCAGCTGTTATTTTGCCACAGATTCACTGTTTCTGTTTGAAATAATTATCTACATCTATTTTAAGGCTAGCATTGATTCTGCTTCCATCACTGTTTCTGATAGAGCATTTCTTTCTCAACAATAAGAAGACGTCATATATCAGCAAACATCTAATCTATTGGGGCAAATTCTAAATTCAAGAATGATTGAAAAATTGTGATCAGAGCCTTGAGATGGTTTCTTTCTGATATATTAATATTTTAGGGTACATATAACGTCTGAGCATGATGATACTAGCACTTTTGAGTTCCTTCAACTTTTCCAGTTCTCGTGTTGATAGGTATTTAATGGATCTGCCATTTCTCTTCCACACTTTCACTCCGATCACCACACTCTCCTGACAGAAAGTAGCCTTTACTTATCTTCATTCTCCACAAGAAAACATAATTTTTCATTTCGAATCAGGACTTTTATTTTGTTTAAGTATTGTTTCCCTCATGCTATTATTATCTTTTTAACATATTGTTGGAGCTACTATGTCCAAAGCAAGTAGAGTATTTTATCAGAGTCTTGACTTGTCCCTTGTAGATAGTGGATAGGCTTTGGGGAGTCAGGAGGGTAATTACTGTAGCATTCTTAGTCTCTGACCTACTTTTGTTACCACTGTATTTGTTTGGCTATCCCAGTTCAGTTTCTGGTCGTTAGAATATGGATAGTGGGGGATTCAGTGTCGGTAAAGCCATTGAGTGTCAAGTGATGATGGTTAGAGTATTTTGATACAGACAGTCATTGTTTGGCATTTCTGTATTGTCAATATATCTTGCCACTTCTCAGCCCGAGCTTGAATATTTTCCAGGCTTTAATACATCTGAACATGAATTGTTTCAAATCCTGAGGAGTTGTCAATGATGCTGAATACTGTGTAAGCATCAGTGAACACCCCCATTCTGACCTTATGACGGATGGAAGGTCATTGATGAAGAAGTTGATGATGGTTGAGCCTAGGACACTACCCTGACAAACTCCTGCAGAGATGTTTTAGAGCTAAGGTGACTGATTTCCAATGACTACAACCATCTTCCCGTGTGCTAGGTTTGTTTACAACATAGAAATAGGCTCTTTGGTTCAACTTGTCCTTGCTGACCATGCATCCTAAACTGAACTAGACCTATTTGCCTGCATTTGACCCATTTCCCTCTAAACCCATCCTATTCATGTACCCATCTGGATGCCTTTTAAAAGTCATAATTGTATCCACCTCTACCACATCGTCTGGCAGCTCATTCCATACATGCATCACGTTCTGTATGAAAAGGTTGTCGCTCAGGTCCTTTTCAAATCTTTCCCCTCTCACCTTAAACATATGTTCACTAGTTTTGAACTCCCCTACATTGGAAAAAAGGCCTTGGCTATAAACTCTATTCATGCCCCTCATGATTTTTATAAACCTCTGTTGGTTACCCCTCAGTGTCCGACACTCTAGATTAAAAAAAAACACTCAGCCTATTTAGCCTCTCCCTACAGCTCAATCCCTGCAGTCCTGCAACATTCTTGTCAATTTTTCTTCAAGTTTTCTAGTTTTACATCATCCTTCCTATTACAGGCTGACCTGAATTATGTGCAGTATTCCAAAAATGGCCTCACTAATGTCTTATACAGCTGCAACATGATGTTCTAACTCCTATACTCAATACTCTGATCAATAAAGGCCAACATCCCTGAAACCTTCTTCAACACCCTGTGATGCCACTTTCAAAAGATTATGTACCTGCATTGCTAGGTCTCTCTGTTTGGTAACACTCCCCAGGGCCCTACCATTAACTGTATAACTCCTGCCCTGGATTGCCTGACCAAAATGCAACACCTCACACTTATCTGAATTAAACTCCATTTGCCACTCCACAGCCCATTGATCCATCTGTTCAAGATCTTGTTGTATTCTTAGATAACTTCTACACTGTCCACTATATCATCAATTTTGGTGTCATCCACCAACTTACTAACCGCGCCTCCTATATTCTCTTACAAAAGCAATGGACCCAGCATCAATTTTCCACTGGTGACAGGCCTCCAGTCCAAATGACAACCCTCTGCCACCACCCTCTGTCTTCTACCATTAAGCCAATTATGTATCCGATTGGCTAGTTCTCCCTGGATCCCATGTGATTAACATTATGAACCAATTTAGCATAGCGAACCTTGTCAGAGACTTTTCCTAGATCCTTGTAGACATATCTGCCCTCTGCCTCCTTCTTTGTCACCGCTTCAAAAAACTCAAGCCAGTTAGTGAGACACAATTTTCCACACAAAAAGCCATGCTGACGATTGCTAATCAGACCTTGCCTTTCCAAATACATGTGAATCCTGTCCCTCAGAATCCCCTGTAACAACCTACCCACCACTGACAACAGGCTCATCTGTCTATAGTTCTCTGGTTTTCCCTTGGAGCCTATCTTGAATAGTGGTACAACATTAGCCAGCCTCAAGTCTTCCAGCACCTCACCCATGAATGTCAATGATATAAATATCTCTGCTTTGGACCCGGCAATCTCTTCCTTAGCTTCCCACAAAGTTCTGGAGTACGCCTGATCAGATCCCAGGAATTTATCTACAGCTATACGTTTTAATACATCCAGCATCTCTTCTTCTGTAATATGGATTCTTTTCAAGACATCACGATTTATTTCCCCAAGTTTCCATCCTTACATGTCCTTCTCCACAGTAAATACTGACATGAAATATTAACTTAGTATCTCACCCATCTCCTTGGGTTTCACATATAGATTGCTTTGTTTACATAAGAACGAGGAGCAGGAATAGGCCATCTGGCTCCTCGAGCCTGCCCCGCCACTTAATAAGATCATGGCTGAGTTTTGGAACTCAGCTCCACTTACCCGCCCACTCACCATAACCCTTAATTCCTTTACTGTTCAAAAATTTATCTAGACTTGCCTTAAAAACATTCAGTGAGGTAGCTTCAACCACTTCACTGGGCAGGGAATAGCACAGATTCACAGCCCTTTGGGTGGAGAAGTTCCTCCTGACCTCAGTCCTACACTTGCTTCCCTTTATTTTGAGACGATGCCCTGTAGCCCTAGTTTCACCTGCTAGCGGAAACAACCTCCCTGCATCCACCTTATCTATTCCCTTCGTAATCTTTTATGTTTCTACAAGATATCCCCTCATTCTTCTGAATTCCAATGAGTATAACCCCAGTCTACTCAGTCTCTCCTCATAATCTAACCCTCTCAACTCTGGAATCAACCGAGCGAATCTCCTCTCTACCCCCTCCAGTGCTAGTATATCTCTTCTCAAGTAAGGAGACCAAAACTGCACACAGTACTCCAGGTGTGGCCTCAACAGAACCCTATACAGCTGCAGCATAGCCTCCCTGTTTTTAAACTCCATCTCTCAAGCAATGGCAGACAAAGTTCCATTTGCCTTTTTAATCACCTGCTGCACCTGCAATCCCACCTTCAGCGATTCTTGCACAAGGACACCCAAGTCCTTTTGCACTGCAGCTTGCTGCAATTTTTTACCATTTAAAACAGAATCCATTTTGCTGTTATTCCGACCAAAATAGATGACCTCACTTATCAACAATGTACTCCATCTGCCAGACCTTTGCCCACTCACTTAGAATATATATATCCCTCTGCAGACTTTGCTGTACCACTCACCTTCGTGTTATCTGCAAATTTTGACACACCACACTTAGTCCCTAACTCCAAATCATCTATGTAAATTGTAAACAATTGCGGTCCCAACACTGATCCCTGATGCACACCACTAGCCACTGACCACCAACCAGAAAAACACCCATTTACCCCGACTCTTTGCGTTCATTTGGTCAACCAATCCTCTATCCATGCCAATACATTACCTGTAAATCCGTGGAACTTTATCTTATGTGGCAGCTTTTGGTGTGGCACCTTGTCAAATGCCTCCTGGAAATCCATATACGCCACATCCACAGGTTCCCCATTGTCCACCTTCCGAGTAATGTCCTCAAAGAATTCCACCAAATTAGTTAAACATGACCTATCCTTCATGAACCCATGTTGGGTGTTCCCAATGGGACAAGTTACATCCAGATGTCTTGGTGATCTTTAAAAGACCCTATTTTCTCCTTAGTTACTTTTTGACCTTAATGTACTTATGGAATCTCTTTGGATCTTCATTAAGTTTATTTGCCAAAGCTATTTCATGTGCCCTTTTGGCCCCCCGATATCCCTCTTAAGTGTGCTCCTACTGCTCCTATTGTCCTCCAGGGATTCGCTTGATCCCAACAGTCTATACCTGACAAATGCCTCCTTTTTTTTCACCAGAGCCTGAATATCTCTAGTCAATCAGCATTCTCTACACCTATCAGCCTTGTCCTTTGGACTAAAAGGGGCGTATTGTCTCTTAACTCTCTTTATCTCATTTTTGAAAGCCATCCACTTGCCAGTCATCCCTTTACCTCCCTCAATCAACTTTTGAAAGTTCCTGTCTAATGCTGCAAAAATTGGACTTACACCAATTAAGTTCTTTCCTACTGACACCTCAGTCATTTGCCCTGCCTTATTTCCCAACAGAAGTTCAAGTATCACCTCTTCTCTCGTATGTACATCTACATATTGATTAAGAAAATTTTCTTGAATGCATTTAACAAATTCCTCCCATCCAATCCCTTAACACTATGTTTGGAAAGTTAAAATTCCCTAACATTACAATCCTATTATTCTTACAGCTATCTGAGATTTCCTTCCATATTTGCTCCTTAATTTCCTGTTGACTATTGGGACGCCTATAACACAATCCTGTCAAGGTAATCATCCCCTTCTCATTTCTCAGTTCCACCCATACAGCTTCACAGGACAAACTCTCAGAAATACCCTCTCTAAGTACAGCCGACATGAGATCCTGAATCAAAAATGCCACTCCCCCTCCTCTCTTCCCTCCCTTTCTATCCTTCCTATAGCATCTATACCCTGGTAAGTTAAGCTGCCAATCCTGTCATTCCCCGATGCATGTTTCTGTAATAGCTTTGATATTCCATCCCATGTTCCCATCCACGCCCTAAGTTTATCTGCCTTACCTGTCAGGCCTCTTGCATTGAAATAAATGCAATTTAATTTATCAGTTCTACCTCATTCTCTGTCATGCTCTTGCCTGACTTATCTATGGAACTTTAACTTATACACTGTCCTCAGCTTTTTTTTCTTTTCTTGCTACTGATTTGGGGTTGCTGTCACTCGGCCTCCCCTCCCGAATACTGGCCTCCCGAGTAGCACTAGTAAATTTCCCTGCCAGGGTATTGGTGCTCACCCAGCTCGGGTCACTTCTACCCCAGGAGAGATACCAATGATCCTGAAATGTGAATCCCTATCCCCCGCACCAGCTCCTCAGCTACCCAATCATCTGTCCTATCTTCCTATTCCTATTCTAACTAGCACGTGGCACCATAAGTAATCTAGACGCCACTACCTCTGAGGTACTACTTTTTAACCTCCTGCCTAATTTCCTATATTCTTTATGCAGAACCTCATCCCTTTCTCTCCTGGTGCTGTTGGTACCAATGCGCACAATGATCTCTGGTTGCTCATGCTCCCCTCTGAAAATATGCTGCAATCACTCTGAAACTTCCTCTATTCTGGTACCGGGGGGACAAAACCCCATCCTGAGGTCTTGCTTACAGCTGCAGAAACATATCTGTGCCCCTGACTGGAGAGTCCCCTATAAAAAATCGATCACTTGGAACATGACCTACCCCTGTTGACGGCACAGACAGTCTGGTACCAGAGACCTGACTGTCTGTGCTATTTACCCCTGAGAGGCCATCCCACCTTACAGTTTCCAATACTTTATATTTAGCCACAGGAGGGTCCTGTGGCATTCACCCACCTACCTGACTGTATTTGTGGTGTTTCCATCTTGCTGAAACTACCAACTATCACTCTCCCTGACTCCCGTACATTCCTCATTTTCAATAACTACCACTCCAGCCAATCCATACAGTCTGATAAGATTCACAACCAAACATGCTTTCTACAGGCAAAGGAACAGTCAAGAGCCTTTCTTGAATTGTGGCACACATTAGCTACCCTCCAGCCTTCCAGCACCTCACCCATGACTGACAATGATATTAACATCTCAGCAAGGGGCCCGACAATCTCTTCTCTAGCTTCGCACGCAGTTCTGGAATATTCTTGATCAGGTCCCAGGAATATAGTCCCTTCCGGGCTCTGAGTTTGTGGCCTTATCCCACCAAGAGGCACAACTGAGACAATGAAGTTGGAAACTAATCAACTCTTTCTCTTGCATAACGTATATTCTCCAAGTTTCAACATTGTAATGCATACTGGGGACCTAAGCTTGCAGTTTGGTGTTCTAAGTCTGGCTACTGTTGTTTCACACTCACTGCTAATCTCCGACATCCAACAGGAAGAACATGCTCCACTTAATACCATCCCTGCCCCATTAAGAATCTGTGGTTCCAGAATTACCTAAAAAAGACCCGACACTTTGTTTTCATCAGAACGTTGCCCTATGGTTAAGTAGCTATAATCATCTTCCATACACAGGAATACATTTAGCAGCAAATGAACAGACTCCCTCATACATGTAAAGAGGTTGTTTTCACAATCAATACCAAATATGTTTGGGATAATACCATACCGCCATCAATCAGAACCAACAGTGTGACACTGGGGGTTGTTGATAGCTTCACGTATCTAAGCTCCACAATCATAGCACTCTGTCACTTGACATTAAACTGAATGCATAGATTGAAAAATTGCAGCTATTTTCTCCATTCTGAGTAACAGAATGTGAAACAACAATAGCCTGACCTAGACAGCCAAACTGCAAACCTCAGTACACACATTACAATGTTGAAACCTGGTCACTTAGCAGGAGAGACAGCTGATTAGTTACAATCTTCATTGTCTCAGTTGCGTCCTCGGTGTCTCTTGGCAGGACAAAGTGACCAATTCAGAGGCCCGGAAGTGTCTAAATCAGTCAGCATAGGTTCACAGCTGAGCTGTGTTGTTTGCACTGGCTCAGCTTCAGTCACATTCATCAGATGAATGACAGCCGTATACCCAAACATGTTCTTTACGGTGAACTGGCCACAGCTCATGACCTGCTGGGAATCGATGCCTATGCTGCAAGTAAGATTTGGAGATGACAGACATGGGCCATGATGACTGGGATACAGTCACTCATAGTGTAACCTCTGCGATACCAGTTATTTGGAAGGGTATTGGAAGAGACGAGCAGAAACAAAAACTTGGCTGGCTGAGAAAAAGTTTTGGGGAAAACCAAGGCCAGGAAATCATGGGATAACACGGTGTGAAGCTGGACGAACACAGCAGGCCAAGCAGCATCAGAGGAGCAGAAAAGTTTGACATTTCGGTTTGGGACCCTTCACACACTGTTTTCCTCTGCAGCTTGTCAGAGCCACAACATTAACACTGAGTTGAGTATCACTCTGTGAACTATCATCTCATGAGATTGAAGGCTGCCAAGATGACTTACCACACTACTAAAAAGAGCACAAATTCTCAAAAGTATCAGCTATAACCTTTTGATCCAGTTTAGGTGGTACATTTACCATGTTTACCATGGGATATCAGCCTCTGGTTGCCAATTACTACTGGTTTGATGTTGGGATAGTTCACTGTTACAATTCTCCTTCCTGTGTTATATCTAGGGCCTGTCTAATTATCTGCTGTAGGGAATAAACTAGTGCTGAGTCAAAGTAAGAAGAGATACTTGTCTTCAATAATAAGATGTATTTTATTACATTACAGCATTGACTCAATTAATACAATTGCCTGGAACCAGAAGTGACATTTTTGCCCATATTAGGACCTCATGTTAGACTGCCTGATTGACCACCCAAAAATTGAACTACATCATTTGAATGGATGGAACCAATTCATCTTTAACATTAACACATTCATTTCTTAACACAACATATCCCCCACATTTACCCCCCTACTGTTAACAATTATACTTTAGTGTACATAACTATTTTCACATTTACCTCTACTCCATCTTGCACCACATCTCTGACTCCACAAATGCAAGTGGTCTGGACGTTGCAGAATCCTTTTAGGATGCAATCTTTTCTGACTTGGAACAGCTTCAATTACGTGCCTGTTTTATCAGCAAGTCTCAAAGTTTGTGCCACCAAGTGATTATATAAAAGAATTGTGTTAATTGTGGTTTACTCTGCGAGATGTTTGGACAAAAACACAAACCTTTCTGATGTAAATAAAATATGTGAAAACCACATTAGTACACAAAGGCGTCAGGTAAATTCTGAGGGCCCAAATAGGACATAACTAACAGAGAAAAGAATTCTCATTCTGCAGTATGATACGTGCTCCATATTTGTTTGGTTTGCGAACTGTCAATCAAGATTACGCTTAGTTATTTTAAATTTTTTATTGCAGTTGTTCACTTCTTAACAAAGTGTCAACATGATACTTGCATATTATAAGTAAGATGTAATTTATAGTGCCAAAAATGGTGTCAGTTGCACAATGTCACTTGTGGTCAATCCTCACAGCTCAGATCTGATCTTGTCTGTGATATGAATCACTGTCATTGGATCATTTCTAGAGCAATTTGGGATGGAGGCCCAAGAATAGTTTAGACCTTGTTGCTGGTTTAACTTCAAAATAAAGCATTGCCAGTGGGTGTGAGTCAACAGTGAAGTTGTTCAGTAATTAGCAGTCAGTGAGGTGACTTTAAAAAAAGCCTCAATAAAGAAAACAAAAAAAAATTGCATGCATAATCTTTATATCTGATTTTCCTACTGACCTTTATATACGTGACTGTTGCCATTTATTAACAATTGATTATTCTCGTTAATCTCTGCATATCATAGAATCATAGAATCCTTATAGTGTGGAAGCAGGCTATTTGACCCCGTGAGTCTGCAATGGTCCTCCAAAGGACATCCTACCCAGACTCACCCTCTACTGTACCTCCGTTACCCTGTATTTCCTATGGCTAATCCACCTAACTGATGTATCCCTGGACTCTGCGGGCAATTTAACATGGCGAAACCACCTAAACTTTGGTTTGTGGGAGGAAACCAGAACACCCAGAGGAAACCAACACAGGCACAGGGAGAATGTGCAAACTCCGCACAGACAGTCGCCTGACGTGCAGTGAAGCTAACAACTGTGTACCATATATAAATGGGGCAGGGGACATTGGGTAAACTGCGGAGATGGAGGTCTAGATGGATGGATTTATCAGAATATGGGGACGTTCAAACCTGATGTGGTTGTTGAGGAACTCTACCAAGAAGGGAGTGAGTACATTTGAAGGTTCACCAATGGTAAAAGGCTGAGCCTGAGAATAGCCGCAGGTGGAGAGACCAGCTGCTTCCTTCCATTGTGCTTTGAATAGCAAGTGTGCAATGGAGTAAGCACCACACACAGGGTGGACATGGCATGTCTTTCATTCTCTGAGGGTAATCTTGAGTGATGTGAGGCCTTTCAAAGGGCGAAGGCATTACATTGACACACATACAGTACAACCGAGCAAGTGCTATGTGCTGTGTGATCCTTAGGCATTAACCTACAGTGAAATCCAAATTTTTGACCTTCCAAACATCTTCCCTGTTTCCAAAGCTTCCACATGTGGCAGGAACTTCACACTTCTCAAACTGGCCCTTAAAATCTCATGTGGTACTGCGATTGGCTGGACTATGTACCTTCAATGTTGCAGTTATGGCTAGACAGGCATTCATGCACACAGCTGATGATGGAAAGTGAACGTATATTCACAAATATAAAGATGCATTTACAATGAAGCGCTTATCATTCCACCTATGTGCAATCGGGTTTTCTTTCTTTCCCTCCCACTATATGATGGTCCAGTCCCATGGTCCACAGGAAGCCCGTCAGCCTTGGAGTTTTGGTTAGGGATTTCTTTTGTGTCTAGAGGTCCCACTGACAGGTTAACCCTCCTCAGCTTGAATTCCCACAAGGCTGAGATTGGCAGGTGAAAGGGATGTCTTGAGAGGAGATTTCTGGGGGACACTATGAGGCTGCTGCTCCTGGCTATTTACCTGCTGGCACCACCCTGTATCCTTGCATTGGAACTAGTTCAAGGTCCCTGGTTCCCTTGTTGCCTTCCTGTTGGTCCTGCACACAAATGACTAAAGTGACAGAGGGCAGAGGTTGCTGGACCTGGTTCTCCATGGCAACTGCGAACCTGTCCACGGAGGCAGCCAGAGACTGCAGGGTCCCAATGTGTTGCTGCAGTCCTTCTTGTCAGATGCCCACTGCCCCAGACGAAACTGTCTACAGCTTCTGTGTCTGCTCGCATTTCACTGAAGTCAGGAATAGTGGACACAATGTAGGCCCCTCCACCCTGGGGCTGAGCCGGTACCTGGTGCCTGTAATTCTTGAATGCCCGAGACCTGGGGCATTTCTACCTCAGCCAGCGGCAGAGACTGACGGCAATGATGTGCTCACCAGCTCCTGATTCTAATCCAGTTAATATTCCTACCGAGTTGTCGTATCCGAGCTGGTAGCAGGGGTAGGGGCGCAATAGCAGGAGGCAGCCTTGCTGATGCATCCTCAGAGTGTTTGCTTTCTTCCTCAAAGATTTGGCTTCAGAGTGGGGACCAAAAGAATGATTGCATTGTGCACAAGGCATGGAGGTTTTTGCTTGTTAAGACACATTTTGGAGAGTAGCATATCAATGAACAAAGCTTCTTACTTGATTTCTAGGTCGTGGATGATTTGGCATTGTCACTGGTCCCAATCTTTGCCTGTGAGGGCCAGGGACTTCTCTTCTTAGGAACTGAATATCAGGTGCTCTAGGAAACCGTCTTAAATCTCTCAGTCCCTTTTTCACCTGGAATGAGAGAGAGGAAGATTGAGTGAGATGAAATTATTTGACACAGTTGTTAGATGGGTAAAGACTTATGAGATGCCCCAAGTGATTGAGTAGGCAGCGCAGAAGTCATGCAGGATTAGTAAGATGGCGATGGGGGTAGGCGGCAGTGATGTATGGTTAGTCTGGTTAAGAGTGGGTGAGGGAAGAAGCTCCACGCATCAGTGAAAGTGGTAGAGCGTGAGATGTGGTTGCGTGCAGGAGCAGAGATATACTAAGTGTAAGGTAGCAGTGAGAAAATAGTTGCATTTCTCCAGGTGGACCGGAAAAGGCAGTTGACCTTCTTCCTTCAATGCAGGGTGTGTCTCCATAATACTGTGAAAACTGACCCAGGTGGCAACCTCAGGCCAGACTGCCTAGATTTGTGCATCATGCCCTGGTTTGCTGCTGCTGAGGGAACAGGTCACTCAGGCACTACCGTACCGGCAGGATCACCAGGCCATAAAGCAGACCACCAATGTACCCTAATCTGCCATCTCTGGATAATTCACAAGAACTGTGCAGGGCAGATCTACAGAGACACAGCATGACCAGATGCACAATTGCCTTTTAAATGCAGTATTGGCACAAAGAATCCAGTTACATCTCAGCAGTGATGAGTGCTTCTGTCAGTGGTATGTGGAAGAATAGGGCACCATGGGGTATGGTTGATGGGGTAAGTTTGTAACAGTTGTGTGAAAAACTACCCTAGACCTCACACAGAGAAACCCTCTCGAAAGATTGCCAGAGATTACCCTTACTTTATCTCAGATAAGATTCACCCATCTGTCTTTAAATTCATTCTCTTTATTCTACTCAAAAACTGGAGAATACAATTTTCTTGTTTTGATCATGGGATATGAGATTTGCTGTTTAGGCTGGTACTAATTGTCCATCTCTACTTGCCCTTAAGGGGGTGCTGAGCTGCCTTGAGCCGCTGCAGTCATTTGGTGGAATTTTCCGCTCGCTTCTGATGCAAATTCGAGAAATGATTCATTCCACTGTCAGCTGTTTGCAATTGCAAAACACGATCCATTTACTTGGTGTGTTTATAAACTGACTTCTGTTAAATTGATGTAATTCAAACAATTTTAAAGATGGACGTGCAGTCAATTTCAATTTCTGCACATACATTTGTCATACAAAGATCAATATAAATTTTTTCCCATATATCAATACATCACCATGTCATTTTGGTATGCTATTTTGTCCGTCAAGTGCATTTGCTTACATAATATAATTTCAATCTAGGTGTAACAATCTTTTTGAAAATAGTTTTAGCTTATACATCAATATGTTTCCACTTGTATTCAAACCATACTTAGAGTGTTTGTTGCTTTGCTTGTAGATCTTATTTTCCTTATTCTATCATATTGTTACAATAAACTTAATACTTCTTCAGACTTATATGGAAATATTTGTTAGCCCTATTCATATTGGGGAAAACATTCAATTCAACATTAGTTGGTGGAAAGGCAAATAATGAAAACTATTGCTGTGTGTTCTGCAAATAACAGCAATGAGTTAACTTTTCAATATTGAAAAGTACTGAAGTAAAAGCGTTCTTTAGTCTTAAAGGGTCCAACTAGAAAGCACCAGCCAACAAATTTTTACCCTCCTTCTAGTAAACATTGAGATGCAGAAAATTTTTTAAATGTTTTTGTAGAATATGAACTTCACTAGCTGGGCCAGCAGTTATTGCTCATCCCTATATGCCCTCGAGAAGTGCTGGTGAGTTGTTTTATTCAACCACTGCAGCACATGTGGAGTAACGACATCCACAGTATCGTTTGGAAGAGATTCCCAGGATTCTCAGTCAGTGACAGTGAAGGAATTGTAATATATTTCCAAGTCAAGATGAGTCTGTGGCTTGGATGGGAAATTGCAGGCGATGGTATTCCCACATCTTGATCTCTTCAGTGAAGGAGGTCACGTGTTTGGAAAGTGCTGTCAAAGGAATGTTTGGTGAGTCAATGTTGTGCGTTTATTGGATGTTGCATATGCTGTCACAGTGTTTGGAGTGGATGATTAAGATGGTGGATAGGATGCCATAACTGGTGTACTCTGTCCTGGATGGTTTCAAGCTTCTAGAATGTTGTTGGAACTGCACTCACCCAGGGAAATGGAAAGCATTTCGTCACGTTTTTGGCTTGTGATCTGTAGATGGTGAACAAGTGCGGGGTGCTAGGAGGTGAGTTACTTGATGCAGAATTACTGGACTCTTACCTCTAAAGAACCATCAGAAGAAAACTTTAATTTATTGTCACAATTGAAGACTTTCATCTAGAAAGCTTAATTTAAGAATTTAATTCAGTGTAAATTACTTCAGCGAATTGAGCAGTCACTGGTTTCACACTTTGGTATTGCAATTATTTAGCTCTTCCTCTATTAGTTGCTCAATACCTGTCATTGCTAAGCATCAGGCAATGGTGCATACACTCAGACTATTAATATTCTGAGGTCAATTGCAACGTCTTAAATCCTGTCAGTAACTGAAATCAGATTCTGTGAAGAAGACCAAGGAAAGCTACTTGTGTCTCTGCCTCAGCTATTCACTGAGTTAACCAGCTGAGACATTGGAGGTGCACTTCTGCAGATCATACCCTGTTTTGACAATTTGGATCTGCATTGGCTCCTCTCTCCAAAGAAACTCGCTCAGGACACACATTGGCAGCACTATGCATGGCGACGTCTGACAGACTCTAATGCTGGAGGCTTCTCCCTATGTCAATCACAATTTACTGTCAACACAAAAGAAGGAATACCAGCATAGACAAAAGCTTGTGTAACAGGATAGGCTATGCTTACTAAGATACTCCTAACCAGCCTGCAGATTATGGCAAACCTGTCTGAGAAAGATGTGAGAAACTTTCTTCTTAGGATCTGAATGCATAGGTATTGCTTGTTTGCAGCTCAGTGTAGAACAATGGTGGTAGGGAAGGAACTTGCTGTCAGTGAATAGAGTTTTGGAAGACTTCCACTTTACAGAGGGTAAAATGTTTGAAACCAGGCTGGAATGAATTGGAATTGTTTACGCTAGTGGTAACAAAGCCATGTATGTGGGTTTTAGCAGTTCTTTTCCTCTCTCTAATTACTGTTTAATCTTTAAAACCAGTTGGGTCTGTAGCCTAGAGTGAGAATGCTTATGTAAACAAGCATTGGCCTGAAAATTGATTGTTCTTTAATTCAGGAAGATGAAAGCCGTTTAGAGCTGATTACACCTGAAGATATTAATGGATCCATACTAACCCCACTAATTCTTTCTGTATATGGCTCCCAGCAGCTCCTCCGAACTCCAATTTGATTTAGTCCCCTCCCCCTCCATCACCTTCGTTGCTTTACATTGCTCTTAACAGGCTTTACATGTAAATTATTCCATTGAAAAACTTTGGTTATTTTAGGTGGTGGTGAATTGATGAAAAAAGATGATGTGTGATTTGATAATGGGGAAAAAGCCATTTGGTTGTGTGTGACAACACTCTACATACAACGAAAGAGAACAAGTGGTTCCCAGCAGTGCTTTGCAGACCATTTCCGAATTGTCAGGAAGAGTTCTTCATGTATGAATCAGTTTGTCTTAGTTTAACTTTGAGGGTGTTTTGGATGGGTGGGTGATAGAAACAATTATGACTGCATTCAGAAACAAGCCTAGATTACTTTAAAGCCTTACCAACATTGAATGTATGAGAAATGAATGGGGGATAACTCCTTTGTGAAACTGTTGGAAAGGAACAAAAATGAAGTTGGCCAGAAAAGCTCAGCAGGTCTATCAGCATCTGTGAAGGAGAAAACAGAGTTAACGTTTTGGGTCCGGTGACCCATCCTCCGAACTGCTGGTGGCTGGGAAAATGTCAATTTATGCGCAGAAAATAGGGAGGTGGGTGGGGCAGGGAGTAAACTATAGTGTAGAGCCCAAAGAGAGAGAAAGACAGTTGGACAGACAAAGGAGTTGCTAACAATCAGGCTGGGAGGGTGAGTAGTTGTTAATGGGGACTATTAGTGACTAACAACGGGGGCGGGGGGGTGAGTAGTGGCAGGGTATGTGGTAACAAGGCCTGGTGAGTGGGGTGGGGGGCCTGGGATACGGAGAGTTTAGGCCCTAAAATTATTGAACTCAATATTGAGTCAGGAGGGCTGTAGGGTCCCCAAGTGGAAAATGAGGTGTTGTTTCCTCCAGCTTACTTTGGGCTTCACTGGAACACTGTAGCAAGCCAGAGTCAGAGATATTAGCCGGGGAGCAGGGTGGTGCATTGAAGTGGCAGGCAACAGGTGGTTCAGGGTCTTTTCTGCGAGCAGAACGTAGATGTTCTGCGAAGTGGTCGCTAAGCCTACGTTTCGATTCCCCAGCGTAGAGGAGACCACATTGTGAGCAGCAAATGCTGTAGACCTGGTTCTGCTTCAATGCACCACCTTGCTCCCTGGCTAATATCTCTGTCTCTGGCTTGCTACAGTGTTGCTTCACCTGGAAGTTATGTTTGGGCCTTTGGATACTGAGGAGGGAGGAGGTAAATGGGCAGGTGTTGCACCTTCGCCAGTTACAGGGGAAGGTGCCATAGGGCTGTGGGGAGGTGTTGGGGGTGAAGGAAGTGTGGACCAGAGTATCTTGGAGGGAATGGTCCCTGTGGAAGGCGGACAAGGGAGGGGAGGGGAATATGTGTCTGGTGATGGCATCTGGCTGGAGGTGGTGGAAATGGTATCTAATGATCTTCTGGATGTGGATGCTGGTGGAATGGTAGGTGAGGATAAGGGGAAACCTATCGCTGTTGCGGGAGGGAAGGGAAGGTGTAAGGCCGGAAGTGTGGGAGATGGTTTGGACCTGGTTAAGGGCCCTGTCGACAACGGAGCTGGGGAATCCTCGGTTGAGGAAGAAGGTGGACATTTTGGAGGCTCCCTTGTCAAAGTTGGCCTCATCTGAACATATGCGATGGAGACGGAGGAACTGAGAGAATGGGATGGAGTCTTTATAGGAAGTGGGGTGTGAGAATGTATAGTCCAGAACTGTATAATCCAGAATTTATAAACTGACATTTTTCCAGCCACCATCGGTTCTGAGGAAGGGTCACTGGACCCGAAACGTTAACTCTGTTTTCTCTTCACAGATACTGTTAGGCCTGCTGAGCTTTTCCAACAACTTTGTTTTTGTTTCTGATTTACAGCATCTGCAGTTCTTTTGGTTTTTATTTTGTTGGAAAGGGTGTTCTGTGGGAGGCTTATAAGGCTTGCATTAGTGAATGGAGCAGCCTTAGACATAGGAAAATCCTCTTGGAACTCAGATGAACAACTATCAATATCCTTCAGCAAATTCTTCAGGCTTTTTTTCCACCCCAGCATCAGTTTAATGAGAGAGTTTCCATATAATGATGTGTAGTACAAAATAAAAAAAAAATTGTTGGAGCTACATTGTTTTTGGAGATATGGGAAAGTGACGTTGAAACTTGTTAGGAGTAGACAAAGTTATTTTGACAGCTAGACAATTTAGAGCAGAGCAGTCTAGGTGATGTCATTATTTTGTTGAATCTTCAAGTGCATATTTCATTTTATCAGAAGTGATGGCTGAATGTACAAAAATATAATTCCTTTAATGGAATAAAAAGTATTGCTAACTTAAATCACAATTTGCTAAATGCTAGTCAAACTAGAAATGAAACTAATTAGCATGAAAGTAAATAATGATATTTGTTTGAAAGTGTCTCACCATCAAGACCTTTGTAATATATAAATTTTGTAAGAAGTATTTGAGTTTACCATGTCTTCTGGTTGATTTAGAAGCACAATAATATGATGGTTAAATTGTTGAACTAGTAAACTAGAGGCTTGATTAATGATCTGGGGACAAGAATTCAAGGGTCATCATGGTACTTGGGGAATTTAAATTCAGTTAATTAAATAAAAAGAAATTTGGAATAAAAACACTAGGCTGGAATGTTAACAGCCTAGTAGAGATGGGTTTTGAAAAGTGAGCTGGCCAGTAAAATAACAGTGAAAGATATTGGCAGGGAAGTCCAATGTCTTTGTTGCAAAGGGTTAGTAAGGAGGCTGTGTCTGACAGAATGGGAGGTAGTTAGGCTTATTTTCCCTCTTTTTCACGTGGAAATGTTGCCATACACAACTGATTGGCTTTCCCACCACCAAATCATTGTGACTTTTAAATTTTTTTTCACTACTACAATAACCACCACCAAAGTCAACACTTGCAGCTAATTTATAGCTAACAGGCTGGTGAGCCTTTGCTCTCCTGGGAGTGCAGATGTTTACATGCAAAGCCCATTACAGGCAATATGACTATCGAAAGGTTTGTGTGTATGTTTGTGTGTGTGTGTAGGTGTAGGGACAGGAGGAAAGGACTAAGTCAAAATGGAATTGGAGAGGGAAATAAAGGGTTATATCCACTGAAGTGCTTTCCTTTGTCTAAAGGCATCAAAAGCATTGGTGAATACCATCTCCAAAGACATCGGTGCAATAATTAAGCTTGTTTTTCAATAGGGAATTAACTGCTATTAGATTGTCCTTAATTTTGAGGGAATAAAAGAGTTTGGGCACACCATTTCATTGGCAACAGCATGGGAAATGCATTGGCTTCACCCAACGTGGACCTTTGTGTCAAATCCTTTATAGGAGCAAATGAAGCCTTGTAATATTAAAAATAATCTTTTCTTTAATAGTGCACCGTTCCAGGATCCATTTAAGAGATATACGCAGCAAGGTGACATCCAATACCAAAATATAAATCAATGAAACCCAAGTGTCGCCAGCTGTATTCTTCTATGTGCTTGCAGGTACTTCCCCCTGCATTACCATTTGAGGTGGAGGCAGGTTGTGAATATTTCTGTTCTGAGAATCTCTGTCAATGGCGGCCATGCTTGATCTGAAGTTTCTGATCATACGAAGATCATAAGGCACTGATATCACCTTCAAATGTGCTGAGGAGCCACTATTTACACAAGGGATATACTGGCGGAAGTTTGCAGCAACTGCACATAGTGGTCCCTCTATTTTTCTCAGGGCAAATATTCTGTCTTTGCTCTCCTGGGAGTGTCAGAAATAGAACCGGAAGTCTTGTTCCCCGTCTTGAAGTGACATTTCTGCACAAAACTCATAGAGGTAGAATGTTATCCAAAACTCACTCACTCTTACCTTTGGGGCAGCTTTCTAAAAATGCCATGAGCTTTTTGCGAGCTGGCTCCTCCCCTTCACCCGTACAGCTTAACTGATTGGCTCACCAGCCTGTTAGCTATAAATTAGCAGGCACTGACAGTATTACAATTTCAACTCTGCCTTAGTCCGGGCGGCAATACTATCTGCTTTCCATCCTGCTGGCTTCCATAAAAATTACTGCCCTTGTATCAGTAATAGTAGCCATGTACCTTTTGGTTTGCTGTAAACAAACCATCTCATTCCCCAACAGAGGAAGGGAACTTGCTGTTCGTGCCCAGTGATCTACAAATGACTCCAGACTTGCAGCAATGCAATTGATTCTTAACTTTTGAAATGACATTGTAGACTATTCCATTGTGCAATATTACAATGAAAATGACACTGTGGCAGTATTTTCAATGCAAGGATAGCAGTGGTTCAAATTGAGGTTGGCTGTAAGGATAGTTAGCATGGGCAATATATACTGAACATTCCAGTTATAGCTACATTCTGTAAATGAATCAAAGAAGACTTGATTTATATGGATGAGAGAAGGAAATAGATGAGGCAACTGAACTATCAAGTACAGCTGAAGTATGTTGGTTTAAAGCTAGCCTTGTCTCTGAAATCACTGAAAGCACCACTGATAACATTGATCAACACAATTAAATTATTTTAAAGAAAAATAGGGGCATAGTTAGACATTCTAACACTTTTAATTTTGCAATTGATAATCAACCTTTCACTTCAAAATAATAATAAAATGTTTCAATTAATCGACGGGAAATTGTGGCAGATCAATTTAGTGATGACCCTCTATGCGGAGACGATCGTTTTGAAGTGATTTCACTGGTTGAATAATCCAGGTATCTGGGCTAAATGCTCTGTGGAGAGATAATGGGAACTGCAGATGCTGGAGAATCCGAGATAACAAAGTGTGGAGCTGGATGAACACAGCAGGCCAAGCAGCATCTCAGGAGCACAAAAGCTAACGTTTCGGGCCTAGATCCTTCATCAGAAAAGGGGGATCCAGAGAGGGTTCTGAAATAAATAGGGAGAGAGGGGGAGGCAGATCGAAGGTGGATTTGCAGTGGGAGAGAGATCCCCTGAGGTTTGTCCAGAGGGAGAAGGGTAATTTCTTCAGGTTAGGCATTCCTGGAAGAGGCTTCACAGTGACGTTAAAATTGTATCAGAGATAATGGGAACTGCAGATGCTGGAGAATCCAAGATAACAAAGTGTGAAGCTGGATGAACACAGCAGGCCAAGCAGCATCCTGGGAGCACAAAAGCTGACGTTTCGGGCCTAGACCCTTCATCAGAAAAGCGGGATGGGGAAGAGGGTTCTGAAATAAATAGGGAGATGGTTGTACATTCCATTTTTCAATATTTTCCCTTCAGTTGAGTTTAATTGGTTTAACTTTCCAACTTTATCATTCAAGGTGGAAACTCATAAATTGGAGTTTTATGCCTCACAATTTTACTTTCCACAATGTCAATGTTGAATGTAAGTAGGCTGGAAAAGAAATGGGCAGATAATCCTCTGACTTTCTTATTGTACAGGGGCAACAAGCTCCAGTCTTTAGAATAGTTTCTTTTTCCTTTAATTTATATTTCTGTTACATTTTTCAACTTAGCGTGTTATATATAGCAGTGAGTTAATGCAGAAAGTCTCCACTCCTGATTAAAGCTGAATGAATCATTCAGGCTACAAATATAAAATAACTTACAGAACTACAGCAGAACAATTTTCTGTTTTTATTATATTTCATTTTAACTGCCCTGGGATGCAGGAATCAAAGATACAGGAATTTCGGCTATTTTGAAAATTTGAACAGATTAGGAATTTGTTAATTTGGGGATGTTCCACTCAATTCTCTCCTATTAGCCCTGCTATATAGTGCACTGCAGAACAGGCTACCATGATTTTTTTCAATTGATTCCCTTTCATGTGTCAGCCCAAACTGTTAGAATGCAATTTTAGGCTGACTAGCCTTTAAGTGCGCTTAGGGTTCCAAAATTGAATTTGTAGCCCACTTCCAATTTAAAGTATTCAAAGAGCCATCATGTAAACTGGTTAGACTACATGTGTGTAACAATCCTCCAGAAGTATGCAAAGTAGGCAGGCTATAGCATTGATCAGCATGCAATGCAGGTTTAAATCCAGTGCTATTATTTTGGAATGGTGCACCCCTGGTGATCTCTCTTAGTCTTATACTGCTGAACACAAGTAAAAAAGTATGAAGGATGCCCCAGTAGTGCTATTTAAAAAAGCATCAAATTTTTTACAGTTTAGTTAAATGCTGATTTATTCTGGTTATTGTTACAGTTTGCATATTCCTCGTGTTTTCCATTTTGTTCCAAATCTACAGGCAATGGTGTAGCAGGTGTTGTGGCACTTTTGGTTCTTTTCTTGAAAGGTTTTTTCATGGAATGTGAAATCAGTGGCTTGGTCAGCATTTATTGCTCATCCTTAAGAGGCAATCAAGAGTCAATCACATTGCTGTAGGTTTAGCGTCACATGGAGGCCAGATCAGGTAAGGAGAGCAGATTTCCTTTTTGCATGGACTTTAGTGAACCAAACGGGTTTGATTTACAGCAATTGACCTTGGTTAAATGGTTACCATTAGTCTCACTTTTTTTTAAATTCAGACATTTTTTTCACTAAATTCAAATTTAACATCTGTCTTGGTGGGGTTCAAGCTTATGTCCTCAGAGCATTAGTGTGGTGATCTGGATCACTCATCCAGTGATATTGCCAGTACATCACTGCCTTCTCTGCAAAGCTTCTGCAAAAATAAACACTGTTCTCAGATCCAAATGTACTGGAAGGCCTGCCATTTGGACCTAGCCACGTTTGGAAGAATAGAGAGAAGTTGTGCAGAGCAGCACAAACTGCTAGAAGATGGTGGAGGAGGAACAGGATGGACTTTCACATAGGAAGCCATATCCTCAGATGTACAGTGAGTAGTTCTCCTGCGTAAACCTGTTCGAGATAAATATTTGAGATGTAACTGATGTAACGTCTAGCATTAGGTCTAGATTTAATAATAATTGTAAGACTTAAGTTAATTACAATCATTGACTAAGTTTGAGAGCTACAATTTAAAAGTCTTAATTAGCTACAGGACCACTCTATGTCCATGTATTTTTTTCACGAGTTTGAGAATTTGTTACGTTTATTACTACAAGTACAAAACAGTGAAACTGAATAAAAGTACCGAATCAATTTTTTCCTGTCAGGGCACTAGCTCACACTTCTTCGCTGACTGGGAAGATGTTTCTTGTTCTGTTTCATTGACCGAAATTCTCCTTCTGTCTTCTTTCTATACAACTAAAGGTTATTGCTTGTTCCTTTTGTCAGCCAATACCACTGAGTATGATCTAACTGGCTTGTCAATGCATAAGCAGTACATAATCAATCTCAGATTGAACTCAGCAGTGTGTGCTCAATTCCTGAATGGTGTTTAAAGTCATATCAATGATATGACTTCCTTCTATCTCCTCGTTGATTTCCTAAATGTCACTTACTGGCGGGAAATATCCTTTTCCTCACAGCTTTTCCCTGTTAGCTTACTAACTATATAGAAGATAAGGAAAGGCTCTTGTGGCACAGCAGTAATGTCCCTAATTTTGAACCAGGACACTCAGGTTAAAGCCCCACTTACTCCGTCCGGGGGCTCAGCATAACATCTTTGAACAGGTTGATTAGAAAGTATCTATATAAATGACCTTCAAACAATCCATTGGGGATGCCTTGATCTCCTGCAGTAAACTGCTCCAGAATTGATTTTCTTCCCTCTTCCACCAAAATTGTAGCAAGCAAGTGGGATAATCCCAGCAGAGCATTCCATCTGGGATTTACTTCTGAAACTTTGAAAAGCTGGTGTGGAGGATGGGAGGTAAAAGCAGGAAAATTGATGCTGGGCAGGTGTATAGGATGGGCCAAAGAGCTAAAAATTGATGATGATATTCGAAGCTGCATGAGAAGATAGATTGTATAGGATGGGCTGAATGGCTAAAATTGTTGATGCTACTCAACAAGCTTCATAGCATTGGATGAGACTTGTTAACATTCCTTTATGGGCTGAGATGGCACCTGCAACTTGTTTTTCTGTAGCTGTGTTTTGTCTTCTGTATATGCTTTCTTTGTGCTGGCTGTTTGTTACACTGTATAAGAGACAGAGTTTTGTTCCAAATCATAGGACCGGGATCTCAAACGATGCCAGGAACAAACCTAGCCCTCCAGACTAGCTGTTGATTAAGGAGGCCCTGACGGGTAGGAGAGCTTGAGGCTCATTGCTTTCTTTTCCATTTTTATTATTATTTAACAAATGTTCATATTTAATCAAATTGCTGTTGTTGAGCCTTCTCTTAACTGCATTTAAACAAATCTGGAAAGAAGTGCTTAGGCACACTCTGGTAATAGACGAGAAGACAAGTTATATGAGGAGGCACCAAAGCACTTTTTTCCTGCTTAAAAATTATGTAGTATCATATCCAACTGATTGATTTCACCTCAAATATCTAAATGAGACATTAAAGTATCTGGAGAATTCTGAAGCTATCAATATTTTTTGTTAAGAGAACCATTTGTTCATGCATGACCTCAACATTAAATGCTGCTACTTGATCACATTAACTAAAAAGCCATTTCAACACAGGAATCACATTACCAATAATCAAATCACATTACTGATCCAAAACTATACAGCTAAGATTATCTTGCAAAATCATTCTATAACACATTTTAGAACTTAATTCCAAGGTATTTGGTGCTCAAAACTGAGCCAATTTAAAGCACAAAACTGTGTTTTTGTTTTATTTTTACCTCAAAGTATCTTGACATTTATTATCCTAAGTCCACATTAGCCAGAAAGGCACACCACAAAAGTAAGCCTCCAGCATTTTTTATTTTGTCTTCAGGCTCTCAATGTACAGTCATGCATTCACAGGCAAAGATCCAAATGACACTAGTGTCTTTCAAGTAAACAGAATACAATGCTAATCCATCACTTGCTTGATCATTACTCGTAACAAACTACAAATATCTTGTTGAAAAATAAACTCAGCCTTACACTGCTTCACTGACGTGGTCATCACTTAAACTTGCCAGCTGCTGCAGCCGCAACTGCAGCCTCATTGTCGGGTGGCAGCATGATTCCAAAGGCTGTGACAGTGACCATGAGCATTAAGGTTTCCTATTTTTAGTCTGGTGCTGAAGATCTTGATTGTATATTGCAATTTATTGCCAGCTATTAGTCACTATTCAAAAGGAAGATAATTTAATTTCATTCTCGCTTACCAGAGAAAAGCAAGCAGAGCACCCAGGTTTGCAGTTTTCCCTGAAGTCAGATTACCATTGCCTGTATATGCATTCTTTTGCTAGGATTGCATGACACCTTTGCCACATACTGGAATCAAAAACAACTCCCTTCCCTCATGCCCAACTGGTATCTGTCTATAGGTAGTGTGTCATACAGGCCAATGTCTGTATCTTGGCAACAGTTCTGGGGCACCCAATTGTTGTAGTCTGCTATTTAGCTCTATTTTGGCCAGCAAGCCTAATCAAAGGGTGTGTACTGAGCAAATTGGTTAGTGAGTCTCGTTTTGCGATCCTCACATAACTGTACACAGCACAGTTATAATGAGAGCCGTGTTGCCACATGAAGTTCCATAGAGCAGACTTTCAGAGAGTTGAGCTGATTTGACATCACTGCCAGACTTGTAGAAGTGCACTACATGCTGTGCAACCTCAATATTATCAGGGAAAAGCCCTTACTAACACCAATCAATTAAGAAACTGACGAACGGCGTAAGGGAAAGGAGGAAGAGTGTAGATTCATACAGTCACAGAAGGAAGAACATAGGATCAGAAGTACAATATATAGCCCTTCAAGTCTGGTCTGGTGTTTAATCAGATCATGGCTCATTTGTGGGCTAAGGCCATTTACTGACTTTGCTCCATATCCCTTAATATATTTGGTTCACATAAAAATCTATCAAAATCGGACTCAAAATTAATCATTGATCGAGCATCAGCTTCAGAAGAGAGTTCCAACCTTCTGCAACCTTTTGCAGTAGAAATGTTTGGCTTCAATTGTTAAACTTTGCCTCAGGTCCTAGACTTCTCCCCCGAAGGAAAATTGTTTTCTCTTTATATTCCCTATCTACATGCTCCTAAAAACTCGATAAAAGTTAGCCTGAACATGTCAAATTTGAAAGAATAAAATCTTGATTTGTATAATGTCAACTTGTAATTTTACATTAAATGTACACTGTACCCCTTCCTTGACATATCTTTCTTAAGTTGTGACATCCAGAAATGCTCATAGTGCCCTCAAGAGATAAAGGATGAAGATGAGGAAGATATACAGCAAAGTAAGTTGCAATTTTTTGTCAAGGCAGTATATGAAGAACTTAATCAGATGCAGCAATCTCAACCTCCAGCCGTTCTTTCACTGACAATCTCACACTCACTTTACATCTATCACTATCACATTGTGTCATCTTGGCCAAAATATAAATGCCAACAACAAATACAAATTCTAAGCAAAACTTATGAATTAAGTCTTGTCATAATGGTTGTAAAAATAAATTAAACACTCTTTGAGCTTCTAAAGTGCCGGTTTCAGTGCCCTATGCAGTGCCAACCCAGTGATTCTGTCAGACGCTGCATCATAATTGAGTCCACAAATACGTTGTTGGAGTTGGCTATCACTTCCACGGTGAAAAGATTGAGTTCCAACATCTACCTGAATCCCTCTGCCAAGATAATGATGGACTCCTCCATGACCTTGATTAGAAGCAATCTTGTGATGTTCCAGGGTATCAAATATTTTGGTTTGTGCATTGATCAGCCTTTTTTTAAACATAGACTGGTTCATCAAAGTCCTCATTGAGGTTCTCTGCATCAGACCTTGTGTGAAATTTACCTTCCAGTGAGGTGTCACCAAACTGTCCTTGCCTTCTGCCCTACCTATGCCAACACAACATGTGTCAGAATGTGACCCTCTGACATGTTTGCAGTGTCAGAGTTTGCACTGGTGGCCGAGAGAGTGAAATAAGCTAGAACATGTCTTTATTATCATTACCTTCTCAATTTTCTATTACTACCTGGCCAAGTTTTGGGTGCCTGAAAGTGAAAAGGGACAAGGTTTGAGTTATGGTGAAGACAGAAGCAAAATTAAGAAGTGTGCCATTATACCATACAACTTGTAAGTTGCAAAAGATTGTGGAATCAAAAGGAATTGGGATCTGGGAATGAGAGTTGGCTGTGAGAATACTATCATCTTCAATAAATACAACATTGGCATTGGCCACAGCCTCAGCAATAGCTCTTTCAGTAATGACTAGCAGACTTTTTAAATTTGGTTTACTGACAAGTGGGCACACTCCTCCTTCTCTAGTTAGTTTGTATTCTCTCTAGTAGTGCCCATCCTTGAGATGGTGAGGTGTTCAGTGAGTGATGTGGTTGCCGTGGTATAATAACTGGCAGAATGTGTGAGTTTGAGAAATGGGTGTGAGACTTGCAGCAAGACTGTAAAAGGGAAAGATGAAAAATGGTTCATGATAATGTAATTGGTAGAAATTGTTGTCATTTGTTATTGGGATGTGTTGAAAATATGACAATGGTTGACACTAATGATGCAGTTGGCAGTGAATGGCTTTTGACAATGAATTCACTGATCTTGATTCTATTAAGAAACCATTAAACATCTTGCAGTATTTAATCCTGGACTTTTGAGCTGCACTTCTGGTAATTATCAGTTTGCACATCATGTCAGCCAGGCCTCATGCACTATTGTAGATACAACACATTCAACATCCTTTCCATCAGCTACACAAAGACCTACAAGCTTGTGGTTTTCACTTTGTCTCCCATGGCTGTATATTGCACAGCACAATTCTGGATGATGTCAGCACCTCCAGCAGCTGTAAGACGCTTTTCTTTTAAAGAGGCGCAGGTTGGCACTCGGCAGCGCAGATTGTTTTTAAATAATTGGAACAAATGAAATTGTTGGGAGTCGTGCTGATAAGTGCACCCAATGAACAGTGATTAGTGAAGGCACTTAATTTTAGTAGTGAACTGGTTAAATATGCAGGCTGTATTACATTACATGTGTGTAGGGGCAGTGCACAACATGGTAGCCACGTCTATTTTTGTGGACTTTCAATTTTATATCCTGAGTATCTACAGGTTAATTGTTAAAATACAACATCACAAGGAAGCTTATTATCTGTAAAAGGGTGTTTTCCAATTTGAACCATTGGATAATGATGTAGAGCAGAAACCTTGGTTGATTCTCCCCTTCCTGGTCCAGAATTGCTGAGAAAAGATAACCTTGCTCCAATCCCAGCTGAAGTAATCACAGAATGGGGATCTAAGTCAGGCCTGTATGGCTCAGTGCCACACTGTAGATAGCATTCACCCCCAGGCCCACATGAGAACATTTTGTAAAATTTGAATTCTTCAGACATACATTCCTAGAAAGTGAGCAACTTGTTTGCTAAATCTCATTGAAATTCTTCTGCACCTGCAGAAATTGAAAGAAATGAAACTATAATAAGAGTTGCACACACAAGTGCTGATAGAATAAAAACCAAAAGAACTGCAGATGCTGTAAATCAGGAACAAAAACAGAAGTTGCTGGAAGAGCTCAGCAGGTCTGGCAGCATCTGTGAAGAAAAATCTGAGTTAATGTTTCGGGTCCGGTGACCCTTCCTCAGAGCATAATAACCTTGTACCTCAGTCCTGGGGATGTTGGCCTGAGAGCAAACACTGTTTTTGGAACACCAGTTGTGGAATTAAAGGATTTTGCAGAGGCAACATTGGTGATATTTCTTTCACGATTTGAGACATTCTCAATGTCGCCAATGAAGGGCAAGTAGCCTTAATGCCCTGTGGGCAATGGGCTTGGAGCTGGAATTGAGGTCTTCAAACACACTGTTCCTCTGACGGCCAAATATTTTACTGGTATATTGGAGACAATCTTACATTTCATTGATTACGTCTGCCCCTACTGTGTGTAGGCTTCTCAGTTATGACAGTTGATCTACATTGTCCTTGCTGTGGATCTTGCTAGCCGGGGAGTTGAGGTGATGGGACTGATAGTATTTGAAAAACACTGGGAAAGGATCTTTGGCTTCCAGATGTTTAGCTGAAGGCCCATTCCTGAATAAGCCTCTTTGAATGCATTGATGATGGTTTGCCCCTCAGTTTCTGAAAGTGTTTACACAAGCATTATGTCTAGAAGAGGTTGGGATGGTCCTGGTTCTGATGCAAGTTCAACAGTTTCCCACTTGTACTGTGAAGCTCCACTTTCATGTGTAGCTTCATGGGTATAAGGTGGCATGTTGTGGAGAGTAAGGTGGAGAAAAGCAACGGTGTGATGGTACAGCCTTGATTGACACCACCTCCTATTTGCATACATTTACTCTGTGATGGATTCATTAGTGAGGATCATGGCTAGTAGTTTGTCATTTAGCAAGCGGAAAATGGTGATGAATTTCTGTGAGTGGCCAAATTTGTGAGTAATGCTGTCTAAAACCTCTTCATTGACAGAGTTGAAAGTCTTTGTGAGCTCAAAGAAGACCATGTATAAAGGTTGCTGTTGTTCTCTGCACTTGAAGTTTGATTTGATTTATTACAGTTACGTGTACCTAAGTACAGTGAAAAGCTCTGTTTTGCGAGTAGTACCAGCAGATCATAGCAAACAAGGATATACAGATCATAGGATGCTTAGACTGAGTGAGGCATACAAGTTTAATGACTGCACAGGAAGTGCATAAAGCAGGATCAATATTAGTACAATCAACATTACTTGAAGTTAGAGAGGTCCATTCAGCTCTAGTGTCAGCAAGAAAGAAGCTGTTCTTGAACCAGTTGTTGCGTGCGTTCAAGTTTCTATATCTTCTGCTTGAAGGAATACGTTAGAAGAGAGCATTACCAGGGTGGGAGAAGTTTTTGATGTTTACAGCCTTTCTGTGGCAAGAAGAAGTGTAAATGGAGTCCATGGATGGGAGGTTGGCTTTTGTGAAGGTCTGTGCTGTGGACACAACTTTATGTAGTTACTTGTAGTCCAGGCAGAGCATTGCCATGCAAGACCATTATGCACATGAATGTCTTTCTGTGGAGCAGCTGTGCCTCTTGATGGTCAGAATCCATAAAGTGACTCTGGTAGGAGCCAAGATGAGGAGGTGAATGAAGAGGATTTTTGCAATAACCATCCTTGTGGATGGAAGTAGGGAGACCCCTCTATAGTTATCAATTGGTCTCATTTCCTGTCTTGAAGATGATCATTACTTTGGCATCTTGGCAATCTGTTGTCATGCCCGCCTCCACCAAGATGAAGGAGATATCACCATGTATGTCTGCCAGGAGAGCTGTATTTCAGCTTCTCAGCAGGGCCTTCCATCTGTCCCAGTGAACTGCCTAGGTTCTTAGCTGTAGGGTGAATGTTTTAACCTTATGTCGGCTGGGATTGTGCTGAGATGGTCGAATGTAACATGCTTTGGGATGACTGAGCGGATTCTTTTCAAAGTGACCAATTAGGAGTTCATCTCGGTGAGCACTTCTAATTAGGGGCAACAGTGGGGCTCCATTTTCTGAAGAAGTGTCCTGACCCAGGGTGTAACTTTCCTGCTCCTCTGATGCTGCCTGGCCTGCTGTGTTCCTCCAGCTCCACACTGTGTTATCTCTGACTCCAGCATTAGCAGTTCTTGTTATCTGAGTGGGGCTCCAGTGGTTTTTTATTCCAAAATCATATAATCCCAACCATGTGGAAGCAGGCCATTTGGCCCATCAAGTCCACACTGACCCTCTGAAGAGCATCTCACCCAAATCCCTCCCTCTACATTATCACTGTAACCCTGCATTTATCGTGGCTAACTCAGCTAATCTGCACATTTTTGGACTGTGGGAGGAAACGGGAGCACAAGGAAGCCCACACAGATGAGGGGAGAATGTGCAAAGTGTACACAGACAGTGGCCCAAGGATGGAATTGAACCTGGGTCCCTAACGCTGTGAGGTAGTAGTGCTAACCACTGAGCTACCACGTCATGTTGACATGGCCAATAGCACAGCCTGTTCAGCAGGTGGTCAGCAACATTCACCGTGTGGCTATCAGTGGAAGCAGCACTGGTGTCACGTATGTACCTTTAGTATGAGAAAAGCAGCAGGTGTTGCAACAGGCTAGGCATTAGCAGAGACAATCGTCTTCAAGAAGATGTTGCAATAGTGTTTTTTTTGGGACAGATGCCCTGTGTGAAATCCTGCCAGCAAATAAACTCTCTTCTTCAAAAGAGTTGCATCTCAGATCTTCCGTTGTCTCTCATCCATCTTTGACGTCTGACACAGCTGAGGGAAGGAATATGCATGTGTGCTATGAGAAAATGGTCCATTGTCATCCTTAATTGTATTCATGCTATTGCTGGACAAATTGCCATCAAACCCATTAATCTGTCCTTGGGAGTTAGAAATGCAACAGGGAGTGGACCTGACTTTGCAAAGGTGCAGCTCTAAAGATGTCTCTGTGGAAATTCAGTCCAATCATCCCCAAGTATTTCAGAACCTAACTTAAGTAGGATTTCATAACAGTATGAATTTCTGTTATTTTCTAAATGGATGTTAATACAACTAATTTAAATAAATGTACTGATGTGACCTTTTCATCCTGCTTTTACAGATAACTCATGCAATTTTTGCTTCAAAGTATCAACACTGAATAGTATTCATTTGGGAGCTAATTAGATTTCAACCTTTTTAGAATACCAGGAATTTTGGACATTGGTTATCTCTTTAGTAAACACATACATGCGGATCATTTCATGTCACAAACATTTTTAATGACAGCCAACTAACGATTCATTATGAATAATGCGAACTCTTAGCTCACAGAGAATGTGATTTGGGACCTTATTTACATGAGCATGCAGCATTAACATCACCTAATCTATCACTCCACACGGAGTGAGCCTCATTGAACTATCTCATTAAAAACCCTACTTAAAGTAGCTGTATGTAAATCAAATTGTTTTAATCTGGTTTAGTTTGACATGCTGGATAATCTTGAAAATAATCAATTATTAGCTGTGTAAATAAATAATGGAATTTTGTCAAATTATTCTAGCCTATGTCGAACCATTGGGAATCATTAACCAATTGCATATAAATTTATTTGCATCTCACTTCAATGTTTTTTAAATGAATGCCTCCTTAACTTGGTTAGAATTTGTTCAAAAAGTGAATTAACACTGGAATTTCTGTATTTTTTAAAAGTCGTTCTTTGAAATATCAAATACAAGACCTACTCCTAACTGCCCTTGAGAAAGTGATGCTGGTCTAACCTAACAACTCATTACAGTCTGTATAATGACATGTACGGATAATTAGAAGTTCCAGGGTATTGGGAGACAATGAAGGAATTGCTCACATCTCCAGATTAGAATGATGTGTGACTTGGAGAGGATCATGGAGCCAAGTGTATTCCTATGTACTTACTGTTCTAACTCCTAAAACACAACATCCCGCAGTTTAACATTCCAGGTATTGGATAGAGTGGGATGTGAGTGGGTGGGGAGTTGCATTACTGATTAAGGAGAATGCCGCAGCTGCACTAAAAGATGACATCCTTGGGGGGGTTTGTCCGGTGAGGTCAAATGTGTTAAACTTCGGAATAAGAACGGAGCAATTGCTATGATGGGGTTATACCATTGGCCTCCCAAAAGCCAGTGGGAGATAGAGGAACTGCTGTGTGTGGAGATCATGGAAAGACGTAAAAACAACAGGGCTATTTTTTGTGGGTGGTTCTAATTTCCCCAAAATTGACTGGGGCTCCCTTAGTGCTTAGATGAATCAGAATTTGTTAGGTGTATCCAGTAGAGGTTCATGGAAAAAATATGTAGATACTCTAACAAAGGTTGAGGCCACGCTCACTCTTGTACTGGGGAATGAGCATGGCAGGTGATTGAATTTTCAGTGGAACAGCATTTTTGGAAAAGTGATCATAATTTTCTAAGTTTTAAGGTAGTAATGGTAAAGGATAACCCTGGGGTTTGGGTGAAAGCTATATTTGGGAAAGGCTAATTACTATAGTTTTAAGCAAGAACTGGAGAAATTAGATTGGCTGTTTGAGGGTAAATCCACATATGTTATATGGGAAACTTTTAATAGCCAATTGATCAAAGGGCCAGCATGTTCCTCTGAAGGTGAAAGATAAGGATGGCAAGATTCAAGAAACCTAGATGACAAGAGATATTGAAAGTTTAATCAAAAAGAAGAAGGAAGCATACCTAAGGTTTAGGAAACTGAAATCAGACAAAACCTTGAGGAATATAAACATAGCAGGAAAGAAATTAAACAAGGAATTAGGAGGGCTAAAATGGGACATGAAATGTCTTTGGCAAGTAGGATTAAAGAAATCCCAGGGCATTTTCTACATATATAAGGAGTAAGAAGTTAGCTAGAGAAATAATGGGTCCACTCAAGGACAAAGGAGGAGATTTATGTGTGGAGTCAGAGGTAGTGGGTGAGGTCTTTAATATGTACTTTGAATTGGTATTCACAAAGGAGAAAGACACAGATTGTGGTAAGATTGGAGCATGTTGATATTGTCGGGCATATTAAGGAGGAGGTGGTGGTGTTGGGTGTCCTGAAAGGCATTAAACACAGATAAATCCACAGGAGAATAGCCAATATTGTTCCTTTATTCAATAAAGGCAATAGGAATAATTCAGAAAATTTACAGGCAGTTTTACTTACTTACAGGGAAGTAATTGGAGAAAATTCTTAGGGACATGGTTTGCTCACATTTTGAAAAGAATGGACTTGTGAGGGATAGTCAATATGGCTTTATGTGGGGAACATCTTGTCTCACAAATTTGATTGAGTTTTTGAGGAAGTGACGAAGATGATTGGTGAGGGTAAGATAGTGGATATTGTTTGCATAGACTTTATTAAAGCTTTTGACAGGGTCTCACATGGTAGGCAGTTCTAGAAGATTAAGTTGCATGGGACCCTTATGAGTTGGTAAGGTAGATATAAAATTGGCTTGATCATAGAAGATAGAAGTTAAATGTGGAGGGATGTTTTTATGATTGAAGGTCTGTAATCAGTGATGTTCCGCAAGGATCAGTGGTGTGACTGAGATTGTTTGTAATAAAAGAAAATGTAGGTGATCTTATTGGAAAGTTTGCAAATGATACAAAAGCCAGTGGAATTCCGAACAGTAAGGAAGGTTGTTAAAGGATTCAGCAGGATATAGGTAAATTGGAAGTTTGGATGGAGACATAGCAGATGGAGTTTAATCTGGACAAGCATAAGGTGAGGCATTTTGAGAGGCCAAATGCAAAGGGAAATCATAAAGTAGGTGGCAAGCCCTTAGGAGAATTGATATAGGGGAACTTTGGGCTGTGTGAGCCCATAGCCCCTGGAAAGTGATAACATAAGTGGATAATGTGGTAAAGGAGGCACAAACCATGCTTGCCTTCATTGGTCGGGCATTGAATATTACAGTTAGTGAGTCATGTAGCAATTATATAAGACTTTAGTTAGGCTACATTTGGAGTATTGTGTGTAGTTCTGGTCACTGCACTACAGGAAGGATGTGGAAGCTTTGGACCGATGCAAAAGAGTTTTATTAGAATGTTGCTTGGCTTGGAATGTATTAGTTATAGGGAGAGGTTGGATAAACTTGGATTGTTTTTGTGAGTTTCAGAGGCTGAAGGGTGACCTGATAGAAGTGTATAAAGTTATGAAAGGCATCGATAGGGTGGATAGTCAGACTTTTTCTCAAGGTTGAAAAGTCAAATACTTGGGAGCATAGGATTAAGATGAGAGGGGGGAGGTTTATAGGGGATGTACAAATTTTTTTACATGGACGGTGTTATGTGCATGGAACACGCTGTAAGGGAATGGTAGGAGCAGATACAATAGGAACATTTAAGAGGCATTGAGGCAGACACATGAACAGATAGGGAAAAGAGGGATATGGACCATGTGCGGGCAGTATAGATTAGTTGAAAATGGAATCATGGTTGGCACAGACATGGTGAGCCAAACAGCCTGTTCCTGTGCTGTGTTGATCTATGTTCTCACCCTCATTGCTTAATGTCAGTGGCCTCCATTTCCATATCATGGGAGCTGCTTCTCAATAAAGACAGTCATAGATGTCAAAATTCACCATTGCCTCCAGTGCACCTGCTCTGCATTTGACTGATTAAGGAAAAGACTATTTTATAACCATGGTCTCATGGTTAACTGGATAGTAGTGATCTCTATAAACTTTGGGGATCTACTGAGACACCATTGATCAGTTCATAAATAGAGACTGAGTCAAAAGGCATGATCATTCACAGCAGCCTAATTATCTGCCAAAATAATTAAGCTCACAATAGCCCCTAGCTCAGTGAAAGCGTTTCAAGAAGATGTGGTGCACCAACCAAAAGGTTACACAATGGACGCTCCAGGACTATATGGGCGCAAGTACTAACCTATATGAATACTGCTATGTGGAATTCATCCATCATGAGCATTACTGTGAGTAGAGACCTGTTTCATATGCAATGCAGGTAGTGTGACCCTCAGTGGATAAGTGTGTCCTCTTTCGCATTCCCAGAAATAGCTTTCAAAGCTGGAGACAAGGCAATTGTTAGCAGCAGGGGATGAATTGCAGCATAGGTCTGATTGTGTTAATGCTGAACACCTATGATGGGAGCATGGGAAATCAGGTGTCAACCAGGCATCAAGAAAACAGGGTCTGGGTTGACATGATAGTTGGCATTTGCTTGGGCAACAGGCTGGCACAGGGTAAACAAATTGTGTCTTCTGCCAGGATAGCAGATTGTTCTGCATGTGGTGGCACAAAACCTGCACGCCTGAGTGAACAGTAACTTACGTTCTTTTGGTATATTTTTCCTTTGAGTTGCATTACCAACAATGGTATATAAATAAATTACTGAGCAGTGGTGAAGCTAACTATGCAAAGCCACATTTCCACTTCTCTCTATTTACTGAGAGAGCAATTAAACTTATTCTCCTGAATTGCAGAGACTTTGTGAAGTTCCTTGATGCAGTAATGGTCGGCAAACTGGGAGATTTTTCCAATGTTGCTTGTAGAAGCTTAGAAGGATCCATTGGGGAAAAAATGTTCAGGGCTACAGTCATCTCAATGTCCGCTGATGGTGCTGTCTTAACCTTGATTTGAGTCTGCAAGAGGTGATATGGTTCTGTGACCGTCTTGGTAAGGATTTGTTGTTGAACGTACTTTCACTGGCTGAGGTGTAGATGAGAGAAGTGTCTTGTGAAGATTCTAGGTGGATACAAATCCTCCCCCTTGGCCCTCTGAAAGCTATTTGTTATGTTGATCCCTCCAATGGTGCAACCCAAATTTGACCGTCGCTACAGGCCATGGGGCTGCAGGCAGATGATATGTTCAATAGACTTTTAGGAGCATGTACTTCCCAGCAGCCAACTCCACTCTATGTAGACACAGACAGCTTTCAGAATCCTTCTAACAAGTATATAATTAAACTAATCAGGCATGAAGATAGGAATGCAGCAAAACCAAGCAACTAGTAAGTGGAAATGGTGATGGCTTTAAATTTCATTGGTGAGGAGTCCTTCATGCAGTTGTAAGTGTGTTTAAGAGATTAGTAATTACAGCAACAAGGTCCAGAATGTCAACGTCTGCCTAAAATTAGTATTGGATGCTGAGAGGTGTCACATTCTGATTATCTTCTGTATTCCTGGTGCAAAAAATGGAATGCCTGCCCTAATACTCAAACAAAACAGCATTCAGTGTAGGAGGTGACAAGACAGTCAGGAATGGAGCAAATGCCATTTTTCATTTACAGCAGCATCCACAGTATGGCAGCTGGCACTGTGGAGCCAAATTTTGTGGCCAGAGGATCCAAGTGATTATTCAAATCTGTGGTAGATGAGAAGAGTGAAATCATGCAATCTACAACTGATGAAACACTGGAACCTCCTTTTTAAGGGTGTGTAAATAAAAACTCTGAAGAGCTAGGATGCCCACTTTAACAAATCACTAAGCTTATGTGCACGGGTAATAAAAGTAACTCTGAAAGGTTAATAGAATGTTGACCTTTATCTCAAGAGGGCTGAAATAAAACAGAGTGAAAGAAAGGGTTCAGTTGAAGAGATGTTTTGTCAGACCACTGCTGGAGTATTGTATTCAATTTCAGTGTTCCATTTTAAGGATGTACTGGCCTTGGCCCAGAACAAATTCAATAAGGGAAAAGAAGGGCTTAAAGAGTTCAATTAGACAAGTTAGTAGACATGTTGCATAAACCTGCCTTGTAATCTTTTGAGTTGAAAGGTGACCTAATTAAGATGCTCAAAGTGGAAAATATTTTTTAGATTAGATACAGAGGAACTATTTCCTCTTCAAGGAACAAGAACAATGAAGCACAGTCTTAAAATTCACAGTGTAGAGATAATCTTGAATTGCCACTTCTGGGGAGATGCTGGTGTTTTCCCTGAAGAATGAAGACAGAAGGGTGGATAACTTCTTAAACCTCTTCATACAGGGTTCAAAATGCATTTGAAAAAAATTCACTTCCTCCTGATGAGTCCAGGACCAGACCTGCCCTTTGACTGTTTGTAATGTCCTATCTCATTGATTTGAATGGAATAGAAATTGGGCCATTCCATAAGGTTGGGCAGTCTTGTTCACCAGGACATGATTACAGTGGTTTGGAGAAAAACTGTCATTATATATACAAATAAAAAATGTCAGAAGGTTATCTGACCTTATATATTATTTTCCACATATTTCAAGAAAAACCTCAGGAAACCATAAACATTCTTCCTTATATGCTGTGTCTGGGCAAGAACAACTTGACCTTGAGATGTTGAGCTGTTGCCTCTGGGAAGAATAGATCCATCATCAGCTGGCTTTCCAAAAATGAAAAAGAGTCTGTCCATACTCAGTGTTCTAGACTCCAATGACGTTTATATCAAATTCAAAAAATGGAACTTCCACAATTATCAGTTCTTTGAGTTAGCTCCAACAAATATGAAAAGCCCATTATTAAATACCCTGTTCAAAATTCTTCCAAATATACAGTAATAACAACTCTGGCACAGTGGCTGACATGCCTCTGTGCATCACTTCAGAAGCTTCAAGCCAAGAAGTCTTCCTCAAGCTGCAGTGCTCAAAACTGAAAATATCTCTGAGGCAGGGTAGGCGAGCTTCCCTTTTCCAGTGCAGGGAAGCTGGCTTGTGTAGAAGAGGACAGTACTCTCTTCAGACCGTCAAACACCAGCAATCCTGAATATATTTAACAATACAACCCACTGCAGTAAAGAATTCCACAGATTCACTACTCTCTGAAAGAAGAAATTCTTCCTCATCTCTGTTTTAAATGGGCAACCCCTTATTTTGTGATTATGCCCTATGGTCCTCAATTATCCCACAAGGGTAAAGAATCTCTCTGCATCCACCATATAAAGTTCTCTAAGATTCTTCCACATTTCAATAAAGTCATCTCTCATTCTTCAAAGCTCCAATAAGTGCAGGCCCAATCTGACTGTTTCCCCAGGAAAATTACTCTAGAACATTGACCAATTGAGTGAACTTTCTCTGTACAGTATATTTTTCTTGAATATGGGCCCAAACCGTATTCCAATGTGACTGATAAATGAGTGTATCTTACAGTTTTAGCAAAATTTCTTTGCCTGTACATTCCATTTCTCTTGAAATGAAGCCCAAAGTTCCTTTGCCTTCCCTATTACCCATTGAATTTGAATGCTTGCTTTTTGTAATTCAAGCATGATGACCTCCAAATCACTCTTTGGTACAGCTTTCTGTGTTTCTCTCTCTTCCTCTCACTCTACTAAAAGAAGATTTAGCTCTCATATTATGCTCTTTGGCAGGAAGAATGTTATACTTGCCACACTTTCCCATTTACCATGTTCTGGCCAAGTCACTTAACCTGTCTATATTCCTCTGTAGGCTCTGTGTCTTCCTCACTACTTGCCTCCTCATTTATTTTTATGGCACTCACAAAGTTGGCAATTGTTTATAAACTTGTCATCCAAATAATTCTAAGGTTTTGGGGTAGATTTGTAGCTCAGGTTGTGGGTGTTGAGGTTGGTTGGCCCGCAGAGCTGGTTTGTTGTTTCACAGACATTTCGTTACTGTGCTGGGTAACATCGTCACTGCAGCCTCCGATGAAGCATTGGTGTGTTTTCCCGCCTGGTTCTTAAAATCTGGAGTCTGCTGAACTGGATTGCCTCACTTCCGGTTTTCCCTTGGAGTGGAGTGTATATGGGGTCAAGTTCTATGTGTTTATTAATGGCTTTCTTTGTGGAGTGCCAGGCTTCTAGGAATTCCCGTGCCTGTCTCTGCTTAGCTTGTCCCAGGATTTTGCTGTTGTCCCATGTAGTGTATTCTCAAAGTCTCTGAAGGGCATCTTATAGATGACATTGGTTCTGTTCATGGTGAGGAGTGGGTCTTTAGTTCAGGTGAACAGTTGTCATAGAGTTGATTTGGGCTCGTGTGCCACTCTGATGCCCAGCAGTAGTAGGAGTCTTGCAGTTAGTTCCGATGTGTTCCAGATATAGGGTGATGAGTGTATCGGGGCATGTAGTATCTTCCTGATGTTGTTCATGTAGGCAACATCTGACCCAGTGTTTTGGATACCCGTTATCCTTGAAAAGCTGGGAGAGGTATCTCCTTCCTCTTGGCATAGTTCTGTGTTGCTGCAGTGTGTTGTTGCCCATTCAAATAGCGTTCACATGCAGCTTCATTTGTGTGTGCTTGGATGGTTACTATTGAAGTCTAGTACCTGGTCCTTGTGTGTGGCTTTTCTGTGTACTTTCGTTTGGAGTTCCCCATTTGTCTTGCGCTCTACCATGACATCCAGGAGTATGAGCTCTTTGTTCTTCTCCTCCTTTCTGGTGAATTTTATCCAAATAATTATTTGAAATATTTATAGCTGCAGCACTGATCCTATGGTACTTCACTAGTTAAAGGTTGTCATTCTGGAAATACCTCCTTTTTTCAAATTCTATCTTCTATTAGTTAGCCAATCGTCTATCCTTGTTCACTTATTATTTTCAACACCTTGGGGTCTCATAAATCAGCCTTATGTGTGATACTGCATCAAATGCCTTTTGGAATCCAAATATATTCCTTCTACTAGATTCTTTTATCTATCCAATTGTTACTACCTCAAAAAAAATTCATAAATTGGGCATGATTTCTCCTTCATGAAACTATCACTGCTTTTATTTCATGCATTTCTAAACGTTTCACTGCTACATCATTCATATTGCACGCTAACATTTTATGAATGACAGATATTAAGTTAACTTGTATATAATTCCCTGTTTTTTGTCTCCTTGACTTTTTGAATAAAGATATTACGTTGGCAGTTTTTTAATGCACTGATTTTTTTTCTGTATCTAAGAATTCTTGGAAGATTGCTACTAGTGCACCCGTTATCTCTGTAGCTTACTTTAAAAAAAAATCCTAGGACGCAATCCATCAGTTCAGGGATCTTATCAACCTTTAGCCCCACTATTTTCCCTAATATGTTTTCTCCAGTGATAGCTTTTGTATTTATTTTATCCCTCACAACCTATATTAAACCAGTCTTGGCTGTCCATTGACACTGTGTCCTCTATTTTCTGTTGTATGGCTGACTACACCATTTGCAACATGAGTGCTATTGGAAAAGAATGCTTTCTGAGGAATTTTTAATACTTCCAATGGCAGTGTGTCCTTATCAAAACTAGAAGTCTGTCCAAACATGATATTTTGGCCCAGAATCTTAGCTAAATGCCAGCACAGATTGTGGTAGTTCCAGAGAATTTCTGCAGCCTTTCATACAACCAACTGAACTGGAACAATCTCTATTCTTAATTTAATCTGACAATCCCTCAGTAAATCATCCTTTTGTTAAATTTTATAATGAAGGTGAATAATTTGTCCAGGCCTTAATCTCTGTTCAAATAGTCAGTTTCCAATTATGAAAAACCTTTGCTACTCAGTAGTGAAAGCCATGCCCTCTTTACCGTAGTTAATTAAGGGTAATTGGGTGGGAAATGGACTGGGTTCATAGCTGTCGTCATTGAAGATGATGGCCTGCAAGTTGAAATGAAATACTGACCTGAAAAATACATGTTTTGACTCCGTCTAATGAACATTTAACCTCCAGTGCTTAGCATTTGTAATGGTAAAAAAGTAATGCATGTCCATGTGGTTACTTTATTCTAATAATGGCGATAAGGTTCACCTTCAGAAAGCAGTAGTGGATAATCATACTTGACACTTATGGTTTTGATTCACTCATCTCTCTGAAGGTTTCTCCAAATCACTTGTTAGAAATTATCCTTAATTGTTGATCTTTGACTTCTAAACAGCTAACCATCTTCTGTTACAAATGTAAAGCACCAGAGTTTAAATGTAAGAGATAATGGGAACTGCAGACGCTGGAGAATTCCAAGATAACAAAATGTGAGGCTGGATGAACACAGCAGGCCAAGCAGCATCTCAGGAGCACAAAAGCTGACGTTTCAGGCCTAGACCCTTCATCAGAGAGGGGGATGGGGTAAGGGCTCTGGAATAAATAGGGAGAGAGGGGGAGGCGGACCGAAGATGGAGAGTAAAGAAGATAAGTGGAGAGAGTATAGGTGGGGAGGTAGGGAGGGGATAGGTCAGTCCAGGGAAGACAGACAGGTCAAGGAGGTGGGATGAGGTTAGTAGGTAGATGGGGGTGCGGCTTGGGGTGGGAGGAAGGGATGGGTGAGAGCAAGAACAGGTTAGGGAGGCAGAGACAGGTTGGACTGGTTTTGGGATGCAGTGGGTGGGGGGGGAAGAGCTGGGCTGGTTGTGTGGTGCAGTGGGGGGAGGGGACGAACTGGGCTGGTTTAGGGATGCAGTTGGGGAAGGGGAGATTTTGAAACTGGTGAAGTCCACATTGATACCATTAGGCTGCAGGGTTCCCAGGCGGAATATGAGTTGCTGTTCCTGCAACCATCGGGTGGCACCATTGTGGCACTGCAGGAGGCCCATGATGGACATGTCATCTAAAGAATGGGAGGGGGAGTGGAAATGGTTTGCGACTGGGAGGTGCAGTTGTTTGTTGCGAACTGAGCGGAGGTGTTCTGCAAAGCGGTCTCCAAGCCTCCGCTTGGTTTCCCCAATGTAGAGGAAGCCACACCGGGTACAGTGGATGCAATATACCACATTGGCGGATGTGCAGGTGAACCTCTGCTTAATGTGGAATGTCATCTTGGGGCCTGGGATAGGGGTGAGGGAGGAGGTGTGGGGGCAAGTGTAGCATTTCCTGCGGTTGCAGGGGAAGGTGCCGGGTGTGGTGGGGTTGGAGGGTAGTGTGGAGCGAACAAGGGAGCCACGGAGAGAGTGGTCTCTCCGGAAAGCAGACAGGGGTGGGGATGGAAAAATGTCTTGGGTGGTGGGGTCGGATTGTAAATGGCGGAAGTGTCGGAGGATGATGCGTTGTATCCGGAGGTTGGTGGGGTGGTGTGTGAGAACGAGGGTGATCCTCTTTGGGCGGTTGTGGCGGGGGCGGGGTGTGAGGGATGTGTTGCGGGAAATACGGGAGACGCGGTCAAGGGTGTTCTCGATCACTGTGGGGGGAAGGTTGCGGTCCTTGAAGAACTTGGACATCTGGGATGTGCGGGAGTGGAATGTCTTAACGTGGGAGTGGAGGCGGAGGAATTGGGAATAGGGGATGGAATTTTTGCAGGAGGGTGGGTGGGAGGAGGTGTATTCTAGTTAGCTGTGGGAGTCGGTGGGCTTGAAATGGACATCAGTTACAAGCTGGTTGCCTGAGATGGAGACTGAAAGGTCCAGGAAGGTGAGGGATGTGCTGGAGATGGCCCAGGTGAACTGAAGGTTGGGGTGGAAGGTGTTGGTGAAGTGGATGAACTGTTCGAGCTCCTCTAGGGAGCAAGAGGCGGCGCCGATACAGTCATCAATGTACCAGAGGAAGAGGTGGGGTTTGGGGCCTGTGTAGGTGCGGAAGAGGGACTGTTCCATATAACCTACAAAGAGGCAGGCATAGCTGGGGCCCATGCGGGTGCCCATGGCACCCCCTTAGTCTGTAGGAAGTGGGAGGAGTCAAAAGAGAAGTTGTTGAGGGTGAGGACGAGTTCACCTAGGTGGATGAGGGTTTCGGTGGAGGGGGACTGGTCGGGCCTGCGGGACAGGAAGAAGCGGAGGGCCTTGAGGCCATTTGCATGCGGAATGCCGGTGTATAGGGACTGGACGTCCATGGTGAAGATGAGGTGTTGGGGGCCAGGGAATTGGAAGTCCTGGAGGAGGTGGAGGGCATGGGTGGTGTCACGGACGTAGGTGGGGAGTTCCTGGACCAAAGGGGAGAAAATGGAGTCCAGATAGGTGGAGATGAGTTCAGTGGGGCAGGAGCAGCCTGAGACGATGGGTCGACCAGGGCAGGCTGGTTTGTGGATTTTGGGAAGGAGATAGAAACGGGCCGTGCGGGGTTGGGGAACAATGAGGTTGGAGGCTGTGGTTGGGAGGTCCCCTGAGGTGATGAGGTCATGAATGGTGTTGGAGATGATGGTTTGGTGCTCAGGTGTGGGGTCATGATCGAGGGGGCGGTAGGAGGTGGTGTCGGAGAGTTGGCGTCTGGCCTCGGCGATGTAGAGGTCAGTGCGCCACACTACCACTGCGCCACCCTGGTCTGCGGGTTTGATGGTGAGGTTGGGGTTGGAGTGGAGGGCTGCCCGTTCTGTAGGGGAGAGGTTGGAGAGGGTGACAGGGGTGGAGAGGCTGAGGTGGTTAATGTCTCGACGGCAGTTGGAGATGGAGAGGTCGCGGGAGGGTAGGAGGCCTGGGGGTGGTGTTCAGGAGGAGGTCTTGTGTTGGAAGCGGGTGAAGGGGTCAGTGGAGGGAGGGTTAGGCTCCCGGTTGAAGAAGTAGGCATGGAGGCGAAGACGGCGGAAAAACTGCTCTATGTCCAATCGTGACTGGTATTCGTTGATGTGTGGTTGTAGGGGGACAAAGGTGAGCCCCTTGCTAAGGACTGACCGTTCGTCCTCAGTCAGTGGGAGGTCTGGGGGGTTGGTGAAGATGTGGCAGGGTTCAGTGTGGCTGTCTCCTCTGGGGTTGCAGGCTGTGGAGGTTGTGGGCGGAGCGATGAGGTTGTCGGCCGTGGGCGGGGTTACGTCGGCGTCGGCTGTGGGCGGGGCTCCGTCGGCGTCAGCCGTGGGCGGGGTTCCGTCGGCGTCAGCCGTGGGCGGGGTTCCATCAGCGTCGGCCGTGGGCGGGGTTCCGTCGGCGGTTGGAGTATCGGGGTGGGCGGCAGCGGTTGCGGTGAGGGTGGTTTGTGAGGTGTTGTACCTGGAAGTGGAGGTGGTGACTGCAGCAGCGGTTCCGGAAGTTCTGTGGCCGGCGGAGGCGGATGTGACGTCATCGGTGGGGTCTCCGGCCATGTCCTCATGGTCAATGGCGGCTGGTGCATGGTGGGGGAGGGGCAGGGACAGACTCGGGATTTGGGAGGCGCAGGAATCCTCTTGTGGGTGGCAGGGGCCAGTGAGTTGGTTGTACTTACGATTTTTGGTGTCCAGTAAAGCTGAGTGAAACTGGGTGTTCAGTCTGTGGATCCTGCGGAGGATAAAAAACAGCAGGGGTCCTTTGCGGGTCTGGGAGAGGGAGGCTCTGAGCTGGGGCAGGCTGGATTGCAATGCCTGGAGGTGCCGGCGCATGGCTGCGAGTGTCTGTTTCAGGACTCGCAGGGAGAAACGCTTCTGAAGGGTCTGAATATTCTGGGTGTAGAGGTGGTCACGGTTGGGGCCAAATTGGGAAGGCTGAAATGTAGACTGTAGTCCCTTGGGGATGATCTGGTTCCGTAGGCAGGTGCTGAGGAAGGTGATGTGGCTGTGGTACCTGGTTTGCTTCAGGACATGGTCGAGCAGTTTCAAGGCCGAAGAGATTACAAGAGAGTTGCAATGGGAGAGAGATTCCCTGAGGTTAGTCCGGAGGGAGGAGGGTAACTTCTTCAGGTTAGGCATCCCTGGAAGAGGCTTCACAGTGAGGTTAAAATAGTATCAGAGATAATGGGAACTGCAGACGCTGGAGAATTCCAAGATAACAAAATGTGAGGCTGGATGAACACAGCAGGCCAAGCAGCATCTCAGGAGCACAAAAGCTGACGTTTCGGGCCTAGACCCTTCATTTCCAATTCCTCTGCCTCCGCCGCATCTGCTCCCACGATAAGACATTCCACTCCCGCACATCCCAGATGTCCAAGTTCTTCAAGGACCGCAACCTTCCCCCCACAGTGATCGAGAACGCCCTTGACCGCGTCTCCTGTATTTCCCGCAACACATCCCTCACACCCCGCCCCCGCCACAACCACCCAAAGAGGATCACCCTCGTTCTCACACGCCACCCCACCAACCTCCGGATACAACGCATCATCCTCCGACACTTCCGCCATTTACAATCCGACCCCACCACCCAAGACATTTTTCCATCCCCACCCCTGTCTGCTTTCCGGAGAGACCACTCTCTCCGTGACTCCCTTGTTCGCTCCACACTGCCCTCCAACCCCACCACACCCGGCACCTTCCCCTGCAACCGCAGGAAATGCTACACCTGCCCCCACACCTCCTCCCTCACCCCTATCCCAGGCCCCAAGATGACATTCCACATTAAGCAGAGGTTCACCTGCACATCTGCCAATGTGGTATACTGCATCCACTGTACCCGGTGTGGCTTCCTCTACATTGGGGAAACCAAGCGGAGGCTTGGAGACCGCTTTGCAGAACACCTCCGCTCAGTTCGCAACAAACAACTGCACCGCCCAGTCGCAAACCATTTCCACTCCCCCTCCCATTCTCTAGATGACATGTCCATCATGGGCCTCCTGCACTGCCACAATGGTGCCACCCGAAGGTTGCAGGAACAGCAACTCATATTCCGCCTGGGAACCCTGCAGCCTAATGGTATCAATGTGGACTTCACCAGTTTCAAAATCTCCCCTTCCCCAACTGCATCCCTAAACCAGCCCAGTTCGTCCCCTCCCCCCACTGCACCACACAACCAGCCCAGCTCTTCCCCCCCCACCCACTGCATCCCAAAACCAGTCCAACCTGTCTCTGCCTCCCTAACCTGTTCTTCCTCTCACCCATCCCTTCCTCCCACCCCAAGCCGCACCCCCATCTACCTACTAACCTCATCCCACCTCCTTGACCTGTCCGTCTTCCCTGGACTGACCTATCCCCTCCCTACCTCCCCACCTACACCCTCTCCACCTATCTTCTTTACTCTCCATCTTCGGTCCGCCTCCCCCTCTCTCCCTATTTATTCCAGTTCCCTCCCCCCATCCCCCTCTCTGATGAAGGGTCTAGGCCCGAAACGTCAGCTTTTGTGCTCCTGAGATGCTGCTTGGCCTGCTGTGTTCATCCAGCCTCACATTTTGTTATCTTAGAGTTTAAATGTTAGTTAGACAGAGTCTAAGCATGTAATTTTTGTGTCAGTGTTTTATCCTGACTCTTGCTTCACCAACTCCAACGACCACTCTGCTTTTTTCTCATATATATGAATCCAGTCCATTTCTCACCCAGTTAACGTCAATTAACACATATCCACCATCTGTTCCCTAGTTCCACTTGGCTTTGGACATCCTAACAAGTCCCTTCTAGATAACAACACAAACCACTTAGGATTCTTCCCATTTGGCTTTATCAAATTACTATTTGCTTGAAGCACATGTAGTATGTTTGCGACGCCAGCTGGCATATGCTGTTAAGCTGGCATTGAAAAAGCACTGTGCCATACAATAACCTGTCCACCCCTTGGATGCCTGAGAGATTGACTATCCCACTGTCACAAGTTCTCTGCCACTCCCTCCGCACTAAAAATTAAGCCAAATGACAGAGACTGTGAGCATATAATGGAGTATTTAGAAATTCCTGCTCTCAGAAAGCAACATTACCCAGAGAAAGGCTGGTAGCTCCCAAGTAAACATGCAAGTCAATGAGTATTAAGAAAGCAGTCTAAGAGCTGGAAGATATGCATGTCCATGTCAGTGTGAATGCATCTTGTAAAAATGTATTATTTGCATGGCTGTCCCTGTGCACAAAGTGACCTGACAGAACCCTATTAGTTACAGGTGTCTATCAGTTCCAAAGTAGAATCTTGAAAGCTTGAAGTTGTATTGAGTTGGTTTGAGAGCAGAATGATGATGTGGCTTTTCTCATGCCAAGTTGCATGAATGAAGGGTTAAGAAAGATGTTGGTCAAGGGCCATGCATGGATGTTGTGCAGAAGAAGTATTTGATGGCCTGGATAGACCACAAGATTCTGATGTTACTCTTTTAAAAGCCTTTAAGGAATCTGATCTGTTTTCAGTTTTTGTCCTATTTTGTCACGGCACGAACTATTACATCTGCTAGATCGAACAGGGAAACATTCTGCCATGATAATAAAATGTGAGGCTGGATGAACACAGCAGGCCAAGCAGCATCTCAGGAGCACAAAAGCTGACGTTTCGGGCCTAGACCCTTCATCAGAGAGGGGGATGGGGAGAGGGAACTGGAATAAATAGGGAGAGAGAGAGAGAGGCGGACCGAAGATGGAGAGTAAAGAAGATAGGTGGAGAGAGTATAGGTGGGGAGGTAGGGAGGGGATAGGTCAGTCCAGGGAAGACGGACAGGTCAAGGAGGTGGGATGAGGTTAGTAGGTAGATGGGGGTGCGGCTTGGGGTGGGAGGAAGGGATGGGTGAGAGGAAGAACCGGTTAGGGAGGCAGAGACAGGTTGGACTGGTTTTGGGATGCAGTGGGTGGGGGGGAAGAGCTGGGCTGGTTGTGTGGTGCAGTGGGGGGAGGGGACGAACTGGGCTGGTTTAGGGATGCAGTAGGGGAAGGGGAGATTTTGAAACTGGTGAAGTCCACATTGATACCATTAGGCTGCAGGGTTCCCAGGCGGAATATGAGTTGCTGTTCCTGCAACCTTCGGGTGGCATCATTGTGGCAGTGCAGGAGGCCCATGATGGACATGTCATCTAGAGAATGGGAGGGGGAGTGGAAATGGTTTGTGACTGGGAGGTGCAGTTGTTTGTTGCGAACTGAGCGGAGATGTTCTGCAAAGCAGTCTCCAAGCCTCCGCTTGGTTTCCCCAATGTAGAGGAAGCCACACCGGGTACAGTGGATGCAGTATACCACATTGGCAGACGTGCAGGTGAACGTCTGCTTAATGTGGAATGTCATCTTGGGGCCTGGGATAGGGGTGAGGGAGGAGGTGTGGGGACAAGTGTAGCATTTCCTGCGGTTGTAGGGGAAGGTGCCGGGTGTGGTGGAGTTGGAGGGCAGTGTGGAGCGAACAAGGGAGTCACGGAGAGAGTGGTCTCTCCGGAAAGCAGACAGGGGTGGGGATGGAAAAATGTCTTGGGTGGTGGGGTCGGATTGTAAATGGCGGAAGTGTCGGAGGATGATGCGTTGTATCCGGAGGTTGGTAGGGTGGTGTGTGAGAATGAGGGGGATCCTCTTTGGGCGGTTGTGGTGGGGACGGGGTGTGAGGGATGTGTTGCGGGAAATACGGGAGACGCGGTCAAGGGTGTTCTCGATCACTGTGGGGGGAAAGTTGCGGTCCTTGAAGAACTTGGACATCTGGGATGTGCGGGGGTGGAATGTCTTATCGTGGGAGCAGATGCGGCGCAGGCGGAGGAATTGGGAATAGGGGATGGAATTTTTGCAGGAGGGTGGGTGGGAGGAGGTGTATTCTAGGTAGCTGTGGGAGTCGGTGGGCTTGAAATGGACATCAGTTACAAGCTGGTTGCCTGAGATGGAGACTGAAAGGTCCAGGAAGGTGAGGGATGTGCTGGAGATGGCCCAGGTGAACTGAAGGTTGGGGTGGAAGGTGTTAGTGAAGTGGATGAACATTCTGCCCTTCAATGTTGAATGTTTGGGTATTTTGGCAATCAGAATGGCGCCACTTTTAAATTTAATACATTTATACTATGCATAATTCTACTTTATAAAAGGTGGAGTAAACACTATTCCAGAATGAAACCTATAATGTGTATCACAGGAATCACATGTAACTATTCTTAAACTCTAATGTCTTAAAATAAAACTACGCAGTTTAAACATGAGCTATTGGAAATGGTCATTCAGATTAATTCAATTTTTTTTTGGGATCATATTTGCTTTCCAAAGGCTCCTTTGAATTTCAGTTCTGAACTCAGAAATACTTTGGTCAAAATGGGGTGGTATTTGGGTATGGTCTTCACATTAGTGTACCTTGTTATAAAGGTTATCTGAAATATTGATTTATAACATCATCGACTGGACATATATCCCAAATTTTGAAAAGAACAGTTTTCAAAAAGAAGCGCATTAGTTACAACAGCAAAAATTTTGCACTTGCAGACGCCGGAGTCACTGAACCTAAAACATTTTGAGAGAGATGGGTTGAAAATATTTTGAATTTAAACACGGTAAGAGAGAACTTGGCACTGCTGAAACAGCCTTTGTCCCTTCTTTCTCTAAAACACTCCTCAAACTTGAAAGCCCACTGGAAGACTTCATAACAACAAGTCGAGTGTTATTAAAGGAGAATCTGGATCTATATCACTGTCACCTGAAAAAGAGACTTCAACCAGCTATAACTGTTTCAGGAGGAAGCCCCTGAGTGTACAAAGTCACTTCACCTGCAAGCCATCATTTGAAAAGCTTTGAACTGTTATATCTTTGAGTTTTAATTGTAAACCAACATACTTATGGGATAAAATTGTGCCGATTTCTATATTTTTTTCCCAGGTCTTTTGTTAATAATCCTTGTTAAAGTTTTTTCTTTACAATTTACTCATTTTTTATTTGTTATTCAAATAAATCTCATTTATTTCTAATGTTGAGCTGTACATAGTGGAGTGTAATTTGCAATATCACCCCCTTTCAAAATTCAATCTTTGTTATGACCCATGGAGGTTGGGGCAAAATAAGGAATCAACTTGCTGTTTTGAAACAGCTGTGACAATATCACAAAAAGAAATTTTAAACTTGGCTTAGTTTTGTTACATTACCCTTAGGGATTTGGGTATCATTGGATTTTCACCAAGTGTCAATCTATCATCTCTTACTGGATAATTCAGTATGCCATGTGCAAAGGGGGTGAGGGCAGATGGCATTTCTGGGCCCAGAGAAGATGTGCCCAGGGGCAGGATGTAAACTTAATTAGTGTGAAATGAATGACCACGGGACCCTCATTTTGCTTGGGCTGTAATTATTTTAGCTCCAGAAGTAATGAGAAAGAGTTGTCCTCCTGAATGGTTAGCTAGTGTGGGTAGGTTGTAGCTTGGTGGGAAGAGATCCCTCCACATGCATTAATCTGAGCATAACCAAAGGGCTGGGCATGGGCAGGTGGGTGACTGCTGACAGGTAGCAATGTAATTCTTCCTCTGACTAGCCCAACCCTTTGCCTCCTGACCCCATATCCGCCATACCTCCTTCCTCAAATAACACTTACTGTTTCCATTTGCGATCTTCTATCCTAAGAGTCCTGGAAGCAGCTATACTTTCACCATGGCACTGCCTAGCTGTGGAGCTGTCAGCTTCTATTGACTAGCAGCTCTTGGCAGCTGTGATTTTTCTGGCTTGGAGCCCCGTTTCCAGTGCTGAGTGGTATATTTTACAGGATCTTTCAGCTTACTGCCTTGGTTATTTGTACCAAATCAAAAATGTAGTCAGAGGTAGTGGATGGAATTCTCCCAGGCCTTGACCAACAATACCTTTGGCAAGAAATTTGGTGAAGTGCATGAGATGTCTTAATGGCAAGAATAGCAACTTGCATTTACCGACTAAATTCTGAATGTTGAGATAACATTCATGCTAGTGGAGATTATCACTCATTATCACCTATATTATTACTTAATATCACCTCATTGATATGCACTCTCCTGTTCTACCACGCTTTGATTGAAGCTAAATGCCAAAGTTCTCGTCGTGAAAGTCAATGCAATTACATGGCATCTCCAGCTCACTCTTTAATCCTCTGGACTTCCATCTTGAGACGCGGCAGCACTATCTCAAGGTACGCTCCATGGTGACTGAGCATGTGTACCTTTGCTTATTGTTCATTATTTTTTATTTTTGGTTTGGAGTTGTGAACTAGGAATTGTGATCTGGAAATGACTTGTGGACTTTGAGACAACTTGTGGTGAAAGGAAAAGAAGAGACCAATCAAGCTTTGTTTATTTGGGAGGCCAGGTCTGGAAGCTAATTGTAGGCTTATTCTTAATGAAAAGGGTTCCAACTGACACAGCTACCCCAAAGAGAGCATCATGCTTAAACAGATTGCAGAAGTTGGCTATTAATGAGGTTAGTACCTGGCAATTGGTTCCAGCAAATCTGTAGGACTATGTTCAAGCAGATGGCAGTTGTTGGATGGTAACTCAGGTCTTGGAAAGAGATGATCAGTCTATCAGGGTGAAACCAGAATTGAAGTTGTTTTGTTTAAAAGGCTGTTTCCTGGGCAAGTGTTTGGTGGCAAAAAGACAGCATGGAGATGAGACAGTTTCCTGCCTAATGCACCACACTAGATTCCAAAGCCCCAAATCAGAGGCCAGCTGGGACTCATCACTGCAGAATTCTGGGACACATTGCCACAGTCATCATGACTATACAGGAGATGTCTGCAGGACACTCTCGATGAGACAGCGAAGAAGAAGGGCAATGAATCAGAAGGTGGCTGAGAATCAGTATGGTGGAATTCTGGAAGACATTGCCATAGACATCACGACTGTAGAGCAGAACAGAGAGAACCTGGTCTCAAGGTCAAGTTAAACATGAAACACTATATTGGTGTTTCCCCACCCTCTCTCCTCCTCTGAACAAACAAAAAGCTCAGTGAGAATTGCAACAGGCAAGATAAAGGTGTACAAGGGAGCAGCCATGTAGATAGAGGGCCAGTGTGAGAGTGGAAGTGCTTAGGCCTTTGCTTGAGAAGTTTCAGTGTGAGGAGGTTGAGCAGGGGTACAGGTAAGGGCTGTTTAGAATCATAGAATCCCTACAGTGTGGAAACAGGCCCTTCAGCCCAACAAGTGCACACCAACCCTCAGAGCATCCCACCCAGACCCATCCCCCATAACCCACCTAAGCTAAACATCCCTGAACACTATGGGCAACGTAGCATGGCCAATCCATCTAACCTGCACATCTTTGGACTGAGGGAGGAATCTGGAGTACCTGGAGGAAACCCATGCAGACATGGGGAGAATGTGAAAACTCCACACAGCCAGTTACCCGAGGGTGGAATTGAACCTGGGCCTCATGTGCTGAGGGGTAGCAGAGCTAACCACTGAGCCGCCATGCAGCCCCTTAACTCTACTTTCTTTCTGTCTATGGCAGTAGGGATGGCAGTTAGGGCAGTGGCACACTCCTCTTGCAAGATGTGGGAGATCAGGGAGACATCCCGTGTCCCCAGTGGCTACACCTGTGAGAAGTGCACCCAGCTGCAGCTCCTGGGATACTGTGTTGGGAACTGGAGCTGGAGCTGGATGTCCTCAGGATCATCTGGGGTATAGAGAACATTATTGATAATAGCTATAGTGAAGTGGTTAGTCCTAAGATGCAGGTTGCAGGTAGGTGGGTGAAAACGAGAATAGGTAAAGGAGGAAGACAGATAGTGCAGGGTTCCCCTGTAGGCATTCCCCTCAATACCATGTATACCACTTTGGATGCTGTTGGGGGGGATGACCTTTCAGGGGCTAACAGCAGAAGTCAGGTCAGTGGCACTGTGACCACCACTGAGTCTCAGAGGGAAAGGATGCAGTCAGAAAGAGCAATGCTGATAGGAGAGATAATGGGAACTCATTTCGCAGGACCCCATCCCTTTGCCTACCTGTGTAATTTGTATCGATGTGCACAATGACCTTGAGCAGTTCGCCCTCCCCATTCAGAGTGTTCTGCAACCTCTCAGAGACATCCTTAACCCTGGTACCCGGGAGACAACACACCAACCTGGTGTCTCTTCTGTGGCCATAGAATCTCCTATCTGTCCCCCTCACAACTGAGTCTCCTATCAGCATTACAAAGTGTGAAGCTGGATGAACACAGCAGGCCAAGCAGCATCTCAGGAGCACAAAAGCTGATGTTTCGGGCCTAGACCCTTCATCAGGTTTTTTATTATTATTATAGGACTATTTTCATTAAGAATTTTCATTAATTTTCATTAACCCTTTTCATTAAGAATAAGCCTTTTTTATCCCTCCCGTGCAGAAACAGATCCACCAGGAACTCCAGGTCCTTGTTTATAAAGTAGGATGCAGCTTTTTAAAACTGTTGCAAACGCCGAGGATTCTGGGCTATCCTGGTGATGATGTGTGCCTACAGGTATGGCAAGATGGGAGAATCAAGCTCGCACAAGTAAGAGGGGTGCCACAGGCAATTGGTAGATATGTTTCTGAGATGAGTTTGAGACAGTGGTAGAAGAAAATCCAATAGGCCTCGCAGAGAGAAACCCTCCATGAAACCGGAAAACAATGTCATTTTGCTAAAACATGGTAAAACTTAGCCCAGTGACATACTTTGCTGGCCCTTTGTCCCTTTGGATTTGTACGAAATCTGAGATCGTGATCACTCTTATACTAGCTAAGTATTCATATAATACCAAATGCATTAAACAGATGGGAGCCTAGTCCATTATGTTGAAAGCAATGCATTATTTTGAGTCACTGGCAGCAATGAACTAAGCTTTAGCCTATCATACATTTTATCATAAACTACATCAATACCTGTTCAAGGTATTCCACAATTCAAATAACTCCAGTTAGCTGTAGTTTAAACTACAAAGGAAGACTAAATATTGCTACATGTAAGTCCCTTCAGTTCAAAGGTTTTGATCATGTTTGTGTTGGAGTACAAACATATTTTGAGTAAAAAAAATCTGTAAGAAATAAATCCATGATGGATGATTATATGAAAAAAATCACAAGCAGAATTACAACATAAAGGGAGTGAGTCATATCACACAATCAGGAACACGGTGACTACATCATTTAGATATTGAAGGACATCATTTATTCTTTTGGAATGCTTAGCTAGTGTGTGTATAAAAGTATACTGATCCATATAACTGTGGTTTGCTACATGCTATATAACTTAATACAAAGATGATCTCCTACAGCTTAATTTTAGCCGGTAAGCAGAGCAAGTCAGCATGAATTTTAAAGTAAATAAAAAGCATGTTGGAAAAACTTAGCAAGGCTATTACTATCTGAAGAGCGAAAAAAACTGCATAGAAAAATCATTTTTGACTCAAAAGGTTAACCCTATTTCTCTTTCCTCAGATGTTCCTGGATTTGTTGAGTTTCTCCGGAACTTTATTTTTGTTTGAGATCTCCAGCATTGTCAGTACTTTTCTTTATTTGTGAATTAGAAAGTATCCGTTATAACCAGTAACCCAATTGATTTCATTGAGGAACTTCCTAATGTGGTAGATAAGGGAAAATTGATGGACATAATTTATACAGATTTCCAGAAGCTATTAGATCAAGTTCCACACAGCCTGTTAGCCACAATAATAAAAAACACATGGAACTGGAAGCGCTTATTAAGGAGTACAAGACCAAGAGTTGGTGTCTCCCAAGAATCTGAATTCGGCCTTAGCTTTTCATTAGAAAATCACGTAAGAACTAGAGCAGGAGTAGGCAATTGAGGCCTAAGAGCCATTTAATTCAATCATGGCTGATCTCATCTTGACCTCAACTCCACTTTCCTGCCTACACTTGATAACATTCAACCAATTGCTAATTAAACTATTACCTATCTCCTCCTTAAATTTACTCCAGGTGCCAGCATCCAGTACATTTTTGGTCAGTAATTTCCACAGACGCATGATGCTTTGAGAGAAGTGATTTCTTCTCATCTCTGTTTTAAATCTGCTATCCTCTATCCTAAAACCATGACCTCCCATTCTAGATTGTCCCATAAGAGGAAACATTCTTCCTATAGCTACTTGGTCTATTTTCTTTATTATCTTAATCACTTCAGCTTCTCTCATTCTTTTAAACTTCAGGGAGTGGAGGCTTAATCTCTGTTCATCTCTGGAAACAATCTCGTGAACCATCTCTGACCTGCACAAAAAACAGAAGCTGCTGGAAAAGTTCAGCAGGTCTGGCAGCATCTGTGAAGAAGAAATCAGAGTTAACACTTTGGGGTCCGGTGACCCTTCCTCAGAACAGACTGTACCTCTGAACTGCCTCCTATACAATTATATTCCTCCTCAAGTAAGGGGACTAAAATTGTGTGCAATACTCCAAATGTGGGCTCACTAATTCCTTGCACAATTTCAGCAAAACATCTTTACTTTTATACTCTATTCCTTCAGCAGTAAATGCAAAATTCCATTTGTCTTCCTTATTAACTTATACTTAGTACAGATTTAAATGAAGAAATTAAAAACTCAACATCCAAGTTTGCTGGTAAAACAGGTGGTACTTTCAGTAATGTTTATGAGATCAGAAAGTGCAAATGGATTGATTTAGTGATTGGGTAAATCTATGGAAGATGAAGTTTAATGTAGAAAGTGAGTCACCCACATTGGGTCTGAGAAATAGTATGATTAAAAGATATGATGTGCTGAGACAGGCTCAGGGGTTGGCATTGCTGCTTCATAGTGCCAGGGGCCTGGGTTTGATTCCACCCTCGGGCAACTGTCTGTGTGGAGTTTGCACGTTCTCCCTGTGTCTGCATGTGTTTCCTTCGGGTGCTCAGGCTTCCTCCCACAGTCCACGGATATGTAAGCTAGGTGGATTGGCCATGTTAAATTGCCCATAGTGTTCAGAGATGTGTAGATTAGGTGGGTTATAGTGGGATAGGTCTGGGTGGATGCTCTGAGGGTTGGTGTGGACTTGTTGGGCTGAAGCATCCCTTGAGTAGATTTAAAACAAAACAGCTGACGTTGCTGGTACAGGGATTGATCAGTTCTGAATCTTGAGGCAAGTGGATATAGTATTACCAACCTTCCAGGATGAACACAGCATTCCCAAGGAATTAAAGTTTTATCTTCAGGACATTGCTTCAAGCGACTAGTGAGGAAACTATAGTTTTCTTTTCAATTCTGTTTGAATACTATTGAGTTTCTTTCTAAAAAAAAATAAAAGTTTTGAAAATTACTAATCACCAAAGAAACATCAAATGGGTGACAAATAAGTTGGTTGGTGTGAAAGGTGGTTTCCATGAGGAAAGGTATGTTGGCTAAATGTGTAGGTGAGATAAATAAGCGTTGTATGATAAAATCTCCTGAAATATATTCAACCATATTTGGCAATCTATATAAATACATAAAAATATGTTTCATTTCATTCAACTGTTGATAGAATTTTCACTGTATTTACTAATCTACTGAAGAAAACGTATTATTAGAGAGATGCAACAAGCTGTTTATACTGGTCAGATCCACTGAGTGCCAGATATTTAAAATAGTTCATTGAACGTGTGCAATCACTGGCAAATTTGACTACAATCTTGGTCAATCTCATTGATCTGTGAATAGTTAACATGAGCAAATTTTCATTTTCAGTTCCTTACCCTCATTTTTCATTCTGATTGGCATACATTCTGGAGCTTTAAGAGCTGCTTTCTTTCATTTAAGTACAATTTACTTCCCTTTTCACATTGCTTTCTCTCTCCCAACTAAAGCAGCTAATTGGCAATGATTCCATTAAACTGCTGTCAGATATTTGGCACTTTACTGCCTGAGCATGCTATTTTGTATAAATCATTAACATCTAATCATTTATAAATCTTTTAAATAACTACTCGTGTCTGTCAAGTACGCTTTGCTTTTTGCTTTCGTGGTGAATATTGGCTGAGTAGTTCCATTGAGCTGTGCCAGTTTTGCAATTTTGCTTGAAGCATAGGGCAAATCCCATTTTTTAGGGTCAGCCATATTATGTTTTGTACAAGGCATCCCAGCAGTAATACTGCTTGTCACTGGGAATATGACAAAAGAGAAACCAGAAGCTATGACAGCACTTAAATGCCTGCAGAGATGTAAAGGTAATACACTGAATTTGACTGAAAGCTGAATACTCAGGGTATTTTTAACACAACAGATTGAAGTAATTGGATAGTGAAACTGACCAGAATGCAATACAGACTGCTGATCCAGTCCCATCAGTTTCATGCTAGGCAGGTTAAATTAAGTTAAAATGAATCATTTTATTGAAAGCAAGCCCCGAAATTCTAACTAAGTAGTGGAGGAATTACTGATTCAAGTTAGGCAACTGAGGGAACAAATTTTTGGTGAATTACACAGAGGTACATTGAAGGGAACTGTACAAGGATGCCATATTCACCCCCTCCCTCTGCAATGTAAAAGAGCACCAAACAAATCTCAACATGGTTTCCATGGCAACAGAAACTTGGGTGTCTTCTAAGAATGCATGCATAGTTTGGAAGTTTTCTGTATCTTATCAATGTAGAGAAAGTAGTAAAAGTCCATTAACACACTTTTTCTCCTTCAAGCCTAACATGAACAAATGTACTAAAAGCTTCAGATGCTTTGCTTGTTTTTCTCCATGCACCTGTTCTCACCTCCAAAGTGATTTTCTTTCTGTCAGCTGGGTCCTATTACATGGCACGATAACCAGCGGGCATACATACTGTGCAGTTTCCTTTTAAAAGAGAAAATAACACATTTCAGAAGATGGAGAATTGGAACAGGTGGTGGACTCCCCAGTACTCAGCCTCTAACCTCTTATGAAGAGGAAGCTTATAAAAACTGCTTTAAGGGCATAAAGACAGTGAGTACTTAAGAGATAAGGAATTAGGAGGGCAGATGCTAGTTGCAAGTTGGTCCTAACATTCATGCTGTATCACCTCATATATTTATTTATTTAGCTTACATCATTTTTGATACAAATATGTTAGTAAACTCCTATAATTACTTCCATTGATAACCATATTATATTGCTCCAGATTTATATTAAAAAAATCAGCTTAATTCAATGCTTAGACAGTAACAGATCATGAGTTTGGCTGAGTCAGAGATTTTAATTCATGATGTAGGCTACAAAGTACTACATTGTTTTTAAAGTAACTTTTAGTTTATAACAAATTTCTGGTCATGAAATGCTTTGCAGTGCATGGAGTAAAGATGAAAGGTGCTTTAGGAATAATAGTCCTCTCCTATATCTCTATTCTTGCAGTTCATTGTTGGTATTTTTGTAGTAACAAGCAGGAGCTGAATTCCACACACTGCTGGCCCTCCTCATGCACGCTGATGAGCATATTTCCTTCTTGCACAGATGCTGCTTTTCATCGTTTGTTTTAAAGCCTCCAGAAGCTGTGGCATAGTCAAGTCTTAATGAGGTGAGCAGTTAGGTCGTTGTTTGAGTTAATATTCCAGGGGAGCAGGTGTTGCCATGGTAGTTGCAGGGTCAGTAATCTAAAGGCCCAGTCTAATGGGCTCAAATTCCACCATGGCAGCTGGTGGAAATAAAATTCAATTTGTAAATCAGGAATATAAATGGAACATGACATATGTTGTTGTAACATTTACCTAGACCCCACTGTTAGTACCTTTTTCTGGTAGCCATTACTTCTACCAAGATGTTTTACTAGGTCAAGGTGTTGAAGTAGTTCACTAATACCCCTTTGTCTTGGGCATATCTGGCAATTAGTGATAGGTGATATAACCAATGTAGAGCATCTTCAGATGAGGTACTGCTCTTGGATAATAACAAGGATTATTTTCAGATAGCAGTAAGTATAACTACATTTGATTCGGCATAATTATCAGGATCCTAGGGAACTGCTGCAAATATATCTCTCTTTGAAAGCTACAGTACAATTCCTTGTCTCCACCTTGTGAGTGACATCAGCAGAACTTGTAAAACCAATGTAATATCTGAAACAACTGGCCCAGCCACAGAGATAACGTGGCTAAACGAGCAGGTCGGAGGCTGGATATTCTGTAACAAGTGATTCTCTTCCTGAATTCCCAAACTCTTTTTACTATCAGAGGGATAGGGAATCCTCCTAAATGAAAAGAGCTCGGGAAAAAGGCAGACAACTTGATTGACCCCCCATGTATCACCTTAAAAGTTATTTACTTCACCACCAGCGTACAATGGTGAATACCATCTATATAACATACTGCAACAACTTGCAAAGGTTTCTTCAAAAGTGGACTCCATGTCCACGGCCTCGACCGTATGGATGGGTAAGGACAGTAGGCACATGGAAACACAATTCCCAAGTTCTTCTCTAATCACACATCACCCTAAGTTAGTACCAGAGTACCATTTTTTTCTGTTACTGGGTCACAATCTTGGAACTTCCTATCCAACAACACTGAGTGTGACTACACTACTCAAGAGTAGCAATTTAAGAATGTGGCAAATCAATATCTTCTTGGAAGCAATTTGGGATTGACCATAAATGTAAGCCTTTCTAGTGAAGAATGAATAAATTGTTAATTATACCAAAATATGTCAGATCTTAAAATGTTGTCTTTTCAACAGTGTCGCCTGGCTTTGAGGTATTTGTTCCTTCATTTGATGTGTACCAGATATTCCATATGCATCCCATTGTTTACCATGATTGTGTGTTGCTTCCCAATCTTCTTTAAGGAAAGACTTTGCATCTTAGTTTGGCATTACCAATTCTGTAATAGCACCAGATTTGTATGTTGTTCAAAAAGTTTAATTATTCAAATCTCAGTTTTCCTTCATGACACAGCTTGATTGTTGCTTCATCTTACAGTCACTTGAATAATGACACTCTTGTTATGACTCGCTGGGATAGTGCACTAAGAATCAAGCTCTACGATTGTTAGAGTTGTCATGAATGTGAAAAGATTTAGTCAGACTATCCAAAACCCTCAAATTACTTGACTGACAAACTTGGCTGAAAAAGAAATGTTTACTGGGTTACTATGCATAATAAAGAAATTACCCAGTGTCAGATAATTTCTTTAACCAATGGTAATTAGAACCTATGAATTGCTAATTTATTTCTCTATGATTAAATTCTATCACTTTTTAAATTATCTCTCCTTCACAATCAGACATACAAATACAGATAACACAGGATATTAAAAGGTGGACAGAAAACAAAAACTAGCGAAAAGTTTGAAAGCTCCAAAATGGACCACAGGAGTCGATCAGTTCCTTACTGAAGAAACACGACATTTTTTGTTTGTTTGTTTGCACACTGATGTTACCTTCTAATCACTGGTTGAGAATTTGCCCCTTTCAGAGGCTCTGCAGGTAATATTCCCCTTTCCTTTGCAACATGAGAATCTGTAAACATGGGAAGAAGCCACATGACTGTTACTGGAGAATTTCTGGTGCCTCTGCATAGGAGAAAGAGATACAGAAGCATTTTTTAGAGATAGTAGGAACTGCGGATGCTGGAGAATCTGAGGTAACAAGGTGTAGAGCTGGATGAACACAGCGGCCAAGCAGCATCAGAGGAGCAGGAAGGCAGACGTTTCGGGCCATTTCTGAAGAAGGGCCTAGGCCTTCCTGCTCCTCTGATGCTGCTTGGCCTACTGTGTTCATCCAGCTCTATACCTTGTTATCTCAGAAGCATTTTTGATTCTTTCTCTTTGCAGGGACATATTTTCTGCTGCATTGGCCTCACACAGCAATAGTCCCCTTGTCAGTGGGGAGGTTGGCAATGAGATGGAAGAAAGAGGAGTTGGAGAAGGAGGTGCTCAATCTGGAATAACACCTCTGTCAGCCTGACAAGTGCTCGGATTTAGGGAGAGCCGTAGCAAACAAAGGCTGCACTTTGAGATCTCTACCTCGTTGAGTCTCGGCATCTGTACACAAAGTCATAGGCCTGGTTCTTGAAAAAAAGCCTGCTGTTTTCCCTTCTTTACGTGCTGGAAAAAAGGCACTAGCTCCATTAGCAGCTCTTTGCTGATGACACCGCCAGATCCTGTTTTATTTTAAACCTTACAAGTTGTAGAATAGAAACAAAGTAGAATAGAATAGAAATTTATTGTTACTTGTACTTTACAAAAAAAACAGCGAAAGTGTTTGTTACCAGACGTTGGTGCCAATATTAAGAGCAGAAGTTGTATGTATAAAATAATTAAATCAGAGTCCATCTTTAATCCATTCATGGTTTATGGATTCCCAAGGTTGAGGAAAAGACAAGAGCCACATTTCTCCACTGTCAGTTTTCTGCAACATTGAAGGTGTTGAATCTCAGTCTGTTGCAATCCTGGGCCGGACCACCATGCCACTGCAGATGCCAAAGAAGCCGTCTCAAGAACACATCTCATCAGTGAAGCTGCTGCTGGAGCAGACCACCATACGGGGCATCAGAATCCTGGGCCGGAAGATAGTGCTGAAGATCCGACCACGCCCCAGGACCCACAAGGATGTGACCACAGTCATCATAGAATCCCTACAGTGTGGAAGCAGGTCCTTCGGCCCAACAAGTCTACACTAAACTTCAAAGCATCCCATCCAGACCCACCCCGCTATTAATCCACCTAATCTACACATCCCTGGACACTATGGGCAACTTAGCACAGCCAATCCACCGAGCTGCACATCTTTGGGCTGTGGGAGGAAACCAGGGCACCCGGAGGAATCCCATTGGAGAATGTGCAAACTCCACACAGAAATTCGCCCAAGGCTGGAATCAAACCCTGCTTCCTGGAGCTGTGAGGCAGCAGTGCTAACCACTGAGCCACCATGCCACATCAATGGCTACAAAGAATGGATCACACGACCTTTGCTGCTATACCACCCTCTGAAACATCTTTCGTCCATCGAAGCCACTAAAAAAAGGTAAGATGAATTTTGATGTTAAACATAAATAAATGGAGAAAGAAGGATGTGGCAGGCCTGGTGATCAGAAGCAGATGGGCTCAGGAGCCTGAACACCACCTATGTACCCTGCCACTGCCATCTTAAACTAATGCGGATGCTGGAAATGTTGACAAATGCAACAATTTGCTACAGAAACAAAGCACATCTGGTAGCATCTATTGGGAGAGAGAATTGATGTTTTGAGTTGTGAAACCGAACAGGAGTTCTGAAGAATGATACCAGTCTCAAACTGTTAAATATGTTTCTCTTTCCACAGATGCTGTCAGACATGCTAAGATGCAGAATAGATCTTAGCCATTTACTACATATGCACCAGAAATCTTGCTTCTACCCTTTAATGGAATAAGAAGCAATTCCTAGTGGGAAAGTAGAAGGAGCAAAATAAACGTGTGCATCTTTCCCCTCTGTAACCAACACCTTTCCTCACAAATTCTCAACACTTTTATTCCTAGTTTGCACTGAAATGTCTGTATTTAAATGTTTTTAAAATTCTGTCCCAACTACAGGAAAACACAGTTTCAGCTAGCGTGCTTAATTAACTGATTAACTTACATGTACATACCTGCTTAAACCTAAATGAAAATCAACTTTGAACAGTAGATTACAGTTAAGTGTGAAATACAAACAAAACTAGGTATTTTAGGACATGATGAACTTTTTTCACCACAGTGCCAGTGCTCTGTTCAATCCAAATCCTGAGTTACACTGAAATGCTTGTGTTTATATTTTAACTTAGCTCCAGCCGTGATAACAAAATTAACATTCAAATTTTCAGATCCCTCTATTGCTTCACCCTTCACTATATCTGTAATCTTCTCCACAACCTACAGCCTTCATTGATATCAATGCTCCTTTAATTCCTTCTTTTTGATAAACTCAATTTGGTGGGCTCAGTTGGTGGTCATACCTTCGGTTAAGTTGGACCTAAACACTCAAATTCCCTCCCTGCACCTCTTTAGCTCCCTAACTTATTTTCGCCCTTAAAGACAATCTGATGTCTTCTCTTCTGGTTCATATTTTGTTTGAAGACGCTTCTGTCTTGGGATGTTTTGTTGCAATAAAAGGTGCTATATAAATAGAGGTTGTTCCTGTTAAAAGTGTAAAATTCACTGCTTTCTGTACAGCAGCTTTGTGGTTGGAATGATTAAGTTTTCCTCCTTCTCCTTACACATATTCCATGTAGATGAATCTTTGTGCTCCTAAATGGTGATAGATTTTAAATGTCTTCCTCCTGCGTCACTCAGTTTCAGTATTGGCAGGTTATCAGCTATCAGGGGAGGAAATAAAATAAGTTTGAAAAACGAGGGAGTTTGAGTTATATATGCCCAGTGCCTCACTTATAGTTTATAAATCAATTATTTGACTTGATAAAAACAAATGCTATTAATAGCTGGTGTAATCAAATATTAGATGTAATTTCTGGTATGAATTGACTGAAACATCATGTTTCTGTGTGTTTTAGGAGCAAAATACATCACTTGGAAGCATAGAGGAAATAAATTTACATCAAGTCCACATCACGACCGATCGAGAAATACACAAAGCTGATGTGGACAGCAGGAAGTATTAAAAAATGTGTCATTTTTCAGCACTGACATTCATTGACTTGATAAGCATGAAATCTAATTAGTGCTGTGCACTAGATATTGGAGAAGTGTTATGTCTATATTTAAAATAAGTGTTGGATTAATGGAGCATATGTTAGACAGTTGACAGGTAATTAAGACAGGCAACCGTATTTGCTGGAAGCTCAGAATACTTTCCCTTTCTACAACAGTATTCATCTGTGAGGAGTTCCTTGTTATATGCTGTATTTGGCTTGTTCCTACAATGAATTATGACCAGCAATTTGTGGCCAATGTGTGACATTGCTTGAAATATGGGGCCGTGATGCTAACAACCAGATGCTGCTTAATTGGAAACTGTGTGTAGTGGCAAATGTGCTTGAAATGAATCACATTTAATTTTTTTAATGGCTCATATATGTGGGAAAGGAAACACATCAGCACTTGACTTAAGGAAATTCTATAAAGAGGGTAAATGATGGCTTATGAGAAATCAATAATTTGTGATAACCGAGTAGCTAAATTTTCAATGATTTATTTTTGAACAAAAATGGAAGCATATCCTATTTTAACACATTCTAGTTGAACCCAGGCCACATCCTCTTACAGCTATTTTAAGTGATATGGAGGAAACTTAGCATTTTGTGTTTTGTTATTTTCTTTCCTTACATTGCAGGAAATCTAATAATATTTGCTGAACATGTTTTTTGTAAATGCGGCGTGCTAAAATAAGGATTTTAGAGGGGAAGAAAAATGAGCAGGCTGTGGTTGTTAAGTTAGGATTTATATTTGTTTTTGTTGCTTTTCTCTTGCATTTTGGGAAAGAATATAAGCTAATCCAAAAACATGCCAAACTAAAGATCAGATTTTTTTTCTATTAATTTGTAATATCTCTGACCTGTACTTGTACTTGTAGCCACTGTATTGACACGGCTTGTTCAGCTCATTTTTTGGTTAATGGTAACCCGTAGGATATTGATAATGGGATATCCAGCGATGATAATACCATTTAATGCCAATAATGGCTAGATTCCTCCTGTTGAAGATGGTCATTGCCTGGCACTTGTGTGATATGAATGTTACTTGTGTTATAAAGCAGAGGTTGCGGTCTTGTTTCATATCTCACACCTAACGTGCATGTCTGACCAAAATGTCACCTTTTCTTTATACTAATAAAACCTTTAGTTCTCTCAAGGCAGTGACTTGAAAGAAATTTGGGGATTTACATATACATATTAATCCATTAAAACCTTCTAACTGATTAAAGATTTAACAGCATCTTAAATTTGTTTAATACATCCTCGGTAGTTGTGTGACCCTTTGACCCTTTACTTATAAATTCTGCATTCTATGTGCTTCTTTCTCAATTCACTTGATGAAGGAGCTACATTCCAAAAGCTTGTGTCTTCAAATAAACCTGTTGGGTTATAACCTGGTGTCATGTGATTTCTGACCCAATAGAAAACATGAGACAGCTATGTCTAACAGGGAAGATCATGATAGTATTAGATGAAAGGTGAGGGTTTGTAAAGTTGCTTGAAAGAGAAATAAGCCCGAGCATCTGAGAATTGTAGAATTCAGTGACGGAGAACCAAGAAATTGAAAACAAAAAAAGGAATAGAATTTAAATGTAAATCTAGCTAGAGATTTAAAAATAATAAAGGATGGGAAGTGGAGGGTAGTAGATATTATAACTATAACTGGAGAAAAATCAATGGGGTGAAACACAAATAGGTTTCCTGGACCTGGTGGATTGTATGCTCAGATACTAAAAGACATAGCTACAGAGACTGTAGGCACACTGGTAGTAACCTTCCAGGAATCCTGAGATTCTGGAAAAAGCCCAAAGTATTAAGGAACTTCTAATATAACACACTAAATCAAAAATGGAGACAGGCAAAATGACAAGTAATTATAGGCCAGTTACCTGCCAGTAAGAAATGTTTGAGTCTATTATAAAGGATGTAACAGCAGCATTATTAACAATACATAATGCAATCAAACAGGCTCATTTCCTTATGAGAAGAGGTTAAGTAGGCTGGGCTTGTATGGATTGGAGTTTACAAGAATGAGAGGAGATCTTTTTGAAACATATAACGTTTTTTGGGAACTTGACTGGGAAACAACCTATACATATCTACTTGATGAGGAGGAGTCTAGGACTGGAAGGTATAGTCTGAGAGAAAGGGATTTTCCATTTAGAACAAAAGCAAGGAGGAACTTTTTCTTTGAAGGTAGTGAATCTGTGGAATTCTTTTCCACAGAAGGTGATAGATGCTGGCTTGTTAAGACTATTCAAGAATGAAATTGATGTTTGATTAGTAAAGGGATGAAAGGTATTGTGGATAATGGGGAAAAATGGAGTTAAAGATGATCAAACAGCCATGATCTTATTGATAGGCACAGCAGACTCAGTGGGCCGAATGGCCTTAGCTCTTCTGGTTTTTCATGTGGAGTGAAAAAAATTGGCTGAAGACTGATATTTGTGATGTTAAGGACTTCTGGAGGAGGGTGATGGAAAGTTTTAAAGAAAGTTCAAGACAGAAATTGATGTATTTCTACTTCCTAATAACTTTAAGCAAATAGAGATAACATGGATATGTGATGTTGAGTTGGGCGATTAGCCATAATCCAGAATGACTCCGCAGACCCAAAGGGATGGAATGGCTTACATCTGTCCCTATATTTCTATAGTTGTACACGCCTCTAAATAACCGAACACACGCACACGCACACGCACACACGCACATGTGCAGTAAGAAGGGAAAAAGAAAGAATTAGATTTCTCTGTATAGAGAGAGGGTTTTTGACATTAAGGCTTTGTTCTTGAAGTCAAAAAAGGATAAGGTTTGAATTGTTCAGATAGCAACTGGTCTGATTTTCTGGCACACAAAGACAACTGTTGCTGTACACATGTGGCTATTGCGAGAATACTTTTGCAGATTCAGGAAATAGCAACAATTCTTCTCAGCTAATTCTTATGTAAGATTCGCTGGACAAACAATAAGGGTCCTTTTCTAAAACTGGAGAGCTCATTTGGAAAATTGTTTTTCTTTCAGCAATCTTCTCATCAGCTACCTAAACAATATCCAAAACAGAAACTGGGACGGCCATAAGTTAGGCAAGTGGTTTTCAGTAAGCAAGCAGTTATCCCAATATGTGACTATTAAGAGATGCCTTGTTGATCATTGTTCTGATGTTCTTTCATTGACCTAAACTGAAGAAAAATCCCAGTATCTTCAATCTTCCTAAGGCATCTTAGCAAAAATGATGCAATATGAAGCCTTCGAAGCAAGAAGAAAGTAGGATCGGTCACTAAGATTGTTGCAGGCCTGTTACTTCCTGAAGTTTCTCCTTCTTAAGTGAAAGGACGGAAAACCTGATGTCAGATCCTTTTGCTGTGTTGGTTTATGTAAGATGGAAAGTTGCTGTTTCCCTGTACATGTGGATCTAGCAGGTCATCAGGTGTTAGGTGTGAGAGAGAGTTTCTTGTTTCTCATTCATTCTGAATTTGATTGCTGAACTGGAGAATCCCTCAACTCTATCTTTTCCATTTAACAATTTATCATCACAGAAATTTAGAACAATGATTAGTTTGGAAATTGAGTTGATGAATGCCACTTTAAGTTTCTTTTATTTATCTCTGCAGTGGATGTGAAATCAGCAGCTAGGCCAGCATTTATTGCCAAAGCCCAAATGTCTTTGAGGTGATGAGAAACATCTTCTTCAAGTGCTGCTCTCCCTGTGGTGTAGAGGCACCAAAATGCTGTTAGGAAAATCATTTTAGGAATTTGACCTAGAAACTATGAATGAATGGCAACCAAAACACAGAAAATGCTGGAAAAATCCAGCCGTTCTGGCAGCATCTTTGGAAAGAGGAACAGTTAATGTTGAGTCCAATATTGTTCTTTCTTCACCTCTGTCAAAAGTATATTAAAAATGTTTCTAATACCTTCAGCTGCGAAGAGTCATATTGATTCAGTGTTAACTCTGTTTCCCTCATCACAGATATCAAATCTGCTGAGTTTCTCCAGCATTTTCTGTGGATGTTTCAGATTTCAAGCATTTGCAGTATTTTACTTTTAATTGAAGGAAAGGTGACAAGATTCCATCTTGGGATGTTCTAAGGCCTGGAGTTATACAAACTGTGATGCTCAAGTAATGCATCTGCTGCCTTTGTACATGATACTGAAACCAAGAAATTAAAGACCATTTGTAACACACTTATTATGTCCTTATACCTAATATGATTCGGGAAGCAGCATTAGAAACATAGAAGATAGAGCAGATGGAAGCCATTCGGCCCTTTGAGCCTGCTCTGCCATTCTTCACAATCGTCCAACTCACTTGCCTAATCCTGTTTTCTCCCCATAACGTATTGAAGAGGTGACTAGATATAGCACTTGGGGTGAATGGGATCAATATTTTGGCATCAACTACCTCCTGTGGTAATGAATTCCACAGGCTCACCACTGTTTTGGGTGAAGAAATGTCTCATCATCACCATCCTAAATTGTCTACCCAAATCCTCATATTTCGACCTCTGGTTCTGGACACACCCACCATCAGAGGCATCCTCCCTGCATCTACCCTGTTCAGCCCTGTTAGAATTCTATGAGTCTCAAAGAGATCCCCCTTGGTTTGTCTGAATTTCAGCGAAAACCATTCCAACCTAGTCAGTTAATCTCTCCTCATAAGTTTGCTGACTTGCTTGCTGAGCTGTCTTGTTTTCGTTCAAACATTTCATCACTGTGCCAGGTAACATCATCAATGAGGCCTCTGATGAAGTGATGTTGTTCTACTCCACTTGGAATTCATACTGTCTGATCTGTTATGGTGAAGTGTCATTTCCAGTTTTGATCTGTATGGGTTTGTATATAGGATCCAAATCTATACGTTTGTTGATTGCATTACGGGTTGAGATCCATGCCTCTAGGAAATCCTGTGCATGTCCATGTTTAGCTTGGACTACTGTAGTTACATTGTCCCTGTTAACAACCTCACCCACAACCTGAGCTACAAATCTTCACTAAAACTTGAAATCTCTCCTCATATGTCAGATAAGGATGTTTTAAGTGTTCACCTGGTTGGGCTAATTGCTCCACCAAGAAAACATTTTGCTGACAATGCAGCACTTCTTCAATAATGCACTGAATTGCTATTCAATACTAAATACAAACATTTGGTGTATGGCTTAGACTATAACTGTATGAAGTTTTAGGGGTGAAGTTGCTACCAAAAGCAAACTGACAATTTAAAAGTTTGTATACATACCTTTGTAGGCACTTTTGAAGTAGAGGAAAAAAAGACCTATTCTCTAACTTAGTGCACATTGACAAGCACAATGTTCCACAACCTCTTGAGTATTATACCAATGAACTAAGTTTTAGTTTTTCAAAACCATCGTATTAATGCCCCATGGATGTTTCGCATAGAGAACAACAATTAACAAAAGTCACACACTTTATCAGAGGTCGGTTGATTACAGCATCTAATTCTGCATGATTAAGCATGATTAATGCTCCATTAAAACTGGTGGCATTTAAAGAAGGCAAACAACAACCTTCAGATTATTCATTTCAAACACAAGAACTATTCTCATTACCAACCATCCTCATTGCTTTAAACATTGAACTGAACACACTTTAAAGAGAATGTGCACAATACAAAAATCAGTAATTTCCTACTTATTGGAACTTTTTTTTCTTAAATTTAATCTTCTAATTATTGTGAATACAATTAACCTACTTGCATTACAGTTAACTCTTCGTATATTACAAAGGGTCTTTATTTGTCTAAGAGGAGCTTTTTTGTTTTAATCTTTTTGTGGACACTTGTTTGTATGGCATGAAGAGGGTAACCTGAGGGAATTTTTCGTGTTGTAATGGAGAGACTGAATGTGTTCTATTCCAGTTCAGTAGGACAATAAGTAGGTAAAATCTTAATAATTGGTTTGTTGTACCAGAAAAAAAAGGAGACTAAGAATGAGGATTAAGCTGGAGCTACTTAATGTTTCAAGTAATCCTTCATAAAGAATTTTTCTCAATTCTGTTCTCTTAAGATCTGAATTGATTAGTTTGATTTGATTTATTGTCTTATGCACCAAGATACAGTGAAAAACATTGTTTTGTGTGCTATCCAAGCAAATAATACCTTGCATAAGTAATCAGGGTAATAGAACAGAATGCAGAATATATTATTATAGGTACAGAGAAGATGCAGAGAAAGCCCAACTTTAATACACAAGAGGTCCATTTAAAAGTCTGATAATATCAGGGAAGAAGTCGTTCTTGAATTTGTTTGTGTGTGTTTTCACGGTTTTGTATCTTCTGGATGATGGAAGAAGTTGGAAAAATGTATGATTAGGACGGGAGGGGTCTTTGATGATGTTGGCTTCTTTTGAGGCAGCAGGAAGTACAAATGGAGTCAATGGATGGGAACTGGCGTATGTGATGGACTGGGCAACTCTTTGTAATTTCTTGTGGCCTTAGGCAGACCAGCTGCCATACCACATTATGAGGCATCCAGATAGGGTGCTAAGATCATAAGGCTTAAGAGCAGAAGTAAGCTATTTAGCCCACTACCCATTCAATAAGATCATGACTGGTCTTTAATCCTCAACTCCATTTTCCCCAAAATCCCTGATTCCCCCATGGATTAAAAATCTGTCTGTCTCAACATCGGATAACTTGATTATTGATCTCAATGGTCCTGTGGTACAGATTCTACAGATTCATTCCTCTCAGAAGAAATTCCTTATTTTGAGATTGTGCCCTCTGGTCCTAGATTCTCCCAAAAGGGAAAACAACTTTCCGCATCTACCCTGTTAAGTCCTCTGAGAACGTTATATGTATCAATGAAGTTGCCTCTGATTCTTCTATATTTTAATGATTACAGGTACAATCTACTCAACCTCTCTTAAGACAGTCCCTCTAAAACTGGTATCAGCTGAGTGAACTCTCTTTGGGCTGCCTCTTATTCCAGTATATCTTTCCTTAGATAAAGGGCCTAAAACTGTTGACAACGTTTCAGCTGTGGTCTGACAAGTACCTTGTAGAGTTTTAGCAAGGCCTCCCTTTGAAATAAAAGCCAATGTTCCATTTCCTTTTCCTATTAGCTACAGAACTTGGGTGCTAGCGTTTTGAGATTCATTGATGAGAACTTGAAAATCCATCTGTTCAATAGCTTTTTTCAGTCTTTGCCCATTTAAATGATATTCAACTCTGCTATTCTTCCTGCCGATTTTTTTCTATCAATATTTTCCCCTTCACTCAATCTGCCCATATCCCTTGGCAGACTCTTTCTGTCATCCTCACTACTTACCTTCCCATGTTTTTGTGTCACTTGTAAACAGGCTATAGCACACTCTACTTTTCCCTCATTCAAGTCATTAATATATAACGGTAATAATTGTGGCCCAGCACTGATTCCTGTGGCACACCGTTAGTTACAGTTTGTTATCATGAAAATGCCCTTCTTATCCTAACTCTGTCTTCTATTTGTTAGCCAATCCTCTATCCATATTAATATACTACCTCCACCGTCTTGTTTATTCACCACTTCCTTTGCCCAGCCATACTTTCAGTCATATACAGCCTACCTATAGAACTCTTTCCAACTGTCTCTAAATCCTCTATATCTTTCTTTAAAATTTGATTGCTTTGAAAAAGTTGATGATCAGCTAAACTTTATTATCTACTTTTTTGGTTTGGTGTCAATTTTTGCCGGACAGTGCTTTTTTTGAAGCCTCTTGGCATATGTTTAAAGGCAGAATGTGCTATAATAATACAAATTGTTCATGTTTGTCCATCATTCACTAACATTTTTGTTTGAAAGTTGCTGGGAACCAGGTTACAGCATCTAACCGGAATGTCTGCTGATCACTTAGCAAAATCTGTGGCGATTGGGAAAATAGTAGAGAAAATTTCTACTATTTTAATTACATTTGGGTTCAATTACAGACTGAACTTTCTAAAATTTCCACGTAAATAGAGAATACTTGTTCAAAATGCTGTATGACACAGAGAGTATGTAAGGGATTTAAAAAGGTAGAAGCACAAAATGGAACTTGTAAACCAACTCTGGAGCATGACGGCCCTGTTTGAAATTTTATGGATATTCCCTACAGGATTTGATTTGACATGATTTATTTATTTATTGTCACATGTATTTTGAAACAAAATGCAGTGAAAAGAGTGTTGTATAGTGTCACCACTCTCAGGCACCATTTTAAAACACAGAAAAATAAACCAAAGCACAGAATATAAAGGCAGCAAAATGAAGAAATAAAAAAAAGTGTTTAATTTTGCAATTCTTTCTATTTAAAAATGTTTCTTCATGAGCCACAGGCCTGGTGGTCAAGCACAGGGCCCCTTTGCCGCACTGCCACTGGAACGAAAGTCACTACTCTTTATCACCATCTCACCTCTCACCACTAAGAATGCTCACTTGACCTCACCAAAGCAGATGTAGGAGATGGTGGTGGGCCATGAGGTGGGAGGAGAGGATAGGTGGGAGGACAGGTTAGGGAGGCGGGTACGAGCTGGGTACGAGTTTTTTGCACCCATGCATAGAATGGAAATGCGGCAAACATAATTACAATGAAGAGGAATGTATATTGTTGTCCACAGCAAAATTTGAGTTGCTAAGAGGAGGACCAATGTGATATGATAATAGCAACTCAGTATACTACAGCACACTGACATTTCATTTTGATTCTTCAAACAAATCTATTTTCATGTGTGATGAACAAATACGTTAGCTACCTTTTGAAACTGTAGACAATGCATCACTGGTTAGCACAGAAACCTCAATTCAGTAAAACAGATAGGATCCTTTTTGCAAAGAATGAATATAAGGTCAAGAAACTTTAAGCCATTCTTGAATGAAATCAGCAAGGGAAAAGGTTGTGAAAGTCTGAAATGGTCCAAAAAGGTTGCACATCCTTAATCTCCAAAGTGAAATTTTTAGGCCTCTGCTGAATTTTTATTCAGTAATGGTATCAATGGATGGGTTTAAGAGCAACAGCCATTTGGATAGCACTTGGAGGCATTAGGACAGCAAAGTTACACAGGCATTCAGGAAGGTAATTGAAAAGGTCAATTAGATGAAATTGTATGATATATTGGATGTTTTCATTGATCACATTTATTTGAAATGCTTGTTTTCCTGAGGTTTTATTTCAGTCATTGGTATTTGCATTAGATTGCAATTTGTACCAATGTGCCTCATGGCTGGCATAGCCATGTGACCACTGCTGTGAGGCGTACACACTAGAGACAGTTATTGTTCAAGCACTTCAACAAAGATACATTCGAGACGAGTCTGCAGTCTGCAAACACAGAGCATGGTGTCAAAACTGGAATTGGACTTGAATGATGAGGAGCTGTAAATAATATCCTTAACTACATATATGAGACATGAGAATGTTCAGAACTGTGAAAGCTGCTGTAAAACTATTGAAAGAAACTGAAAAAAAGAAACCACTGGTTAAGAGATAATGGCTATAACCTCCCTCTCCCTGTCGCAGTCAAAATATAAACACATGAACACAGAGCAGGCAGTTAAGTCCCTTGATCCTTTTTGGCCATTTAATAAAAATATGGCTGATCTGATTTATAACTTCAAATCTGCATTTATGCCAATTTTCTGATACCATTTCACCTCTTGTTTAAGAATGATTTATCTACTTCTGCTTTAAAATATTCAGGAACTCTGCTTCCATCACCTTTTTGGGAAGTGACTTCCAAACATTCTCAACGCTCGAAGAGAAAAAAGTAAATCACTTACCCTCTGTTCTAAATGGGTAATGTGTGATAGGAGCCAAAACTGGCCACCTTTCCATGTACAATGGCAAAATTATGAAATAGCAGCAGACCTGCTTAACAAGTCAGAGCATCTAAACGTGGCTTCACTTTTATCATGATTGGGAAGAGAACATTTAAAGCATATTGCATCCCAAATCTTTTTGAGAACAGAATAAATACACCACAGAGAATTTTGAAAGGCTTGAATATATGTTTTGAATCCCTAGTGGTTCTATGTGGCAATCCAAAAATGAAGCCTTCAAAAAGTAGGGTTGAGACTGAATGATTTCACTATACTGACGCTGACAGGACAGATTACTCCATGAGCCCACTGCAATAGCGTGAGCAAAGATGCAGTCTTCCAATCACAAGGCACGCAGCTGGAGTAAGTCTGAGTCTCAGAAGGTAACCCTTAATGTGCCAAAGGGATGTACAATGTGTTGCAGCACACTAAACCATTGATCATAGAACAGTTTCTGGAGGAGTATAACAATGTGTTTACAGGGTTAGGTTTTCTTCTTGAAGGCCAATTCAGCATCTGCTGAGGAATGCTCCAGCTTCAGTTACAAATAGCCTAAAAGATAATAAGGAAACAAAGTGAACAATCAAGAAAGGTGACAACTCATAGGAACAGGAGTAAACCATTCAACCTCTCAAGCCTGCTCTGTTATTTAATGAGATCATGACTGATCAGTGACCAGCTCCATATGGTCCACCTTTGGCCCATAATCTCCGTATACCTTTGCTTAACAAAAAAAAATCCCAGATTTAAAACTAACAACTGATCCAGCATCCACAGCCATTTGTGGAAAAGTTCAAAACATCTGCCACCCTTTGTGCGTAGAAGTGCTTCCTAACATCTCTCCTGAACAGTCTAACTAATTTTTAAGAATATGCTCCCAAGTTCTGGAATCCCCAACCAGAGGAAATAGTTTCTTTATCTACCTCATCTTTTCCTGTTAATATCTTGAAGACTTTGATCAGATCACCCTTCCAAATTGTAAAGAGAACAAGCTTAATTTGTATAATCTTTCCTTGTAACAACCCACACCCAACAGAATGGATTAGCAGCAAGGTTAGTAGTGAATTAACATGGAGGCATGCACTAGCACAAAAAACCTAGACAAAACTCCAAGAAGATCTCATTATCCTATGCCAACTCTTTGAAAGAATTTTGTCACAAAATACAAAGGCAAAAATCTTCACCACCTTGATGTGGCAAACAACCTAAATGAATGCAGCAGTTTTCTAATTGGTGTTCTAGATGCCCATCAGGAGGCACAGATGGATCTGCCTGGCATTTTGCATACGCACAACCTGAGAGTATTAATGTAGGAAAACTCGGAATAGTGTCTTTTCCCTCCCAGAATGGAAGATGTAACGAATAACATGCTGGTTTGTGTCTCTGCATTCATAATGAAAGTAGCTTTTGCTGACCACAATCGAAAATCTGATGCCACTGCTAGACAGAGATTGTGAGATAACCCTGAACGAATAAAGAAATGCAATTGATAGTGTGCAAAGTCAAGTATATAGGCCACATACTGGTCATCCAGATCCTGAAAAAAGTGAGAGTTGGAGCAGAGATGCAGCGACCAATAGTTTTAAAGGCAGGGCATTGATTTGCTGGATTCATCAATTATGTAGCAAAATTCTTCTCCAGTTTGTTGTCTTTGTGTGAACTCAGGGCCATTTATTGCCCATCCCTAATTGCCCAGAGGGTAGTTAAGAGTCAACCCCATTGCTATGGGTCTGGAGTCACATGTAGACCAGACAAGGATGACAGTTTCCTTCCCTCAAGGACATTAGTGAACCAGATGGGTTTTTCCCAATAATCGACAATGGATTCACGGTCATCATTAGATTGTTAATTCCAGATATTCATTGAGCTCAAATTCCACCAACTGGCATTGAAGGATTCAAACCCACGTCCCCAGAACATTATCTGTGTCTCTGGATTAATAATCCAGCGATAATACCACTAGCCCATCACCTCCCCATCTAGGCCATTTAAACAAATGGAATGATGCTACTTCCACATTGCCAAAGACTGCTTGGTAGCACGGTGGCTCAGTGGTCAGTGCTGCTGCCTCACAGCACCAGGAACCTGGGTTCAACTCCACCCTCAGGTGATAATGAAGTTTACACATTCTCCCCGTGTCTATGTGGGTTTCCTGTGACAATTGAGAGATATGTGGGCTGGGTGGATTAGAGATGCAGGGTCATGGGGTAGGTCTGGGTAGGATGCTCTTGAAGGGTCGTTGTGGAATCAAATGGTCTGATTTCACACTGTACAACTATCTTTGTTTTCAAATATTTTCAGCAAACTTTACTTGGAGGTGACAATGTGGCAGTTGGTTCTGAAAACAAACCATTGCAAAGCATTTGCCTCAAGCCTCTAATGTGTGCTTCAAAACACCCTCAGAAGCCTGGTTACAGAGGTAGCATCTAGACATGACACACAAGCAAAGGAAGCAGACACATTGTCTGTACATGCTGTTGAGAACAACATTCCTGATGGAAGTAAGTAGAGGATGTTAGGACAGAGTGTGAAACTTACCAGTTCAAGAGTAGCTCAACATGCTCAGGAAGTCTTCAGCTGAGTAGGGACATTGAATTTAACAGAGAATAGCCTTAATCAAATCAAGTGAACTCCCTAATAAGATGTGTTGCACCAAATGTTGCATGTGCTGTCGTGATAACATTATGGTTCAAAATTGTCAATGGTATACCGATTGCTATAAGAGCATGTAGGACACATAGTGATGAATTGACAGGCCAAGGTCACATAGTGTACAAAGAAAGAAAGTCTCAAAGAGGAGAAATGCTAAAGCACATCCAAGTAAGCCATGAAGAAAGTGAACCAAATCTGAGAAAGAAATGATAAGTGATTCAGCAACAAAATCAAGGGTCACATCTGCTAGTGCAGTGTATGGAATTATTATTAAAATAAACTCAATATCGAGTTCAATAATTTCAGGGTCTGAACTCCCCCATGTCCCTCACCCTACCCCACACACTAGGCCTTGTTACCACATAGCCTGCACACACTACCTATTATTAGCCACTAACAGTCTCAATTAACAGCTATTCACCCTCCCAGCCAGATTGTTATTGACTCCTCTGTCTGCCCAACTGTTCTTCTGTTTCTTCTTTGGGCTTCACCCCTACCTATCATTTACCCGCTTCCCACACCCTATCTTCTGCATATAAAGTAACATTTTCCTAGCTGCCATCAGTTCTGAGGAACGGTCACTTGACCTGAGACATTAACTTTGATTTCTTTTCACAGATGCTGCCAGACCTGCTGAGCTTTTCCAGCAACTTCTGTTTTTGTTTCTGGCTTACAACATCCACGGTTCTTTCAGTTCTTCTTTCAATCTACAGAGTTGCTGGTAACATAGATCCTGGATGAAACTGGTAATAGGCCTCACCACTTGCACAATAATGGATTGCCGTGTCACTATCGACTACTATCCTGACTGCTGGGAGGTAGACCAGTGAATTTTGATACCTATCACTGGAGATTGTTGAATTTCTAAAAGCTCATGTCAGCAGCAATGGCATTCTGACATTTTGAGTGACAATAGCCTTCTGTTCGCAGACAAAGAATTCAGCTCTTTGATAAAGGATTAGGAAATTCAATACCATTCAACATCTCCAAATTATCCAGAGTCAAATGAAAAAGCTGAGGCAGCAATGAAAATCTCTGAGGTGATCATAATGAAATCAAACAAATCCCACACAGGTATATACAAGGCAATCTTCAAGTAAAGAAACACATCTGCTGAAGGCATGATGGTAATACAGTGTAAAAAGACAATGTCATGCTGCAACCAAACAGCTGCCCCAGTAGCAAAAAGTTTACTGAAGCTAAAAGTAGAACCGAGTGTGTAACAAAACCAAGGTGAAAAGGCGGAAAGCCCACAAATTTATTTTTGACAAGACTGCCAAACAGTTGCCAAACATGAGCACATCAGAGCCTGTCAGGGTACAACTCTTTAACACTCTCAATAAGAGTCATCCCAAGTGGCCGTCTGGAGCACCTGCCACTTTGATCATGTGTAGTACCTATAAACAACTAGAAGTATGGGCACACTGTACGTACTTGCATACAGTTGAGAAGCTGTTCCTTAACTGTAGGCAACTGATTGGGATTATGTGATTTCGTCACCTTCACAGTCCACAAATCAACCAATCAGCTCCAGAGTTTCACAGTAATCCATCAGTAGAATGGAACAGAAACAGGTGCCATTGGCAACAATAAATGACATGGGAACAACACTCTTTGGGAAGTAACATCACATAGATGAAGCACCAGCAGCAAGCCGCACAGATCATGAAGAGATTTACATGACTAAAAGACTGTATTGAGTCTTACCAGAAATCAGTAAAGTGTTATTTTTTGGTGATTTTCTTGGAGAGTTTCTCTCTGCAGGCCCTGTTGAATTTTCTTATGCCATTTTCCCAAACTTGCCTTGTTATCTATGCAACATATTCCAATGGTGCCAGGCTCATTTTCCCATTCTCCACAGGTGGATGTACTGCCCATTAACTGGTACATTCCAAGAATCTTAGTGCTGGCATCACCTCCAAAGCACAGCCATGCCCCAGGCCAAACACTGGGAGTCTTCAGCTGCTCTTCGTGGTTCCTGTCAATTGCCCAGACATATCAGACAGAGGGAACTTGGCGCATGTTATGGACCTGACCAGACCCCAAAGTATATTATGGAGATAGCCGAGATCCTAACTTTTATGTTTTTTTAAATGGCAAGTTTAAGACTATGTTCCAGTTATGATTTTATTGGTCCACTACGAAGCTTTAATCAAAACACACTTTATTCCTACAACACAGTTAAAATACTACAATAAGAAGAATTGTCTAACTTTATTAAATTACTTAAAAAGATAATGTATTATTTAACCACCAATTATTAGTAGCCCCTTGGCAAAGGCAATTCAGCAACACAGTTGTTATTCTCATGCCTTGTCTGTTTTCAGTCTTATAGAAAGAAACAATCTGCCTCTTTTGACTTTTTAAGAGGAAGCCTCTGTGCCTAAGGCATCAGTCTAGCAACAGAGAAGTCAAGATTTTTGCTCCAACAGCTCGCAAAAACCACCAACTAACTGAAAACAAAATCAAAATCCATTTTGTGTCTGCGGAGCCTGACCCCACCCAGTCAGTGTTCTTTTGTCTTACTTAATAAAAAACAAGGAAGAATTCAAAGCTGTTTACCAACAGCCTGCCTGAAGGAGACATTTCCGCACTGCTCTGCAAGAGAAACGGGTCTGAACACATCTCTTAAAGGTACAGTATTGTTACACAACACACATTGTTGACCAGCACCTGAAAGTGGTCTCTGCCTGAGATATTGGTACTCGATGTCCAAGATTGACAGCTTGTGACACAAGAAAAGAGCTGGAATTGCCAGGTTACTGCTCTGACTTTCATATTGGGAATTATTACAGTCTAGTGGAAAAATGGAAACGTGTATATCAATGAGATAGAGGACAAAATATTGATGATGTTAATGCATGTGAACCGCCCCCTTACCTCTCAACTTGCCGTTAAGCACTTGATTGAGAACTGGGGCATTTTGCCCTCAACGTTGGGTATCTCACATGATTGTCCAACCTTCTTCCATTGATTGTTATTCAGTGACAGTGCCCTATGTATGCATTGCATGTATAGAGCCTGATGAGAATAATGAATTATTACTGCATGAAAACGGTCACGCACTCATTGGGACATTTGGGTAAATCAAAACTTAAGTGACCTTGCGAGCAATTTTCTTTTGTTTTTGTTGTGTGAAATGGCAGGATGTTTGAAATAGAAATGCAATCAGTACCTGTTTACCTCTTGCCTTGCCATTGTCATGTGACTTCTACCCTAAAACAAACTCGCAGGAGGCAGCCATCTTACTGGTACTTCAATAAAAATGCATTATTGATCAGAATGCTACTTTGTGAACCCAGGACAGTGGTCAATACAACTTTGCAACTATCAATAGCAGAGAAAAAGGTAGTTGTGTAACACTGAATGAATGGAAAGTTGGGATTTTGTTCACTGATGCAGCAGTCAGATTATTATCAATTCCATAGTGTGGAAACAGGCCTTTCAGCCCAACAAGCTCACACCAACCCTCCAAAGAGCATTCCATCCTACCCCTGTATTCCCCATGGCTAATCCACCTTACATACACATGGGAATTAGCATGGACAATCCATCCAACCTGCACATCTTGGACCCTGGGAGAAAACCAAAGCAGACATGGGCAGAACGTGCAAACTCCAGTCACCCAAAGGTGGAATCAAACCAGGATCCTGGAACTCTGAGGCAGCAGTGCTAACCACTAAGCCACCATGATTAACCAATCATGAATAGCTCAAATGGCAAGAAGCTTTAATTGCCTCCTTTAAATCCTCCTCTTTCTTTCTCTTCTTCAGCTACTTCACCTACCCTTTTTATCAAAGGCTGTGCTTTCATGATAGGAAGATTGTGCAGGAAACAGAAGAAGGTCCTCCAGGCAGCGAAAAAGCTGCTTAATATGTCTTTGGTGTTCTGTTTAATACCATTGCATGTGATAAAAATGGCCTTTATTGTATGAATGTTATGCATAAGTCATGAACCGGGTCATTAACGAATGATCTTTGTCACCCAGGGGTTAACCTCGATTGCTGTGGTGGCTTAAATGGAAGTGGCCTGGCAGATTGTTACAGAAAGAATATAACATGACTGGTACTGTGTGTCTGTAAGTCACCACAGTAAGATGTGAAATTGAATGCAATAAATCTGGAAAAACTAGAAAGTGACTTTGGAAGCTACTGATTATTAGAACGATTAGTGTATATCATCCCTGCCTGCTCTGGTTATTGTGTGAGTCCTATTTACATGGTTAACCTTTAATGTCTTCTGGACAACAAGGAATAGACAATAAATAATGCCTCATCAGCGTTGTTCACATCCAAGCACATATTAAAACGCCAATGTAATTAGCCATTTCTGATAGCCTAGAAATGACAGAAAACAGAATTTAGAAGGAACACATTGCATCAAGCTCATGTTAGCTATTTCCAGTGGGAAAGTGACTAATCAGCGTAGTCTGTTTCAGCCTCCCAGAAATTTAAATTGAACAACATCCAACTTGTATGAGTGAACAACTTCATGGAGTGCATCATATCTGATTTAGAACTGATAGCATTCCTTAATTGCAGCAAGTAAAAGACTATTATTAAACGTTTATTTTCATTATTTTCTGTCAGAATTAAAGCACACAACTGCTCATATTATCAGAAGGTCAGATGATTTGCTGCATCACTGCTTCATTGGTTGAAAGAGCCCAAAACATATAATTAAATTTTAACAATATTGGAAAGGAACTGAATTTAAAATGTTTGCATTTTTGCAACTTGAATGAAACTGTTTTAACTAAGCAATGTTTTTCTGCTTAATGGAATACTCATGGGATTATTAAAAAATACAGTTCAGTTTTTTTCCTAAAAGTTATTTCAATGTATTCATGAAAATTATGTGGAATAACAATGGAAGATAAATGTTTAACATTTTCAAATCAAACTGTTGTGTCGAATAAAAAAAAATTATTTGTTTAAATTGAGGGTGCTAACATAATTTATCCTATTTCCAAATAACATCAGAAGATGTTTCTCCACGGTGTGTTTATACTCATCCCTGATATTGTGTTTTCCCTCACTGAGACTGTATTTCCTACCTTTTCTGGTGTTTTCTTCACTGATTGTTCATGTAAATTTATAGACATATGAAAATCTGCTCTGATCATTTTAAAAGGCTGAAGGCTATGTAATTTATTTAAATATAATTAAAATGTTGATTGGTACAAATCAGTACTTTGAAAGCAATCTGTTGGCCACTGGACAATTAAAAAATTAAGTGTTTTGTTTTGCTATCTAACTTTATCTATTTTGGGTAAGTAATCTTGCTTATTCATTTGAGATAGGATAAAAGGCTATTTAATTGGGCTGTAATGATGATTGTATGAATGCTTGGACTCTAGAATTTAGGGATTAATTTGACTCCAAGTAATCTTCTTGTTAACTGAATGCCAAATGGAAAATCTGCAGAAGACATTCTTGTTTGAACAGTGTTAACACGAAATTTCTTAAGTACTGCAGGAATCCTGTTTACCATGCACACCACAGATAGTAGCTCCTGGCTTCCGTTATATTTTATGGTGCCAGTTTCACAATCAGCTATTAGGTTTGATGCTTAATGTCAAATGCATTAAATCCATGAGAGGATATCAATGATTGAGATGGCCATCACTGACAGCAGGTGGACTTCTCTGTTGATGCCAAATGGGAGTGAAGCGGAGTTGTTGTTGTTTTTGTTTGGTGCAAAGCAATTGGTTGTCTGTTGCATGTCCTGCCTCTTTTGTGGCTGATATGAGTTCACAGAAGGTAAAGGATTAAAAGGTGATCTCAATTCAGCGACTTGCAGTAATACATTAATATTTTTGCAGACAGATGACCCCAAACTTACAAGATAATACAATGTGAGGCTGGATGAACACAGCAGGCCAAGCAGCATCTCAGGAGCACCTGAGATGCTGCTTGGCCTGCTGTGTTCATCCAGCCTCACATTGTATTATCTTGGAGTTCTCCAGCATCTGCAGTTCCCATTACCCCAAACTTACAGTTGCCTGCCACTTCAACACACTACTGTGTTTTGTGGTCAAAATTTCTTTCTCAGGCCTATGTTCCATTGGGGCTCAGGGCAAGGAAGAACAGCATCTCAGTTTCCACTTAGGGATCCTGCAGCCTTCAGGACCCAGTATCAAGTTTAATATTTTTAGGGCTTGAACACTTCCATCTGGCTTTTACCCATCCCCACACCCCAGGCCGAGAAATGACATGGGCTGTTTTCAGCACAGCCGATTCAATATTCACCCATTTATGGACACCATTAGCAGCTCTTCTTTCTCCATGGTTTGCCATTAACTATACCTTTGTCTGCCTGTGTTTCTTTGTATCCCTCTGGGCTCCGTATTCACCTATCACTTACTCTTTTACTGCATCCCTGTCTTCACAATTCATACCACCTTTTCCTAACTACTGTCGGTTCAGAAGAGGGATCAATTCATTATGAACATATATTTGCCCATAACATGACAGCCCGAGATCTTTAAGCTTCAGACTCCTTTCATTAGGGATATTATTAACCTGGAGAGAGTTCAGAGGAGATTTGCTAGGATATAGCTGGGAATGGAGGTTTTGAGTTACGGGGAGAGGCTGGATAGCTTGGGAGGTTGAGGGTTGTTGTTATACAGATTTGTAAAATCATAAGATGAATACCAGGTGCTTTTTCAATAGGGTGGGGAATTTCAAGACCAGCGTCATGTTTTTAAGATGAAAGAAGAAAGATTTTAAAAAAAGACACGAGGGACAATTTCTTTATACAGAGAGTAGTTTGCATGTGGAATCAACAACAAGAAAAAGTGGTGGATGCAGGAACAGTTACAATATTTAAGAGAGATATAGATGATTACATGAATAAAAAATGCTTGGAGGAATATGAGCCAAGTACAGGCAGGTGGGACTAGTGTAGTTTGGGATTGTGGTTGGCATGGACTGGTTGGACTGAAGGGTCTGTTTCCATGCTGTATGACCCTGTGGCTCTCTAAAGGTTTTGACAGGTGTATGGCCTCTATCTGTCGTCAGATAAACCACACAAAATCAAAGGTTTGTCAATGTAAGCACCCACCAAAATAATATCAGGTATTTGGACAATAGCCATGAATCTTGTAACAGTCCAATGATCAATCACTTTTAGACTAGAAGCTCTCAAGTGGGGGTTTCCAGGGTTCTTCTTTAATCAGCAGAGCTGAGAAGTGCCACACTCGAGTTCCAGCTGAAATCAAGGTGACAAGCACCAAATTCTTTGCTAAGCCTATACCAAAATAAGGCATTGTCTAAATAACAACTAAATAGCTATGCAACAGGCCACAGTTCTCTAACCTTCACCTCAGCTTTGTGACTATTTCAATGGTTAAGGCTTAAGGTGAAACCAGGCACAGTGGTTCAGCAGTAAACACTGCTGCCTCACAGTGCAAAGGACACCTGTTCAATCCCAGCCTTGTGTGGAGTTTACATGTTCTCCCTATTTCTGTTGGATGCTCTGCTTTCCTCCCACAGTCTAAAGCTGTGAAAGTTAGGTGTATTAGCCTTTGTGAATGTGGGGTATGAGAATACGGTCAGGCCTCAGCCTGGGTGGATGTTCTTTGGAGCGTTAGTACAAACTAGATGGGCTGAATGGTGTCTTTCTGCACAGTAGGGTTTCCATGATACCCTTAGGCATTAGGTAGCCATTGTTTAGTCTTCAGACAATTGAAACACAGCAGGTTATCTTATAGTGAATGTATTATGATTGTAAACCAGGAGAGTAACCATTAATTAAAGATTAGTTTCTGTTCATGGCCTTTGATCTCCTGTATGTTCATTGAGTGGAGTTCCTCAAAATCCATAAAGGCCCTGACACTGAGTGTGATAATATAGACTTCAGAATTTTAATAACTGTTCATGGATTGAATGAATCAACAAAGATAAACTAATACACATGGAAAGAATCAGTAATAATGGTGGAATGAATTATTAAAGGACAAGGACAAACTTGTACAGGAATTCAAAGTAATTAGCCCCGTCTTTGGGATTGGAGACTACATAGACAACTAGCTTTGACTCCTGCTTGCTAATCTAGATGCTTTATGCCACAAGATAACTGATTGGCTTGCAGAAGAATTCAAAGAATAAATCACATGAAAACTGTGTCTTCAAACAGACACTTAAGGCCAAATATAATAAGAATCAAAGAAGTTGCTTTTGCTAAGGAAGCTAGCCACAGGCCTGCAGTAACTTGAATGAAAGAACTCAAATAAGTCATCAATATATCACCTCAGTGACTGAAGGAGAAAAATCTGTATAAGAATTGAGTCTTGGAATAACTTAAGAGCAAAATTTCGAAGAACAACACTGTAGAAAGTTTGAACCCTGGGCACTTACAGAGAAAGATCTGTATTGGTTGAAGCCTTGGCCAGATTTCACCATTGTTTGGGTAATAGGTAAGTTGGGTCCCAGGCTTATACTTGCTTACTTCAGCTGCCTTATATTTGGTTGTGACATATGATAAAGTTTGAACTATTGTTTCAGCATTTGATTGTGAGATTTTGTCCTAAGTAGGCAAACTAAATGTAACTTTTGATGAGTTTACCCACAACAGGAGCTTGGATAATCACAAATGTTATCAATTTTGCTTTGCACTTTGGAGAATCCTGATACATGGAATTGTGTATTCCTCTAATGCAGTTGTCAACATTTTATAGCAATATTTATGAATATGTTAATCCTGCCTTTATACATCAGTGAGCTGCTGAGTGACTAATTACACATAGAAGTCCAAAATGTCTTAAAAATATGCATAAAACGTTGCACTACTTTCACTTTCATAAGCACCGACAGAGCTGTCCCTGGAGTGAATCCTGTTTACAGGTTAAGCCCTTGGATATTACATGACTCTGTCAATGTCTCCCTGGTAAAATGGAGCTGACTACAGAAATTTTCTTCAGTGATTAACCTGTGCATATATCTGTCAACCTGTGTTTGGGTGGATGAAACCAATTTCATTTTGTTATGAAGAAAAACAAAACTGAAAATCCTGCAAATGCTGGAAATCTAAATAATAACAAAATGTGCTGAAAATAAGCAATATGTTCCTCAGTATCTGGCAAAAGGAATTTGAGCTTGGCTTTTCTCTCTACAAGTGCTGTCACAACTGTCTGTCAGTGCAACTCAGGTCCTTATTTTTCTCAATACCTTGCAAACAAAGTATACAGGGGAAGATATCATTTCCGATTTTAATTGCAGCAATCAAAATTGCAACTGTGAAAGAAAAATCAGAACATAGATCGCCACAGGAAAGAAGTAAGAGCCAATAAAGAAATCAAATTTGACAAAAATGCACCCAAATTCAAGCAGAAGGCAGCAAGCTAACAAAAAATAACTCCAACGCAGCTTTATGACATCAATTCTTTCAAGGCCAAACTATTTGTTCTCATCATTGTCCACATTAAATGGCCTAGCAGAACCTATGTTAGGATGTAAAGCAAGAAATTGCAACACCAGGTGCTATCCATTTACTTGCTAGATTTTTAGAGTTTTTGAATGATTGGTGTTTACGGCTTGTGACATGAGGTTAAGGAAACACAAATTGGGCAGGAATCATATGCAATTGTTCTGATTCAATGTGTTGAGATACCCCATTACAGTCTGCTGAAGTAGGTGGAAGGTGAACCTTGACCTTCAGACCCAGAAGTGGTGGCATCATCACTTCACCTCATCTATTGTAATTTATCCCTGTTGACAAAAGAACAGATATCAGATTATCATAATGATATTATAAAATAAAATATCCACATTAAAGTTGTTGATCAGAATGCTGCTAAGATATGAGTCATAATTACCAGTTGTTGTGCAGACAAAATACTTTTAAGATAATTTTCATTGTGTTATATGATTTTACTATACCATTACCGTACTGAATGGGATAGATTTTGAGCAGATCTAGTGTTTCAGGACCAGGCATCCATGAAGTTCTGTGGGCAGTCAGCAGTAGCCAAATTGTATTCAGTCACAACCTGTAACCTCTGAGCATGACACATTCCCACTTTAATATTAGCATCTGACGCCAAGCTTAGGGATCAACCTTGGTTCAATGAGGAGTGGACGGGCATAAGCAGGCACACCCAAAATCCTGGTGAAGTTACTGCACAGGACCAATTGCATACAAGCTGTACAAGCAGCATGTGATAGACAGAGCTAAGCAATCCCACCATCAACTTCAGATTTAAGTATTCCAGTTCTGTCGCCTCCAGTTGTGAATGTTGTGGACAATTAGTACCCCAGTGCCTGGAGGAAACTACACAAATATCCCCACCCTCAATATTCAGCACAACCAGAATGTAAGTGCAAAAGACAAAACTAAAGCAACAAGTTCCATTCAGAATTGCCAAGTGGTGGTCCATCTTAACCTCCTTCTGAGGGCCTCAGCATGGCAGATACCACCCGTGACCCACATCAATTCATTCCATGTGACACAGAAGAAAGTATTGTGCACAACAATTAACTGCACCTTTGCCAAGGTGCTCGGGTATAGTTACAATTTTGGCATTTACCCAACAATGTGAAAAGTTGCCCAGGTATGTCCTGTACACAAAAGCAAGACAAATCCAACGTGGCCAATTACCACCCAATTACTTTACTCCCACATGATGGGAGGTGCTGTTAATAGTACTGTCAAATGGAACATAGTCAACAGTAACCTTTCACTGATGCTCGGTTTGAAGAAATGCCATACCACCACATCAAAGCAACCTGCATGACTGGCAGTTCTTCCACTACAATAAACCCTCACTCTCTCCACCACCAACATGCAGTGGCGGTGTGCATCATCTACAAGATGATAAAATCATAGAATTCATATGCGTGGAAGCAGGCCATTTGGCCCATAAAGTTCATACTGACCCTCTGGAGACCATTACTGACAGACCCACGTCCCTACCCTATTCCTGTAACCCTGTATATCCCATAGTTAATCCACCCAACCTTAACATCCCTGGACAGCATGGGTAATTTAGCATTACCATTCCACCTTGCCTGCACATCCCTCTCATGAGCAATTTAGAGTGGCCAATCTACCTAACCTGCACATCTATGGATTGTGGGAGGAAATCTGAGGAAACACATGCAGACATGGGGAGAATGTGCAAACTTACACAAACAGGTGTCCAAGGGTGGAATTCAACCTGGGCCCCTGGTGCAACAACACACCCAGGCTCCTTAGTCAGCACCTTCCAAACCTGTGACCTCTGCCACTTAGAAGGACAAGAGTGCCAATACAGTGAACACTGCCAAGTGAAAGATCTTCTCCAAGCCACACACCATCTTGACTAGACACTACATTGCTGAGCCTTCAATGTCGTCATGCCAAATTCCTGGATCTCTTTCCCAAGTGATACTGTGGACGTACACACACCACATGCCTGTAGGGGTTCAAGAAAGCAACTCACCAGCAATTTCTCAAGGGCATTTTGGGATGAGTAATAAATGAAGGCCTAATCATTGATGCCTACATCCTGAATGAATGAAGAAAATGGAGGAATCTGTGACTATTTTCTTTGTTCATTATTTGTAACAAATTCATGACCGTGTTTATGTAAAGTGGAGCTTTTTTGTTTTTTTTCCATGGACTGGCCTTGAACTACAAAACTTACTTCATTTTTAAATGCGGAGTTCGGAGTTACTATCTTTCTTCTGTCTGTATGAACCTTAACTTTTGGGTTTAAATTCTTGCCACTGCAAATGAAACCAAACAGAATAAAACTATTTTAACATTCAGCATGCTGTCAATAAGTGAAGAATTTCTTTCTAATTGTTGAACTTCAGGGAATTCTGTCATAAATGTTAAGAGTTTTGCATAAAAAATTGTGAATGTCAATTACTGTAGAGGTGTAGATGATGAGGAACTCACACATATAATGCATAATAATGACCAAGTGTTTCTGATAACATTCAAAGCCACACATAGAACTCATAGATATTCAAATAATTTTCCTAATTTAAAATAATGTTAGAAGACTCATTTCTAAAGTGTCTACTTTTATTGAATGTTACATCGGTTGTACATTTAAAACAAATTTGGAGTCTGTCATACTAATGTGAAGGTGAATTTTGTATTGGTCTGGGTCACGGATCTGGCTTTGCCAATAAAACAAGGTACCCAGTGTGGCTTCCTCTACATTGGGGAAACCAAGCGGAGGCTTGGGGACCGCTTTGCAGAACACCTCCGCTTGGTTCGCAATAAACAACTACACCTCCCAGTCGCGAACCATTTCAACTCCCTCTCCCATTCTTCAGACGACATGTCCATCATGGGCCTCCTGCAGTGCCACAATGATGCCACCTGAAGGTTGCAGGAACAGCAACTCATATTCCGCTTGGGAACCCTGCAGCCCAATGGTATCAATGTGGACTTCACCAGCTTCAAAATCTCCCCTTCCCCCACCGCATCCCATAACCAGCCCAGTTCATCCCCTCCCCCCACTGCATCACACAACCAGCCCAGCTCATCCCCTCCCCCCACTGCATCCCGAAACCAGCCCAGCCTGTCTCTGCCTCCCTAACCTGTTCTTCCTCTCACCAATCCCTTCCTCCCACCTCAAGCCGCACCTCCATTTCCTACCTACTAACCTCATCCAACCTCCTTGACCTGTCTGTCTTCCCTGGACTGACCTATCCCCTCCCTGCCTCCCCACCTATACTCTCCTCTCCACCTATCTTCTTTTCTCTCCATCTTTGGTCCGCCTTCCCCGTCTCCCTATTTATTCCAGAGCCCTCACCCCATCCCCCTTTTCTGATGAAGGGCCTAGGCCAGACACGTCCGCTTTTGTGCTCCTGAGATGCTGCTTGGCCTGCTGTGTTCATCCAGCTTCACACTTTGTTATCTTGGATTCTCCAGCATCTGCAGTTCCCATTATCTCGTTTCAAGCTTTCTGGATTACCTTCTGTGGTTTCTTTTAAAGAGATAATTGAAAGCTTGTAGTGGACATTGGAGTTTTTATTTAACGAGTCTTCTTAGAATACCAAAGACTAGCAGCCTTTTGAGAAAAGAAATTCCTCCTGACCTCCATCTTAGATAGGAGACCTGTAATTTATAATCTATGCTATTTCATTCCAGACTTCCCGTCAAGGGAAATGTCCTCTCAGCGTCTACTCTCAGCCATTCAGGATTTTATATGATTCAATAAGATCACTTCTCATTTTTCTCAACTCCAAAGAGCCTAACATGTTCAAACTTTGCAAAGAAGCTAATTCATCTTAGGGATCTGCCCAGTGAACTTTCTCTGAACTGTTTCCAATGTAAATACACTGGAACAGCTTTACCGAGGGGCCTTGGCTAGTGTTAGTCCACAAACATTCAGTACTATGACTGGGATGTTGTCAGAGTCCATAGGTTTTGTTATGTCTGGTTCTTCTCCCATTTCTTCCATTTGCTGCTACGCTATGAACAGAAAATTCGAATTTAGGAAAGATGGTTTGTGTAAAACTGCACTAATTAATTTGACCGGTACTCTAATTACTCATGTTCAATGCTAACAGATACTTTAAGTGACTGATTAATCAGCACGTCTAAGCATCTCCTCTTAATAAAAGGCCATAAATATCACCTATTAAAGTGATTTTAATATCTTTTCTTTATTTCAATGGATTCATTTAGTCCCATATCAGCTGAGCAGATATCCTTAGCACTACTCAGCAATATAGATAGCTGAACCATTCAATTAACAAAGTGCTTAAAGTGTGCCTCAGTGCTGGGAAATGCTACTGTCTAGAGAACTGGTACATATGGTGAGCATACTATTGAAGGGAATCTTGACTTTGTTTGGGCTGTTGATTTTCTACTACCCATTTTACAGTTATGTACAAAATCAAAATCTAACCCATTAGGTGGATGGCACCTGAGCCTGAAAACCTCCGTGTATATATACTCAGCAAGCAAATAGAATGCAAAGCAATTTGTGTCAGGCATTTAATTTCCTCTGATCCCTCCAGACATTCCTTTTGGCCTTAGCTTAGATAAGCCCTTCTGTCAATTACTCCCTGCACTGGGGCACTATGAATCTCGTACCAGAGAGGTAGGGAAGATGGTGGAAGGGAAGGATGGCAAGCTGATGAGCCATTGGTCCATGATCTGCCCATACTGGCAGGTGTATTCTCTCAGAGTGATGGCTGCATTGCAGGAGGGAGATCCTGAACTGCCTCAGTTAAAGGTGACAACATCCCATATGTTCCAAGACCAGAGCCAAGGCTGCTGCTTCTTCCTGGAAAGGTGGCCCCTGGACTAGATTAGCTAAGCCCAGCAAAATGGTAGCTGACAGCTCCTGTTAGGATTTAGTTAGAGATTTAAAACTATGTTAAGAGATAACAAAGTCTGGAGCTGGATGAACACAGCAGGCCAAATTCTGGGACCTTTCAGTCTCCCTCACCTTCCTGGAACTCTCTGTCTCCCTCACCTTCCTGGACCTCTCTGTCCCATTTCCAACACATCCCTCGCCTTCCTGGACCTCTCTGTCTCCATCTCAGCCAATCACCTGGAAACCGATGTCCATTTCAAGCCCACCGACTACCACAGCTACTGTGAAAACACCTCCTTCCACCCACCTTCCTGCAAAAATTCCATCCCTATTCCCAATTCCTTCACCTCCACCACATCTGCTCCCAGGATGAGGCATTCCACTCCTGTACATCTCAGATATCCTCATTTTTCAAGGACTGCAACGTCCTCAACCCCCCACCCACCCCCGCAGTGGTCAAGAACACCCTCGACCGTGTCTCCCGTATTTCCCGCAACTCATCCCTCACACCTCTGTCCGTGACTCCCTTGTCCGCTCCACACTCCCCTCCAACCCCACCACACCTGGCACTTTCCCCTGCAACCGCAGGAAGTGCTACACTTGCCCTCACAACTCCTCCCTCACCCCCATCCCAGGCAAGTTGACTTTCCATATTAAGCAGATGTTCACCTGCACATCTGCCAATGTGGTATACTGCATCCGCTGTACCCGGTTTGGCTGCCTCTACGTTGGGGAAACCAAGCAAAGGCTTGGGGACCACTTTGCAGAACACATATGCTTGGTTCGCAATAAACAACAGCACCTCCCAGTGGCGAACCATTTCAACTCCCCCTCCCATTCCTTACACGACATGTCCATCCTGGGCCTCCTGCTGTGCCACAACGATGCCACCCGAAGGTTGCAGGAACAGCAACTCATATTCCACTTGGGAACCCTGCAGCCCAATGGTATCAATGTGGATTTCACCAGCTTCAAAATCTCCCCTCCCCCCCAATGCATCCCAAACCCAGCCCAGCTTGTCCCCGCCTCCCTAGCCTGTTTTTCCTCCCATCCGTCCCCTCCTCCCACCTCAAGCCACACCTCCATTTCCTAACTGCTAACCTCATCCCACTCCCTTGACCTGTCCGTCCTCCCCGGACTGACCTATCCCCTCCTTACCTCCTCCTACCTCTACACTCACCTCTACAGGCTCCATCCCCGCCCCTTTAACTTGTCTGTCTCCTCTCCATCTATCTTCTCCTCTCTGCATCTTTGATCCGCCTCCCCCTCTCTCCCTATTTATTTCAGAATCCTCTCCTCCTCCCCTTTCTCTGATGAAGGGTCTAGGCCCGAAACGTCAGCTTTTGTGCTCCCAAGATGCTGCTTGGCCTGCTGTGTTCATCCAGCTCCACACTTCGTTATCTTGGATTCTCCAGCATCTGTAGCTCCAATTATCTCTTTTGGATTTTATGGGACGCTGTACTCTCAGACTCTCAACTAAAAAGTCGGTTCAGAACCTGCTTTCCAAAGCTGATCACCTGTAACTGTTTTATTTGGGAAGCAAAATTATTTGGCTAAGGACAGGAGTTCTGGCCCCATCTGGGTGGGAAGTCCTGCATAGAGGCAGTAACTAGAGGCAATCTTGAAGAACCGGTTAAGGAGCAGATTTGAGGTAAGTCCAGATATTTGGCAGCATCTGGCTAGTAGACCCCAGCAAGGGTCAGGTCCGTGGCCACAGAGGGAGACAATTAAAAGAGGCCGCTGATGCTTGTAGAAGCTGTCTCAGCTGGGCATTCCTAAAGGCACCTTTCCTTCCCAGCTTGCTGAGCACCAAGTACCACCTTGGGCTGCTCAGCCTCGCCATTCCCTGGTTACAGATAGAATGAAGCTGGCATCTCCTACACTCATTGTAAAATAGAAGTCAGGTCTGGAGGCCCAGCTGGGAAAGCCATGCACTGCATTTTCACAGTCTCCCCCGCCTTCAGATATGCTGACTGCTGGAGAGGGGCATGAAATCCAGCCCTATAATATGTCATTCCCTCCCATCCATCACTCAAAGTGTCAATGTCAGTCATCTGAACTTTCGTCAAGTTGCAACCTCGATATGATTTGTCAAGGAACCTGCTGGTTATCCTGATGCAGCAACTATGGATCTTGTAGCTCTAACGCTGCTTGTGTGATGTTTGTTATGATGCTGAAAGCTGACACTGAAGCCACTCCTATGAGATTTTCCATCTTATTGAAGATGGGTCTCAGAATCCTCCACAGAAAGGGGGCTATTCAGTCCTGCAACCATCAAATTCGAACACAAAACGGTATCTCTGGATGAGTAGTACCATTCTTCACTCCTCAGAGTTTTGGCTATCTGAAACGATATTACGCTCTTGGGTGCTTAACCGGCCTTCATGCTTTCATTGCTGAATTTTTTTTCCTTTTGAAAATGTGGGCATCATGGTACAGGTCACCATCTCTAATTGCTAGAGAGTAGTTGAGAGTTAGTCACGTTGCTGTGGATCTGGAATCGCAAGTAGGTCCACAGTTCCTTTCCTTAAAGGAAAATTAATAAACCAAATTTTTTTTTCTCTTCCCCCTGCCCAACCAAACAACTGGTATCCTTAGGCTCTTGATTTTAATTTTTTTATTGAATTCAAATCCCACCAAATCCAAAGCGAAAGAACTGCGGACGCTGTGGATCAGAAACAAAAGCAAAGTTGCTGGAAAAGCTCAGCAAGTCTGGCAGCATCTGTGAAGGAAAAAAACAGAGTTAATATTTCGGATCCAGTGACCCTCCTCTGAGGAAGGGTCACCGGACCCAAAATGTTAATTCTGCTTTTTCATTCACAATGCTGCCAGACCTGCTGAGATTTTCCAGCAACTTTGTTTTTGTCCCACAAAATCAAATGCTGGTTCTTTGAATAGTGGTCTAGTAAAAATCCTAATAGGCCATCCCCTTTTGCAACAGGTATCAGTCTCGGGAGAGGTGAAGAATTAATGAATGAAGTAAAACCTTTGTGACAGAGCTTATGTGCTACTTCATTTACTCCCCTCTGATCAAAATTGCTAACAACTTACCCTGGTTAGCCTAAACTAGCGAGTTTTGAGAAGATTTGTAGCTCAGGTTGAGGTTCTGGATGTGAGTTTGCTCGCTGAGCTGGAAGGTTCGTTTTCAGACGTTTCGTCACCATTCTAAGTAACATCATCAGTGAGCCTCCGACGAAGCGCTGGTATTATGTCCCACTTTCTATTTATCAGTTTAGTCTAACCTCGTTAGACCTCATTGCTTATGTCTCAGTTAGATTGAAAGCATCAATAAAAGCAAAATCCAATGAACAATCACATTGGACTCAAAAGGTTAACTCTGCTTCCATCTCCACAGATGCTGCCAGATCTGCTGAGTTTCTCCAGCACTTTCTGTTTTTGTGTTAGATTCAAACCATGCTGGCTATTTCAGCTAAATGACGTTTGTTCTAGGCTCAGATGAATGAGAATGAGACTGGCAGGAAATTTGAATGAATCCTGATGTTATTATAATGGACATGGGAATGGGTGTAGCATTGGTTGCAACTTCTGGATTAGGCAGCAAAGGAAATTCCAAGCCCTGAAATATGCAGTAAACCAGTGATTATTGAGAAATTGAGCTGCAGACTGGATTCATGACAGTTGTGCAGAAAATTGTAATAAAGTTCCTGCCACCTCCTGCACTTGTTGGCTGAATGAGAATCTCTTTACATATTGCATCAAGAATTGCATGCTAATCAAATAATTTCAATGCTACCTTCATGCCAGTTGGGGTTTCACAGTTGCAACTATTCACACTTTAAAGACGCATCCAATCTACCATTTGCAGGTGCTAAATTGCGGGAGTTAGAAGTAACTTGAAGGAAAGTTGGACAGATTATGTTACAGCTAGCAATGCTCTGCGGCCCATGTTATTCTCTGCTGAAGTTAAATTGTTCTGGTTTCAACTATAGCAAATCTTGAAAGCAGTTACCTTGTTTTGTATGAAATTGAGTTAAGTTGACAATCAGATTTTCTGGCAGATCCATAGGATTGGACTTCTTCCTCTCAAGTGCCGGATGTCTCACTGTGAGCTCATTTAACTAGTCTGCAGTGCTTTGTTTGGCGAGGAGTGGTGACTGTTTGGGGCCTGCCTGCTGGTTGCCACCTTTTCCTTTTTCTCAACCAGGAAAGTCAAGTTGTTCGGCCACCCCTCCAGTTTGATGTAATTTTTTGCCTGTAGTAATTTCACAAATTTTCGTGTTATCATGCAAAGTAACTTGTCTGGTACTTAAATGCTCCACTTTGATTTGTGCTAATTTATTTGAAGAACAGTGGTTCCAACAAAAGCTGTGTTGAAGACAGCCATGACAGTACCTTTGGTTCTTCAGTTATAAAACTGCAATCACAGAAGTTGAGAGATTTTATGTTGTGGATTTAGCTTATGTTGCCATGGTCACCATTTCAATGTCATTGCTCATGCCAAATGCTCAACAGAAGGCTCCTCAAAATGATTGGTTCAACATTCATTTGTCGGTGATGTTGAGGCAGATTAGATGTGAACAACAATAGCCTTACATTTATGTTGCACGTATGCCATAATAAAATGTTTCAAAATACTTCCCAGGCATGTTATCAAGTGGAAAATCCCTGCAGAGTAGAAGCAGGTCATCTGGCCCATTGAGTCCACACCAACCCTCTGACGAGCATCCCATACCACAATGCCTGCATTTCTCAGCTGCTCATCTTCAGACTGTGGGAGGAAACCCAAGCAGAATGTCCATGGGGAGTTTGCATAACCACCCGAGGGTAGAATTTAGTGCGCTGGGTTTCCAGAAGATCCTGTTGTTCTGAAGATACGTTCCCACTCTGATTGGCTGTTGTTGCCCTCTGATGCTGCTGTTGTCCCATCCCTGGGTATAGCCAATCTGGCTCAGTTGACATTACTGATCCCATCTGATTCCATCTTGGTGTTCTGAGGGACTTCCCACTGTTGGTGAGGAGTGGCGACCAGTTGGCTGAAGTGTCTCCTCTAGACCAGCCCATCTCTAGTCTACACCACTTATGAAAACAGTTCTGTTTGAGCCACCAACATCACTGGGATCCATTTCTCCCCAGATGTACACTTCTAGGCCAAAGTGGTCTCTCTTCTTTGGAATAGCCTCAACCTGAGGTTCCCACCACTCTGACAATCCATCCTTCTTGATTTCACTTTTCTTGTTTGCGTAAACATTTCATCCATTGCTTCCACTGATGCAAACTTCATGAATGCCACCATGGGCCACTTGGAGTGGGCATCCACGATGCTATTAACAACTGTCCGTCTACTGATCCCATAAAATCTGTGTCAATCTGCATGGTTCTTGACGCCATTCACAAGCTTGATGCAATCAAACAGAGTCAACATGGTTTTGTAAAGGAGAAATCATGTTTGACAACTTTGCTAGAATTCATTGAGATGGTAATAAACAGAGGGTATAAATAAAGGGAAACCAGTAGACTTGAATTTCCAGAAGGCATTATATAAGATGCCACTTCAAAGATTATTTCACAATAGACAAGCTAAAAGTCTTGGTAACAACATGTTAGCATGGATTGAGGATTGATTAATACATAGAAGACTGTGTTGGGATTAACACATTTTTTAGTTTGAAAGGACGTAACAGGTGGAATGCCACAAAGATCAGTCCCAGTGCCTCAATTCTTCACCGTCTATTTTAGTAATTTGAAGGAGGGGCTAGAGTGTAATGTAAACAAAAAGAGAAATTGCCAGAAAAGATCAGCAGGTCTGGCAGGATCTGTGGAGAGAAATCAGAGTTAATGCTTCAGGTCCAGTGACCCTGCCTCAGAATAGGAGCCAAAACGATAACTTTGATTTCTGTCCACAGATACCGAGTTTTTCTAGCAATTTGTATTTTAGTTTCTGATTTCCAGCATTTGCAGTTATTTTGGTTTTTATAATGTAACCCAATTTGCTGTTGATAAAAATATAGTTGGGAGTGCATGTTGTAGTGGGGATGTAAGCAATTGCAAGGGGATATAGATAGGTTAAGTAAGGGGGCAAAAACTTGGCAAATAGAGTTTAAACAGGAAATTCTGAGGACATGAACTTTGATAAGGAAAATCCAAATGCAAATTATTATTTAATTGGAGAGACACTCCAAAAAAGGCAGTGTGAGTGAAACACAGAAAGTTAGCATATAGGTGCAGCAAATGGAACTTTGTCTTCAATGCCAGGGGTTTGGAGTTTAAAAGTTGGGTAATATTGTACAGGGTGTTGGTGAGGCTGCGTCTGGAGTAATGTGTACAGTTTTGGTCCTGTTTTTAAGAAACGATGCACTGGCATTGGGGGCAGTTCAAAAGGGATTCATTAGGCTGATTCTTGGGATGAAGGGGTTGGGTTATCAAGAAAGTCTAAACAGATTAGGCCTTCATTCATTACAGATTAGAAAAACGTGAGCTGATCTTATTAATACATGCAAGATTTTGAGAAGGCTTGATAGAGTAGATGTTGAGAAAATGTTTGCACTAGTCGGGGGAATCTTGAAGTAGTGGATGTAGTTACAAATCAAGGGAGCGCTTAATGAAAACTGAGGTGCAAAGAAATTTTTTTCACTCAGAGTAGTGAATGTCTGTAATTCTGTACCTCAGAGATTTGTGGAGGCCAGATCACTAGAAGTATATAAACAGTCGGTGGATAGATTTTTGAAATATCAAGGTGTAAAGGGCCATGAGGAGCTGAGATGAAAGAAGAGTTGAGGCTGGAGCAGATTGCCATGATCTGAGAAAATGGAGGGGCAGGCTTGAGGGGAGAAGGGAAATGAACCACTTTCGCTCCGATTTTTAGGTACTTTAGTGCAGATTTGTGCACCTCTTGGGAGTGCCGGACCTGATTGACCATGGGAGCCGTCAACATGTCAATGAAGGCAGCCAGTATGATCATATGACGCATTGCGCTGTTTCAGCTTCTGGGCAGTGAAAACCATAGTGTCCCACATCCCTGCCCGTAGTTCCCATCCTTCCCTGTGCAAGTGGTTGAAGTCATTGATTGTCATTACCACAGGATCCTCTCCTGCCTGGTGCTGAGCAGTTACCCAACTGCCAGCAATCCTTTGAGTGCCAGTGGCCTTGATCATCTCCTCCTTAGCTAGCAATGTTGCAGTGAGATGTTTGCCAGATTGTGCTCTCATACCTCCTGTGGCAAACATTTCAACTGCACTGTTAGTATCTGAGCTTGTTTGGGGAAGGGGTGATAGTGGAATGTAGCCTTGCTGATGTTTCCTCTGAGACTTTTTCAGTCACATCCTCAGAGGTGGCATGTCAGTAGCCAGCCATTTCACCACAGAGGTTGCGGACATGTTGGCCACAACTGCAAGACAAACCACCGACAAAGTATCGTAGCTTGTGATTAGAAGTGATGTGCAATGGATGATACATTTCTTCTTCGGAAAGGGCCGCAATTCTCTCTCTGCAAGGACTGAGCAGTCAAAAGTTGGACTCTTCTCCACCCGTTGGGGCGCATTTTTCCCTGTTGTTGGTGACTTCACCTTAAATGAGAGAAAGGGAGGGATTTAGTGAGGTTTGGAAAGAAAAGGAACATGCAATGTGGCAAAGATCAGTGGTACGATAGAGGATAGGAAACGTTTTAAGAAACGGCAAAAGATGAGCAAAAAATAGAGAAAAAGAGGGAGAAAATAAACTTTGAGGGTAAGCTTGCAAGTAGTATCAAGACAAACAGCAAAAGCTTCTTCTAATATACAAAAAAGAAGTGAGAAGCCAAAGTACCCCTGGTTTGTTCTGCAGAGGCCCTGTATTGGCTGAATGGCCTCTTTCTGTGCTGTATTAACTCTATGAATCTACTTTCTTGGCAAAAATGAAGACGTCAGACTTTATTTGAGACTGAAACTGTATTGGTACTTTTGGATCTGTAGATTTTTGCAGGCAGTTGACAATTTTTCCCTCGGCTGAATGTTTTCCTTTGACTGAACTAATTCATTGTCCCAACAGTCCTTGAATTCAGCAGCTGGTGGATTTTTTTATAGGAATTATTATCTATGTCACATCATGCTTAATGATTTAATTTTACCAGAAAATGATCCAAGTAGTATGTCATATGGTGTCAAAACATGAATTTTAATGTGTAAGGGTGCTAACCTTCTTTTCCCAGAACATCAGTGGTGAGAGGGGTGCATTTCAGCTGTTGAAGCACAGATGTGTACTTTTTGAAAAAATATGCTCATGGACGTGAAAGATACTGACAAGGTCACATTTACTGCTTATTCCTGGCTGCCCTGTGAATTTTAAGGAGTTTTCTCAAGTGGGGAGGTGTGCCAAGTGAATGAGTAGGCAGCACAGATGGCGTGGAGGGTGGTACTGTAGCTTGAACTGGGTGAGAATGAGTGGCGGAAGACGTTACAGACAATAGTGAGAATGGTAAAGTGTGAACAGGAGGTGGATACAGTAGCAGAGATAGAGTGAATATATGTACCAGACAGAACCAAAGGACCATAAACTTACACAAGTGGAGTGGAGGAGGGCATTAACTTTCTTTCTACACCGCAGTACATTCCTCCTGGTGGCTAAGACTGAACTGACTTGAATGGCAGCCCCAAATGAGCTGGCATGATCTGGGCTCATAGCCTATCCTACTGGTTCTGGGTAGAGCATATACCAATCTTCCCAGCAGGGCCACCAGGCCTCTGCCTGCATAAGAAGGCACCAAATTTCTTTCCTCTGCTATCTGTCCCAGGCAAACATCATGATCCCCATGTGGGGCACCTTAAAACAGACTTTTGGCATCCTTGTGGTCCTCCGCCGACGTATCGGGGAGACCAAGTGGAGGCTTAGAGACCGCCTTGTGGAACACCTACGCTCGGTATGCAACAAATGACTGCACCTCCCAGTCGCAAACCACTTTAACTCCCCCTCCCATTCCTCAGACGGCATGTCCATCCTGGGCCTTCTCCAGTGCCACAACGATGCCACCTGAAGGTTGCAGGAACAGCACCTCATATTTTGCTTGGGAGCCCTGCAGCCCAATTGTATCAATGTGGACTTCACAAGCTTCAAAATCTCCCTGCCCCCGAATGCATCCCAAAACCAGCCCAGCTCTTCCTGCGCCCATAACCTGTCCGTCCCTTCTCCCACCTATCCACTCCTTCCATCTCAACCCCCACCCTGACCTCCTCCCTACCAGCCTTATCCCCGGCTCCTTGATCTGTCTGTCTTCTCTGGACTGGCCAACCCCCACCCTAACTCACCACCTACACTCACCTTTACTGGCTCCATCCCTGCCTCCTTGACCTGTCCTTCTCCTCTCCACCTATCTGCTCCTTTAGCCATCCGCCATCCGCCTCCCCCTTTCTCCCCATTTATTTTGGAATCTCCTTGCCCTCCCCCATTTCTGAAGAAGGGTCCAGATCTGAAACGTCAGCTTTCCTGATCCTCTGATGCTGCTTGACCTGCTGTATTTATCTGGATTTATACGTTGTTATCTCAGATTCTCCAGCATTGGCAGTTCCTACTATCTCTGAAACTTACAGGATTGAAGATTTTGTTGAATGTAGAGTTAATATGGTAGTGGCCACTAAAATAAATTTTCTTTTTAACACCAAAATGCAATAAAATGTTAGAATGTTTGGTAAAAATATCTTAAAAATTTCACACCCATTTCTCTCATTTCCGAAATTCTAAAATGATATCTCAGAACTAACAACTGCAAGATTGGAGAACATTTTAAAATGGAAGAATGAAGTCCCAAATTCAGGACAATTGGTCAGAATTGCAATTGACGTGGAAAAATGGAATAATACTGAGCAGAAGAGGAGCCTGGCTCAATTCAGGATTATAAAGAATCACAAACTGCAGTCCTGTCAATTAATTATGGGTCTCGAACATATCAGTTCTGAGAACCATAAATGTGTCACAGTTTGTAAATGCTGGAGTAGTTACAATTCAATATTGTCTGCTATCAAGGACACCTCTGACTGTTGCAACAACTGATTGCCAATAGGCTTCATCTCAGGCTAACTGAGGAGGTGTTGCTCATCACTCTAAATCCTCAAAGTACGTGAGTAGTTTTCATTTGCAATGCAGTTTGCATCGTCTGGAAGTTGCTGACAAACGCATCTCATCACCATGAGATGACAACAGGAATATATATGGATAGTATAAAAATTTTAATAGTTATGACTTGGGTATGACTTTTGACAAATCCCTCTGGCTATTCTTTTGTTAGCTTTTCCATTAGTTTTGTTCTGAATCACTTTAAAATTTAGTTATTGCAATTGCAATTTTTTAATAATTATGAATTGATGGTAAGCTGCCAATAAGCAGCATGGATGGAAGACAAGTCACATTATTGGTCGCTCTGATTTTTTGACACATGTACTCCCCCCCAGCCCTTGGAATGTTTGTTCTCCTTGGGTAGCTGATTTTATATTTTTTTCCATAATATTGAAGATATTTTGCCATTTTGTTAGAACTGAGTGAAAGTGTTTATTTATTTATTCCAACTATCATGTTCACTAGGAAGGTGCTTTTCTAGAATTTATAATAGTGTAGCTAAATAAGGAACAGGTGAGTTTTCCTTATAATAACATCTGTTTTTAGATTTAGCAAATTCCAATCTATAACGAGTCATACACCGAAGAGGCCATAGTTTGAGATTATGTAAGAATGCACATCAAACAAGGCTCTCTGGTGCATGCATGATGTGGAAAAAAAGTTGTTGAGGTGACAGACCAACAGGCTGTAGATTTGTCCTTCTCTCAGCTTTTGGTATAAACATTCCAGTTACTGCAGGGAAAATGATTCAGCACATAAAATTAAGCATTTTGAAGGGGGTAACACACTGTGAAGACCCAATGTATTTTGAGGGATTCTGGATGCACTCCCCCAACAATTTTAATTTTTGACACTCCTTTTATTATGCTTTCTAGCTCCTAGTCATACCAGTCTGAAAACGCCCCATCTCTTCTGATCTTAAAAGCTAAGCAGACTCAGGCTTGGTTAGGAACAGATTACTGCAGATGCTGGAATTTGTATTGAAAACAACAAATGTTGGAGATCACAGCAGGTCAGACAGCATCCATGGAGGGAGAGCAGGCTAATGTTTTGAAGATAACTCTTCATCAGAGCTGAAGTGGTGTGCATGGGACAGTGTTTATTTTGGGGGGAATAGTGGATGCAGGGTGCTGATGGAGAAAAGATGTTGACAGTTCAGATTAAGTGATCAGAATGTGAGAATGGCATTACAATGATGCTTCTCCTGCCAGACTTGAAGGGACAGATAGCTCCCACTGGGACGGGGAGGGGGAGAGAAGGCATGATAATAAGGTAAAAGAAAGGAAGGCATAGAACTGTCTGACCTTTTAAGTCTGGGAGACACATCATTGTTGTGCTATTCTCACGTTTGGATCAGTTGATCTGAACTATCAATATCTTTTCTCCATCAGCATCCTGCACCCACTACCTCCTACCCCTCCAGTATATATGCTGTCCCTTCCACACTTGATTTCAGCTCTTTTGAAGAGTCATCTAATCTCGAAATGTTATGCTTGTTCTATCTCCATGGATGCTGCCTGACCCGCTGTAATCACCAACATTTGTTGTTTTCAAGCCTGGTCAGTACTTGAATGAGAGATTGCCTGGGAATACCAGGTGCAGTAGGCTACAGGCCCCTCTTGTGGTACAGTGGTAATGTCCCTACCCCTGGACAAGGATGCCTAGGTTCAAGTCCCACCTGTTCCTGAGATGTGTAAATAACGTCTTTGAACAGAATGATTAAAAAAAAGCTAATTTTAAAACCTCTCCAGTGTAATTTGTTGCATTGTGTTTATCCTTTCAAGGACAGGAAGTCCTGTCTCACAGAACTGCCAGTCAACCAGAGGCTGATAGTACTTCAATACTGGCAGTGTCACTGTGAGCTGTGGTTGCTGTTGATTATGCTCTCAAGGTCATGTGGTGTAGGCAAGGGACTTCCAAGGTTTTGATCCACTGATCCAGTATACTTGGGGAAGCAGGCTAAACAATGGGGGTGTGGGCTGGGTTTTAAGGGACTGGGGGAGAGAGGAGATTTTGGAGGCAGACCCCCACTGGACCTGAAAGGCTGTTGAGGAAGCATTCTGTTCGTCCACTGTTGAGTAGGCCTCAACCCACTAGTAAAATTGTGGTTGGGGTGAGAGATATGAGAGTAGGTAACATGCCCCTCCCCTCACCATCAAACCCACCAATGAAGGAGAAATAAACGCAGCCAGTGTAACTCAGTAAGGAATATAGAAACTTATCGATTAAGGAGATAAATTTTTGTTTGCTCTGTTCACAAAAGTACCAAATACCCTGTAGAATGCATAATGATTCCAAACCATAGCAAAGTTCCCCGCATTGTTTGTGATCCATTGTAAGTGTGATAATTCATGCACAAGTGACCACCAAATCTCACCAATATTTCATGTACAAATTATGTTGATCCCCAGATACAACCTTTGCTGTTCTTTAGGTACGTGTAAGGAATGTAAAGTAACGTTGTTTGTTTCTTAATGACGGCATCTTGTTATTTGTCCTGTGATAATGGGAACTGCAGATGCTGGGGAATCCAAGACAACAAAGTGTGAAGCTGGATGACACGGCAGGCCAAGCAGCAGTCCTCCCCATTTGTAGGAAGTATTTGAGATTGATATCACGTGAATAATTTTTGATTGCTGTGTTAGATGCATTTATAGGAATGGAAGAGATGCATAGGCCCAGATTTTGCAGGCCCAGTAATAGTGAATGCTGAGACATTTAGCACTATTGCAAGCCTAAATAGCACTTCCAAAGATCAAAGACACACTGAAAGCCTAAACTGCCTCAATGGACTCCAGACAAGTCTCTGATTATGATTCAGCTAGATCTTCTCAGGGCAGTACCATAAGTGCAGGAATAAGGGGTAATTGTCCAAGACTTGGACAGATTTTTATATTAGAGAATGTACAAAATTTCCTGATGAGTGGATCAGTCCATATCTATAGATATGATAGGTTTTAACAGATTTTGTAAAAAAAATGCTTTGCATACCTTTGACAAAGACTTCATTGAATCTGTACGGACTGTAATTCAAAATGCTCATTATTTCACTTCACACACCAGAAAATTCAATTTCTGGGGAATGCAGTTTTTTGCACGTGCGTCTCTTGTGGTGCACTTGATGGAATGGACTTTGAGCTGTACTCATGGAAGAAAGGGGCCTGCAACTTAACAGAGAGGTTGTTCAACATAACTTAGCAGGCCCTTCCAATTTGGGATACATGCTGCTGTGAAGCTACCCGTGTAGAATTCCATGTTGTTGCTATTTTGAGGTACTCCAAAGCCTTTTTTCCTTTTATTTATATAGGCAGTATTAAATGTCAGTAACAAATGACCTTCCATACAAGCAACTTGCTTGGTGAATGCGAGAAAGAGGGACAAAACATTTTACTGTCTCACCATTAAGAAAATGCAATTTTACCACCACCAATAACAGTTTTTACTTTTTTTAAAATCAAGTGTGGCTTACATTTTACATCAGAGATGTTTGTCAAATCTTTATACTATTTTTGGTAGTTCTAAAGTTTGGAACACAGTAGAAAGACAGTTGTGTATTGGTCATGGTATGGAACTAATGATTGAATTTCCAGTCTGATATTCTGTGGGCCTGGGTTTGATTGTCACAGTGGCGTATGGTGAAATCTGAATTCAACAAAATTGCTAAGTCAAAGGCTAGCCTAAAGGTAACCGTGTGACCACCACTGAGGGCTGTATAAATTTATCTGGTTTATTGATGTCCTTATAAGGAAGGAATTCTCTCATCTTTACCTGGTTGCATAGGAAATTGGTGAGGCCTCTTCTGGAATACAGTGTCCAGTTCTGGTCACTCAGTTATAGGAAGCATATTATCAAGCTGGAGAGAGTTTAGAAGAGATTTACCAGGATGTTGCTGGGTGTGGAAGGTTTGAGTTATAAAGAAAGGCTGAATAGGCTGGGACTATTTTACTGGAGATAGGAAGTTGAGAGGCAACCTGATAGAAGTTTACAAAATAATGGGAGGTATAGATAGAGTTAATGGTAGCTGCCTTTTCTCTAGGATGGGGGATTTCAAGACGACAGGTCACAGTTTTAAGGTGAGAAGAGAAAGATTAAAAAAAAACATGAGGGGAAAACTTTTATGCAGAGGGTGATTCACCTGTAGAAGGAACTTCTTGAGGAAGTGGTGGATGCAGGTACAATTGCAATATTTAAAAGACATTTGGATTGATACATGAATAGGAAAGGTTGAAGGGATATGGGCCAGGAGCAGGCAAGTGGGACTAGTTTAGTTTGGGGTGATGTTCAGCATAGACTGGTTGGACTGAAGGGTCTGTTTCCATGCCGTATGACTCTGTGGTCTGGCCTACATGTGGCTCGAGGCCCACAACAATGTGATTGACTCTAAACTGCCCTCTTCTGGGCAACTAGGGATGTGACGCCAAGGTCTGATAGATGTACCAGAAAAAAAAACTGTTGCAGGGTTCTGTTAAGGAATATTTAAAAAAAAGCTTTCTTCTGTAGCTTTAGTGCCTTGCACAGCAGCCTCAAAGAACTAAAACAATTGATGAGTCCCTGGGAGTCCTGTGTTTTTTTATTTGAAAATTCCAAATTGTCATAATGATGTGTGCAATATGTGTTTCTGTGAATCGTGAGCAGCATAAACAGTGATGACTCAAACTAGCCCATTTATTAAAGATGCATTTGGTTGGAATCTTCCAAGTATGTAGTGCAAATCAGATTAGCTTTAGGAAACAAAATATAATTAAAGATTCTACTTTTTTAAAGTATAAAGTTAGATTAATAAGAGGATATAATTAGACCAAACTGGCAAAGCTGTAAAGACCTGAGGAGAAAATAAATTATGAGTCATGATGAAAATTTCTGGGCAGCCAAAGTTTTTAAAGTTTTTGACAGTATTTAAAATCATTAGAAATGATCCCCTTGTCTTTGCTCTGAAAACTGGCATCAGGAGGCAAATCTTCAACACATAGGTTTGGAATTTTATGCCACTGTTTGGTTTGGAACAGAGGTGAGTCAGAAAAAGAAAATAGTGCGTCTGACCCAAATTGCCATCACTAAACGATTTTGAATATCATGCGTAAGGGCCCAGAAAGAGCAGTCCCCACTGACCAACTCCACTATCAAAATTTTGACAGAGTTGAGCAGGCTTCTCAAGACAGTGTGGTCCATACCAGCTCAGTGCAGTCATGAACCAGGTGGGATCTGTACTCTGGAGCCAGGGATTCTTTAACAGTTAAATCCAAGAGGTGTTGCCAACTTCGCAGTTTCACAATACGTAAGTTATTTATGTTTTTATTATCCATTTTGGACCCAATTTTAGGTCCAACTTATCATTTTCTGTAGAATCCTATGAACTTTTAATTTTCTGATCTACCTGCCATGTGGGACACCTTCTAAAGCCTTGCTAAAGTCTATGAAGCCTACATTAAAATGTATTACACTCAGCAACCCTCCTTGTCACTCCTTTAAAAATTAGAAACTTTCCTGGAGAGTTACAACAGAAAGATTAGAAAAACTACTGACCATTTTCTTGTCTATTTCAGTATGCCGACCTTATTCAAGTTAAAGATTGGTATTTTCTCTTGAACACTGACTCTAAGTGCTGTTTGTATGACTCTCCCAGTATATTTCTGCATGTTCACAGCAGTTTCACTAGTAACTATGTACTACAGAGTATTAATCAGATCTGTTTGTTACTAGATTACAGCTGCCTTTGCTGCTAGTGCTCAGTTTTTCATATTAGTGCAATGGTTTCTGCAAGTTCTCCCCACCATTGCTTTCTTCTTTCTCAAGCTTCCTGCTGTATTTACTGGGCATCTAAATAGTTTCCCTGTCAACGTGTCATTTGGCTACAAGCTCGAGGTTTGTTACTTCATGGTTTCAGTACTTGGAGACCTCTTGCTGTTGAATTTTCTAACCCTGTGCATGTCAACAATGAACTCAAAATATTCCAAAGTCCAACAGGTATTGGAAGTGCTGCGGAACATTTGGAGAGAATAGTAATAAACCAACTGCCACAAGGTAACAAAATAACATTTTAGTATTTGTATGTAAGCAGTAAACAATGTCTTAAAGTTTCATCATCAGTTGAGTTTAATGTTGACCTTTTAACCACTAAAGCATTGTCATCGGTTTAGTTTAATGCTGGTCTTTATAGATGACTTGCTGGTTCCTGAGGGAGTTGAGGAGTGTGACCTGACTGCAATGTTAGCTGATAATCATTCTGTAAGAACTGATGTGATCTGGGGGACAGATATTGAATGAATTTGTAGTGTGGTAGTGGACAGTCCAGAGCCCTGAAAACTTTTAAGGTGTCCATAGTTACCAGCGATGCCCAGTGAGGTCCCTTGATTTATGTGATAATCCTCCAGATCCCTTCCCCAAAGAATTCACTAATTTGTAGAATAAACATTGAAGTTTGCCTCATTCCCATCTGACCATACTCACTGAGTGTCAGATAGTTGATCAACTATGTCAAGTTTTTTGGGCCTAGTACAGTTTTGAAATTCATGACATTGCCCTGTTGGAAAAGCTAATTATAGAGAATAGTCATGCTTTAGTGAACGTTCAGTAATGCTGAATTGACATTCTCTTCAGCACAATCACACAAACAGACTGCTTGTCAGGAGGGAGTCTGTCTGGGGAGGTTGGAGGGAGGTGTGGCATCTTGCTGTACAGCACAACAAGTCATCAATCTAATTCTTACAGCACATGTCAGCTGCCTGTGCAACAAACATACAGGACATTTATTCAACCAAATGATCATGTCAGAAAGTCCTCAGTCCAGTCAAGGGTGAGGGGCAGTGGTACACTTTTGGTCATAAAGGGATAATGCAGGAACAGGATATTGATTGTGGATGATCAGCCATGATCATAATGAATGGTGGTGCTGGCTCAAAGGGCCGAACGGCCTACTCCTGCACCTATTGTCTATTGTCTATTGGTCAGAGGTTCCTGCTACCATCAGTTACAGGTAGAGTCCACACTCAGTCCAGGGGCTTAGCAATGTCAGTCGTCATGGTTGCTCCTAGTCCAGGGATCCGTCTGATTATGGCTTGGGAAGTGGGCAATGGTAATTCATGTTGGGCTACCACCAGCATCCAGGGGAATCACCTATTGTCAATCGGGGATGTACCAATACCGTGGACAGTGATCAGGGGTCGTGCCAGTTAAGCGAACAGCATTGGAGACATCGTAGGGACAGAGAGGTAGAAGGTGTTGGTTATACGCAGAGGGGGAGTGCAGAGAAGCAGGTTGAGCACCATTGGAATTTTGGGGACAGGAAGGTCATTAAGAAGCAAATTTCAATGTTTGTGTCTCCTTACTTGGGGAGGGATGTGTGGAAATGAGCTGTCAGGGCTGTTCAAGCTAGAGGTGGACACAGCTACTCTGGTGGTGTGAGTTTAAAGGTGTCCATCCACCACAAGCTGCGTTCCCTGCCATCATTTCCCGCTCTATAGATGTGAAGTGCAATTAGAAAATTGGGTGGCACAATGCTTATTGTCAGATTGAGGGTTGGAAGTGCAGGATCCATGTCTTCAGGATGATAGGATATTGGTAGAGTAAATAGGTGACGCAAGTCTTTGCAATCACTCATTGTTCATTTGTAAAGCAGACAGAATGAACATGTTGAGGGTTCAACTGTTGGCCAAAGGTTAATTGTATTATATCACTGGAGCTTGCAGGCTAAGCACTGGCAATTCAATGATGCTGAACTTAGCAGACTGACTTAAGAACAAGCCAGTGTTGGCCAAAATAGAACCATGGAATCTGCAAATTCCAGGGCACTGTGGGAGGTGGACGCCATCGCTTCATCATCTATCATGTAAGTTTTACGATGCTCTGTGCTAAATGCAATGGAAAGTTAATGGATTGATGTGGGCCAGGGATGGGAATGGGATTGGAATGCAGCAGACACTCCCTTTTGATGGAATGTGTTGATTAAATTGGTGCCCATACAGATGCTGAAGCTGAATGAATGATGGCTCTCATTATTGGGATGCAGTGTGTCTCACAGTGTGTAGGGGCGTGTGCTCAGCCCTCATCTGCAGTGTACGCTACTATTGACTCCCATTGCCCCTAATAACTTCTTTCACACTGCTCTTCCCAATATAAGCCATCTCTTTTCATCAACCGTGGCAGGTGGTCATTGCTGGCTGGGTCAGTGTTTATTGCCTGGCCCTAGTTGCCCTGAGAAGGTGCTGGTGAGCTACCCTCTTGAACTATTGCAGTCCATGCGCTACGTATAGAGGCACAATGCCACTTCGGAGGGAACTCCAGCAACAGTGAAGGAATGGTGATATGTTTCCTAGACAGGATGGTGAATAGCTTGGAGGGGAACTTGCAGGTGGGGTGTTCTCATGCACTTGCTGCCTTTCTCATGAAAATGGTCATGGGCTTGTAAGTTGCAACCTTAGGATCTTTGGATGAATTTCTGCAGTACATCTTGTAGATGGTACACACAGCTGCTACTGGCTGTCGATGGTGGAGGGGGTGAATGCTTGTGCGTGTGGTGCCAATCAAGTGGGCTGTTTTGTCTTGAATGGTGCCAAGGTTCTTAAGTGTTGTCGGAGCTACACTCATTCAGACAAGTGAGGAGTTATTACATCATTCTCCTGACTTGTGTCCTGTGGATGATCGACAGGCTTTGGGGAGTCAGGATTTGAGTTACTCACTGCAGTATTCCCAGCTTCTGATGTGGTCTTTTACCATTATATTTATGTGGTCAGTCAGTTGAGTTTCTGGTCAGTGATAACTGCAGAATGTTGATAGTGAGGGATTCAGTGATGTTGGCATCATTGAATATCAAGGGTCAGTGAGTGGGTTGTCTCTTATTGGTGACGGTCATTGTCTGGGATTTGTGTGTTGCGAATGTTACTTGCCACTTGTCAGCCCAAGCCTGGATATTGTCATGATCTGGTTACATTTGAACATGGACTTCTTCAGTATCTGAGGAGTTGTGGATGGTGCTGAATTGTGTGATCATTGGCGAATAATTTCAATTCTGACCTTATATTGGAGAGAAAGTCATTGATGAAGCAGCTTAAGATGAGCCTAGAGCACAGTTGACACTTCCACTGAGCATCTTGCTCCCAGCTGCTGGTGGAATGTGAATCACTGTGGCTGCCTTCTAATGAAGACAAAACTGTGGATGGAGAAGGAGCGGGGCTGACACCAAGCCCAGGAGCAGCACCAGGCTGCCCAAGAGGATAAGGAGTACCTTGCTCAGTGAGAGGTTGCGTTTACAGAACTCCTCTGAATATGCAGGGTCCCCAGGGAGGCCTGACTCCATTTCTTGGGAATGAATGACGCTCAGTGGTGAAGCAGGTTCTGTATGCCCCAAGACACTGAGACAGAACCATCTCAGATGCTGGAGTCATCTACAATACCCCCACTGAAGAGTATCCCTCCAAGACCCTCCCCTTACCCTCTTCTTGTAACCCCGTATTCCCCATGGTTAATGCACTGAATCTACACATCCCTGAACACTATGAACAATTTAGCATGGCCAATCCACCTAACCTGCACATCTGTGGACTGTCGGAGGAAACCGGAGCATTCTGAGGAAACCCACGCAGACACGGGGGGAATGTGCAATCACCATACAGGCGGTAGCCCAAGGATGGAATCAAACCCAGATCTCTGGTGCTGTGACAGCAGTGCTAACCACTGAGCCACCACTCTGCCAGGTTCCAGGAGTGGGAGGCCATCCTCTACCAGTGACAGTGAAGGTGATATCTACTTTCAACTCTCATATGACTAGCTCCTTCCCAGGAGTGATCGGTGGCCTGATGGGATTTCCCATTTGTGCACCCATAATACAGTAAGTCATCTGTACAAGACCACAACAGGTTATTCCACTTCCTGACAATGAAGTCAGTGCTGCAGCTCAAACAATAGAACATAGTTGGCTTTCCCAGGCACATGGCACTGAATGGTTTGTATCACAACACTATGGAATTCATTAATAGGAAAAGGTTCCATTCCATTCATGCCCAGATGATCTTCCTGGAGATGGGTGCCCACTAGCCTGGCAACTGCCCCAGCCCCTCCGTTCTCATGTACCTGGTGAGTTTGAGAGCCCACGTTCCTTACAGGGCCTCTTACTAGGGGACAAGACTACCTAGTACGACCATGGCTCATGACACCATTGTGCAGCCCCCTGACTGATGTACAGCTTCCAGCAGGCTGTGGTGGAGCAGGCGATGGGATTGCTGAAGATGTGGTTTTGTTGCTTGGAGCAGTCTGGTGGCTGTGGAGGTTCTCTCCAGTATAATCTGGACAAGGTATGCTGCCTTTTTCTGGTGTGTTGTGCTCTGTACAACTCAAGAAGACAATGAGGTGCTGTGCTGGATACTGAGGAGCTGAGAGAATAGGAGAGGCGTTACAAAAAGAAGAACAGAGACATTGGCAGGGAGGAAGCTCTCCTTGTCTCTAACTGAGATCAGCTGCATCAAGGCAGACAGGAGTTGACTGACACCCACTTCCAGTCGATGGGAGCCGGATGCAGCAGACCATCATGCACTATGGAATAGTCATGATACCAGCATTTGGTGTACACTGTGGGGATGAACTGCAGCTTCTATTAGATTTGTTTGCGTTCACTTTTGCTGCTGTAAGTCAAAACTCCTGTTTGGTACTGTCTGAATATTTGCTTGTCTGTGATGTTCCCCAACTGGGCAAGACAAGTTGAAGGCCTCCATTGGGCATTTGGGACTGAGCAATAATAATCCAGAGAGGGTGCTCAATTGGGATGGAACTAAAGGCAAGTAAACTGTGTGACCTGGTGGTTCAATAGTGATAGAAGGTGTACAGTAGAAGAAGTGTCAGCATGTTGGCTACCTGCTGTATGGCATTACAGCTGTTGTGCCATTCCACTACTGGTAAGAGGCAATGCTGGATTGTCAATGCTTGCCTGGGTGCTCTGAGACCTTTTAAACTTGGTGCAGATTCAAGGGACGCTGATCATTTGATGGCTATCTGATGAGTGGTGAGTTGTTCTGGATACAACGCAGGGTAAGATTGGATTAGAACTCAATGAGAGGGGTAGAGGAGGTAGTCAGTGAGGTATTAAGTAAGGTACGGTGAGAAATCCTGAGAGACAACATGAAATCCCTAGAAAAAAATTAGATTTAACTCACACTTAGCCAAACAATCATAAGATTCTGTTCAATGGCTCACACAGACATTAAAGATGTGTGTATACTTGGATGTGATTGGCATCGGATCTAGAATGATAGAAGCAAGCTGTGGAATCAGGGAGTACAGGTATAACAAGAATCCTTGCCTTATTTGGGAATGGGGGGTTAGAGGGGGAAACGTGAAAGATTGAAGAGTTAATTAGCAAAAGCAAGAAATAGATACCAGCACAACTATCAACCTACTAAGCAGTGCTTTGAGTTCTCCTCTTACTTTCTCTCTGCTTTCTTTGCACACCATCTCTCCACTGGTGATTCATACAGTTCCTCATGTAGCAGTTACCTTCAGAATGGAACAGGATTTGAACAAATTTAAAATGAACATGGAAAAGGAACATAAATTGCTGGCAAAGATCAACAGGTCTGGCAGCATCGATGAGAAGGAAACAGAGTTAATGTTCGCTGGTTTTGAGAAGATTTGTAGCTCAGGTTGAGTTTCTGGATGTGAGTTTGCTTGCTGAGCTGGAAGGTTAGTTTAAGGACGTTTCATCACCTTTTTTTTATTTGAAAAAACACACTTTATTCATAGAATGTACAAGATAATAAAACATTTATACACCTACCCAGTCATGCAAGCCGCTCCGGGTTACCCAGGGGGTACGTACGCCAACTAAAGGAAAAAAACAAAACAAAGAAAAAAAAACACTGCAAAGAAAATACCCCGGCAGTCATCACTCCGCACAGTCCCTGTTGGCCCCCTGACCAGTTCGGGAAGGCGCCAGCTGGGCCCAGTTACCAGATAGGGCCCTTTTTTCTATTCTGGACGTGGGGTTTCATACCGCGGTCTTTCCCCACCGCGCCTTGGCGGCGGCTGCCCCAAGCTTTAGCGCGTCCCTCAGCACGTAGTCCTGGACCTTGGAGTGTGCCAGCCTGCAACACTCGGTCGAGGTCAGTTCTTTCAGCTGGCAGACCAGCAAGTTGCGGGCAGACCAAAGAGCGTCTTTCACCGCATTGATGTTGATGTTGGTCTCGGTGTGCGTCCCGGGAAACAGCCCGTAGAGCACGGAGTCCCGTGTCACGGAGCTGCTCGGGACGAACCTCAACAAATACCACTGCATCCCCCTCCAGACCTCCTGCGCATAGGCACACTCCAGAAGGAGGTGATCGACAGTCTCGTACCCCTCGCAGCCACCTCGAGGGCAGCGTGCGGTGGCGCAGAGATTCCAGGCATGCATAACAGATCTCACTGGCAGATCCCCTCTCACTGCCAGCCAAGCAATGTCCTTGTGCTTGTTTGAAAGTTCTGGCGATGACGCGTTCTGCCAAATGACTTTGGCAGTCTGCGTGGGGAACCACACGACGGGATCCACCCTCTCCTTTTCCCGAAGGGTCTCGAGGATACTACGTGCTGACCACTGCCTGACGGCCTTGTGGTCAAAGGTGTTTCCTTTCAAAAATTTCTCCACGAAGGACAGGTGGTATGGGACAGTCCAACTACTCGGAGCGTTCCGCGGCAACGAGGCCAGGTCCATCCTTCGCAACACCGGGGACAGGTAGAACCTCAGTAAGCAGTGACACTTGGTGTTTGCGTACTGAGGATCTACGCACGGCTTGATGCAGCCGCACACAAAGGTAGCTGTCAGGGCGAGGGTGGCGTTTGGTACGCCCTTTCCCCCATTTTCCAGGTCTTTGTACATGGCGTCCCTGCGGATGAGATCCATCCTCGACCCCCAAATGAAGTGGAAGGTGGCCCGGGTGACCGCAGCGGCGCAGCTCCAGGGAATAGGCCAGACCTGTGCCACACACGACAGTACCGAAAGCCCCTCGCACCTGACAACCAGGTTCTTACCCATGATGGAGAGGGACCGGAGCATCCACCTGCCCAGCTTCTGCCTCAGTTTGGTGATATGCTCCTCCCAAGTCTTAGTGCATGCCCCAGCTCCACCGAATCAAACACCCAGCACCTTCAGGTTGTCTGTCCTGACGGTGAAGGGGATGAAGGAGCGGTCGTCTCAGTTCCCGAAGAACATGGCCTTGCTCTTACCCCTATTGACTTTGGCACCCAAGGCTAGTTCAAACTGGCCGCAGATGTCCAACAGCCTACTCACGGACCGACGATCGGTGCAGAAGACGGCGACATCGTCCATGTACAGGGAGGTCTTGACCTGAAGGCCTCGGCTGCCTGTGATAGTCACGCCCTTCAGGCTCACGTCCTTCCTGATGGATGCGGCGAAGGGGTCCACCCAGAAAACGAACAAGGCAGGAGAGAGCGGGCAGCCCTGCCTGACTCCAGATCTGACGGAAAACTGTCTGATTCCCACCCATTGATCGAGACTGCGCTAATGATGTTGGTGTAGAGCAGCTGGATCCAATTGTGGATGCCCTCCCCGAACATAGAACATAGAACATAGAACATAGAACAGTACAGCACAGAACAGGCCCTTCAGCCCACAATGTTGTGCCGACCATTGATCCTCATGTATGCACCCTCAAATTTCTGTGACCATATACATGTCCAGCAGTCTCTTAAATGACCCCAATGACCTTGCTTCCACAACTGCTGCTGGCAATGCATTCCATGCTCTCACAACTCTCTGCGTAAAGAACCTGCCTCTGACATCCCCTCTATACTTTCCACCAACCAGCTTCAAACTATGACCCCTCGTGCTAGCCATTTCTACCCTGGGAAATAGTCTCTGGCTATCAACTCTATCTATGCCTCTCATTATCTTGTATACCTCAATTAGGTCCCCTCTCCTCCTCCTTTCCTCCAATGAAAAGAGACCGAGCTCAGTCAACCTCTCTTCATAAGATAAGCCCTCCAGTCCAGGCAGCATCCTGGTAAACCTCCTCTGAACCCTCTCCAAAGCATCCACATCTTTCCTATAATAGGGCGCCCAGAACTGGACGCAGTATTCCAAGTGCGGTCTAACCAAAGTTTTATAGAGCTGCAACAAGATCTCACGACTCTTAAACTCAATCCCCCTGTTAATGAAAGCCAAAACACCATATGCTTTCTTAACAACCCTGTCCACTTGGGTGGCCATTTTAAGGGATCTATGTATCTGCACACCAAGATCCCTCTGTTCCTCCACGCTGCCAAGAATCTTATCCTTAATCCTGTACTCAGCTTTCAAATTCGACCTTCCAAAATGCATAACCTCGTATTTATCCAGGTTGAACTCCATCTGCCACCTCTCAGCCCATCTCTGCATCCTGTCAATGTCCCGCTGCAGCCTACAACAGCCCTCTACACTGTAAACGACACCTCCGACCTTTGTGTCGTCTGCAAACTTGCTGACCCATCCTTCAATTCCCTCGTCCAAGTCATTAATAAAAATTACAAACAGTAGAGGCCCAAGGACAGAGCCCTGTGGAACTCCACTCACCACTGAAACCCAATTTGGAGAGGACGTCCCTCATGTAAGCATGAGAGACCCTGTCGAAGGCTTTCTCCTAGTCCAGGCTGATGAGGCAGGTGTCCACCCGCCTGTCCTGCACGTAGGCGATCGTATCCCTGATGTGCACGAGGCTCTCAGCGATCTTCCTGCCCAGCACAGCACAGGTTTGGTCAGGGTGAATCACCGACTCCAAGACAGACCTGACCCAGTTGGCTATGACCTTGGCCAGGATTTTGTAGTCCACGTTCAATAGTGAAATGGGACACCAATTCTTAATTTCTTCCCACTCCCCCTTCCTCTTGTAAATGAGGGTGATGATGCCCTTCCTCATGGACTTGGGCATTTCGCCTGCCCGAAGCGCACTATTGTACACCTCCAGCAGGTCCTGGCCGACCAGGTCCTACAGAGCGGAATACAGCTTGACTGGTAAGCTGTCGCTCCCGGGAGTCCTATTCCTCTCTAAGGACTTGAGGGCTTTGGTCAGCTCATCCAGGGATATCGGCTGGTCCAGCCACTCCCTCGTGCTGTCGTCTAAGATCTCCATGATAGACAACAGGAATGACTCAGAAGCTGTGCTGTCCGTGGACTTCGCGTCGTACAGTCCAGCAGAGAAGGATCAGCTGATCCTCAAAATGTCGGGCCGAGACGACGTCACCGAGCCGTCGTCCTCCTTCAGCCGGCTAAGCACAGAGCTCTCTTTGTGCACCTTCTGAAGGAAGAAACGCGAGTACGTCTTGTCCTGCTCCACGGAGCGGATCGTGGATCGGATGATTATCCTGGAAGCCTCCGTGGCAAAGAGCAAGGCTTGCTGGTCCCTCACCTCGCGAGGTCCTCTGTGACATCGACCCCCATCGACTGCAGAAGGAGCAGGTTCTGCATCCTTTTCTGGAGTCGTGACAGCTTTCCCCTCCTCTCTCTCGCCTTCTGAACACCCTTGAGGACAAAGAACCTCTTGATGTTCTCCTTCACTGTCTCCCACCAGTCGCCCGGAGACTCAAAGAGGGGTTTCACGGTTCTCCAACCGGCGTACTCCGTCTTGAGCACCTCGACGTTCTCTGGGGTCAACAGAGTCATGTTGAGCTTCCACGTCTCCTTGCCGGCCGGCTGGTTGTCCTGTAAGTGAAAGTCGGCCAACAGGACGCAGTGGTCAGAGAAGAACACCGGCTCGACGCTGCTGGACCTGACCGAGAACGCTCGCAACACAAACAGGAAGTTTATCCTTGAGCAGATAGACCCGCCTGGCCACGACCAGGTGTATCTCCGCTGGGCTCCGTCTCCAGGGGTGCTGAAGATGTCGAGCAGCTTGGCATCCTTCACTGTGCCCATCAGGAATCTGGACGTGACGTCCAGTTTACTCCCCCCACCTGCTGTCCCCATGCCGGATCTTCCATCTGCATCGATGATGCAGTTGAAGTCTCCGTCTAGGATGACTGGCCTGGACGTAGCCAGCAGGGGTGGAAGCCGCTGCAGGACGGCCAACCGCTCACTCCGTACCACTGGGGTGTACACGTTGATCAGCCTCAGGGGAGCGTTCCTGTAGGTGACGTCAGCCACTAGGAGGCGCCCCCCACCACCTCCTGAACTTGAGAGATGGTGAAGTTGCGCCCCCGCAGCAGAATAGCCAGGCCTGAGGATCGACAGTCGTTACCCCCCGACCAGATCGAAGGCCCACAGGTCCAGGCACCCGGCCATTTCCCGTACCTGCTGAGGTGCGGTATCCCGCACTCCTGCAGAAACAGGAGGTCCGCCTTGACGGTGGTCAGGTAGGCCAACGTGGACACACATCATGCAGTGGACTTGATGCTGCGCACATTAATGCTCGCAATTCGTACCCCCATTGTGGGCAGTGACCACAGTACCCTCCCCAAGTCCAAGGTCCAGCCCCTCCATCTGTCCCTTCATGCCATTGCCCGGGCTAACTGCTGGACACTCTCCGTGCTCAGGAAACCGTCCGTGCTGCCTTCCAGGTCACATCACACCGTTGGGAGTATGGAGACTGGAGAGTCCGACTCTGGGTCCGGTTGGGGGCACGTTGTTTCCTGCTTCCCGCCTGCAGGTTCCAGGGGGCCCTCCAGGGCCCCAGTGGCATGTGACTAGGTGTCGGAGGGAACCTCAGGCACCTCCCATCCCCTGGAAGCAGGGTGCTGCTTTCCTTCTCAGTTGAAGTCTTCAGCTGCCATTTTGGGCAGGCCTCCTCTGAATCCCCCTCGTCAGAGGAGCTCTTATAGCCCCCCTGTAGCTACCACTTCCCGCCTGATGGTTGCGGTTCCTGGGCCCTCTGGCACACCTTCCACCTCACCTTCTGGACCGTCGTACACTTCCCTGGGTCACCTGTCACCTCCTCCATCAACTCCAGGATTTTGGGGGGGAGCGGAGCCTGCAGGGGCGCTTTGCTGGCCTCAGGTCCGTACTGTGGGGCTGCGCCCTCCTGCACGACCTGGCCCTCCTGCACATTAGCGGGGTCCTTGCAGGGGCCTGGTGCCTTCCTCTCCTCCCGGAGGGCTTGCCCTGCATTGCCCCTGCCGGCGAGTCGGGCGTAGGTGGACCCCGCTGCGGGCATGCCCTATAGAGGTGGCCCGCTTCCCCGCAAAGGTTGCAGCTTCTCTCTTGTGGACAATCCTTTGCAAGGTGTCCCTCCTCCCTGCAGTTCCTGCAGATGGTGGCTTTGCAGTCGGCCACCACGTGACCTGACCTACCACAGGCATGGCAGACTTTAGGTTGCCCTGTGTAGGTCAGGTAGACCTTGCTCCCATCGATCGCGAAGCTGGATGGTGGGTGTACGATGTTCCCGTCCGCGCCCATCCTCAGCATCATCCTGACCTGTCTCTTACTGGTCCAGATCCTGAAGGGGCCCATGATGTCAGTTAGGTCCCCTTCCACCTTCACGTACCTTCCGAGGAAGGTCAGGACGTCAACTGCTGGCACATGCGGGTTGTACATGTGTACAGTCACCATACGGCTCCTCTGCGCTGGCATCACAAACAGTGGGACAGCGGTCAATACAGAGAGGGGGCCCTCACCTCCTTTCTCCTTGAAAACCTCCAGGAAGCGCTCGCAAAGCTTGGCACTCCTGAAGGTCACATCGTAAAAACCTCCTCCGGGGAAATCCTGCAGGCAGTAAATGTCCGCAGCAGCAAACCCACAACAGTCCAACAGGACCCTCTTCACGAAGAAGGTGCGGTCCACAGGTGCACCTCCATCCACCTTCACGGAAACATGGATGGTGTTCCGGACCCCCTGACCCGGGGCACGAGCACTTGCCGCAGCCATCGTTGCAGGTTGGCTGCTCCCCTGAACCAGCGTTAGGCCGAAGCCAGCATTAAGATCCACTGGTTGCAAGGGTGCACAGCCAACCCGATGTCTACCTTCCAGCTCCAACACAGCCACGCTCTCCTCTTCTCGGTCCACCAAAGAGTGGGTCTTTATTTTGTTCCGGATGTAAGCTAGTTTACTGAGCTGGGAGGTTCGTTCGCAGACAATCCGTCACCATTCTAGGTAACATCAACAGTGAGCCTCCGGTGAAGCGCTGGTGTTATCTCCCGCTTTCTATTTATCTGTTTAGGTTTCTGCAGGATGGACCCAAGGCCAGCAAAGCGCCCCTGCAGGCTCCGCTCTCCCCCAACAACCTGGATTCGATGGAGGAGGCGACAGGTGACTCAGGGGAGTGGACGACGGCCTAGAAGGCGAGGAGGAAGGCGCGCCAGAGGGCTCCCAGCTCCGCAAACATCAGGCAGGAAGAGGCAGCTACAGGGGGGCTATTAGAGCCCCTCTGATGAGGGGGATTCGGAGGAGGCCCGCCCAATGCAGAAGCTGAAGACTTCCACTGAGAAGGAAAGCAGCACCCCACTTCCAGGGGACAGGAGGTGCCTGAGGTTCCCTTCCACGTGGCCTCACTAGCCACGTGCCACTGGGGGCCTGGATGGCCCCCTGGAACTTGCAGGCAGGAAGCAGGAAACAATGTGCCCCCAACATGACCCAGAGCCGGACTCTACTGCCTCCGTACCCCCGACGGGGGGATGCCACCCGGAAGGCAGCATGGACGGTTTCCTGAGCACGGAGAGTGTCCAGCAGTTAGCCCGGACAATGGGCATGAAGGGACAGATGGAGGGGCTGGACCTTGGACTCGGGGAGGGTACTGCGGTCACTGCCCACAATGGGGGTACGAATTGCGAGCGTTAATGTGCGCAGCATCAAGTCCACTGCAAGATGTGTGTCCACGTTGGCCTACCTGACCACCGTCAAGGCAGACCTCCTGTTTCTGCAGCAATGTGGGATACCGCACCTCAGCAGGTACGGGAAATGGTCGGGTGCCTGGACCTGTGGGCCTTCGATCTGGTCGGGGGGTAACGACTGTCGCTCCTCGGGCCTGGCTATTCTGCTGCGGGGGCGCAACTTCACCATCTCTCAAGTTCAGGAGGTGGTGGGGGGGCGCCTCCTAGTGGCTGACATCACCTACAGGAATGCTCCCCTGAGGCTGATCAACGTGTACGCCCCAGCGGTACGGAGTGAGCGGTTGGACGTCCTGCAGCGGCTTCCACCCCTGCTGTCTACGTCCAGGCCGGTCTTCCTAGGCGGTGACTTCAACTGCATCATCGATGCAGATGGACGATCCGGCATGGGGACAGCAGGTGGGGGGAGTCAACTGGACGTCACGTCCAGATTCCTGATGGGCACAGTGAAGGATACCAAGCTGCTCGACGTCTTCAGCACCCCTGCAGACGGAGCCCAGCGGAGATACACCTGGTCGTGGCCAGACGGATCTATCCGCTCAAGGATAGACTTCCTGTTTGTGTCACGGGCATTCTCGGTCAGGTCCAGCAGCATCGAGCCGGTGTTCTTCTCTGACCACTGCGTCCTGTTGGCTGACTGTCACTTACAGGACGACCAGCCGGCCGGCAAGGGGACGTGGAAGCTCAACACGACTCTGGACCCCAGAGAACGTCGAGGAGCTTAAGAGGGAATACGCCGGTTGGAGAGCCGTAAAACCCCTCTTTGAGTCTCCGGGCGACTGGTGGGAGACAGTGAAGGAGAACATCAAGAGGTTCTTTGTCCTCAAGGGTGTTCGGAAGGCGAGAGAGAGGTGGGGAAAGCAGTCGCGACTCCAGAAAAGGATGCAGAACCTGCTCGTTCTGCAGTTGATGGGGTTTGATGTCACGGAGGACCTCGCGAGGTGAGGGACCAGCAAGCCTCGCTCTTTGCCACGGAGGCCTCCAGGATAATCTTCCGGTCCACGATCCGCTCCGTGGAGCAGGACAAGCCGTGCTCGCGTTTCTTCTTTCAGAAGGTGCACAAAGAGAGCTCTGTGCTTAGCCAGCTGAAGGAGGACGACGGCTCGGTGACGTCGTCTCGGCCCGACATTTTGAGGATTAGCAGATCCTTCTATGCCGGACTGTACGACGCGAAGCCCACGGACATCACGGCCTCTGAGTCGTTCCTGTCGTCTATCACGGAGGTCTTAGACGACGGCACGAGGGAGTGGCTGGACCAGCCGATATCCCTGGACGAGCTGACCAAAGCCCTCGAGTCCTTTTGAGAGGAATATGACTCCCGGGAGCGACGGCTTACCGGTCGAGCTGTATTCCGCTCTGTAGGACCTGGTTGGCCAGGACCTGCTGGAGGTGTACAATAGTGTGCTTCGGGCAGGCGAAATGTGCAAGTCCATGAGGAAGGGCATCATCACCCTCATTTACAAGAGGAAGGGGGAGAGGGAAGAAATTAAGAATTGGCGTCCCATTTCACTATTGAACGTGAACTACAAAATCCTGGCCAAGGTCATAGCCAACCGGAGATGATTAAACGTGAGGCTGGATGAACACAGCAGGCCCAGCAGCATCTCAGGAGCACAAAAGCTGATGTTTCGGGCCGAGATCCTCTCTGATGAAGGGTCTGGTCCCGAAACGTCAGCTTTTGTGCTTCTGAGATGCTGCTGGGCCTGCTGTGTTCATCCAGCCTCACATTTTATTATCTTGGATTCTCCAGCATCTGCAGTTCCCATTATCACTCATAGCCAACCGGGTCAGGTCTGTCCTGGATTCGGTGATTCACCCTGACAAAACCTGTGCTGTGCCGGGCAGGAAGATCGCTGAGAGCCTCGCGCTCATCAGGGATACGATCGCCTACGTACAGGACAGGCGGGTGCACACCTGCCTCGTCAGCCTGGACCAGGAGAAGGCCTTCGACAGGGTCTCTCATGCTTACATGAGGGACGTCCTCTCCAAATTGGGGTTCGGGGAGGGCATCCGCAATTTGATCTGGCTGCTCTACACCAACATCGTTAGCGCAGTCTCGATCAACGGGTGGGAATCAGACAGTTTTCCTGTCAGATCTGGAGTCAGGCAGGGCTGCCCGCTTTCTCCTGCCTTGTTCGTGTGCTGTGTGGAGCCCTTCGCCGCATCCATCAGGAAGGATGTGAGCCTGAAGGGCGTGACTATCCCAGGCAGCCGAGGCCTTCAGGTCAAGACCTCCCTGTACATGGACGATGTCGTCGTCTTCTGCACCGATCGTCGGTCGGTGAGTAGGCTGTTGGACATCTGCGGCCAGTTTGAACTGGCCTCGGATGCCAAAGTCAATAGGGGTAAGAGCGAGGTCACGTTCTTCGGGAGCTGGGACGACCGCTCCTTCATCCCCTTCACCGTCAGGACAGACTACCTGAAGGTGCTGGGTGTTTCATTCGGTGGAGCTGGGTCATGCACTAAGACTTGGAAGGAGCATATCACCAAACTGAGGCGGAAGCTGGGCAGGCGGATGCTCTGGTCCATCTCCATTCCGGGAAAGAACCTGGTTGTCAGGTGCGAGGGGCTTTCGGTACTGTTGTATGTGGCACAGGCTTGGCCAAATCCCCGGAGCTGTGCCGCCGCAGTCACTCGGGCCATCTTCCACTTCATTTGGGGGTCGAGGATGGACCGGATCCGCAGGGACACCATGTACAAAGACCTGGAAGATGGGGGAAAGGGCGTACAAAACGCCACCCTTGCCCTGATGGCTACCTTTGTGTGCGGCTGCATCAAGCTGTGCGTAGATCCTCAGTACGAAAACACCAAGTGTCACTACTTACTGAGGTTCTACCTGTCCCCAGTGTTGCGAAGGATGGGCCCGGCCTTTTTCCCACAGAACGTTTCGAGTAGTTGGACCCTCCCGTACCACCTGTCCTTCGTGGAGAAATTTTTGAAAGGAAACACCTTTGACCACAAGGCCGTCAGGCAGTGGTCAGCATGTAGTTTTCTCGAGACCCTTCGGGAAAAGGAGAGGGTGGATCCCGTCGTGTGGTTCCCCATGCAGACTGCCAAAGTCGTTTGACAGAATGCCTCATCGCCAGAACTTTCAAACAAGCACAAGGACATTTCTTGGCTGGCAGTGAGAGGGGCTCTGCCAGTGAGATCCTTCGTGCATGCCCGGAATCTCTGCGCCACCGCACGTTGCCCTCGAGGTGGCTGCCGGGGGTCGAGACTGTCAATCACCTCCTTCTAGAGTGTGCCTATGCGCAGGAGGTCAGGAGGGGGATGCAGTGGTATTTGTCGAGGTTCATCCCGAGTAGCTCCGTGACACGGGACTCCGTGCTGTACGGGCTGTTTCCCGGGACGCACACTGAGACCAACATCAACTGCGCCTGGAGGACCGTCAATGCGGTGAAAGACGCTCTTTGGTCTGCCCGCAACTTGCTGGTCTGCCAGCTGAAAGAACTGACCCCGACCGAGTGTTGCAGGCTGGCGCACTCCAAGGTCCAGGACTATGTGCTGAGGGACGCGCTAAAGCTTGGGGCAGCCGCCGCCAAGGCGCAGTGGGGAAAGGCCGCGGTATGAAACCCCTCATCCAGAATAGAAAAACGGGCCCTATCTGGTAACTGGGCCCAGCTGGCGCCTTCCCCAACTGGTCAGGGGGCCAACGGGGACTGTGCGGGGTGACGACTGCCGGGGTATTTTCTTTGCATTTGCTCTTTTTGTTTGTTTTGTTTTTTCCTTTAGTTGGCGTACGTACCCCCTGGGTAACCCGGAGCGGCTTGCATGACTGGGTAGGTGTATAAATGTTTTATTATTTTGTACATTCTATGAATAAAGTATATTTTTCAAATAAAAAAAAGGTGATGAAACGTCCTTAAACTAACCTTCCAGCTCAGCGAGCAAACTCACATCCAGAGTTAATGTTTCAAGTCTGATGACTCTTGATCAGAACTGTTAGCAGCTTGTTAACGGTCGGATAGGTGAAAATGAAGTCCAGAGAAAGAGAGATATTAAGGGGGTCGGTAAATGAATGGATTATGGACAGAAGGCCAGGACAGATGAGAAGCTGAATAAGTGAGAAAGAAACTGGAAGCTTGTGTACTTTTTTTAAGGACTGAATATTGATATTCTGCAACGCAGTTGGCCAGTTTGCATTTTGTTTCCCCGGTGTAGAGGAGACCACATTGTGAGCACCGAATACAGTAGACTAGATTGAGTGAGGTACAGGTAATTCGTTGCTTCACTTTGAAGGGACGTGTTGTGAGGAGGGAGGAAGTAAATGGGCAGCTGTTTCACCTTCTGTGATCGTAGAGGAAGGCATCGGGAGGGTGTAGGGAGGTATTGGGAATGGTGGAGGAGTGTCCCAGAGGGAACGGTTTCTGCATAATGCTGACAAGAGAGGGGAAGGGAATATGTGTCCGGTCATGGCATCCCATTGGAGGTGATAGATATGGCAGCAAACAATTAGATGCAGAGGCTAGTGGGGTGGAAAGTGAGTACCGGGGAGCCCTATTGTTGCGGGAAGCACGAGAAGGGGTGAGGGCAGAAATGTGGGAGATGGGTTGAACATAGCTAAGGGCACTGTTAAACAGGATAGCAGGGAATCCTCCATTGAGGAAAAATACTTCTGAGGCTGCCCTGTGGAAGGTGGCATCATCAGAATAAACACATTGGAGACAGAGAAAGTGAGAGAAGGGGATGGAATCTACACAGGAAGCAGGGTGTGAGGACTTATAGTCAAGGTAACTGTGGAAGTTGGTGTGTTTGCTATACATATCGGTGGCTAGCCTATACCCAGAAATGAGAACAGAGAGGTCAAGGAAGGGAAGGGAGAAGCCAGACATAGACCAGGTGAAGGTGAAGGCAGGTTGGAAATGGGAAGCGAAATTGATAAACTTTTCCAATTCCGCTTGGTAGAGGGAGGCAGCCCTGATAATGTTATTGATGCATCAGGGAAAGAGTTATGGATGGGGGCTGGAGTTCAACTGGAACAGAGAGGGAAACATAACTACAGCCCACACAGGTACTCACGGCCGCACGTTTGACCTGAAGAAAGTGGAAGGAGTTAAAGGAGAAGTTGTTCAAAGTGAGGATGAGCTCAGCCAGGTGGAAGAGGGTGGTGATGGATGGGAAGGAGTGGAGAGCCCATAGATCATTTTGATGTGGAATGGACATGTAGAGGGATTGCAGATCCATGGTGAATAGAAGGCGGCTGGAGCCTGCAAACTGGGAATTCTGAAACTGATGGAAAGCAATTACCGATGTAGGTCAGGAAGGCCTTCCAAGGGAAGGAAAAATCAAATCAAGGGAGGAAGAAATAAGTTCCATGGGTCATGAGCATTTAGAAACAATGAGTCTCTTTTTGAGGATTTTGGAGAGAAAGTAAAAGTGGGCTGTACACAGTTAGGGAACTATGTTGGGGAGAGCCACAAAAGAGCTGCGGTTGATGAAGTTGTGGACACAATGGCCTGATGTTTGATGGTGGGGTCATGGTCCAGGGGAAGATCGGAGGAGGTACCTGAGAGCTGGTGCTCAGCCTCTGCAAGGTAGAAGTCAGTACGCCAGACTGCAACAGAACCACCCTTATCGGCAGGCTTAATAACAAAGTAAGGGTTGGATCTGAGAACATGGAGAGCAGTCAGTTCAGAGGGAGATAGGTTTGAATAGGTGAGGGGGTCAGAGAGTTTAAGGTGAATGATTTTGTGCGACTGCTCTCAATGAACAAACTGAGTGCAGGCAAAAGGACAGAGGAAGGGGTCCAGATGGAGAGAGAGTCTTGGAGGTGGGTGAAGGGATCTGTGGGACCAGGAGAGGAATCCTTTCCAAAGAAACAGTCACAGGGGGGAGGTTGTGGAAGAACAGATCAACACCATTTTGTGCCTGAAATTCATTGAGGTGGGGGTGCAGAGGGATAAAACTAAGACCTTTTACTGTGTGCAAAATGTTTAATAACGTAAAAAGCAGAGGGTCTGAAGAGAAAATCGTCCCTTTACAAAATCATTCTTAATATTCTATTGCATAGCATGTACTTAATTGTTATCCCTGCATGTCGTACGCAATGAATACTGTTACACTTCTGACAAGCTGCATCTGCTGGTTGTATAAACAGTGGTGTGATATAGAGAAACATTTCTTTTCTCTATTCTAACGCCTTGTGGCATATGAAGCAGGCAAAGCTTCCAAAGCTAGCTTTTCCTGGAACTGGTCACTAACCTATCAGTAAGGCCTACAGTTTGAGGTGAGCCATTCCCCATCAAGAAAGGCCAACCTATTCACGCCTGCAGTTGGTGGATTGGAAGGATTTACCACTGAATAATCAACCTGTTTGGCCACACGATGGTGCAGAAGGTGCTTCGGTACTTGAACCTATAACTTTGCTGACCTCCACTATGCCACACGAACTCCAGTGATAGACTAACCATTGCAAGGTTAACATTGCAGGGTTTGACTGCTGCTGTGAAGTTTTGTTAACATTGAGTAGATTCCGGGAGTTGAGCAGCACTTATCACTCACCAAAACGAGGGTCTAGTGAGGAAATGGAACTTTCAATCCTTGGCTTTACAACTGCCAACCAAGTTATCATCTTGATGCTAGGACACCAGTATCTAGAGCAAGTAAGAGTGAATCAAGAAAGAAATTGCAATGAGATTGACAGACCGGTGCAGTCATAGGGACAGTGAGTGTGAGTTATTTTGAACTATCATTATCTACGTCTGGATGTCACTATTGGATAATTATGGTGCCATCTTCCCCTACTCTGAAAACTTCTGGAAATGTTATTGATGCTAATGCCCTCCTGTGGTCTTTTGAAGCGGGTGTGGGGCCAGAGATGCCAGTGTTTCAGTGGCTATCTGCCATGTAGCGAGCTCTACTGTGCTCAATAATGTGCGGTTGGAATCAAATGTGATGGGTGACATGGGGTGGGATAAATAAATAATGAGGCAAGTTTGGTAAAAGAAAACACTGAGGAAATATGCTAGGCTGTGTGGCAAAAAACCCTCTAAAAAACTTGATGAAATTCAAACTTAGCCACAAAAGATTCAGCCCCAAGACACTATTGAGGAATTCATTTAAGACAGTGGCAAACGTGGGGGTGGGTGCATAATTATGATTTCTTCTGAAGGAGATCTCACAAAGAGACTAATCAAGTTGATAATCATCTATACACTGATTAAGGCCTCCAAGCAAGATCTTCTGGGCAAGAAAAGGAGCCATACCATGAGGCCATGCTTGTAGTTGGACGCCAGCCTCAAGTCATAGCGATAGACCAACATCAACTACCTGCTTTAGGTGTAGATAGCACTAATACTGTGGTCAGCAAGTGCACAAAACCAGCAAGCCGTGTCCCTGTGCGGTTTCTTGTGCCTAACCAAATGTTATCTGATGTTTCTTCACATTCACAAAGCATGTGGCACCAAATTCTGTTGGGCACACTCAGAGAAAATCTAGTTACAAAAGCCAAGCCAGATCCCTAAGCAAGACACATGTGAGCAACATGAAATTACCACACCAGCAAAGTAGCAGCAAGGGCCATCTTGGAAATGTGCACAACAGCAGCACAGCTAACAAAGCCAAAGCAAATTCCACAAGACCAAACTTTTCTTTTGTCAACTTCATACGTCTATGGTATATGAAAACCAATGGTGACAATTTAATCACTGTCAATTGTTGTAAAAAAAAATCTGTCTGATCCATGAATGTTCTTTAGGGAAGGGCATCCAGTGCCCATACCTGGTCTGCCTTACAGGTGACTCCAGACCCACAATAATGTGGTTGATTCTTAACAGTGCTCTTTATGATCAGCTATGGGAAACAAGCACTGACCTAGCCAATGATGCAGAGATTCTATGAACAAATAATGAGAAAACTACAGGCATGAGAGGATTTTCTGGTCATTGACATTGTGTCTGGAGAAGGCAATTTGACACTCCCTCAGAATCAAAATCAACACAGGAGCTAATGGCAAGACTTTACTATCATACATCCTAAATTACTCATATCCTAGCAAGAGACTGTCACACAGTACACAATAGATCATCAAATATGCACTGGGGCACAATCACATGGCAGTGCCAATGTGCAAGTTTATCTAGGAGCCCTGAAATCTTCTACTTATTAAGTATCAATGTCCACCAGCAGCATGACTAACTGTCTGCTCGATATCAGTGTAACGAGATCTGAACACAGCCACTGCTGTAGAACAAGTCGGACATGATAAAAATTAAATAATTCAACAATCTCCTAGATGGATTTGACATGATTGGCAGTCTTAAGGATTATATAATATTGCATCTCAAGGATGATGCAACCTCATTTGTTGAACTGAAAAAGTGTAGCGTGGACGTTCAGATGAAGGGCTAACCATCCCCAGTGCAACTTATGTTTCAAAAGTAAGTGCCCAGAAACTGATTGTCCAACCATTCTGAGACAAAGGACATTCCTGTTCGATGACAGAGGAGAATGACGGAGATGCGCAATGAGTGATCAAGTAGAGACTTACCACAAGTGTGCACTAGGTAAAGAATGTAAGTCAGAAATCCAGCCTCAAAAAGATGGATACAAGCAAAGCATTCAAAATATGCAACCAGCATAGATCATGCAAAGTAAAGTAATTACTGATCACTCACACACACACACACACACACACACACACACACACACACACACACACACACACACACACACACACACACACACACACACACACACACACACACACACACAGTGATGATGCTACTGAAAGCAACCAGCAACAAAAATGACAAATTATCAGTCAACAGCAACCAAGAACAACATGGACATCATGAAAGGAGGGTACAACCATCAGATCAGGATGAGTTGTCAAACAACAAAATGTTATGTTGAAGTTTGAATTGCTAAACTTGTTTATGCTATCTTTACCCATTGATATAGTTATTGAATTAACCACATGTGTCCGTATCCAATCATGCATATCTGTTTGGAATTTCTTTATTCTTTGGAAAAATGGGGATTTTATGTTATGTTTCACAGCTAGTATGCATTAGCTCTTTAAAAAGCATAAGCCTGCTACCATCACTGGTTGTGACTTGATAGTTCAAAGATCTTCTTCTCCAACTTGCTCGGGCTGCATGCAACGTGATACACTGAGGGAAATGTGCTACAGTTTGGAACCAAATTGCTCAGTACTAAATAAGGCACAGCAATGCCTATGATTGCACCATATTTGTTAAAGAATAAGGCACTGTAATAAAATGTCTACTGAATCTTTCACTATGACATTACCCATAACTAATCCTCAAGTTATGGGAGCTAACGTACGTATTGCCTCATTGGACATAAATACTCTGTCGAAGGCACATTGCCCATTACTGTATTGACAGCAGATTGCAAAGGCAGAACACATCAAGAATCCTCGAAGCTTTAATCAGTCAAATGCAACCTGATGTCAAAGGCCATCACTCTCACCTCACCTCTGGAATTCAGCTCTTTTTTCCATGTTTGAACCACGGCAATAATGATGTCAGGAGCTCAGTGGGCCTAATAGAACCCAAGCTGAATATCACTGAGCAAGTTATTTCTTTGCAAGTGTAGCTTAATGACACGGTTGATGACCCATTCCATCACTTGTCTGATGTTGGACAGCAATCAGCCAGGTTGGCTTGTCCTGTTTTTTGAATACAGGTCATACCTGGACAATTTTACTCTTAGCCCTGTCTATTGCATATTACTTCCATTATTTAGCAGCGATTAGTCCTGTGTTGTAGCTTCACCAGGTTAACACTTCATATGTAGGTGTGCCTGGTTTTACCCCTGGCCTTCTATTCTACACTCGTCATCAAAACAAGTTTGATCTCCTGGCTTGATGGTAATGGTAGAGAAGGGGATATACTCCTCCATTCAGTAAAGTCATGGCTGAAAATTTACTTCAGTCCTCCTTTCCTACACTTTCCCCATATCCCTTTATGTTATCATTATTAAGGATCTGACAATCTGAACTTTAAAAATACTCAATGACTGAGCCTCCACAGTCCATTGGGGTAGAGAATTCCAAACATTTATAATATGATGATTTTAAAAAAATCCTCATGTGAGTCCTAAATGCTTCTCATGCATTTTGAACTTGTGCCTCTGGGTTCTGGAACACTCCACAACAACCCCCCCCCCCCCACCACCGCACCCCCCCCACCCTCCCCCACACTGCAGAGAAACGTCTTACTGTCATCTCCCTTGCATATCCCTTTAAGAATTTTGCAAGTTTCAATGAAATCTTCTGTCATTCCTTGAAACTATAGAGGATATAAGCCCAGGTTTCTTAATCATAGCACAGTTCCACCATCCCAGGATTGTGTCTACTAAACCTCTGTTGCATTCATTCAATGGGAATAATATCTTCCCTGAGATAAACGTGCTAAAACTACACACTGTACATCAGGTGCAGTCTAAACAAATTCCAACACAATTGAAACATGACTTCGCTACTCTCCTACTTAAATCATCTTGCAATATTCACTAATATTCCATTAGCCTTCCTAATTGCTTGGTGTTCTTACATTTTTGTCTTCAGTACCTTATTGATGAAGACATTCAGTTTCCCTTGCACAACTTCTAACCTCTTACTTTCAAATTAATACAGTACATATATTCCTACCAACATGATAACTCATACTTTTCCATGTTGTATTACATCTGACTGTTCTTGCCAAATAACTGAGTCTGTCCAGACCCTCTTGAAGCTCACAACTTACATAATTTATTCTAGCACTATTTATGAGGCTAACAAGTCTGAAGTTCCCTGTTTTCTCATTCCTACCTTTCTTAGCTAGTGGGCTGACATTTGCTACCCTCAAAATTGCAGGAACCATTCAAGAATGGTTCAGACTTTGTAAGATGATCACCAAAGCATCGGCTATCTCCATAAAGTCTACAGCAAACAAAATTGGACAGAGTGTTTGGAAAGGATTTGGAATCAAACTTCAAACACATGTACAAATGAATGACAATGAGAAGAGGGACACTTAATACAGGACTGAAGGTGTTATATCTGAATGCATGCAGTATACAAAATAAAGTAAATGAGCTTGTGGCGCAGGTTGAAATTGTCAGGTATGATGTGGTGGGCATCATGGAGACATGGCTACGAGGGGATCATAACCGGGAGGTAATAATCCAAGGATATATATCCTACCAAAAAGACAGACAGGTGGGCAGAGGTGGGTGTTGCCTTATTAGAAAGAAATGAAATTAAACCAGTAGCAAGAAACAATGTAGGGTCAGATGATGTAGAATCTATGTGGGCAGAGTTGACAAACCTCAAAGGTAAAAGAAACCGTAATGGGAGTTATGTACAGGCCTCTAAATAGTAGTCAGGATTTGGGGCACAAGATACACCAGGAGATAGAAAATGTATGTAAGAAAGGCAAGGTTTCAGTGATCATGGGGGATTTCAATATGCAGGTGGACTGGGAAAATCAGGTTGGTAGTGGATCATAAGAAAAGGAATCTGTGGAATGTCTATGAGATGGCTTTTTGGAGAAACTTGTGTTGGATCCCACTAGGGAACAGGCAATTCTGGATTTAGTGTTGTGTAATGAGGCAGACTTGATTAGGGAGCTCAAGGTGAAGGAACCCTCAGGAGGCAGGGGCCATAATATGATAGAATTTACTCTACAAGTTGAAAGGGAGAAGGTAGAATCAGATGTAATTGAATAAAGGCAACCACAGAGGCATGAGGGAGGAGCTGACCAGAATTGACTGGGAGAGGACCCTAGCAGGAAAGACAGTGGAATGGCAATGGCAGGAGTTTCTGGGAGTAATTCAGGAGATGCAGCAAAAATCCATCCTTAGGAAAAAGAAGTATGGTAGGGAGGGTGAGGCAATCATGGCTGACAAGGTAAGTTAGGGACAGCATAAAAGTAAAAGAGAAAGCATATAATGCAGTGATGGGGCAGTGAGAAGCCAGAGGATTGGGAAGTCTACGAAGACAAAAAGTGGACAACGAGAAAGAAACAAGGAGGGAGAAGATTAAATATGAATGTAAGCTAGCCAGTAATATAAAAGAAGATTGCAGGAGTTTCTTTAGATATATAAATGTCAAAAGAAAGGCAAAAGTTGACATTGGGCCACTGGACAATGATAGAGAAAGTGCTAAAAAATAACTGAAAGTTCTGAAGGTGGATAAATAACCTGGACCAGATGGACTACACCCCAGCATTCTGAGGGAGTTAGCTGAAGAGATAGTGAAGGTGTTGGTGGTGATCTTTCAGGAATCATTGGAGTCAAGGAGAGTTCCAGAGGACTGCAAAATCACCAATGTAACCCCCATTTAAGAAGAGAGTTAGGCAAAAGATGGGAAATTACAGACCAATCATCCTGACCTCAATCACTGGTTAGATTTTGGAGGCTATTGTGGAGGATGAGATTTCTGAATACTTGGAAGTACATAGTAAAATAGAGTGAAGTCAGCATGGCTTCATCAAGTGGAAGTCATGCCTGACAAATCTGATAAAATTCGTTGAAGAGGTAACTAGCAGGTTATACCAAGGAGAGCCAATGGATGTTTACTACCTGGACTTCCACAAGATCTTTGACAAGGTTCCGCACAGGAGGATGCTGAGTAAAATAGGGGTGTTATATGCAAGGTGCTAGCATGGATAGAAGATTGGCTGTCTGGCAGAAAGCAGAGAGTGGGGTTAAAAGGGTCTTTCTCAGGATGGCAGCTGGTGACAAGTGGTATTCCACAAGGGTTAGTGTTAGGACCACAAATGTTTCCTTTATGCGTTAATGATCTAGTCAAAAGAACTGAGGGCATTCTTACTGAGTTTGCAGATGATACAAACCTATGTGGAGAGACAGGTATTATTGAGGAGACAGGGATAATGCAGAAGGATTTAGACAGGTTAGGAGAGTGGACAAAGAAGTGGTAGATGGAATATAATGTGAGAATGTGTGAGGTCATGCACTTTGGTAGGAAGAATAGAGGCATGGACTATTTTCTAAATGGGGAGAAAATTCAGAAATCTGAAGTCTAAAGGGACTTTGGAGTTCTAGTCCAAGTTCTCTTAAGGTAAACTTGCAGGTTGAATTGGTAGTTAGGATGGCAAATGCAATGTTGGCATTTATTTTGAGAGGGCTAGAATATAAAAGCAGGGATGTATTTCTGACACTTTATAAAGCTCTTGTCAGACCATGTTTAGATTATTGTAAGCAATTTTGGGCCCCATATCTCAGGAAGGATGTACTGTCCCTGGAGCAGGTGCAGAGGAGATTCATGAAAATTCCAGGAATGAAAGGTTTAACATTGAGGAACGTTTCAGAACTCTTGGTCTTTACTTGATGGAGTTAGAAGAATGAGGAGGGACCCAGGTGAAACTTAATGAACACTGAAAGGCCTGGAAAGTGTGGATGTTGGGAAGATGTTTCCATTGGTAGGAGAAACTAGGATCGAGCGTACAGCCTTAGAGTAAAAAGAAGACCCTTTAGAACAGAGAAAAGAAGAAATTTCTTCAACCAGACAGTGGTGAATCTATGGAATTCATTGGCGCAGAAGGCTGTAGAGGCCAAGTCATTGAGTATTCTGGTTCTATGTCTTATGGTGTTATGGTCTCATAAATACATCCTTTTACATTCTGCAATGTTGAATATCAGGCCCTGGGGACACATCAACCTTCAGGCCCATTAATTTCTTCCACAAAACTCTCTTATTCATAATAATTTTCTTCAATCCCTTATTCTACCTAATTCCTGGGAGTTTTCATGTGTCTTCTTCAGTGAAGAGAGACATAAAGCGATCATTTGTCTTCTTGGCTATTTCTCTGTTCCTGATTATAAATTCTCCCGACTCTGCCTGTAATGCATATTTTTCTTGGCTAAATATTTCATTTTTATATATGCCTTTAGGAGTTCTTACAGCCAATGTAAGGTTTTTTTTGCTGGTTTACATTCAAATTCTATTCTCCTTTCAAAGAATAAATCAGTTTTTTTCAGTTTTCCTTTACTATGTTTAAATATTTTTCAAATCCTCAGATTTTCCACAATTTCTGGCAACTTTATAGACCCCTTCATTTAAATTTACACAATTCTGAAATGCCCTTTGTTAATCATGGGTAAGTGACTTTTTTTAGTGCTTTTCTGAAGGGAAGTATACTTACTGTAAACTGAGTAATAATTTAAGCATTATTCAATATCTATGTACCATTTTAGTTTTTAAAGTATTTTGCCAAACCACCTCATCCATCTTGCTACTCAAATTTCATGACTTCTTTTGTTTAATTTTAAAACCCAGGCTTCAAATGGAGCTATTTTCACCATTAAATGTCTAAATTATTTGAGGGTTTTCTTTTTGCCCCCAAAATAAAATCAGAAAATGAGTTCCAGAGACATTCATCATACTCTGGGTGAAAAGTTTTTCTTCATGTTCTCCCTGATCCTTTTACCAATCATTTTAAATCACTGCCTCCTCTAATAATTGGTCTTTCTGCCATTCACAACAGATCTTTCCTGTCTACTGTACCTAGATGCTCTTAATTTTGTACCCCTCAATTAAGTCACTCCTTCAACTCTTTTGTTCCAAGGAAAACCATATCAGCCTAATTAATCACTTCTTATAGCTACAACTTTCATGCACTGGCAACATTCTTGTAAATCACATTGCCTGCAAGCCACAGAAATTTCCTTCTTGTAACATGATGTGCAGAGCTGAACAGGATGCTCCAGCTGTGACCCAACCACCATTTTTTACAGATACAAAATTAAATCACTGTTTTTGTATTTTTTACTTCACTAAATGAAGCAAACCATTCCATATACTATCTTTACCATCTTACTTACCATTCCTGCCACCTTCAAAGACCCATGAACATAAACTGCAGGGTCTTTCACTTCCACCCCTCTCAATATCCTTCAGTTTATATACATTCCTTAGACTCTTTCCCCTCCTCAAACGCATAATCTTGCCTTTCTCTGGATTGAACTTCAGTTGCTACTTTTCTCCACCACAACAATCACCTCGATTCACATTCTATAGGAAAGTGGCAGCAGGGATAATGGTCCCACTGCCGTTATATTCCAAGATTAATTGGATTCAGGAAATATTCCTGTCAATTGGAAAACTGCTAATGCAACACCCTTATTCAAAAAGAGAGTCAGATTGAGAGAAGGACAGAGATTACAAGGTGTAGAACTGGATGAACACAGCAGGCCAAGCAGCTTCAGTGGAGCAGGAAGGCTGATATTTCGGGCCTAGACTCTTCTTCATAAATGGGGGTGGGGTAGGGGGTTCTGAAATAAATAGGGAGGGGGGGAGGCGGATAGAAGATGGATGGAGGAGAAGATAGGTGGAGAGGAGACAGACAGGCCAAAGAGGCGGGGATGGAGCACCACAGATTAGTTAGTTTATTGTGTTGGGAGACTGTTGGAATCCATTATTAAGAAAGAAATATTTGGAAAGTCAAAATTCAAAATACAATCCATCAGTGTCAGTATGGTTTTATGAAAGAACAATCATGTTTTACTAATTCATTAGAGTTCTTTGAAGTTGTAACAAACAACATGGATAATGCAGGTGTAGTATATCTGGACTTTCAGAAGGTATTTGATAAAATGCCATACCAAAGGTTAACAAATAAGTTAAGTTCACATGGGTTTGGGATAATTTATTAGCTTGGATAGAGGAGGGGCTAAAGAAAAGAAAGCAGAGAATAGGCATAAATTGGTGTTTTTTCTGGTTGGCAATATAAAACTAGCGGGGTACCACAGGGTTTGGTCCTTGATTGCACAACTAATTACAATCTATATTTGCGATTTGGATGTGGATTAGAAAGTATTGTACTCAAGCCTGCAGATAACACTAAAGTAGGCAGGAAAATAAGTTGCAATGAAGGAATTTACAAATGGTTTTGGATAAGTTAGGTGAATGAGCCAAAGTTTGGCAGGTGAAGTTTCACTTGGATAAGTGTGAGGCTATCCCTTTGGGACGAAGGTATAGAAAGGCAACGTATTATCTAAATGGAGAAAAAAATTCAGAGCGCTTTTGTGTAGAGGGATCTGTGTATCCTCATGCAAGATTCACAGAAAACCAATGTGTAGGGACAGCAGGTAATAAGGGAGGCAAATGGAGTTACTAAAGGAATAGAGCATAAAAGTGGGGAATTCTTGCTGTAACTGTACAAAGCATTAATCAGACTGCTCCTGGAGTTTGCGGACAATTTGGTCCCCTTATTTGAGGAGGAATGTAATTGTAATGGAGGCAGTTCAGTGGAGCTTCACTAGATTGAAACATTTAAATTTGAATTGTTAACTCTGTTTCTCTCTCCACAGATGCTGCCAGATCAGCTGAGTTTCTCCAACATTCTGTGTGCTTGTTCCAAAATCTATCTTTCTGCGTTAATGTAAAGTGCAGAAAATGTCACCTTCTTCTATAATACTAAATATTCTTTTATTACATTTATATGCTAATGCTTTTCTTCCAATTTATTGAAAACATGTAATTGGAGGTTTTAATATGACGTTTACTTGTTTAAAAGTTAATGAGCTGAATCACTAATTCATTCATTCATTCAGTACTAATATCCCAGGAGCCTGTACAGTTTCTTATCCATTTTCCTGGGAACAACTAATGTCCATGATTTAGAATTTGAAGATCAATCTGCAAGAATTTGAATAGTTCTGCTCTGCACATCATTTTTGTATAGCTACCAGATTGGCATCCTGATTTACTTTGTGAATTGTTAGCTCATGTAAATTTATGTAAATACAAGTATCCGTAATGTTACAGACAACAAGGTTTCTATCACTTTAATACAGGAAAGACTTTGCTCATGTGGACTTCATTGTCAACCTAGCTGTTTATCCATTTTACCAACACATTGAGTTATTATCTCAAACACAAATTAGTGTGATTAATTTATTCAAATCTACTGTCCGATAGACAAGTTGAACCACAATTTTAATGTTAGCAATATTTGCAATTGTATACCAGGTCTTCCCCTGAAATGTGACAGAAGATCCAATAAATTAGTCATTTATTCATGGAAGTGGTAATGAGCCCATTGTAGATTATTTCTGAGCTCTTAATGGGTATGTTTGGCTGACTCCCCCTTCCTCACTCAGTCCTCTATTATTATGAATTATTGCTAGTTTTGGATGAGCCAAAAAAGTCATTGATATTGAAAGGAAGCTGATTATTTGATTGGTAAAACCCAATTTGCCTAGTGTTGTAACAATTATTCAAAGCATTGTAATGGGCATTATCAGGATTGTTTCAGCCAGTTGCCATTGGGAAATATGCCTTAAGGTTCTGCACATCTGGGAAGCAGCTGCATCCCTATATGTATTTCAACTTTTGACAGGTAGGTAGACTGGAGGTTTATTTTAAAAGATGTAATTTGTTTCATAGATAAATGCTAGGGACTTTGAAGACTTTGAATTCAGTAGTTACTGTTGCCACCAATTCATTCTTTCTTATCCATTATTTTAAGGGAATTCTGAGGCTGTGACTAATGTTCTGTTAATGTATTCCTTCTCGTTTCTAATTCTCACAAATCGTAATCCTCCACAGCCTTAAGTCCAAACTGGACCTGTTTGTAAAAGGTTTATTCACATGCATTTGGCTTGTAGTTTGCATGTTCAAATTTCCTCTTCTTGGAAGATAACTGAAACCATTCCATTATCTTACATTTGTTGGTCTAGCGGTGCTGGGTATAGAAGTGAGGGGAGGTGATGATTTAGTGGTATTATTGCTAAACTTTTAATGTGGAGATCCAAGCGATATTCTGGGGATCTGAGCTGAATCCGACCATGGCAGATGGTGGAATTTGAGTTCAATAAAAATCTGGAATTAAAAGTCTAATGGTAACTATGAAACCATTGTTGATTGCCAAGGAAAGAAACATTTGGCTCCCTAATGCCCTTTAAGGAAGGAAACTACTATCTTTGGCTTGTCTGGCCTACATGTGCTTCCAGACCCAAAGTAATGTGGTTGATTCTCAACGGTCCTCTAGACAATTAGGGATGGGCAACAAATGCTGGCCTGACTATTGACACCCACATACTCTGAATGAAAAAAAGAACTGAAGAAAAGAAGAGCAGCTTCACACTTTGTTATCTCGGGTTCTCCAGCATCTGCAGTTCTCATTATCTCTGAAGAAAAGAAGAAATTTGTTTGATTAACACACAAGGACAAACAATGCCATTCAATCATTCTTACTGTATTCAGTAAGAGCTTTAAAAGTGATATCAAATTATTGTCAAACACTTACTGTCAATATCAAATGTGTATCAAATTGAACAACATTTGCTCCATCCAAGTATTTGCTCTTCTAATATTAAAGACCCATATTTTTGGCTTTGCCTAATTTAAAGTATTGGCTGAAGACTGGTATCTAATGCTGAGCGCTCCTGGTGGAGTCCGAGATGGATCATCCACTGGCTGAAGCTTGCTGCTGATATTTGTGGACCCTCTTCTTCCAGTGAGTGGTTTCATCGTCCACCACCATTCACGACTGGATGTGACAGGATTGCAGAGCTTACATTTGATCCGATAGTTGTGTGTCTGCTTAGCTCTGTCTATCGCTTGCTGCTTATATTGTTTGACATGCAAATAGTCCTGTTTAGTGGCTTCACCATAATGATGTTACATCTTCAGGTGTGCCTGGTATTGCTCCTGGCATGCTCTCCTGCACTGTCCATTGAACTAGGGTTGATTCCCTGGCTTGATGGTAGTGGTTTAGTGGGGGCTATGCCGGACCATGAGGTTACAGATTGTGGACAGCATCCACAGTTCTTTTGGTTTTTATTTAGATTACAGATTGTGTTGGAGTACAATTCTGCTGCTGTTGTTGGCCCACAGCGCCTCATGGATGCCCAGTCTTGAGTTGCTAGATCTGTTTAAAGTCTGTCCCATTTAGTACAGTGATAGTGCCATACAACACAATGGACGTTTTTCTCAATGTGAAGGCAGGGCTTCATCCCGACAAAGACTATGCGGTCGTTACTTTTACCGATATTGTTACTCTTACAGATACTGCCATGGGTTGATGCATCCGCAGCTAGCAGATTATTAAGGGTGAGATCAAATGAGTTTTTTCTCTCTTGTTGGTTCCCTCATCACCTGCTAAAGCGATGTATTTTAGGGCCTAGCCAGCTCGATCAGTAGTAGTACTGCCAAGCCACTCTTGATAGCGGACTTTGAAATTCCCCACCTAGAGTATATTTTATTCCCTTGCCATCCTCAGTGCTTCCTCTAAGTGTTGTTCAACATGTAGGATTACTGATTCATCAGCTGAGGGAGGGTGGTATGTGGTAATCAGCAGGAAGTTTCCTTGCCCATGTTTAACCTGAAGTCACAAGACCTCATAGATCCAGAGTCAATGTTGAGGACTCCCAGGTCAATTCCCTCCTGACTGTATACCACAATGCTGCCATATCTGCCTCGTCTGTCCTGCTGGTGAAACAGGAAGCATTCAGGGATGGTGATGGTGGTGTCTGGGATATTGCCTGTAACGTATAATTCTGTGAGCATTGCTATGTCATGCTGTTTCTTTACTAGTCTGTGAGACAGCTTTCCCAATTTTGGCAGATGTTAGTGAGGAGGATTTAGCAGGGTCGACAGGGTTATTTCTGCTTTTGTCTTTTTTGGTGCCTCAGTTGATTCATGATGATCTATCCAGTTTCGTTTCTTTGGCACTTCCTAATGATCTACACAACTGAATGGTGTGCTGGGCCAGTTCAGAGTGCAACTGAGAGTCAACCCCATTGTTGTGGGTCTGGAGTCACATGCAGGCCAGACCAGGTGAGCATGGCAGATTTCCTTCTCTGAAGGGCATTAGTGAACCAGATGGGTTTTTCCAACAATCGACAATGGATTCATGGTCACCAGTAGATTCCTAATGCTAGATTTGTTTTTTAATTGAATTCAAATTCTGCCATCTGCAATGGCGAGATTCGAACCCTTGTCCCCAGGGCATTATTTGGATCTTTGGATTAATAGTCTAGCAATAATACTACGAGGCCATTGCCTATGCCTAGAATGAAATATTTGTTCCACTTGCTAGACACTTGTTACAAAGTAAACCAGTTTTGCAGTGCAGAGTTTTACAGATGTTCAGGATGCAGCAAAATTGACCAAAGCTTTGTTTGAGACAACCCTAAAATAAAATAGGTTCACAGATTGTGGATAAATAAGCAAAGAAACAATCGGTATAGTAGACAATAAAATGTGAGGCTGGATGAACACAGCAGGCCAAGCAGCATCTCAGGAGCACAAAAGCTGACGTTTCGGGCCTAAAACCGCTGTAGTGATTGTAATGAGATCAGCTAGGTGGACCTCATAGAATATGAGTTTCCTGATTGGGGCTGTTAACCTGGCCCAATCAGGGACCCCGGGCTGACAGATATATAAACATGAATGTCAGACATATCATTTGCTCTAGAGCTGGCTCTGAGGAAGCTGGGTCAGAGGCAAGTACTATGAACTTCTACATAAAAGGTGACTTGGTGACAGAATACTGGCTTCTGTGGAGTTCTTTCACCCCCATTTCAAACTTTCCAGGCCCAAAGTAACGCATGTCAATAATATAATCGTAGGTATAGCAAAGCAGATACAAAAATACAACACACAGAAACACTGACAAAGGTTTTGTGATTTGTTTTCCTTTTTCCACTTAAGCCATCACTTCAACATTGAACAACTTTTTGATTGCAATACATGAATGTACTTATGGCTAGATACATACCAACGTAAAAGACTGGAAATAGTAGGGACAGCTATATAACACCACACATATTTCATCACAAGATAAGATAAGGATCTTGCCTCCTGAAGAATCCCACCAGAAATGTGTCTCACTAACAACTTGGTGTAAGTGATCCCATCCATTTTTACAGTATATTATGATGAGATTACAACTGTATGTGCGTAGAACAGAATTCAAAATCCTGGCTCGTAACTTTGATTTTTTTACTACCCATTAACATCTGTAATGGTATCTTGAAGCATACATCTTTGTACACAAATAAGTCAATATCTTGCAGTAAACAAGCTAGTTTAAATGTTGAATCTCACTATTGGTACTAGTAGGTTAATTATATAAATATATTGCTATCTAGACACTTCCCCCAGGCAGTTAATTATAGTGTCCCAATTGGTATGCTTATCTGGAACAAACAGCTAAATGTACCAGCAATGTAATAGAAGATGCTTTTTATGCTCTGAATGAACCAACTGTATTCAATAATATGTTAAATATTTTTATTTATGAAAAGTATTGCCAAGTAGTGAATTAACTCTGCAAAAAATATATCTTATAAATACATTTCACTCAATTCATTCACAAAAACAGAAGTTGCTGGAAAAACTCATTCAGTTTGACTGTTGAGGAATGCTCACCTGACCTGAAACGTTAACTCTGATTTCTCTTCACAGACCTGCTGATCTTTTCCAGTAACTTCTGTTTTTCTTTCTGATTTACAGAATCCACAGTTTTTTTTGGTTTTTCATGCAATTCATACTCTGTCATAAGTGAAAGCCCTGATGTTATTTGGTTGTAAAGTTTTGCTCCTAAATCACCAATTACATTTACTGCACTGGAGATCTTAAATTGTGGATTCTTCTGCTCTTATGAAAATATTAGGCATATGGGCCATTTCCAGGCCCCAACATCACATAGCTCAGAGACAAAGCCTCTTCTGCATTTGGCATTCAATGAAGGAGAGTGGGTGTTGTCCTCAGATAGGAGCAGAGGACATTGTGGGTCATTCCAATGGAATGAAACCAGTGGCATCACTTCAGACAGCCTGACACAGGAAGCAGCACAAAGGCACAGTAGCCACCATTACTGTTCATGGTGCACCTGAAAGCTGAATGAAAAGGTCAGCGGTGAGATCTATGTCCACTATTTCAGAACTTGATCAACCTGGTGGTAAAACATACAGTACAGCAATCCGCCATTTGCTGCCACTGAGCTTTTATCTTAGACTGAATATAAATGATGCTCCAAGTTCTTGCTGTGTTGCTGCATTCGCCCACTTTCTTGGGCCTCGGAGATGCTGGGGAAGTGGGAGAGATGTATGGAGCAGAGTTCCTTACTCCTTTCACAAGACAACCTAGTGCTCTGTTCAAATGTTATAAATTGCCTGTAAGTTAGCTGCATTGTAATCCCACTATTGCCAAGAGGGCAGCCTTCATCACCTCCAGCAAAAGTGCACGAAAGGTGAGTGAACCAATTTACTGCCTTTCAAACTTACTCTCACCACATCTTCAATCTGTCTCTTTAGGACTGGTGAGATTCTGGCCTAAAGTTTCTCATAAATTATGCTGGTAGCCAACATAAAACTTCTTGGAACTGCTATGCCTTAATTATTTACATCCTTTCTCTGCAGGCACTAGGTTTTCCAGTTTCATTTTGAATTGTAAAAAAGAGCTCTGACATTCTGTTGTTCATTCAGAAGAGCCACTACTGTGCTGAACTTGAGAATGAATTGCTGATAAAACCCACTCATACCAACATATTGTAAAATATTGTATTTTTTCTTAGGGATGAGAAAATTCAAGATAATGGTTATGTTTGCTTCTCTTGATGAAACTTTTCCTTGTCCCACATTGTGACACAAATAAGTCAATTTAGTTTGGGCAAACCCACTTCTGGCCAGATTTATGACAAAATTGTCCCTGTATAATCTATCAGCAATTCAATCAAGCAATGAAATTGTTCTTTCCAGGCTTGGCTGAACATAACCAATCATTGATGGAGACAACAGTTGCTTACTCCAATAAGCTCATTGGTTCATCATTGAAAAATTGCTTTTACATTGAATTTACATTGATAAAGTCAATGCTCATTACAAAAGCTGGCATTTCTTTGGCTCTACCAGTCATTGGGATCAGCCAATATCTTTTAAAGAAGACAATCTTTGTAACAAATAATACTTATCTAATCCTCTCAATAAAATATTCAAATCATGAAGTCAGGTATGAATCTGCTTTTGGTTAATTTGTTTTATTTTACAATAATCAATAGAAAATCTTTGTGTTCATCTGGGTTTGGCACCATTGCAATAGGTCAGTACCAGATACTATCACTTAGATTAAAATGTCATTGTTCATCATGGACTTAATGTCTTTCCTCTCATGAGCTAATATCTACAGGTTGAGTCTTTAAGAATTTTGTTTCATGGATTAACATCGTTTACAGCCAAAGACTTGTCTCCTGGTCTATTCACATAAACTGAATAATGAATCTGTGATCATTTTTGCAAGTTGCTTTGATAGTTTTTTTCATAAGCATCTCAGTATTAACCAATAAGATTAGGAAAGGATCAACTTCTGAATTTTCAATTGTTGATTCATTCTTGAATTTTTCTGATATTTTTATAACTCTCTTTATTTCTTTTACCGCAGTAAATACACTTGTCCTGACCAATCTCTCTGTAATAGTATTACTTTAAAATATTAATCTGACACACTAATCTTTCTTCCTGTTTGGTGGGGGAAGCAAGCACTCCACATCTTCCCTGTCAAGGCACGAAGAATTGTGTACATTTGAATAAGTTTGCCATTCATTCTTCTAAATTCCAAGAAGCAGAGAGTGGACCTACTCAATCTCTCCCCATTAAAAAAAAATCCCTCCATGCTTAGTACCAACTTTGTGAACATCTCTGGATTGCCTCCATTGTCAGTTTATCATTCTTTCGCCAAGCGGACCAAAACTATTAGCAATATTCCAGATATAGTCTGATTTATGCCTTGCATTGATTTAGAAAGACCTCCCCACTTTTATACTCCATTCTATTGGAAATAAAAGCCACCATTCCATTTGCCTTGAATTTGTATGCAAGCCTTTTGTGATTTCTGCACAGGGCATCTAAATCTCCCAGTGCTACAGCTTTCTGTAGCCTTTCTCCATTAAATTATGTTCAGATCCTGTACTTTTCCTGTCAAACTGCATAATTTTGTATTTTCCCATATTACATTCCACCTGTCAAATTTTTGTTTGCTCCCTTAACCTGACTTTATCTGGAGACACTTTGATTTATTTTCACCATTTGCCTTCTAACCTACTTTTCTGTCATTCACAAACTTGGCAACAGTACATTCACTTTCTTCATTCTTCACTGTACTTATTAAATATATTGTAAATAATTGTGGCCCCAGCACTATTCCCTATGTTTCTCCACTAGTTACAGATTGCAGTCCTGAAAATACTTTCAATCCCACTTTTCTGTCTTCTATTAGTTAGCCATCCTCTTAGGTGCTAATATACTACCTCTAAAACTTAGGCTTTTACCTCATTAAATAACCTGATTTGTGGTACCTTATCAGTTGTCTTTTGGAATATAAATATATTACATCTATTGGTTCTCCTTTATTTATTTTGTTTCTTAACTCTTCAAAGAATTCTAATAAATTTGACACACATAACTATCCCTTCATGAAACTATGCTGCCTCTACTTGCTTCCATTTTGTAGTTCTAAATGTTTTGCTATGACAGCCTTTACAATGGACTCTAACTTTTTAAGCTAACTAATATATCCTTATATCTGTTGAATTGGTAGAAAGGCGCCCCCAGATGGTGTGAATGATGCATGTATGATAAAGATATAGAGATAACATGGTGTAGACATGGATGAACACAGCAGGCCAAGCAGCATCGTAGGATCAGGCTCCAGCATCTGCAGTTCCTATTATCTATGATGAAGATATGTTTCTTTTTTCTGAGTAGCTCCACACATGCCATTAATGTTGTACGGTAAATTGATTTGTAAAAGTGTATACTGGCTCATCCTCATCATCAGTTGACCCTCAATTCAAGAATAACATCTGCTCAGGGTCATGGCTTCTGCTGTGGTCGAACGAAGTGATTTTAAACTCACAGAGCTTTGGGCACATGTACAGGACATTTAACAATGTAAAATTCAAAGTGTGGCATTTGCTTCCTTTTATTTCTTTCCTTGCTGCTTCTCTGCCTCATCACAAAAGTATTTTGGATACAATGCATGATGCAGCTTGATGGATAGATTATCATTTTGAACTATTGCGAATCTACTCCTCCCAGTTATTAATGTCAGTGCTAGATTGTACGTAGAGGGGTAGCAGCCATTAGCTCCCTAGATCATCAGTCATTTTGATTATGGCAGGAACCTTTACTTCCGACCATGCTTCTCAGATAAGTCCAGATTCCATGGTATAGATGTGTAGTTAATGGAGTTACTCAAAACCTGGCTAATAAAGAAATTAGTGGAATTGGAGGCAGTGAAAAGTGCTGAACGGATCTTTGCTGACTGGAAGTAGCCTTAGAGGTTGGTACTAAAATCTTTCCTTTCCTTGTTAAATGATGTGACTTACAAACTATTAAATAGCAAGAAAGCTAATAGTAGAACTCCGGGAGGATGACTAATGTTTAGGGTAGATGCATATCAGATGAAATTTAATGTGAATAAATAGAGCCATAGAGTTATACAGAACAGAAACAACTCGTCACAACTCGTCCATGCGGACCAGATATTCTGAGTTAATCTAGCCCCATCTGTTAGCATTTGGCCCATACCCCTTTAAATCCTTCCTATTCATATACCCATCTAGATGCCTTTTAAATGTTGTAATTATTCTGGCCTTCACCACTTTGTCTGGTAGCTCATTCCCTACATGCAACACCTGTTATGTAGAAAAGTTGCCCCATACTTCCCTTTTATATCTTTCCCCTCTCACCATGAACCTGTGCCCATTAGTTTTGGACTCTTCTACCCTGAGAAAAGTACCTTGGCTATTCGCCCTATCCATGCCCCTCATGACTTTATAAATCTCTATAATGTGGTGTGGTGCTTTTTGGAATGGACAGGGATAAGCAACATAATTAGATGAGGGTAGATGCAAAAGCAAGGGATCTAGTACAAAGTTTTGAATCTAACAGGGCAATTTGATAAGGTAATTCAGAAAGTATATAGAATGCATGACTTTGTAAATGTGATAGAGTATAAAACCATGCAAAACTTTACAGGTCACTTGTTAACCTTCATATGGAGTATTTTGTAGTTGCACGCTTTAGGAGGGAAAGGGTACTTAAGATTCAACAGAATATTACCTGGAACACAGAGCTTGGGGAAATTTTCCTTTGAGTAAAGAGTATTGAGGGGAAATGTAGTCGAGGTATTTAAAATAATTTCAAGCCTTGAAAGAGCAGGTAGGAAAAATATTCTTCTGGAAAGCCTGTTAGTAACAATATTTAAAATAATTGCCAAAAGAACGAATGGAAAAATGAGGAGAATGTTAAGATAGAAAACATAACTTAGAACAGTATGTAATAGAAACAGATTCTATTGGTGCTTTCAAAGATAAAAGAAAATGAAGAAGCCAAAATTACAGAATTCGAAAGAGTGTCAATTTAAATTTGTCCTTCAAAGGTCCAGTACAATTACAATAGGCCGAATGGTCTACTCCTGTCCTGTAAGATTATGTGAGTAAACAGAACTCTTCAGAATACAACTGTGATCTTTTGGCTGTTGTAGAATTAAAACTATTATGGCACAGGCCTGAAAAATATGATATTTTGAAAAAAAGAATAGGATTAGATGGCAGACTGAGTCACTGCCCTGAGAGAATCAGTGAAATTTACTTGGGAGTTGCCATCAACTGAACAAGACCCATGCTCTGGGAACCAAAGGCATTAGTATACCACAAAACCAATATATAAGTGCAGCTCCTGACTGTTACTCTTTCTTTTCCCTGCAGCAGTCAGTAGTGGATAAAACACATTCACATTACTTACATTTCAATGTTAAATGTGATACAAGGTGTGGAGGATGTAAACATATTTGAGGCTTGGGGACCATTTTGCAGAACACCTACGCTCGGTTAGCACTAAACAACTGCACTTCCCAGTCGCGAAGCATTTCAACTCCCCCTCCCATTCCTCAGATGATATGTCCATCCTGGGACTTCTGCAGTGCCACAACAATGCCACCCGAAGGTTGCAGGAACAGCAACTCATATTCCGCTTGGGAACCCTGCAGCCCAATGGTATCAATGTGGACTTCACAAACTTCAAAATCTCCCCTCCCCCTAACGCATCCCAAAACCAGCCCAGCTCATCCCCACCTTCCTAACCTGTCCTTCCTCCCACCTATTCCACCCTCCAACCTCAAGCCCAACCCCCATCTCCTACCTACCAACCTCATCCCGTCCCCTTGACTTGTCCATCCTCCCTGGACTGACCTATCTCCTTCCTATCTCCATCCCCACCTCTTTGATCTGCCTGTCTCCTCTCCACCCATCTTCTCCTCTATCCATCTTCTATCTGCCTCCCCCTCTCTCCCTATTTATTTCAGAATGTCCTTCCCCCCTCCATTTCTGAAGAAGGGTCGAGACCCGAAATGTCAGCCGTCCTGCTCCTCTGATGCTGCTTGGCCTGCTGTGTTCATCCAGCTCTACACCTTGTTGTTTCTAAACATGTTTGAACCTGTTTTCGATATATTCTATACTATCATAGTAAGCATATTGTTGTGGCCTGTTTTCCAGTAAGAACTTCAAACCAGAATTTATTATGAAAACAATGGAACCGAAATCGCAGTCTGTCACTGAATTATTTGCCCATTTTTCAAGTAATCTGAATCTACATTTTTTCATTATCAAGAGCACATTTTGAAACATTCGATCAATCTATACTGCGATTTAAAATTTGTTTTTTAGTATGTGTATGTGAGAGGGAACCTGTTTCAGTTATACCATGGTTTCTACTGGTCCTTGTATAGATTCACAGCAGAGGAAAATGGCGCAGAAGCCCATAGTATCAGGTTCTGCCCCCTGAACCTCTCCATGAGATCTTTGTCTGCATGATGCGGGTTTCGTCTCCAGCAGGTGATCTGGCAGGTTTAGGGCGGCACGGTGGCTCAGTGGCTAGCACTGCAGTCTCACAGCGCCAGGGACCCGGGTTCAATTCCAGCTTCAGGTAACTGTGCGGAGTTTGCACATTCTCCCCATGTCTGCGTGGGTTTCCTGCTCCGGTTTCCTCCTACCGTAAAAAGATGTGCAGGCTAGGTGGATCAGCCATGCTAAATTGCCCGTAGTGTTCAGGGGTGTATAGGGGGATGGGGTTGGGTCTGGGTGGGATGCTCCAAGGGGTGCTGTGGACTTGTTGGGCCGAAGGGCCTGTTTCCACACTGTAGGGAATCTAATCTAATCTAATCTAATCTAATCTAGTCTAATCTTGCCTGATGTAGCAATGCTAATGTTATCCCATTACAGAAAAACTGGGCATAAATGTCAAGATATTAAAAAATCCACTCATGTACAAATATTGCATTAATAGGTACATCAGTGTCTAATATTAAGCTATTCTGTCACACCCAGCTGTGTGCTTATTGTAGTGTATCATCCTTCAAATAATCAAAGTTAAGATGAATATGCAATCTTTATCTCTTTAGATCGCATCCTCTAACACAGTGCCGATATCATGATCACATTTCATAAAGATAGACTGACATATTGTGTCTCTAAAGATACTGACTACGAGCCGTAACACAATAGTTGACCCAGTAAATCTAATCTAACGTGTGGGGTGGAGTAGAAGGCAGCATCCGTGGTCTCCTGTCTGATGAACTGAGGCATCTGTTTAAAGGTTATCTCTGAAGGTGGCCTTTTCGCCTGGCCATAGATCTCCTCTGACCATCAATGTCAAGGACTGACTGAACGTAAATACGTATGTACACTCCACACAGCTCCTTCCAATCACTACCTCCTGGATGCTTCAGGCTCTTGACATGAGATGGCCTTGTGGGATCTATGAGATTTTTTTTCTTTGATACTTAAATTCAGTCAGGCGAAAGGCCTAAGGAAGCACAAACAGGAACAATCATCTCCTCTGAAGTGCAGCTGGATTCCTGTTCTGTTATTGCAAAATGATAATCTTGATGCCATCTTTTATATTGCATAGCCCTTGTCTCCTCTTCCCCATCCATTGCTAAAAGCAGCTTTGTTTCTGGATCACTATTTAAAAAAATTCATGGGAGGTTTATTAGTTTGTAAAATAAAAGCAGAAATTACTTCAAATGCACAGCAAGGTAGTCTCCTTTTGAGAAGGGATAAAGCTCAGTGTGTAGCTCTCTGAGATAACGGAATATGAGCCAAACCTGAAATCTTAACTTTTCATTTATTTTAGATTTCAAGCATTCGCATCTATAAATTTTTTATTTTCCTGGATCTGTTCTGACATGTGGGCATTGATAAATAGATTACTAACCAAGTTAAACGTTTCTAGAACACAGTACATGACTAATAGAAGAGTTAATTGATTTGCTGACTATTTTAATGAATTGAACTGCACCTTTGAAAGTTACTGGTCAAAGTTGTAGTTAAGATTTGAATCCCGATTAAACTAATTGCTTATAATTCCTTATTTTCACCAAGGCCATATGGCACTTACCTTTACTCTTGACTAGCTGCTGACAGGTTCTCATTTTGCCTATTAGATTGAGACAGCTTCTCTATGTTGTCTTTCTTTGCGTTGGTCTTTACAAAGCTATTTCCATCATTATCTGATCTGAGCTCAGTACCCCTTCTGTTGTTGCTGCACTTTTTGTCATTGCAACCTTCACATTTCTGAAAGTCTGTTTTTACTGATTCTATCACAGCATACACAGCCTCTATTCAAGTTAAAACTCACACATCACATGCACTTTAAAGGATTCTTGGACTGAATGCTGATAAATTGATGGAACCTCACAGAAGCCAGAATGTAAAGAAAACACAAAGCCTTCCATCGACCTTTACTATCTACAATATTTAATCCCTATTATTACATAAACACATCAATAATGCTTGTTGAAAATGTATAATTACATTCACACACAACATAAGCTATCTTCTTTTTCTTAAAATTTGACATTTTCTCAGTTATTGTAGCCTTTCAATCTTGAAATTAAATAAATTCATTACGTGCATGTCTCTTAGAGTGTCTCCAGATTATTAAACCTGTCGTCATACGGAACTTCGGTGAGATTTCAGATACATTTTTGGTTATGTTGGAGGTAAAGACTCTAGATGCTTATAGCAACTCCATTGGTGCTATTACAACTTAAGTGAGAACTTTGGACAAAAATTTGGCATGCATGTACACGAGATTTTGAAGTTCGGCCACTATGTTATTACACAAAGTTGATGTTTTCACACAGAAGGTGGTGAGTGCCTGGAACACATTGCCCAAGGAGGGAGTGGAAGCAGACACAATAGCAGCTTTCAAGAAACACCTGGATGAATACATGAATAAGAAGGGAGTAGAAAGATACAGATCCTGTAAGTGAAGACAGTTTTTGTTTGGGAGGGCAGAATGTGTTGGTGCAGGCTTGGAGGGTCAAAGGGCCCGTTCCTGTGCTGTATTGTTCTTTATTATATTTAATGAAAGTTGCAAAGTAATTATAATGAAAAATGTTACTAATTAAATGATGTTTGATATTCAAGGGTAATATGAGCATCTCAGCATCATTATGATGGATAGGGCTAGGTTCTCAGTACATGTTAGATTCTCATGTCTACCATATTGGATTTGGCTACTTTCCAGATATCAGCAATATAAACTAGAATTATTTGACTTCAAAGGATCATAATCTTGTTGATAATGGACTGCCTAAGTGCCTGACAAGACGAAGACAAGAACAGCTTGTGGGCAACAAGGCAAGTAGTAACCAATAGCAATGAGGTTTTGAATACACCACCACCAGACTGTTTTGTCATTTGAGGCTGTTTGTTAACTTTGTGGTAGTTTTTGGTCTGTTTCTGTGTTCAGGCTTCTGAATGCTTTTTTGCAGTCATTGCTCACTTTTGGCCTCCTTTGCAGCACTTGCTCCACAAGTCTTTAGAGCTGGAGGATAAGAGCAGGCAGTGACAAAAGCAGGAACAACCTGAAAGAGCCTACAGAAGAGGGAACAGGAGGACACCTAGGAGGAGGCAATCAACAGTGGATCCTTAGGGAACTCTTTCTTTGAATGGAGATTATTAAGGAAAAACATCTCAGACACTTTGCTTAACAGAGGACACTGCCATTGAGCAATGTTACTCAGTGAAACTACAATGTGAAACTTGTAGTAGGGCAGCACTGCCCATAGCTGTCAGGGTCACCACATCTCTTTAATGTTTATGTTATGAGCTGCAGCAGCAAACATCCATGGTATTGAATAGACTGAAATCCATTGGTGAATCATGGTCATCACTGAAGTTATCTGTAGCAGGCAGAAGAATTACATCTCAAAGACAAAATGAAACAGAATGAGAAAACAGTAACCTTTGCCTGCAGTGCTTGCTTTACCGGGATCCAAGGTGTAAAAGATAATTGGAGGCAAGTACCACTGAGAAGATTAGATCTTTTGATTGATCCTAAGAATAAGGGCTCAATACTACCCTTGGTGACTGGCTATGTGGAATTTGTACATTTTCTCTGTGTCTGCATAGTTTTCCTTCAGGTGTTCCAATTTCCTCCCATGGTCCAAAGATGGTCATGTTAGGTGGATAGGTAATGCTAGATTCCCCAGAGTATCCAGGGATGTGCAGGCGAGGTGGGTTAGCCATGGGAAATGCAGGGTTACAGGGATAGGGTCAGGGGCGTGGGTCTGGTGGGATGCTGTTCAAAGGTTTGGTATGGACTTGATGGGCCGAATGGCCTACTTCCCACTGCAGGGATTCTATGATTCTAACTATGACACTCAGTGGTCTTCTTGAACCATTGTAGTTTGCGTGACGGAGTAAAATGCACAGTTCTGTTAGTTTGTGAGTTCCAGGATTCTGATCCCGTGCAACTGTGTGAAATGTTCAGCTAATGGTTTTCTGTGTGCCTGATTCCTTTGTTGATTACATGAACGTACAAACATTCAAAGCAGGAGCAGACGTAGACAAGTTGGCCTCTCGAGACTGCTCTGCAATTCAATAAAACCATGGCTGATCTGTTTTTGTTTGAAAACTTTTGATTTTCTTCCTTAAAAAGGGTCTACCCGGGTCTGATTAAAAGTAGTCAACGGTCCTGCCTCCTCCATGTTAGAGATCGATGGATGCACAGCTTTGAAATACTGAAAGAAGAAAATTTATCCTCATCTTTGTCCTGAAATTTTAAAACAGTGTCCCTTTGTTCTGGGCTTGCCCACAACTGGAAACATCTTTTCCACATCAACCTCGGAAAGACCATTCAGGATCTTATAGAGTTCTGTCATGTCTCCCATTAGCCTTCTAAATTCTAATGGAAACAAGCTCAGTCCATCCAACCTATCATCATAAACCAACCTGTTCAGCCTTGCTGTCAATCTAGTAATTCTCTTTTGAACTGCCTTTGTATCCTTCTTTAAGCAGGAACAAGGAAAAATAAAAATAACAGGTTCTTATTCTATGCAGTTAAGATTCTTCTGGGGAACTCAGGGCCATGATTTGCATATACTGCGCTACATGGGAAATTGTAGACATTTCTGACCATCTGGATGACTGTGAATGAAGGATGTTCCTATAGCTGGAGCTCTTCAAGCTCTGGGGTCTTGGAGCTTGAGCAGCAGCTGAGGCCACTACAGTGCGTTCACAACACTAGGAGGATTATGGGAAGCACATTTCAGGAAATGGTCACCCTTGCAAATCAAGAAAATGTAGGCAGAGTGGAAATAGATGACCACCAGACAGAAGCAGGATACCAGGTAGATAGTGAGGGAATCTCACTTGCAAATGATTTCCTGGCCTTCAAAAGCAGTGTGAGTGATTGGCTTCCACAGGGGAAGCCAATCAGAGGCAAGGTATGGCACTGTGAGTGGTCCAACCTCCGCTCAGGAGGTGGGAGGTGTGGTAAAATGTGTGGAAGGGCAATAGTGCTAAGGAATTCATTAGTGATGGGGTAGACAGGCACTTCTACAACCTTAGATATGAGTCCAGGATGGCATGTTGCCTGCCAGGTGCCAGGGTCATATATGTTATGGAATAGTTGCAGGGAATTCTGAAGGTAGGAGGGTGAACAAAGGTCATTGTTGGTGTTGAGGCCAATGATATAGGAAGAGAGAGAAATGAAGCCTTGTAAGCACACCTTAGGAAGTTAGGTGAAAAATTAGAAAGTAGAACACAAAGGCAGTTACCTCTGGATTAGTCCCGATGCCATGCAATGGTGAGAGTATAAAGAAAAGGTCGGAGCAGATGAATGTGTGATTGAGAGAAAGTGCACAAGAGACCACTTAAGATTGTCGTGACACTCGGACTGTTTTTGGGACATATGGGACTCACACAAGTTGGATGAGTTACATCTGAACAGGAAGGGGATTAACATCCTCGTGAAAGGTTTCCTAATCTTTCACGTGCGATTTACATCACCTGGTCCGGCAGTGAATACAGTCGTACAGGAACAAAAACAGAAGTTGCTGGAAAAGCTCAGCAGGTCTGGACTTGAAACATTAATTCTGATTTCTCTTCACAGAGGCTGTTAGACCTGCTGAGCTTTTCCAGCAACTTCTGTTTTTGTTCCTGATTTACAGCATCCACAGTTCTTTTGGTTTTTACAGTAGTACAGGAAACAGTTTAATAGTGCAAGGGAAGATATGTGTACAAAAGTGAAAGGCTTTGTACCACTGAGGTTTAATCCATGCCACCTATGTGCCCTCAGCAAGTTTTCTTCTCCCACTGCCTTCTACTTTGTCTAAACACAACACTGATTTCTACAGCTAGGGTGGAGGACTCCTGCCCTGTGGTTGACCCTGTTGTCTTGGAAGACTTGGGTTATTGCCTTCCACTGCCATTGGCTCTCAACAGCCCACACCTATTGGGAGTCTCTCAACAAGATTTGGGCTCACCCTCTTCAGCTTACACTTCTGCAGGCTTTGGGATCAGGGCTGAGAGGGGAGGTGGCGATGGAGAGGTCAGCTACGTTTAGAATGCCCTGGGAAGAAGCCTCTGGGTGGTCTGTGTGTTGGTCTTCATCTGAGTGCCAGGTAGCACCAACCTACCTCTCTTAGAAGGTGCAGTTGGATTGAGTTCAAGATCCCACCTCACAACGCTTGCCTTGTTATTGGTGCTGAGTACTCTGGAGTAATATAGTGAAGGTTCATGTGCATTATTCAGGAGGCAGAACATGTGCTGGCCTGGCTTTCTGTGGCAGTCACCAACTTGTCCACAGAGATAACCAGATTCATGCATAACAAAGCCAGCATGGTATATGTATCATTGGTGGTCTCTTCAATGCTTCAATCCCATTCACACAGCGTGTCTGTCAAACCTGCCCGATATTTGTGTCCATTTTGACTGTCGATAATGGGCAGAAAACAGGGACTTCTCTTTTGCCTGGCCACTGACATTCCTCTGAGTGGCAGAGACATGGGATGTTCCTTCCGTGAGCGGAAGAGACGTCAGTGATGTACTTACTGGACTGTGCTCCCAAGGAGGAGGCTATAGCTGAAAGCCTGGCTGGTGCATCCTATGAGAATCTACCTTCTTCCTCCTCAAAATTCAATATGGAGCTGAGGGGCTTTGCTGCTGACCTCTGGTGGAGATTTGCTGAGTGCTGCTTATTCCTGCACAGGAGAGAAGAGGAAATTAATTATTGTAACATTTATAAAAAGTTTATGCCAATTAATTATAAGTTAACATGGTGTTAATGGGAGAGCAGCACAACACAATGACATTTACCGGGTCAGATCTGCTCCATCTGAGCAGTTCTGTATCTCTCCAGCGAAATCCTCTCCTTGTGATGTCTGCCACTTGGCTGCTGGTTTTTAACATCTCAGGCTGGTTGCGGCCTAATTATTCCTGCAATGAAACAAAAGGAAAGATTATGTATAATGGAAGTGGCTGGAAAAGCAATTTGTGGTGATGCTGGAGCTGAAGAGATTGTGAGGCATACCCACAGAGAGTGGGAAGTGCAGAGGACAGGTAGGGCCAATAGTTTGGGAGTCATTGAGTGGATATGATACATACAACTGTAAGAACTATAGTCAAGAAGTTTAGATGAGATGAGCATACGCTAGCAGAATTACAGTGAGTGGTGGTTATATGAGTATGAGGTAGCAAATGATGTAACTTATCCTTGTGTGGAATACAAAGTATCATTGACCTTCTTCCTGCGTCATTGGCTGGCTCATTTTAGCTCAGGACACAGGAATGACACAGGCTGCAATTAGTATCCGTCCTGCTGACTCTGCTGGTCTGTTTCTCAAAGTTAACCTCATGTAACAACCAAATGGAAAAAGGGATTCCTTTCTCTACTCCACCAACACCTGCAGGTCCCTATCCCTGAAGCAGAAAGCAAGCGATTCTTTCCTCTGGGCCACGTGTTTGGTACTAGTGTGAGGGCCAGTTCCTGGCTCATAGTGCCTGGTGGACTGTGTAGCTGGTTATTAAATATGGTGTCAGTGCCATGAAAACTGGAAGATCTCGCTAGGGGTGAAAGCGCCTTCTCTGGTCATGTGATTCCCTCTGAAAAGCACCTAAGAGCCCAGATATCATAACTGGTGAGTTGAAGATAGGAAGATTGTGTGAGAAAAATCACTCTGAGCCATGTTAAACCAAGCGCCATTAATCTCACTTGACTTGATCTGTCCTTTAAAGGTAAGATGGTCCATGAAATTGACTAGCCTTTTTTGCTCTTTTCCAAAGAAACAGAAAGAAAACACCATACAGCAGCAAAAGATATCTTGAAATATTGTCAGCCTGTGCTATCGTATTTTTCACTGTGATTTATATGGATCTGGCTGGAAAAACAACCTGGCTTTCACACTTGAAAGAAATCTATCTACCTGTTCCCTCACATTGATTGATAGGTGCTCTGATTTGAAATTGAAATGAGTACCCTCATTTTTCCCAGACAACAGGCTGTCATTGCGCATTTGATGCAGTTTCCAGTTTATTGGCACAAACAAATATGGCAAGGTTGTTAGCATAGGTCAAATGCATTAGTTTTCAAAGTCAATGGCATTTAGGCTTTTACTAGATGGTGAGAATCAATTTAGTCTCAAAAACGTAAAATATTTACCACTGAGATTGAATCAAAACAGAGAACTCTACGTAGAGCATTCTGCATGAATTGCATGTGGAGAATACATGATGTGAGGTGCATTGAGGGGGTCTGGGAGAAAATGAAGGGGCTTGGAAGAGATATATTAGCACATTTAAGTGGCATGGAGGAAACATATGGGCATGGAAATGGCATAAGTGATTGATGCATGCATGGAGGATATATGGGGATATAGAGGTGACAGGAGAGTGAGTGTGGGAGCTGAGGGTTATGGGTTTCAGGAGCTGCTAAACACTGCTGGGAGCTGTGATGCTGATATAAATAATTGAAGGATCCATTCTAACCGGTCAGCCACAGCATCCACCAGCTTCCAACCCGAAACGCATTTTTATATTGGTTTAGGGCTCTGATTTCTGTGTGTTTTGAAAAGGAAGTAACCTGACTCTCATGGCAAGCATCTTTTAAACAGCTATTTCAAACAGCAATAATTGAAGATTAGGTTGCAGAGAATATGAGCAGTGATGTTCTACATTCATTTGGATCACTTGTTGACAACAAGATTGATCTGTGGATTGTTAACCATGAGTAGATGCCAAAGGCCTTTTGCATGTCAACAACTGTGTAATTGGTTCTTAGGTTACAGCTTGGGCTGGGAAAAAGATACAGAGAAGTGAGGAGATCTCACTGTCCAATCCCTACCACTGCCATCTACCCTCCCCAGCCCAACCCCTCCTCCCTCTATTTATTTCCTAGCTCCCTTCCCCATCCCCCATTTCTGAAGAAGGGTCCCAACATCAACTTGAAACATCAACTTTCCTGCTCCTCTGATGCTGCCTGGCCTGTTGTGTTTCTCCAGCTCTACACTGTGTTATCTCTTTTGGCTGGATATAAAGTGTGTGAAAGCATCCTGGTAATCTTCCAAGAAATCTTCGTTTCTAGAAAAGTCTCAGAGATTTTGGAAAATGTCTATATAACAGCCTTTTACAAAAAGGAAAAGGTCAAAATAATGGGCAACTAAAAATGTTGGAGAATTTTCAGGAACAGTACATTTCGAGTCTTACCAGGGAAGGAGCTCTCCTGGATCTGGTACTAGGCAATGGGGTGGGCCAAGTAGAGGAAGTCAGAGTCGGAGGAGCAGTTAGGAAATAGTGATCATAATATAATAAGGTTCAATATTAAGTTGGATAAGAATAAAAATTAATCAAAGATTAAGATCACAGACTGGATAGGGATGATTTTAGGGAACTAAAAGTTGAAATGGGTTAGGTTGAATGGAAATGCATTTTTTTGGATAAAACAGTGGATGAAAAATGGGAGACATTCAAAGGATAGATGAATAGGGTGCAAGCTAGGTACATACCCATGAGAATATATATGGGGTGTCTAAAGCTAGAGTGCCCTGGATAACTAAGGATATTGATGAGAAAATAAGGAAGGAAAGGAGCCATATGAGACACTGGAAAAATAATAGTGATAGAAATCAGGAAGTATCTCAAAGAAACATAGAAGATAGGAGCAGGAGGAGGCCATTCGGCCTCTTGAGCCTGCTCCGCCATTCCTCATGATTATGGCTGACCATCCAACTCAATAACTTAATCCTGCTTTCTCCCAAAAATCTTTGACCTCATTCATCCCAAGTGCGATATCTTGTCGCCTCTTGAATACATTCAACATTTTGTTATTAACTACTTCCTGTGGTAAATGAATTTCACAGGCTCACCACTCTTTGTGTGGTGAAGTATCTCCTTACCTCCGTCCTAAATTGTGTTCCCCCAGTCCTCATACTGTGGCCTCTGTTGCAATGAAGGCCATCATACCATTTGCCTACATTACAACCTGCTGCACCTGCATTTTCAGTGACTGGTGCATAAGTACACCCAACTGCAGGAGAGGGGCTAGATCTGGAATAGGGAGGGCTAAGACGAAGCCCGAGGAAAGGATGGCAGCCTACACTAAAACAAATAATAATATGTTCTTCAAGCATATTAATAGTAAAAGATTAATGAAGGATAGGGTGGTGTAAGGAATACGCAGTGTAAGCTGCTCCATGAAGCAAAGGGTATGACAGATGCACTAAATAAGTAATTTGCTTCTGTCTTTTCCAAATTAGAAAATGGTGACAATGGCCTGGTTGAAAAGTAGGCGTTGAGCATCTGATCAGTACAGGATAGATAAAGAACAGGTGCTGAAAATGCAGGCAGCACTCTAAGTCAAGAAGTTACCATGCCCAGATGTGATGCATGTGAAGGGTGTTAAGGGACCAAACTGCAGAGCCACTGAGAGAAATTTTCCACGCCGTCTGAATGCAGAATTTAACGCCGGGGTAGGGGTGGGGACTGGGGGATTGCAAATATGATGCTGTTGTTTAAGAAAGAGGCAAAGGATAACCCAGGGAATTACTGACCTGTCAGTTTGATGTCAGTGATGGAGAGGCCATAATATAGAATAGGGTAAATATATGCTTGGAGAAAAATAAGTTAATACAAGCCAGTCAACATGGCTTCATCAAAGATAGTTTGTTTCGGACAAATTTAATGGAGTTCTTTGATGAGGTGACACAGGCAGTGGATGAGGCTAATGCTGTGGATATTGTATGTTCAGAAAGCATATGATGCCACATGGCAGGCTGGGTAACAAATTAGAAATGTTTGCCATTGATAGGTCCTTGGCAGCATGGAGAGAGGGTAGGTACAGATGGTCAATTTTCAGGCTACAGATGAGTTGAAAATGGACTGGGGTTGGCACTGTTGCATTTTTGATTAATGTAAATAATTTACGGATGAGTATTGAGGGAAAAATCTCTAAAGTTGCAGATAATGCTAAATGAGGGAATATTGTAGATTATGAGGATGATGCTGAGTGACTTCAGGGGGTGATTGACAAGTCTACCAAATGAGTAGGCTCCTGGCAGATGAAATTCAATGCAGAGAAATGTGAGATAATACCTGTCGGTAAAAGAAACACAGACAGACAATACAGGCCAGTTGGTACAACTTTGAGGGGAATACACAAGTAGAAGGACCTTGGGGTTCAAGTGTATAATTCTATGGCACTGGCCAGCAAGTTAAAAAATTGCTAAGAAGGCTTATAGGGTCCTTAAGTTTATAAATACAGGCATAGAATACAAAAACAAAGAAGTGATGTCACACCCCAATCATTTGTCAGACCACATTGAGAGTGTTGTGTTCATGTTCTTTGCACCTTATTTAAGGAATGATATTAAAATTCTGGAGAAAGAGCAAAAGAGATTTACTAGAATGATATCAGGAATAAGAAATTTTAGATACAAGGAAGTTTTAGAGAAATGGGATTATTCTGCTTGGAGCAGAGAAGATTGACATTACTGAGCTGTTCAACAGCATGAACAATTTTGACAGGGTAAAGAAGGATTGTTTTTCCCAGTAGTGGGTATGTCAGTAACTAGGGGTCACAATTTCACGATTATCAGTAAGAAAGCTAGAAGTGAGATGAGGAGAAACTTCTTTACTCAAAGACTTATTAGAATTTTGAACATGCTGTCTGACAGATTGGTGGAGGCAAATCCCATTCAAGATTTCAAAAGACAACTGGATATACATTTAAAGGTGATGAATTTAGAGGGCTACAGAGATCGGACTGGAGAATGAGGCTAACTGGGCAGTTCTTTTGGAAGTTAATACAGACACAATAGGTTGAACGGCCTCCTTCTATGTTGTAAAATTCTGTTTTTATCTATAGGCCACTTAAAATGGTTTTTGGGAAAATGTTTGAATGTTTTGTAAAGACTATAATAGTAGGACATTTAGAAATGCATAATATATGCAATCATCGTCAGCATGACTTCAAGAATTGGCCATGGTGTTAGAGCTAGTACACTGAGGTAAGGCTAACAGAAGACAGAGGGTAGGGATAAAGGGGAAATTTTCATGTTGGCAACTTCTGAAGTGTCACAGGTCCTAAGGCCACAGATACTTGCAATGTGTATTCATGACTTCGATGAGAGACATGAATATACTATAGCCAAGTTTGCAAGTGACATAAAATTAGGTGGAATGACATGGAAGATCTGCAAAGGGATATAGGCAGGTCAAGTAAGTAGATAACAACTTTGCAGTTGGAATATAATGTGGGAAAATGTGAGGTTGTGTATTTTGGCAGGAAGAATAGAGGAGATGAATATTATCTGAATGGAGAAAGACTGCAGAAGGTCGCAGCCGGGAGGGATTTGGGTCTCTTTGTGCATGAATCATATGAAAAAAAAACAGGTATTCAAGTTCAGCGGGCAAGAGTGTTAGCCTCTATTACAAAAGGAATAGAATATAGAAATATGGAGCTGTTACTAAAATTCTACAAGGCACTAGTCAGAGCACATGGAAGATTGTGAACAGTTTTGAATTATGTAAGGAAAGAAATATTGGCATTGGAAGTAGCCATGCGATGTTTTACTAGATTGATCCTGGAGGGGTTTCCTTATGACGATAGGTTGAGTAGGTTAGGCCTGTACTCATTGGTATTTAGAAGAATGAATAATTTTTGTTTGATATATCCAAGTTTCTTAAGTGATTTGACAGGATAGATGTGGAAAGATTGTTCTCCTTTCTGGCAAAGTCTAGGTCTAGAGGGCATAGTCTCAGAACAAGAGATCACCCAGTTAGAAGAGAGATGAGGAGGAATTTTGTCTCTCAGAGAATAGTGAAACTGTGGAATTCTTTGTTGTAGTGGGTTTTGGAGGCTGAGTTTTATGTTTAGCCTTTTTGGCATCTCACAAGCCAACTTTAACATTCATTCTCTTTACCATCAATCTACAGTGGCAGCAGATGATACCACCTACAAGATGCACAGGAGCAACTCATCAATGCTTCTTCAACAGAAACCTTCCAAACATATAAACTTCAATACCTGAAAGGATAAAATTTGCAGTTGTATTGAAACACCATTTCCTGCAAGCTCCTCACAAAGCCACCATGACCTTGATTCGGAATTATGTCATTGACAATGGGATAAAATCCTGGGAATTCCCTTTGAAACAGCACTGTAGGTGTATCAATAATTTATAGTCTTTCTCATGAGGTAAAGGACACAAATTTTGGTCTCGTCAGTGACGCTGACATCACATGAAAGGTAATAAACAACTTGCCTCACATATTTAGATGAGGCCTGACCATGGACCTTAACTGAGACTCCTGTGATTATCATTGGGCAGACAGTCAGTTGGTCTGGATGCCCCATGCAATGTTTTCCCTTCATTAACTGAGCTCCTATCCAAACTGCTTGGTTCCCTCTACTTTATCACCAGCTCTTTCATGCAAACATCTTTTGAAAATATGAGAAATTCATCACTCTGCCTTTATCAAACACTCTGGAATATCCTCCTGAGTCAGTATTAAATTTGGTAGACATGTTGTGGCTTTCACTGAAGTAATTTTCAACTTGTAGCTTTTCGGTATTTATCTGTATTTTATTGTAAATCCTTTAAAATGAATGGGATTCATAGGTTTTAACCCACAAAAGGCAGCTAGAAATTAAATGAAATTGAATACTTACAATTCATTTTGCTTTCTTTAATTTGACATATCCCTGCTCTCATTTTGTATTAACAGGTCTTCTTGTGCTATTTATGTATTTTTTAAATTTTAAAACTTTAATACTTAGATTCGAGGGCTAAATTTACTGCTTGGCACAAAGGTATACAATGTGCTTTGGTAAAATGGAATTTTCTTGTCAGGATAATGGTGAAAACCTCTTTGAAGTAGTCTTGCATTGATTTTTTTGGTGCCGACAGCACTTCTGCTTTAGTTGGCATATCATTTGTCCTTTATTTGCTATCTCATTGACTCTTCTCAATCAAAGTAAAACACTGCCTCAGTACAGGCAGCTGGCAAATTGTGCTCTGTGTTCATTTATGTATGGAGCTTTGATGTAGTGTTGCAAGTGGTCAAAGTAAATAATGCCAACACTGCACCATTTAATGGAAGCATTATATTAATCTAATATTCATCCTGGTCTTTCTCTAGCACAGAAATTGGTGTAGGACCATTGGGCAATGATATAATCACATGAGGCACTCTCATAGCCTAGTCTCCTGAACTGCAAATGCAAATTTCAGAGCCAGATGTTGGAATGAGAGCCCTGAGTATTATATCCCAAGCAAAGTGTATCTTTTTTGATATTGCAAAGTCTTGCGCTGCATCTCAGTTGTAACTTCTAATCCCTCTACTTTCCTATTGTGGTACAGCAAGTTAAAAACTAGTCATCAATTCCATTCTGAAGTAATAGTACAGGAGACCAAAAGCACAAAAACAAAAATAAGGATTATTGGCAGGAATAGAAAATGGGGAGTGGCTGTGTAGGGTCCCATGGTGTTTTAATGCAAATTACAAGGTTCGCAACATTCATAATCACTATGAGCTATTATATTCTAATTAATTTTCCATCATCCAGATAGGCAATGGATCTAATTATTTTTCCATCATCCAGGTAGGCAATGGATCTCAGCACAGTTGCTGTATGTGATAATTGAAACAGTAAAAATGTCATACAAATCCTGGTATCTAGTGGCAACCTGTGGCTAACAATCACTGCATTAGCCTGACTTTTATAATCTATATGTAATTACTATTCTGTGCACAGGATGCTAACTGATGGTTGTTACAAAATAACATATGGATATGGAAGAGAAGGCATTCTGTGTGGAGAGGGTACATGGGAGTTTGTAAATTTCATTTGCATTGGTGAGTGATGGGATCTGAAATATTCTTGTTGAAATTCTTTCCTAGAGAACATCTGGAAACATTAGAGAGTAAGGCAACAACATAAAGAGGATTTTGTCCCACCTTCACTAAATTCAGCTTGTAGTCTTAAACAAACATCACATTCTGTTCCTTCAGTTAGTTAAACGGCTGGTGAAACATGAAGTAATCCTATAATAGGCATTTCCGAAATAAAGTAAATGCGCGTGAATATATTTAAAAGAAAATTAGGATTAAGCATTAAGGCCATAGTCAATTTTGTTTCGAAGTAATTGTACAGAAGGGAAAGAAACAAACACAGGCTGAAACCGAAATACACAAATATAGAAATAAAAATAGAACATTGAGCCCTAAGAGCATAAGACATATGAGCAGAAGTGGACCACTCAGCCCATTGAAGCTGTTCTTCCATTTATTAAGGTTGTGGCTGGTCTGATAATTCACAACTCCTCTCCCCTGCCTTACCCCTTGATTCCTTTACTGATTAAAAATCTATTTCAGCTGTGAATATAATCAATAAAACAACCTCCACAGCCTTCTGAAGTCAAGAACTCTTCAGATTCACTACCGTCTGAGAAGAAGAGCTTTCTCCTCATTTTTATCTTAAATGTCAGTCCCTTATTCTGAGACTGGGCCCTCACTGTTAGAGTATCCCACAAGGAAAAACAACTTTGCTCATCTACCCTGTCAACACCCTGAGACTCCAAATGGTACAGGCACAATCAACTCAGCTTTCCTCACAAGACAGTCCCACCATACTCAGGATCAGCCTAATGAACCTGGACTGCCTCCAATATATCTATTCATAGCTAAGGGGCACAAAACTGTTTACGATAGTCCAGTTGTGTTCGGACTAGTGCATTGCATATTTTTAACAAGACACCCCTATTTTAATACTAAATTCCTTTTCAAATAAAAGCTGTCATTACATCAACCTTCCCTACTACCTGCTGAACTCTCATTATGAAAGTGGAACTATTTAAAGAACAGATGTAGAGAAGATCCTTATGAAGGACGGGGGTGTAGAGGAATTGACTGCCCGTTTCAAGGTTTCCAGATGCTTTTATTTATTGATGTTTTTCACTCTTTGAACCTGTAATGGGTTTCAAGTATGAAATACAGCAAACCACACTCAGTGAATTGAAATATATTTTTGTTTAACTCTCTGGAAATGAGGCATTTTTAAATATTCTGAGATAAACACTGCATCTCTATGAGTTTTTCTTTGCCTCTCTATGTTTGATGCACACCCAAGAATAAAACTTTCTATAAATGCTCTGAAAGACTACAGAAAAGTACAATTGCATCAGGTAGAAACTTGTAAATGAGTTTTTCTTAGGAAAATGATTCTTGTGAATAAAACATCACAGGTCACTGCAGGCTGTTAAACATCAAATTCAAATACGCAAACACATTTTATTCATTACAAACAAATACCTGGAGAGTGTGATTAATGTTAGAAAGAATAAACAACTGAAGTGTGTAGTTCTTAATTTGTATTGTTGTGCATAATTTATATTTTCTAAGTTGCTCTGTAATACTGCTGTTACAGTAAAAATACAATAGGGAATCCTTCCATCATTATCAAACCATGCCAAATCTGTATCGAGATACAACAAAAATAAAAGATTATGCGTATTTCCAATTTCATTCATAATATAGCATTTTAGATATAGCAAGAGGGATTTTGATCATTATGCTTATATTTCTTCATCTGTTTATTAATTAGAATGACTCATTGTCTGGCGAATTTAATGTAAAAATAATTTTATGTTGTGCCTTGTGGAGCTAAGGTGGCATACTTGAAATCTATTTCAATTCAAACAAACAACAATCAGAAAGGGGATATTTTCTTTGGATTTGGATCCGGATCTTGATGGTGAAGGTTGGCATTTTTCAATGCCTAAAGGAACTTGGGTGTCCTCGATCATGGACCACCAAAGCCTAACGTGCAGGTGTATAGACCAATTAGGAAGGCAAATGGTAAATTGCCCTTTGTCGCAAGAGGATTTGACTAGAGGAGCAAAGATAGCTTGCTGCAGTTATATCCAGTCTGGGGGAAACTGCACCTGGGATTGTGTATTCAGTACCGTTTTGGTCTCCTTATCTAAGGAAGGATATACTTGTCATAAAGATGATACAATGGAGGTTTACCAGACTAATCCCTGGGATGACAGTTTTGTTTTATGAGGAGAGATTGTGGAAGTTGGGCTTGCATTATCTTCAGCTTTGAAGAATGAGATGTGATTTCATGGAAATGCTTAAAACTAAATGGGGAGGGTGGAGTTTAGACTTTTTTTCCTGATTGGTGAATCTAGAGCCAGGACATATAATCCCAGGATAAGGTGTAGGCCATTTAAGACTGGGATGAGAAGGAATCTATTCACTCAGATGGAAATTGGAATTCTCTACACCAGAAGGCTGTGAAAGCTCAGTCATTGGGCACATTCCAGACAGAAATCAATAGATTCCTGGATTTGAATTACACCAAGGGATGCAGAAAGTGGCTTTGAAGATGATGATTTAATTAAATGGTGCTGCAGGTTCAACAAGCCTAATGGCCTGTTCTTGATTCTCATTAGTATCCGAGCTGATGTGAATTTTTCCTACTCATTATGCTATCTAGTTGAAACGCACAGGACAAACACAAAGATAATATACTTGCCTCCCTTTCCCATGTTCTAAAACAACAATGACATCAAGGGCAAATCAATAAATGGGATCATGACTTGGGTGGTTGTACTTTTGCTGATGAAAAAAATTGGGAAGTTTAGAAACAGATGCCCAAGATGTAAAAGCATTGAACTGAGTTGAAAAATTGCCAGTTTACCTTTCAGAATTTTAAAAGCAGTTTGTCTATTAAGCGGGAGCTGTTGTACACACAATTAGTCAAACAAAACTGTGGAGGCTCAAGGACTGCTGCAAATCATCTGTTAGGTCTTGTTCATAAACTCAATTTAAACTGCTTTAGAAGGCACAAACAGCATATGTGTTTCCAAAAAGCGGCCTAAACCAATCTTTATTCCAGTTGCTCCTCATCTTTATATTGTGCTAGCATATTGTCCATGATGTACATCATGGTTTAGTCATAAACCTTGAAGCTATTAATTTAACTAATTTGCTCTTATTGTGTGAAAGTTTGCGGCAACATTTACCGAACAATAGTGATAATGCTATAAAATTAACTTATTGCTACTGAGCTTCTTCTGTGCAGACCCGATGAAGTGAATGGTGCAATATAAATTTAAAACATTTTCTCCTTACATATTGCAAGGCCATGACGAAATCTGTGAAAATGTTAGCTTGACTTCTAATTTTCGATTCCTTGTTGTGGGAGAACTGTCAACAGCAAAGATGTTTGCAACTTGCAAAAATGATGCAGATCTTGAGCCTATTTAAATGCATGAGGGATGTTTATTTTTAAAGTTGACTTTCACTAAAATAGATTATAAATTTAAAACAGAATGAGTGATTCTCACTGTTGGTGAGTGTCATTTGCCAGGTCTGATTGCTTCTGCTTCATTCCCTTCTCAGACAACCTAACTGAGAGATGGACAATGAGAAGAGTGAGAGAGATTGTCTGCAGACCTGAAGGCACAAGCAATTGTTATAATGTTCTGTGGCTAGGCATGAAGCCTGATCAATGGATTTCATAGACAGCATCATATGAATTCCAATTCTGCTGAAAATTCTAATTATGTATACTAGTTAAAACACCAAATGTTTGATAGAAAATTGTGATCCTCAAGCAATGCCTTACAATTCAAAAGCACCAGTACACAAATGGCATGATTCCAGATATACAAGAAAAAAATAAGCAATAAATAGGGCCATAATATTTCTTTTGCCCTGGGGAATTCTAATTGCCTTGTTAACTAAACTTTTTGCAAGTGTCTTTTTTTAAAACACTTATATACCTCCCCCATTAATTATTTGTGATATAAATATTTAGATATTTAGACGACAAGCTTTTGCAAAATAATTGGAAATTAAAGTAATCTATATTTAAAGTGGAAAGTTCGATGGCTGCAATTAATCAGTCCACCGTTCATTTCTATGCGGCTCACACTCTTACCAGTTCCTATGCTGCCGTGGTGCACAGCACATCAGGGGATCCGAACAGACAATCATTATAATGCTAAGTACAAGTCATGCATTCTACAATGAAAAATATAAAAAAAAATTTTTTCAACATTTTTGTATTTGCGCCCTTGCTATGTTTAATCACCATGAATCAATATCAACAGGCAAACAAAGCTAGATATCTCTATCAGATGGCATGTGTCACATCATTTTTGACTGGTTTTGTACATGGCTGTAGTTGCATGAAATTATCTTGCTGCTTTCAGAAATTAGTTAATTATCATTGAATGTCAATGGGATTATAGAATTAGTTTCTAATTTTAGTTTTGAAATGTCAACCAAGATAAACTTATGGTCCCATATGAGGGATAGGTTGACAGACAGCAGAAGAATTGTAAATCTACACTGCTGCTATTCTGCAATGTTATTACCTAACTTCTTTCAACATGTCGCTGACACAGATGAACTCCTGTCCTTACCAGGGAATGATTTATGCCAATTGTCTGATTGAAAAGGGGTGCTAATTTCAGGTTGGAGATGGCTTTATGAAAACCAATAATGATTTCTCACTCAACCCAGGACAGCTGTATTTTAGTTTGGAGCTGTATTTGTCTGCAGCAACGTTAATAATGTAACTTTCTGGAAATCTTTACTGACTTCAGCCTAACTTACTGATTGTCATGATGCCAGAACCCAGCTGCATTTTCTGTCAATTTGGATTTGTGGAGCCCAGCCTCACTTTTGCTGCTGTTGCAACATCAATTCATCAGGCCATTTTTAATTGTAGAGAATGACAATACTGGTCCCAAACAAGGGATGTTCTACTTTTTAAGACCCTAGGGACAAAACGTCACCTTTCATGCTCCTAAGACGCTGCTTGGCCTGCTGTGTTCATCCAGCTCCACACTTTGTTATCTTGAATTCTCCAGCATCTGCAGTTCCTATTATCTATGTTCTACTTTTTGTTTTTTGGATTAATGCCCCAAAGCCAGTAAATAACTATTCAAGTTACACATTAGTGTAAGTGCCTGTGAACAAAATTATGACATATATACAAAACAACAAGATCTATATAAATTCAAAACGTGAAATTTCATGCAGAACAATGATACCTTAAACATGAGATACACGGCCTCACAATGAGTTCTTCATTTTTAAAGATGAGTCTCCCAAATATAAACACTTACAATTCCTATCCCTTCAAATAAGAAGATCCTGAGATCCCAGGACCGAGCCCAATGTCGTGATGGAGGTTCCCCTGACGTATGCAGTGGCGACCAGAGCAGGTGAGATTGTGCCAGGGAAAGCGTGTCAAAGCGGAGCAAATTGAGCTCTTGTAGCAAGTGCGGTCCCAGCATGGCTAGGCACTTAAGAAATACTGCAGCAGTTGAATTTATAGCTTTTTTGACCTAATAGTAGGATGGAATGTAATGGTTAACTTTTAACGTTTTTTTTAAATGATATACTAAGAGTGACTGTAATGGTTAACTTTAAACTTGCTTCCCTATTTCTTTCCTTGATTTTACATTTTTGTACCTAAGTGCTTGTACCTAAGATGGTGCCATGTGTAGAGACATTGTCAACTTTTAACTGTACTTCTGTACTTGAATATATGTGACAATAAAACGTAAATCTAAAAAAAACTAATAGAGACTGCTTAACATACTACAAAGTGAAACTACAATATGAAAACAAAGGAATGCTTCATTCACAAATCCATTTGGCTTTGGCATGCACAATCATTACAAGGATCTTGGAAGTCCGCTAATGTGGTGCCAGTATTTAAGAAAAGGAAAAGTGCGGGAACCATAGACTGATGAGCCAGACATTAGAGGTGGGCACATTGTTGGAGGGAATCCTGAGGGATAGGATTTACGTGCATTTGGAAAGACAAGGACTGATCAGGGATGGTCGACATGGCTTTATGCATGGGAAATAGTGTGTCAGTAATTTGATTGATATTTTTGAAGAAGTAATGAAGAGGATTGGTGAGGGCAGAGCAGCAGATGTAAGCTATGTGGACTTCAGTAAGGTTTCAAAAAGGTCCCTCATGGTATACTGGTTAGCAAGGTTAGATCACATGTAATACAGGGAGATCTAGCCATCTGGACGCAGAACTGATTCGAAGGTAGAAGACAGAGGGTGGTGGTAGAGGTTTACTTTTCACGCTGGGGATCTGTGACCAGCAGCGTGCTTCAAGGATTGGTGCTGGGTCCACTGCTTTTCTTCATTTACATAAATGATTTGGAAGTGAACATAGGAGATATGGTTAGTAAGTTTGTAGATGACACTAAAATTGGAAATGTTGCAGATAGTGAGCAATGTTACCTCAGAGTATAATGGGAGTTTTGATCAGAAGGGCCAATGGTATGGCAGACGGAGTTTATTTTGGGAAAATATGGGAGGTGCAGCATTTTGGAAAGTCAATTCAGGGCAGGAAATATACACTTAATGGGAAGATCCTGGGAAGTTTGTTAAACAAAGAGGTCTTGGGGTGCGGGTTCATAGTTCCTTGAAAGCAGAGTCACAGGTAGACAGGGTAGTGAAGAAGGCATTTGGTATGCTTGCCTTTATTGGTCAGTGCATTGAGTATAGGAGTTGGAATATCATGTTGTGGCTGTAAAGGACAGTGATTAGGCCCCTTTTGGAACACAGTGTGCAATTTTCATCTCTCTGCTATAGGAAAGATGTTGTGAAACTTGAAGGGGTTCAGAAAAGATTGACAAGGATGTTGCCAGGGTTGGAGGCTTGGAGGGTTTGAGCTATAGGGAGAGGCTGAATAAGTTGGGGGTATTTTCCCTGGAATGTCAGACGCTGAGGGGTGACCTTATGGAAATCATTAGTGGCATGGATAGGGGAAATAAGCAAGATCTTTTCCCCAAGATGAGAGAGTCCAAAACTGGAGCGCATAGGTTTAAGATGAGAGGGGAAAAATTTAAAAGGGACTTAAGAGACAAATTTTTCATACGGAGGGTGGCGCATGTATGGAATAAGCTGCCACAGGAAGCAGTGGAGGCTGGTACATTTACAACATTTAAAAGGCATCTGGATGGGTATATGAATAGGAAGGGTTTAGAGGGATATGGGCCAAATGGGACAAGATTTATTTAGGGTATCTAGTTGGCATGGATGATTTGGACTAAAGGGTCTGTTTCTGTGCTGTATATCTCTATGACTCAATATTCTCAACTGCTGCCCTCTTGTCAATAGTTTGCATGAAAAATCTGAAAATATGGAAGTCTAGGTCATCTTTTTAAAATTACCAGAAAAGAAGTAATAATCACTAAAATCTGACAGTAAGGAAGAAGAAGAGAGGTAGTGGCTTTGTGTTATGGATCTAGACTGGTAATCTAGAGAGATACTGTGGAGACAGGGGTAGGAATTCCATTATGACAGATTTGAATTTGATTTTAATGAATAAAATTGGAATGAAAAATTAGCAATGACAAATATGAGTTCATTGTTGATTGTCGTAAAAAGCTTGTGGGAAGGAAATCCTACCATTCTCGCTTATTCTGGCCAACGCGTGACTTCAGATCCAAAGCAATGCAGTTTAATTCATTTTGAGTTGACCTAAGCAATCAGGTGTATGTACCCACTATCAAGTCTGACCAAAGGAATGAAACTGGATTGATCACTCAACTTCAACCAAAACACCAGAAATGACATACAAAGCCAAAATTGGAAGAACAAGCTGCAGCCTGATGTTGCCATACCTCACATATGGCATCGTTCCATACACCTAAACTCCACGCACCACTATCACTGTCCCCAGTGAGATGAAAGCATACTGGCATAGCATTGGGAGGGAGTTGCCCTAGGTGTCCTCCACACTGACTTCAAACCCAATGACCTTTCATGGCATTAGGTCAAACAGAAGCAAGGAAACCTGTTGATTACTAGCTATGGCCTCCACTTGCCTGATGAATCATAATTCGTTCATGGTGAAGACCATTTGGGAGACACACCAAGTGTGGCAATGATGCAGAATGTACTCTAAGTTGGGACTTTCAAAGTAAGTAAGGCTGGCTCAGTAGTACCAGTATTGACTGTGCGAGCTGAGCTTTAAAGAGCATATCTGCCAGATTGGGTCTGTAACAGATGGTGAGGGAACTAACTAAAGGACGAAAAATTCTTGACCGTGCTCTCACCAATGTAGATGCAACTACCCATGACAGATTGAAAGAAGTGACTATTGCACAGCTCTTATGGAGACCAAGTCCCATCTTCACATTGAGGATACCTTCCATTGTATTGTGTGGTGTTGCCACCATTTCAAGTATAGTGGATTTCAAAAAGAATGCGCAATTCAAAATTGGTCAACTATGATGCATTGTATACACCATCAGCAGCAGAATTCCGTTCAATGACAATCCATTGAAGCAGCTCAGTTAAATTCCACTGGTTTAAAAAGGAACCTGTGATTTGGGTCAGCAGGCCAAAAGCTGTGAGGGAAATGTCCCACTTAGTCAAAGACCCTGAGGGAAATTCACTTGGTGATTATGATGGTCAAAGCTAAGCCTTATTAGTGAAAAGTGGCAGAAAGAGGATCAATAAAAAAAACTGTCAAATGAAGCTGCAGAAACAGAGGCATTTGGACTCTATACAGAAGCACTTCCACCTGATTACAATAAAATAATTTGCGAGGTGAAAGGCGAATTTAAACATTTGGAGAAGTACATTTCTAAAATCCTCAAAACATTTGCTGTTGCTTGGATACAATTAAATAAAATATGCCCTGATTGGAAATAGGAGAAGAAGAAAGATTTGAAATGTTGGGAGAAAAAACCAGCCAAGAATATTGTACATCTTGCTTGCATATAATAAGGCAAAATGGCATTCTTGTAAAAACAAAAAGAAATTGGGCCAGGAAATTACTGACACAGAAAGAACCATTATCATTTCGGAGAGGTATAATTCATGATAAAAGTGATCTAACCAGTTGCAGAAATGTTAAGTTGTTTCTTTGTAGACTTCCAAGTTGAAGTTGCTGAAGTAATTGGTGCAGCCCCAGAGTGGTCCTTATTGACGGAAGAGGCAGTATTACAGGAAAGAATAGAGAGGCCTGAGCTACATGTGTGCTAATCACTGAAGCTGGGAAAGTAGGTTGAGAAATTGTGTTAGATACACAGAAAATAACCCATGTGTAAATAGACAAATAAATTACAAAAACAAGTGAATCATAATAAACCTTTAGAATACTTATCAGCCTAAACTTGAGTATGTGCCCAATTCTGGCCTTGCATTTTTACAAGGATGTGTAACCTGACGATGCAGAAAAGATGATGAAAATGAGCCTGGTGATGAGGAAGTTCACTAGTGGATAGATTTGAGAAGCTTTGGCACTGTTTAAAGAAAGAGAGGAGATTCAATAGAGTTATGCAAAACCATGACCGGTCTGGACAGAGTAGATAGGTAAATTGTTTGCACTAGTGAAAACGTCCAACTCCAGAGGACACTGATTTAAGACGATTGGTTTCCTCATCGAATTGTGGGGATTTAGGACGTGTTACATGAGGGTATGGTGAAGCCAGAAAATAATCATAAAGGCAACTGAGCCTGGTGAAAACATTTGTAAGGCAACGACGAGAAGGTGAAGTGTTGGATTCGCTGAGTTACCCTTGCAGAGAGGTAACACGGACAACATGGGCAGAATGTTCACTTTCTGTGAAGGTCAAAGGCTCCATGATATAGTTTATAGCCCTTCCTAATCTTCAGATCACCATTTTCCTGTTATCTGGTATGATAAGCAAGTTGTTGATGTACTTCTGCCATTCCACCACCACACACATTATTCTTCTGAAATCCTGCTTTCAAGATTCTCAAAAACTGTACCCTGCCCAGCCACAACAGCCCAAAAAGAATGAGAAAGAGAAACAACACAGCACTGACAAAGAGGCCCACCATTTCAAAAGGCCCTTGCAGCCAGTATTTCATATCCTGGCACTGCACACACCTTTGAGGTAATGATAGCGTTGGAACAGGATATGTTGAGTCACTGGGCCTGAGTGTCTGGTGCATTGACTACGCTCCCAGGCAGCCTCCCATCACTGCCAAATATGCTCCATGAGGAATATGACTCCATCTTGGCCGAATGCTTCATGTGGAGCTTCTGTGTTGTGCAGTCTGTGTCCTATCTCCTTGCCATGGGACTGAATCAGAGACAATGCAAATGTTTCCCGCCCATCTGTAGCAGTCTTCAGATGATTTTGCCACCCATGTGGGATTGTAAAAGCAATGTCTGGACAACCTAGGAACTCATTGTAATACCAGCAAAGAACACAATAGAGTGCACTCAGATATCTTGCCATAGCAAAAGTTCTTTGCAATTATCTTGGGTACCTGTCCCTTTAAAGAGCTAAGGTGCAAGGCCTAACTTGGAGCTGGCCTCTTGCTGTTGCAGAGTGGCAAGAGAATTTGTAGCCTGGACATCTGTGGCCTCAATATGGTGTCCTATTGCCTCAGCAGCAGATTGAGCTGAGTGATGTCAGGAGAACACTCTTTCATAGCTACTGGTGCAACCTATGGCTGCTGGCATCAATATTATTCACAAGAGCATGACCCATGCAGTCTGGCGCCAGAAGCTGTTGCTGACTGAGTGTGTCCCCACAAATGTGGTGTTAGGCCTGCTGAGTATAGTCTCCAGAAATGCAATTCTTGCTCAGTTTCTACCAGATAAATACCAGTCATATGTCCTCGCTTGTGACTTCTCGAAGGTTTCTATTGTCCATTCTGCAAATCCCATCACAAAAAGCTTACTTGCTAATTTCTTCTCTCACAGAAAGCTTATATGCATTATGTTGTTGAACAAACTACATTGAATTTAAGACTTAAGTGGACTGAATGAAGATGAGATATTTTCATGTGGAAAATTAACTGTTGCAGTGATAAGGGAAAATTAGAATTTTCTATAGTGCGAGCAATGAATTAACAGAAAAGCAAAGATCTCAGGAGGAAATTACCACATGTGCATGCTAAACAGTGGATCTAGTACTCTATAAACAAAGTCAAGCATTTTCCCAAATCTACAATCCTGTGTGATTTTACCCTCCTTATTTCTCTGACATGGAGGTGGACATGGGCTAGAGACAGGCAACAGAGACGAACAGAGTTCTGAGGAAGGGTCACTGCGACCCGAAACACTAACTCTGTTTTCTCCTCTACCGATGCTGCCAAATCTGCTGAGCTTTACCAGCAACTTTGTTTTTGTTCCTGATTTACAGCATCTGCAGTTCTTTTGGTTTTTATTAGAGACGAGCAGATGGTGAAGCTTGGAGTTTAGAAGGTTCATCTCCATTTATTGCGATTATGTTCATGATCGTTAGACTCTTGGACATTTTTGATGAGTGATCAGATGCTCTGGCAGGAGAAGTGGCGAGGGCTGGTGGCACCAGGGCTGGGTGTCAGGGTGATGGGGAGGCAATGGCCTAGTGGTATTGTCACTGAACTGTTAACCCAGAGACCCAGATAATATTCTGGAGGCCTGGGTTCAAATCCTGCCATGGTAGATGGTGGAATTTGAATTCAATAAGTATCTGAAATTAAGAGCCTAATGATGACCATGAATCCGGTGTCGATTGTCAGGTAAAACCATCTGATTCACTAACATCCTTTAGGGAAGGCAACTGCCTTCCTTACCCAGTCTGGCCTACATGTGACTCCAGACCCACAGCAAAGTGGTTGACTCTTAACTGCCCTCTGGGCAATTAGGGATGGTCAATAAATGCTGCCTAGCCAGCGATGCCTTCAGCCCATGAATGAATATAAAAAAAAACTTGCAGAGTCCACAAGAACAGCACTGGGAGTAGAGGCTGGTGAGATTTGAATAGGGAAAGGATTGGAAAATTCAGCCTCTGGATGGAAAGAGTATTGCTAAGACAGTGGGATGGGACAATGTGAGTCATTGCTGGTGGCGAGAATCAAAATTACTTGAAAACCTAAGCGATAGAGCAGATCAGAGTTACAGCAGTTGTGTAATCTTGTGTATTCTAAAGTAGAAATATAATATTAATGTTCGGACATATCTAGAGAATTGAGGAATTTGAAACCAAAATTTCAAGCAAAAGGTTCTTCATTCTGAAGAAGGGTCACTGGACCAAACCATTAATTGTGCTTTCTCTCCACAGATGCTGCCAGACCTACTGAGATTTTCCAGCAATTTTTGGTCTTTTCTCTGGCCTGAACAAATGCTTGGTTAAGGTTCAAGAATGGATACTGAACTCAGCCCACTAGAAACTTGTTTAAACAACTGCAAAGGCAGGGATTATTTTCTAAACAGGGAAAGGCTTCAGATATCTGAAGTACAAAGGATTCAGCAGTCCTATTCAGGATTCTTTTAACGTTAACATGCAGGTTAATTTGGCAGTCAGGAAGGCAATTGCAATGTTAGTACTAATTTTGGCAGGGATAGAATACAAAAGCAGGGAGGTACTGCCGAAGCTGTATAAGATTCAGGTCCGAACATGTTTGGAATATTCTGGGAAGTTTTAGATCCTATTCTAAAGGAGCATGTGCTGACGATGGAGAGGTTCCTAAAGAGGTTTAAAAGAATGATCCCAAGGATGAAGGGCTTGTAATATGAGTGGCTAAGTCCTCTGGGTCTGCACTCAATGGAGTTTTGAAGGATTTCTTCCAAAATACTGGTGGCATATAACTGTGGGAAAATATGAGGTTGTTCAAAATGATAAGAAGACTAGAAAAACAACATATTAGCTAAATGGAGAGAAACTGCAGAATAGTGCAGTACAGAAGATCTTAGTGGCTTTCTACATATATGCATATGGAGAAAATGTTTCCTTTCACATGAGAGATAGGACTCAAGGGCACAGGCTCAGAGTAAGGGCATGACCCTATAGAACTGAGACGAGGAGCAATTTCTGCAGTCAGCGAGTGACAAATATGTTGAACTCTCATTGCCACAGAAGGCTGTGTAAACCCAGTTATTGAGTGCACTTAAGACAGAAATAGATAGGCTCTTGACTAGTAAGAGGATCAAATGTTATGGAAAGAAAGCAGAAGAATAGGGTTGAGCCACATACCATCCATGATCAAATGGCAGAGCAGACATGATGGGCCAAATGGCATAATTTTGCTCTTATATCTTGTGGTCTAATGGTCAGAAGGAATTGCTGTTTGATTGTCAAAGTTGTTGACATGTAATAACGTGACCTTTCTTGAAGTGGCTTCTCTAGTGCCTATGTGTTTATTTGGATGAAATTAAGAGGCATGAAGTGGATTGAGGTTTTGTGAAAACGGGACTTGCTTGTGTTTGATTGACAGCTTTATAGGAAGGGCAAAGTTTTCCAAAGTGAATGTTGAATGTTCTAATTTTAGTTTTGATTCATGTTTCCAGAGAAGGTTCCCTTTCAAGAGTCTGTTGATCATGTCCCTTGCAAAAGTTGTTCTGACTCCATCAAAATTACAGAGAGTCTAAAATCCCCACATCCCTCCATATAATGGAAAAAATGTGACACAACATTTTGTGGGCTCTGTACCTCACTGTTATGCTGAGCTGGCAACATTTGTTGGGGATAGCCTTGGGGGTGGGGGTGAATGCGGTCAGGAATCATAAAAATCCTTTCATTTCTATTTCTGACACAGACAGAAGAATGAAATTGTGGACAAAAGAGTCTGAGTAGATTAATTTGAATGAAGCAGAAAAATATTTCTGGTGGCATATAAATGTGGGAAAATTTGAGATTGTTCAAAATGATAAGAAGACTAGAAAAACAACATATTAGCCAAATGGAGAGAAACCGCAGAATAGTGCAGTACAGAAGATCTCAGTGGCTTTCTACGTCAAACACAAACAAGAGTAGCATGCAGGTACAATTAGTAGTTTGGAAGGAAAATGAAATCATGGCTTTTATTGCAAAGGAAATGGCATATAAGTTGGGGATGTTTTGTAACAATTGTACACGGTATTAGTGGGAAGAATGTTCTGCAGTCAGCGTAGCGGTAAAGTGGCCTGGGCAGAATGTCATGCAGCCACAATCACAGTGAAGTCAAGTGTGAAGAGTGCCTGTACTTAGCAGTACAGCAAAGCAGCCTGCACTGTATTGTGGAACATAAGAAATAGGAGCAGGAGGAGGTCATTAGGCACATTGTGCCTGCTCTGCCATTCAATAAGATCATAGCTGATCTTTTCGAGGACTCAGCTGCACTTACCCACTCACTCATAATAATCATTAATTCCTTTCTTGTTCAAAAATCTACCCATCTTAGCCTTAAAAACATGCATTGAGGTAACCTCACTGCTTCACTGGGCAGGGATTTCCACAGATTCACAACACTTTGGGTGAAGAATTTCCTCATCAATTCAGTCTTGAATCTGCTCCCCTTTATTTTGCGGCTATGCCCGTAGTTCTATTTCCACCCACTGGTGGAAACAACCTCAACGCTTATATCTTAACTGTTCCCTTCATAATTTTAAAAGTTTCTATAAGATTCCCTCTCATTCTTCTAAATTCCAATAAGCATAGTCCCAGTCTACTCAATCTGTCCTCATAAGCCAACCCTCTCAATTCTGGAAACAACCTGATGAATCTCCTCTGCAACCCCTTCAGTGCAAGTACATCCTTTCTCAAGTAAGGAGACCAGAACTGTACAGTCTACTCCAGGTGTGGCCTCACCAGCACCCTATAAATCTGCAGTATACCCTCCCTGTTTTTAAAACTCTATCCCTCCAGCAATGAAGGGCAGCACCTGCTGTATCTGCAAACCAACTTTTTGTGTTTCATGCACAAGGTCAGCCAGGTCCCTCTGCACAGCAGCATGCAGTAATTTTTTAACCATTCAAGTAATAACCCCTTTTACCAAAAAGGATGATGTCCCATTTACCAACATTTTATTCCATTTGCCAGACCCTTTCCCACTCACTTAACCTATCCATATCCTTCTGCAGACTTACAATATCTTCTGCACACTTTGCTCTACTATTTTAGTGTTATCTGTGAACTTTGACACAATACATTTGGCTCCCAACTCTAAATCATCTATGAAAATTGTAAACAATTGCAGCCCCAGCACCGATCCCCGTGGTACATTTGATCAATAACCAGAAAAATCACCCATTTATTCCCAGTTTTTGCTTTCTCTTAGTGAACCAATCTTCTATCCATGCTAATACAATATCCATAATGTGTGCACCTTCATCTTGTGCAGCAGCCTTTTGTGAGGCACCTTGTCAAATGCCTTCTGGAAATCCAGATATGTTACATCTACCAGTCTGGTGTGTTACATGGCCTCCTGTATCTGAAAAATCATAAACACTCCTGGTAGTTTGATGACCACATCTGCAGGAAGAGTCATTGCTTTGATCAGCTTGAGTACTGAGTTTTGGAACTTGAACATTGACTCGAAGCATAGGGTAGTACATCTGTGAGGCTGACAGTTGGGTGGATAGTCTGTATTTAGACATAGTCAGTCCCTGAGGGGAGTGTATTCAGAACAAAGCTACACGAGGGAGGAACAGAGAGATACCAAGAGCAATAGTGGCCTGAGGCTCAATAGTGAGGAGTACAGGCAAACATTTCTGTGAGCAGAAACATAACTCCAGGACAACATAGTGTGGAGCTGGAAGAACACAGTAGGCCAGGCATCATCAGAGGAGCAGGAAAGTTGACTTTTCAGGTTGGGACCCTTCTACAGAAATGGGGAGGGGGTAGAGAGCTGGGAAACAAATAGAGAGAGGAGGGATAGGGCTGGGGAAGTTAGGTGGGATGGTGTTATGTGAGTGTAGGTAGCTAGTGGTGGGGATTGGTCAATGAGGTGGGAGGACCGGACAGGTGGGAGAGAAGATGAACAGGTTGTGTCAGATCGAGGAGGTGGGGATGAGAGGGAGGGTTGGACATGGGTTGAGGCCGGGGTTGGCGAAATTTTAAAACTGGTGAGATCTATGTTTAGGCCATCGGGCTGTAGGTTCCCAAGGTGGAAATATGCTGCCAGGATGGTGTGTTGCCTTCCTGGGGCCAGAATAAAGGATGTCACTAAATGGCAGAGAATTCTGAAGAAATGGGCAAACAGTCGGAGATCTTGGCTCACATTAGGATTAGCCATGTAGTAAGAAAGAGGGATCAGGACCGGCAACAAGGTAGCAGATGAAAAATCAGGTCCTCAAAGTTGGTAATCTCTGGATTACTCCTGGTGCCACATGCAAGTGGATATAGGAATAGGCAGGTAGAACAAATGAATGTGTGGCATGGCTGAAGATTTGAAATAGGAGGGAGGAGATTCACCTGATTTGCCTCGAGTGCTCCAGTTATGTAGAGAGGCTGGATGGGCAAAAAGCTGGGGGGAGGGATCTGATTGATGTGTACAAAGTTCTGAGGGACATAAATAGGGAAGCACTGAGACAGATTTCCCCTCAGTAGAAGACAAGGGGTTTGACAGATTAGATGCTGTCAAGAAGCCATTCCCATGTTGGGAATCTCGTATTAGAGTGCCCAGTTTAGATGGAGATGAGGAAGAATTTCTTCACTCAGACAGTGATTAATGTCTGAAATTCTCTATCCCAGAAAGCAATAGAGGCTAGGTTGTTGGATATATTCAAAACTGAGTTAGACAAACTTTTGAGTTGCAGGCAGACTAGGGTTGCAGGGGACAGGCATAAGAGTGAATTTGAGGTTCACAGTCAGACCAGCTGTAGTTTTATTGAATGGCAGAGCAAGCTTGAGGGAGCAAATTGTATACTTCTGCTTTTATTTCTTATGTTCAGTAGAGAAAACTACCAGATAGATATAAATATTCTAGATTAGTATTACATTTATAATTTGAGCATACCAATATTATTGAACAGAATGTTCCATGTTTTGGTGTTTATTTAAACAAAAATGGTCAATCAGGTGGTGTTTCCTTGTAGGCTTCTTTTATCTGACAAGTTGAATTGGCTGTCGTATTCAGGTCATTATTGTGGATAGGAATTCGTAGTATGGAGTGAAATATCACATCGATATTCAAGCCATCAGTGAAAACATGGGGAATTGACGTGGTTTTTTTGCTGTTGCATTCTTGCATAGATCATTTGTGGCTGTGAATATAAACATGGTGGACATAGTCAAAAAGAACAAGTAACTTTCAGATGGAGAAAATAGAAGGCCTGCTATTTAATTGTTGTAAAAAGCATAAATTGTATCCATTCTATTTATAACTATACATGCAATTTGCAATAAATCATGCTTAATAAATTAAAATGCAAGTAAGTTTCAAATGCAGCGATGTAATAATAAGAATTAAAGAGCTGAAACATGCTGTCTGTATTTCTGCATATGGAAATATGCTTTTATAGATTCACCCAATTATTACAGTGCGTGACCATTTCCATCGAGAAGGACAAGGGCAGCAGATATATGGAAACACCACCACTTTCAAGTTCCTCTCCAAGCACCTTGCCATCCTGGCTTGGATATATATCACCGATCCTTTACTGTCACCGGGTCAAAATCCTGGAATTCCCTCTCTAACGGTGTTGTGGCCTGACACACAGTATACTGCAGCGGTTCAAGAAAGCAGCTCACCATCACCTTCTCAAGGGCAATGAGGGATGGGCAATAAATGTTGGTCAGTCAGCGATGCCCACATCCCACAAAAGAATAAATTTTAAAGAAGGAGGCCATTTAGTCAATCGTGCCTTTACCAGCTTATAGAGAGATTTCTTGAAGTTTGAGGGTTTCGAGGAGATGATCAGAGCAGTGCTGCATGCTGTTGTTCTCTCATCAAACCGAGTTCTCAGGTGCTACAAGGAAAAGGGAGGCAAGCAGGTAGATGAGAAATACTTCACTCAGGCATGTCCCTTCATTTGGCCCAAGATTTCTGGGGCTTTCTCATACTGGCAGAGCAGGGCTAAAAACAAGCTCAGGCAAACTGTAACGGAATTAAGGTGGGCTGGACTGTTCTCATCCTCCCATTTCAGTTTCTTTGCCATTGGAAGGTCCACTACTTTGAGGGGTGCATTTAAAAGCATTTAGGCCTTAGTTTGGGAGTGTGTTAACACGCCAGCCTCTCATGACCTTCATGACCCCTATCTGATCCACTTACAGGGCACTAATGTATTTCAAACTTGCACTTTGGAATGCACTGGCAACAAGCAGTGTTTTCTGCTGCAGGGGCACTTGCTGCACAGAGATAGGTACCCAGCTCATAGATTTGATCACGGTTGCTCGCTTTCTCTCTTAGTGCTCCCTCTCTTAGTTTTCCGTCACCTTGTGCCTAACTGGATGCTGACAGAAACCCTCCCTTTCCTTGCTTATCCTTGCCCGTCTCCACTCTGGCACAAGCAGATCTACTAGGCTCTCAATACTTCTGCATTATCTTGCCTGGTGGCACTTAACTTGATCTAGAGCAGACACAAAGCCCAGGAAACTTATCATGATTCCCAGCATCCGTCAGTCAGGCCATAGGAGATAGCTTTTAATCTGGAGGTTCCTGGCACATGGTCAGATACCTCAAAAAGGGAGATAAGGGTCAAGATTCCTATCCTTGTGCAGGATGGGCAGCTGAACATCAGGTAGCCCACCACCCATCTTGATCCTTTCTGACTGATTGTGGGCCATTTTCTCCCTGAATAAGAGAAACAGAGGGATTTGCTGAGTTGAAAATGGTTAAGTGCTGGCAGGCAAAAATTGTTTGGCGCTCCAAGCAAGTGAGCAAAAGGCGTTCAGAATTAGGAGGGTGGGAGCTTGGGATGGGTAAATGTGAGTGAGGGGCGATGTTGATTGAAATACTGAGAGCTGTAGCAAATGAGCTTTGGTGGGAAGTGAGGGCAGTAGCAGAAGTAGAGTGTTAGGTAGCACAAAGAAGGTGGTAGCACTTAACCTGGCTGAGCAGGGAAAATCATTGACCTTCATTTTTCTCTGCGAGACATTCTCCCAGGCAGCTGAAACAGCAATGACAACGTTGACAAACTTTGACCTGACTGGCAGTGCTGATAATTACCTGGGGGAAGAGAATGTCCTCTCGCAACAGTTAGCATCCACCAGATACCCGACCAAGTATTTCCCTTTCATTGTCATGTCTGGAGAGGAGTTCTGGGCTGACATTGTGCTTGATTGCACAAAGACATTTTAAAGACAGCATGGGTGCCAGTGATGCCAGTCTATCATGGAATATCATGGTAGATATTTAATGAGGCCAGTTTGAGATGATTACACAAGAAACCTCTTAGGGTTTGTGCAAAGAAACCCTCCATGAAAATTGAAACATACCCAAAAAATAGTAAAACTCAGTCCATAGTTCTGATAATGGAGATTACTTTGCATTCCTCTTGGTGCACAGGAAAGGGACTCATCTCCATTTACATTTGTTTCATTTTGTTCGTGGCTCTTCTCTCTCTATCCTCCGACAAGTTCAACCGACCAGACAAACTTATCTTGAGTTTAAGACATCCACTAAGGGAAATTTCAAATCATCTAAGAACCTTGGTCAGCTGTCTGCAGCTTTTTAAATAGGCTTCCATTGTCCATTGCATGTCCAGAAAAATACGGTTTATCACTGCTTATGCTATCTCAATGAATTCTTAGGCTCAATTCATTGTCCAATCTGGCTCTGCCATGAATGTCGGGCTCCAGTCCAAGATCCCTAAAACACCCCATGTTTTTCTATAATTTATTTTTTATTAGTTTCTAGGCACTGATTCAAATTCTGTACATCATGTACACATTTTTTTTACTAACTCATTTACTTAATTAACTTTTTTTTCACTAATTTGGCCAATTTATTTGAAATCTCACTGTATTCTGGACTAATGGGAAAGTTTATGAAACTTCACACCAGCCTACATATCCTGCAGAATAATCATTGGGATGTCTTCAGATCCTTGCATGTTTTAGAAGCAAATCCTTAAATGAAGAACAAAAAACAAAGAACAAAACAGCACAGGAACAGGCCATTCCATCTGAACTACGCAAGACAATGTGAAATTATTATATTTGCCTTTGTCATGAATTGCCCCATGGAATATATGAGGAAGAGGCTACAATAATAAGCAGAACTCTCAGTAGCCATAAGGTTCTTCAATACATTTTATATTTTAAAGTTTCCTGAAACTTTTAAAAACTTTGTATACACCTCAGTAAGTGATTTGTAAAAGACAATGGTTTGTAGTGGAATTTGAAGTTACACTGTGAAGGCCATCACAGCGAATATTTTTGAAACAGTCTCTTTACACCGATCTCTGCCTGCATTAATAAAAGGGTTCCATACAATAGCTGACATTGCAGCTATAATGCAGGAGTGAGAACAAGGGAAAATAACATTGTTAAAGATTGAAATCATGCAATGCATTGTCAGAGATATTTTCATTCTTTTCAAGTTCACCTTGAGCAAGTGAAAAGGAACATCTTACCAGCATCCCACTTTAGAAATCAAATCTAGAAATGAGGCTGCCTATTCAAAAACCTAAGACAATATAGAAAACTATTATTCATAGTTTGAAAGTTGAAAAATCACACCAGCCCACACTTTGGGTTGAACCTTAAGACCCTGTGAGGTTGGAGTTGGGTAAGATTTGAAGTTCAGAGAACTTCAAGTCTGACATTGGCTCAAAACTTGCATCCACTTCAGATTTTGTTGGTTGTGGGATGAAGGTAAGGTAACTCATCACGGTGAATTGGTAAATGAAATATTTTAATAAGGCACCCATTTTAACAACAGTTTTAATTTTAAATGTAGAAGGATAGGTTTCAGAAGCCCAGGGAAGCCCAGTAGATGGAAGGATGTGAAACTGCTGAAGCCATGAGGTTAGTACCGGGACAGCAGAAGATTTTCCTCCAAGTCAAACAAGTTTCCCAATGATATATTGCCCTGTGATCCGTCTACTCCTACTGCAACAATTGTACTTCCACTTAACCTACCTGGCTATCATCTGCTTACACTACCATGACTACAAACTCCTGACAACCAATTGCCTCTCCTGACCACCAATTGGAATTTCCCTAACCACTGTCAATTGTTCCGTCATCGAAACGCTGGGCACCATCAACTACCAATGGCCCTTTGTGACCACTAATGGAACACTCTAACACCACTGGACCTCCTGGAACATCATTAGACAACCTCAACAATCATCTTCTTCTGATCACCATGGACTCTCCTGACCAAAAGCAGATCTCTCCACCGATGTCTAGAGTCACTGAGCATGATCAGAATCTCTGGGCCATGACTGGACTCCTTACTGGCAATTACACGCACAACAGTCAGGGCCAGCCTATTGAAACTTGCCCTCCCCATCATTAGCAGAACACCTTGAGATCATCTCTGGCCCTTGTCTAGACCTTCAGAGCAGTTTGGCTATGGCCTGGTGCTGTAGGCTTCCTGACCTGACATTTCTCCACGTTGGTCTGTACTTAACCCCCATTAAATCTGTGAGGTTAGCATTGGGGAAAATATCAAAATTCAGAAAAACTGAAGCCATTCTGGCAATCAGGCTACTGGGGGCTGTGAAAGAAGAGAAAAAAAATGGAAAGGTCCTGTTACTAAAAAGTGTAGTACTGTTGAGAAAGCCTTCCTTCTGGGCCTCTAACAACTTTACAGCCTCCTCCAACCTGCATGGGCTCATCCTAGACCTCTAATTCTGCTCAATATTAAAGTATATTTTCTGGAAGAAAATTTAAGTTCAGCCATTGTTGAAAGATGCAAGACACTGTAAATCTTACAGTGTTTCCAGCCCTTGTACAATTTACTCAACATGACCAAAGCCTGACAACTTTGAGAAGTGACTACATGACCCAGGTATTGCCCTTGACTCTAGTCCACTGATATTGAAGTATATAGATCACACTCATTTTTATCAGAGTATCCTTCTCCAGGCTTACAACCTCTGAAAATTCTGCCTTTTCCTAATTGGCTCCACTTGTGTTTCCATGATTTCCCTAAATATCAGAGCATGTCTTGCTAAGTGCCTCTGCCTTCATCTTTTTTTGCTTTTTCACCAGCATCTTTGTAAATATGGAGAATATCTTGCATGGAATTTGAGTGCCTCAGCAGAGGGCCTGTTTAAAAGCTGGAAAACTAGTGGTCACCCAGCTGCAGCCTTCGCTAGGAGATCCAATGGGGTTTGGTCCAGCTCTTACCTTAACAGTGTCAGGCCTCCCATTGAGTTAAGCTTGATGCAAGGCAGAAGGTTCGCACCCAGAACTGCCATTGAATCAGAGGCCAGCATGCCTTCTGTACTGGCTGTGCCTTAGGGAGCAATGGCCACTGTTGGTAAGGCACATGGGCCTTCATCGAGATTGCTGCTTGAGACTCATGTAGTCAGGTAAGTGGGACAGGGTGGAGATACTCACGAGGGAATCATCTGTGAAGGTGAGGTGTGTAGATAATAAGTGAAGGAATCTCTTGATCAGGCCTCAAAATGAGAGACCACTCTAATAGGTTGTGATTATCCCACCTGGCAAGTCCTTCAACTGTTCCTGGTTTAATTCCAGCATTCATAAGACAAAGCCTTTAAGAACATTCCAATTCGTCTTCAGGCATGTAGACCATTATCTTTCTTTCCAGCATCGACCTTGACTGGGGAAGTCAGGAATGTGGTAATATCTCAAACTCACTTCCCCCCCACCTGATCACAATCCCTGCTATCAAACATCCTCAGGGAAGGTGCAAAAAATTCTACCATTTCTCTTCTTGACACAACTCCTTTAGGCCACTTACTTGCACGAATTTTAACAGGCCCTTGGAGGCAGACTTGGAGATGGTTGGGAATAGAACATTGTATGGAATCTACTGGTCTGGGAGGAGTCAAGAAGAATGGTGGCTAATGGAACTTATTTGGAAAAGGGACTAAAATTCAGTATCTCAATGGCAGGATAAGCTTTGGCAATTAGGTCCTTTTCCTTTAAAAAGAAATTAACTGGGAAACCTAAATGCACATATTAGTGTTTCTTGAAAACCATATTTAGCTGGAGTCTGTGCTATTATGTAAGAAAGGTGGTCAGAAAACTTCAGGGAACTATAGAACGGTGAGCCTGACATTAATGGTGGGTAAGTTGTTGGAGAGGATTCTGAGGGACAGGATTTATATGTATTTGGAAAGGCAAGGACTGATTAGGGATAGTCAACCTGGCTTTGTGTGTGGGAAATCACATTTAAGAAACTTGATTGAGTTTTTTGAAGAGGCAGCAAAGAGTATTGATGAAGGCTTGTGATCTATATGGACTTCAGTAAGGTGTTCAATATGGTTCTGCATGGTAGACTAGTTAGTGAGGTTAGATCACATGAAATACAGGGAGCACCGGCCACATGGATGCAAAACTGGTTCAAAATTAGAAGACAGAAGATGGTGGTAGGGGGTTGCTTTCCAGACTGGACGTCTGTGGCCAGCGGTGTGCCACAGGATCGGTGCTGGGTGTCCACTGCTTTTTGTCATTTATATAAATGATTTAGATGTGAATCTAATAGTTAGTAAGTTTGCAGATGACACTGAAATTCATGATGTGGTGGACAGCCAAGAAAGTTAACTCATATTACAATGGGACTTGGAGCAGATAGGCTGATGGACCAAGGATTGGCAGATAGAGTTTAACTTACATAAATGTGAGGTATGGCATTTTGCTAAGGCAAATCAGGGCAAGAAATATACACTAAATGGTAAGGTCCTGGGGACGGTTGCTGAACAAAGAGACTTTGGAGTGCAGGTTCATCGTTCCTTGAAAGTGGAGTCGCAGGTACACAGGATCGTGAAGTAGGTGTTTGGTATATTGCCTTCATTGGTCAGTGCATTGAGTATAGGAATTGGGAGGTCATGATGCAGCAGTACAGGACATTAGTTAGGCCGCTGTTGGAATACTGTGTGCAATTCTGGTCTTCTTGCTATAGGAAGGATGTTGTGAAACTTGAAAGGGTTCAGAAAAGATTTACAAGGATGTTGCCAAGGTTGCAAGGTTTGAGCTATTGGGAGAGGCTGAATTGGCTGGGGCTATTTTTCCTGGAGTGTCAGAGGTTGAGGTGTGACATTATAGAAGTTTATAAAATCATGAGCGGCATGGATAGGATGAATTGCCAAGGTCCTTACCCCAGAGTAGGGGAGTCCAGAACTAGAGGGCTTAGGTTTAAAGGGAGAGTGGAAAGATTTTAAAGAGACTTAAGGGGCAACTTTTTCATGCAGAGGGTGGTACATGTGTGGAATGAGCTGCCAGAGGAAGTGGTGGAGGGGGGGGTACAATTGCAATATTTAAAAGGCATGTGGATGGGTACATTAATAGGAAGAGTTTAGAAGGATATGGGCCAAATGCTAGCAAATGGGACTAGATTTATTTGGGATATCCGACTGGCACAGGCAAGTTGAACCAAAGGGTCTGCTTCCATGTTGTACATTTCTATGGCTCTAAGTGTTTGGTTTTACTTAAGTTTGACCCAACTGAAAAATATATGCCTTCAGATGCCTAACTGTGTATCAGATGCATGTGCCTGGTGAGTTTGATTTGTTCCAGGACTTTGGAGTAATTTGCTGCTTTGTCTTTACGGTTATATGGCGTTGAATCAGAGGTAGATTGCCTTGCAGTGCAAGATCTCCAAATGGATCAAAAGTGACATAGACAAGGATCAGTGAGGGAAGAGGACTGAGCTGTCTGGGTAAGTTGAGGGCACCATCATGGTAAAGGTACGGCATGGTCAGCGCAAGAGTAGACATTGCAGCATGTTTCTGTCCTGTCCCTCATTCATTTGGGGTAATGGCTCGGAGAATTGTATCAGTGTTTCCAGGATGTGGTTCATGTTGTGGAATGTTTATGTTTGGCCATTTGCCTGTCTGTACGTGTGACAGAGCCTATACTGATAGTCATGTGAGGGAGTTGTATGTCATAGAGTGGGAGTCAAAGGGTAATGAGCAGAGTGTACTTGGATTTCCAAAAGGCATTTGATCATATGCCATATCAAAGGTTGATGCACAAGATAAGAGCACATTGTGTAAGGGGTAGCACATGAGCATGAATAATGGATTGGTCAACTAACCCGGGAGTGTTTGATGCGGACATTGTCAAGGGAACTTTATGTTCAGTTTAAAAGAGTTACGGTATGAAAGTAAGAATAAGTTTTTCTTTCACCTTGGGAAGCTGTTGCCAGTGAAGAGCCACAGGGATCAATTCTGGCTCCTAAATTAATTGCAATCTATATAAATGAGTTGGATGAGGGGACTGGATATATGGCAGTTAAATTCGTGGTTGATGTTTAGATTAGTAGGAACATAACACGTTAAAGGATGTAAAGAGTCTGCAAACGGGTTTAGACAGATCCAGTGAATGGGCAATAATTAGGAAGACAAATAGTTGTTTATTGCAAAGGGAATAGAACGTGAAAATACAGAAATAGTAGGAACTGCCGATGCTGGAGAATCTAAGATAACACAGTGTGAAGCTGGATGAACACAGCTGGCCAAGCAGCATCAGCAGAGCAGGAAAGTTTGATGTTTCGGGTCGGGACCCTTCTTCGAAGAAGGGTCCCGACCTGAAACATCAAGCTTTCCTGCTCCTCTGATACTGCTTGGCCTTCTGTGTTCATCCAGCCTCACACTATGAAAATACAGAAGTTTGATTACAGTTCTACAAGTGTTGGTGAGACCATATCGGGAATATCTGTCTACAGTTTTGGCCTCCTTTTTTCGATAAAGTTTATAGTTTCTTTAGAGGAAGTTTAGAGAAGGTTAACTTGACTCATTACCAGGAGAAATAAAGCTTGAACAAGTTAGGTCCACACTTGTTAGATTTTAGAAAAATGAGATGTGACCTTGTTGAAACATGTATGATCTCGCAGGGACTGGAGTCCAGAGGATGTTTCTTCTTGTAAGGGAGGCTAAAACCAGATGACATAGTTTATCATAGAATCCCTACAGTGTGGAAACAAGTCATTCAGCTCAACAAGTCCATACTGCCCCTCTGAAGAGCATCCCAATCAGACCTATTCCCTTATCCATGAATTTCCCATGTCAGACTCACCTAACCTAAATATTGCTGGGCACCATGGGCAATTTAGCATGGCCAATCCACCTAGCCTGCACATCTTAAGTCTGTGGGAGGAAACCGGAGCACCAGGAGGAAACCCACGCAGACACGGGGAGAATGTGCAAACTCCACACAGACTGTCGCCTGAGGGTGGAATCAAATCTGGGTCCCTGGTGCTGTGAGGAAGCAGTGCTAACCGCTGAGCTGCTGTGCTGCCCCAAACTCCATTTTAAGACAGATGAGGAGAATATTTTCATTTTGGAGAGTCATGTGGATTTCTTAGCTCCAGAAGGCTGGGTCTCTAATGTTTTTAACATTGAATTAGTTTGGTTTTTGGCAGACAAGAGACCAAGGGCTATATAACCTAACTGACAGTGATATTATTGAGTGGTGGAGTCAAACTCTGTGTGTGTGTGTGTGTGTGTGTGTGTGTGTGTGTGTGTGAGTGAGACTGTGTGTGAGTGACTCTGTACGTGTGAGAGAGGCTGTGTGTGTGTGAGCCTGTCTGTGTGCATGTGTGAGTGCGACTGTATGTGTGTGTATGTGTGTATGTGTGCGTGTGTGTGTGTGCATGTGTGTGTGTGTGAGTCTGTCTGTGTGCGTGTGTGAGTGAGACTGTGTGTGTGCGTGTGTGTGTGTGTGTGTGTGTGTGTGTGTGTGTGTGTGTGTGTGAATCTGTGTGGGTGAGTCAGAAGAGACATTGGAACCTTGATAGTTATGAGGTCTGGAATAGACTAGGGAAGACAAAATAAGTATGGATGAGATTTGTAGAAATTGGGAGAGGTTCCAGGGTAACAGAAGTGGCAGGGATGATAAGTCCTTGTGGATCAATGTGAGGGAAGGAATTTGTTTGAGGGGTTTGAATGGTTAGGCTTGCGAAATAGTGGGATCCTGGGTAATGGGATCTCATTCTGCTCTTTGCCAGCAGCAAGATCGTGGGTTTGTCCAGGAAGCAGATAAATTACTTCAAAATGAGATTCAGCACCTAGAATAGCTGAACCTTATTACATTTCAGTCCACTGCATGTCAAAATACTGCACTTTCATCTTATGTGCAGGTAATATTATCTAGATTAATTTGTGAACAGCAGCTTTGAAACAATGGAGTGATTTGATTTTTAAATTTCTGCTGGCCATATATTTTCTGCTATTTTTGTTTATTTCCTTTCATCTGTGTGTATTTTGCTGCTCAAGGCTTGCATTTCAAACATCCACCGTGTTCGATTTTTTAAAATTGCTGCACTACACTGTCAAATTATCAGTAGTGACAGGTCTTTTCCCAGGTCTCCTGGTGTTGATTGTATTCTATTTATGTTATTCTGATGTTATGGTTTATTGAATCTAACGTCCAAACTTCACATTTATCAATATTTCATCAACCTAATTGCAAACATGAACCAAAGTTCCATAGAAATCCTCAGCTCTGATAACAAGGAGTCAGAATACACTGGAACATTTGAAGACTTGAATCGTACAATGCTCATGCAAAACCTCTTTTACTTTCACTTAGTTCCTTTTCCTGTTCTTTTAAATTTTTATTGCTTCCTTCTTAATTGCCTGACTGCTTCTCTCATGTTTGGCTCTACTACTTTTGACTTGCCTCCCTCTGATTTATACAATGATATATCAAGGGCACAAGACCCACCCCTGTGATTCCCATTTTCACCCCTCTACATTCATCTTTGTTTCTTTGTTTGTCCTCTTGCCACTTAGTTTTGCCTGGCATCATTATCCTTTTTAATGGCTAATCTCTCTTGCCTTCCATCCTATCATGGATTTTCACTTTTGTTCTTCCTCAACTTGCTACATGCCATTGGTGCCTGCAAATGAATCTTCGGCCCCTCACTAATGTGGAAGTGAGTAGCAATGATCCTCCAAGAGGCCAGTCTTGGCTTAAGGTGAACTACAATTCGTAAAATTTCCAAAGATACTGTGGCAGTCACACATCATTTCCTCATCTGTTATGTAAGTGTAATGATAGTTTGAACTGAATGCAATGAGAAGTTGAACAGCTAATGTTTATCAGAGCACTGCAAGCTTTCCCTCCTTGTTGACATTTGGTGGTAACTCAGTTGGTGTGGACCTTCGGTACATAGCCTGCTCCTGAATGTGGATGGATGATGGAGACATGTCCCAGAATGCAGCTTGTCTCAATGTGTGGACAAATGTGCTCAGCCCTCATCTGAAAGGAATGCCACGGATGACAGTTCTGGGATCTAAGAAATTCTTGCATTCCTTCTGTTGCCATTTCAGGTCATTTCCACTGATAGCAGCATACTCTGCCATTGGTGGGATGTTGGTTGCTGTGTCGGCCTTGCTGAGAAGGTGGAGACAGTTTAGGAGGACCAGGGCCCATGGCAAGCCCAGGAGCAACAGGAGGCTGGCACAGAGGATGAAGAACTGCCAGTTTAGACTGAGGTTGCTGCCATGGGGCATTTCCTGGAGATGTGCGTGGTGCAGCACTGATGCAGGATCCATATATTCTGAGACATTGAGACAGAATTGTGCTGGATGCTGGTAGGGGCTTGATGACTGCCTGAGTGGAAGACCACCCTCTCCTGGTGACTCTGAAGGCCATTACAGCTCTGAATTTCTGTGCGATTGGCCTTCTTTCATGGAACAATGGGTGACCTGTATGGGATCTCTCAGTCGTGTACCACAAATGCATCAGACTGGTGACTGACGTCATTTAGTCATTGCAGTCGGTTTCATCTTCTGATGACAAGGTCAGTGTTAAAGCCAGGCAATAGGATTCAGGAACACAACTAACTTCCAGTGGCTGGGTGCCACTTATATCATAATGCTGCAGAATTCATCAATAGGAAGGGCTTCCATCTGATTAATGTTACCACCTCCTAGAGGTGTGTGTCTGCTACTCTGGAGCTGCCATGTCTCAAAACCCTGATGTACTGTTCCTGTGTTTGAGGGTCCAGGTACCTTACAAGGCTTGTTCGAGGGGAACAAGAAGTATTCACTGCAATCATGGGTCATGACACCATTGCACACCACACTGATGTGAAGTAGACACAATGCTGCCCACGCCTTGATCAGGACCATGGTGGAGCAGACGATCAGGATGCTGAAGATATGATTCCATTGCTTGGAACAGACTGGGTCATCCAGTATCATCTGGACAGTGCGCCAGATCATCCTGGAATGCTGCGCTCTGCACTATTGGCACAGGTAATGTGCTGGGTGCTGAGGAGCCAGGGAAATAGGAGCCAGTTCCAGTCGTTGGGAGCTGGATGCAGCAGACCATCATGGACTGTCGAATGGTCATTGGTCGTGATGTCAAAATCTGGTTGGAACTGTTGGGCCAAACCTCACCTGTTATTAGTTTTGGCTTCTCGTTTTGCTAACTGTCAACAAAAACTCATGTTTGTATTGTTTCATTTGTTGTTTATATGTGATGGCCTCCTAAAGGACAATGACAGGATGCAGGTCCACAGAGGGCATTGAGGATAGACCAGCTTTGACTCACAGGGTGTTCAGAAGGGGTGTAGCTGAAGACAGGTGAAGTATATGGTGTGGTAGCTAAACAGTGACTAGGATGAGAGAATGAGGTTGTATGTAAGTGCAAAGGGATGTCAAACATTAGCAGTGGGGCAGTGTGGCATTGTGGCTGCTGTGTCATGAATGCTGAAATGTCGATGATGTTCAGGTGCTCAATGGTCTTTCAAAGATGACATGCATGTAATATACACTAGTCCTTTGGTGGATATCTGAGTCGTGAGTAGCACTGGGAACAGCGAGTCGTAAGATTAAGCCGGAACTGGATATGACGAATGCGATAAGGGTGGTGTGGGTAATAAATGCAGCAAGTTTATCATGATTGTGGCTAAAAGGCCTTCCACAAATTTTCTGTGCAACTTGGATGTTACCAAAAAACACAAGATTCAGCCCATAATGTTTGTTAAGAAAGTGAGATTGGAGATTATTGCAGTTCGATGTCCAGCACTTCAGCTCAACAGGTCCTGAGCTGTAATTAATTGTTGACTATTTATTTGTTAAGTAAGATAAACATTCAAAATCTATATACATAACAGTACAAACTTCCTGAGAGATAAGGGTTGACTTTGAGGCCCTACCAGGGCTGCAATCAGAAGCAAACAGCAAGTAACAATAGGCTCAGAGATAATGGGAACTGCAGATGCTGGAGAATTCCAAGATAATAAAATGTAAGGCTGGATGAACACAGCAGGCCAAGCAGCATCTCAGGAGCACAAAAGTAACAATAGGCTGCTGGCCAGCCTGGTAGTTGCCTTTCTCCAACCTGCTTCTGGGCTATTTCAGTAGGGGTCAGATTGAGTGGAGGGGGAGCGTGTTGTTGGCAGTGTCACCCAGATATAAATGTTTAAAACACATAGGTGATTACATCCAATTGACACTAATTATAGGAAATATGTTTAGTTGCCTTCAAGCTTCCTGTGGGTGATGGGCCCAGTTACGATGCCTAGGGGCACTCAATTGAAAATCAGGCCCAAGAAGCCAGAACTCTAGACAAGCCAAGAGGCTCTTCCTATTTGTTTGGGTGCAGGAGCAGACTGGCTATGGAGGGGATTCTCCCTGCAGCCATCTTTACAACTCCTCCTAGTGGCGTGTCTTCCAAAATAATTCTTTGATTTATATTTTAAGAAGTTGGGAAGAGGATTCCACCCCTTCTTATAGCACTCTCTCTCTCTTACTTAATTTGTATCCCAGTTGGAGCTTCTGATTGGTGCACCATTTCTGTTAGCTCACCTACTGCCATTCATTAAATAGTGAACCCGGCTCCAGGCCAATAATTGAGGCACCCCCATGAAAATGGCACTGAGGGACTGGTCCCCAGAGAATGGGTTTGGGACACAGAAATTGGCCCACCCTTTGTTTCCTGGCTCCATAAAAAAATTCATGGTTAAATCTTCAATTTTTGATCAAAGCTTGCAATAATTTATTATAAGGATTAAGCAGATTTTTTAAACAGCCTGATATGTCATTTGCCATATACATTTGAAAATAGACCTATTTTCAAAAGGCTATGCAACTGAATGCTATGAAACTACCTGTAAAGATAAATAAAAGATAAACAAGAATAGCTCCCAGTCACGAACCACTTCAACTCCCCTTCCCACTCCTTGGACCACCTGTCCAGCCTGGGCCTCCTCAGTGCCACAACGATGCCACCTGAAAACCGAAGGAATGGCACCTCATATTCCGCCTGAGAACCCTACAATCCGATGATCTCAATGTGGACTTTACAAGCATCAAAATCTCCCCACCCCCGACCTCATCCCAAGACCAGCCCCCCTCTTGTCCTCGACTCCTTGACCTGTCCGTCATTTCTCCCACCTATCCGTTCCTCCCACCTCACTGACCGACCCTGACACCCACTTCCTACCTACACCCACCTCTACTAGCCTCATCCCTGCTTCCTTGACCTGTCATTCTTCCCTCCCATGTACCTGCCCCTCCCTCCTCACTGACCAACCCCCATCCCAACTCCCTACCTACAATCACCTTTACTGGCTTCATCTCCACCTCCTTGACCATGTCTCTCTTCTCCCTGATCTATCTGCTCTATAATCCCCCTCTGATCATTGGCTCTCCCTCTTTCTATTTATTTCAGAGCCCCCTTCCCCTCCTCCATTTCTGAAGAAGGGTCCAGACCCGAAATGTTAGCTTTCATCCAGCTCCACACTGTGTTCTCAGACTCCAGCATCGGCAGGTCCTACTATCTGAGTGAGTTTTAACCCTGTTGTTTAACACTGCCTATATTCAACTTTACGGAGTTCTTTAAAAGAGGACAAACAGACTTTTAGGAGATTTAACTTTACATTCTCTGTTAGGAAATAAAAATAACTATATACAGGTTTTGGGAAAAATGCAAAGTTTGTTATATAAATTGTTGTCAACTGTTCTGGAATTGTAGCTAATGACATATATGTCTGCCTGACTGCTATTACATTTTGTTATGAAATTGCGTGCATTAAGTCAAAATAAAGAGAACAACTAGCTCACTTTTACATCACACCATTTGAATTTCTGCCTTTAATAATCCCAAAATAGCATACTTTAATAATCAGCCAAAGTGCTAGTCTAAATTTCTGGCTGCATGACTCACTGGCAATGAAAATGTAAACATATTATAAAATTGGCAGTTTGGGAAGGAATTGAAGCAGGAAGTATGTCTGTTGCCTGCGCTAAGGGAAAAGGCTGTATGACGACATTAATGCTACTTATTTATAGACGTGTTAAAATTTAGAGCATGATAGAAATCAAAAAAATCGAGATTCACACTGGATCTGAAATAAGTTATTTAAATATATAATTATTTCCGGTTTTTTTCTGCTGTTTTAAAAACAATTCTTGATATTTTCACAAGAACTGAAATCTTCCACAGAACAGTAAACGTTTTCTTGACAAAAGCAAAATTGTATGTCTACACTACCCTAGATAAAATTAGCCCAAATAAGAATAATAAGTTAAAACGGAACTTATCTTTTTACTGAGTTTGTACATGCAGATCAATTGATGCTATATTTTTGACAATGCTATTTTTACAAGCACAATTTGCTTGTCTGAATGGAGCCACTGAATATTTCACCAACTCTTCCTATATCCATATGATTCCCTTAATTTTTCTGAATGAAGCTGGAGAATCACTGCTTTATTCAAAGTTTAGTAATCCATCTTCATGTTGTTGCTTCATTGTTTTGAAACTCTGGAGTTGAGAAATGGCAAGCAAAAAAAAAATACCAAGAGTTAAATAGTAGTGGAAAGCTAATGCATACGCATCCTACAATATTCCAGCATTAGACTCTGTAATCAAACAAATATGATAACTCTTAAACTGCAGTACAAACATCGCCTATATATAAAGGTTGTACATATTCACATGTAGGGATCATCCAGCTGTAAGGAAGGGGCCATGTCCTTGTGCCATTTTTGAATTAAAAGAAGTCTTGTGAACAATAGCTCCCTGCTGTAAGGACTGTATCACAATTCTGCTATGCTTACTTTAGTGATGGAAAGGGATAGGTGTATACCACTGGGCAAGAGCTATAGCTGGGGGAAAGGCAATTATGATGAGATTAGGCAAGATTTAGGGAGTATAGGATGGGGAAGGAAACTGCAGGGGATGGGCACATTAGAAATGTGGAGCTTATTCAAGGAAAAGCTCCTGTGTGTCCTAGATAAGTATGTACCTGTCAGGCAGGGAGGAAGCTGTAGAGTGGGGGAGCCATGGTTTACAAAGGAGGTGGAATCTCTGGTCAAGAGGAAGAAGAAGGCCTATGTTAGGATGAGATGTGAAGACTCAGTTAGGACACTTGAGGGCTATCAGGTAGCCAGGAAAGACCTAAAGAGAGAGCTCAGAAGAGCCAGGAGGAGACATGAGAAGTTGTCGGCAGATAGGATCAGGGTAAACCCTAAGGCTTTCTATAGGTATTTAAGGAATAAAAAAATGACAAAAGTAAGATTAGGCCCAATCAAGGATAGTAGTGGTAAGTTGTGTGTGGAGTCAGATGAGATAGGGGAAGTGCTAAATGAATATTTTTCAACAGTATTCACTCTAGAAAACGACAATGTTGTCGAGGAGAATACTGAGATACAGGCTACTAGACTAGGTGGGATTGAGGTTCACAAGGAAGCGGTATTAGAAATCCTTCAGTGGGTGAAGATAGATAAGTCCCCTGGGCCGGATGGCATTTATCCTTGGATCCTCTGGGAAGCCAGGGAGGAGATTGCCGAGCCTTTAGCATTGATCTTTAACTCGTCATTGTCTATAGGAATAGTGCCAGATGACTGGAGGATAGCAAATGTGGTTCCCCTGTTCAAGAAGGGGAGTAGAGACAACCCTGGTAATTGTAGACCAGTGAGCCTTACCTCAGTTGTTGGTAAAGTGTTGGAAAAGGTTATAAGGGATAGGATTTATAATCATCTAGAAAAGAATAAATTGATTAGGGATAGTCAGCACGGTTTTGTGAAGGGAAGGTCATGCCTCACAAACCTTATTGAGTTCTTTGAGAAGGTGACCAAACAGGTAGATGAGAGTAAACCGGTTGCTGTGGTGTATATGGATTTCAGCAAGGCGTTCGATAAGGTTCCCCACAGTAGACTATTGTACAAAATGTGGAGGAATGGAATTGTGGGAGATATAGCAGTTTGGTTCAGAAATTGGCTTGCTGAAAGAAGACAGAGGGTGGTAGTTGATGGGAAATGTTCATCCTGGAGACCAGTTACTAGTGGTGTACCGTAAGGGTCGGTGTTGGGTCCACTGCTGTTTGTCATTTTTATAAATGACCTGGATGAGGGCGTAGAAGGATGGGTTAGTAAATTTGCAGACGACACTAAGGTCGGTGGAGTTGTGGATAGTGACGAACGATGCTGTAGGTTGCAGAGAGACATAGATAAGCTGCAGAGCTGGGCTGAGAGGTGGCAAATGGAGTTTAATGCAGACAAGTGTGAGGTGATGCATGTTGGTAGGAGAAACCAGAAGGCAAAGTACAGGGCTAATGGTAAGATTCTTAGTAGTGTAGATGAGCAGAGAGATCTCGGTGTCCATGTACACAGATCCTTGAAAGTTGCCACCCAGGTTGACAGGGCTGTTAAGAAGGCATACAGTATTTTAGCTTTTATTAATAGAGGGATTGAGTTCCGGAACCAAGAGGTTATGGTGAAGCTGTACAAAACTCTGGTGTGGCCGCACTTGGAGTATTGTGTACAGTTATGGTCACTGTATTATAAGAAGGATGTGGAAGCTTTGGAAAGGGTGAAGAGGAGATTTACTAGGATGTTGCCTGGTATGGAGGGAAGGTCTTACGAGGAAAGGCTGAGGGACTTGAGGCTGTTTTCATTAGAGAGAAGAAGGTTGAGAGGTGACTTAATTGAAACATATAAAATAATCCGAGGGTTAGATAGGGTGGATAGGGAGAGCCTTTTTCCTCGGATGGTGACGGCGAGCATGAGGGGGCATAGCTTTAAATTGAGGGGTGAAAGATATAGGACAGATGTCAGAGGTAGTTTCTTTACTCAGAGAGTAGTAAGGGAACGGAACGCTTTGCCTGCAATGGTAGTAGATCTGACAACTTTAGGTACATTTAAGTCGTCATTGGATAAACATATGGACGTACATGGAATAGTGTAGGTTAGATGGGCTTGAGATCGGTATGACAGGTCGGCACAACATCGAGGGCCAAAGGGCCTGTACTGTGCTGTAGTGTTCTATGTTATGTTCTATGTTCTATGTATCTCTTCAGTTTTCTTTATTTTTGATTGTGAATTTGAAATCAAAAACAGATTGTTTAAAAACTAACATCAAGGAAGGAATTGCAGGACATTTATAAGCAATTTACTGAAAGTCATCATCTGTTGTGTTTACACTTCATTTCCATCAATAGAACATAGAAGATAAAACATAGAACAGTACGGCACAGTATAGGCCCTTCAGCCTACGATGTTGTGCCGAGCTTTTACTCAGTCCTAAGGTCCATCTAACCTCCACCCCTACCTTATACTATCATCCATATGCCTATCTAATAGCTGTTTAAATGCCTCTAATGAGGCTGACTCCACTACCCTTTCCGGCGACGCATTCGCCCCTACCACTCACTGAGTAAAGAACCTTCCTCTGATGTCTCCCCTATATCTACCCCCACTCACTTTAAACCTAAGACCCCTTGTAGTAGCTATCTCCACCCTAGCAAAACATCTCCGGCTGTCCACTCTGTCTATACCTCTGATCATTTTGTACACCTCTATCAAGTCAAAGGGGAGACTGTTTATAGGTGGGCTGGCATCAGGAGGTACATGTAAAGCAAGATGGATCTAGCGAGTTGTTGCTGATTCTTTTGTACAGCAGTTGCCAACTGTTGATATCTAAGTCCATTAATCTGACAGCAACTATCAGATTGGGTAAGTAAAACTGGTGCATTTTTCTTTCCAGTAAAATACCAAAAGCTGAAGTGAAATAATTCCACAGAGAGTATCTCATCACCAAACACCCTTTATTTACACATGTATACTTGACACTCGTCCAGTTTCCTCAGAGTGGAGAGGATATCTGACCATCCTGTTTACATCTCTCAGCCAGGGCTCCTTGATTGGACCAGAATAACCGCCCCAATCAAGGAGCACATATTCTATGAGGCCCACCTGGCTGATCTCATGACAATCATTACATGAAGAAAGCCAGAGATAATGGGAACTGCAGATGCTGGAGAATCCAGGATAACAAAGTCTGAAGCTGGATGAACACAGCAGGCCAAGCAGCATCTTAGGAGCACAAAAGCTGACGTTTTGGGCCTAGATCCTTCATCAGAAAAAGGAACATGAAGAAAGCCAGTTTATTTTCACTGTTGCTATAACCTGTGGCCTCTTACGAGGAATGAAGCGATTTCATAGTCAGTGTGGCAATCAACAGTGCTTCTTGTCCTATTGAAGAGTAGCAAGTACCTGCAAGAAAAAGGATCATTTCAGCAAACTAGGGTATTCAAACCACTTTCCTCGTATAA